>NC_058524.1:66532791-67157791 GCF_904849725.1 Hordeum vulgare subsp. vulgare
ATACGTGAAAGTGAGAAGTTGAGAATCTTATTACCCTTGGGTACTTGGTACCCCTAGAATCTTGGTGGTGCCTCGAAGCTCAATCATTGTGGTGTAAAGCTCCGGGCAAGCGTCGGGGTCTCCAATTAAGTTGTGGAGATTTCCCCGAGCATTTGTGGTCACCTCGAAGCCATATGCCATTGTGGTGAAGCTTCGTGGTGTTGTTGGGAGCCTCCAATTAAATTGTGGAGATTGCCCCAACCTTGTTTGTACGGGTTCGGTGACCGCCCTCAAGGGTCCCTTAGTGGAATCACGACATCTTGCATTGTGTGAGGGCGTGAGGAGATTACGGTGGCCTTAGTGGCATCTTGGGGAGCATTGTGCCTCCACACCGCTCCAACGGAGATTAACATCCGCAAGGGTGTGAACTTCGGGATACATCATCGTCTCCGCGTGCCTCGGTTATCTCTTACCCGAACCCTTTACTTATGCACTTTACTTTGTGATAGCCATATTGTTTCTTGTCATATATCTTGCTATCACTTAGTTGTTTATCTTGCTTAACATAAGTTGTTGGTGCACATAGTTGAGCCTAGTTGTTTTAGGTTTTGTGCTTGACAAATTAAACGCTAGTTTGATTCCACATTTTTTCAAGCCTAAACCGTAATTATTTTAAAGCGCCTATTCACCCCCCTCTAGGGGACATCCACGTCCTTTCAATTGGTATCAGAGCTAGGTCTCTCTTTATTAGGTTTAACCACCTAGAGAGTAAGGATGTCGACTAGGGGTTTAGGATTCACTTACACTCTTAATTTTTACGGCACAAATTTTGATGTTTGGGTATTCGCATGCTTAATCACCTTCGGGTCTTGGACCCAAATTTAGAGAGAAATGTAGATATGAGTTTTGCTCCTCCAAAGGATTCTCAAAATATATCTTTAGAGGATGAGAAAAACTTTTATCTCGATGCTCAAGCTTCTAATGTGCTTATTGATGCTTTGAGCAATGTAGTTATATTTCAACTCATGCCATTCCGGGATGCTCGTGAGTTGTGGACAAAGCTTCAAGATAAATATGGTACGTCCAAGATTTGTGGGAATGATTGTTCTCCCTCCACCTCCGGTCGTGTGGTCTTCTCAACTTCATCTACTTCACCTACATATGGATTGCCACAAGGTAATGATATGGTGAGTAGTGGAGATCATTGCAACGATGATAGTGGGCTTATTGTTGATGATCCTTCATCACTATATTATTGCAATGCTTCATCTTTGGGCGTTAACACTTTGAGCACTCTAAATGTTTTACATGCATGTGTTGATAGTACGTGTATATCATGTAAAAACTGCTTGACTAAATCTCATGATGATATGCTTTCTATATCTTGTTGCCATGATAAAAATGTATCTATTTCCTCGAGTTGTTGTGCTAACAATGTAGAGGAAATCCATCACTCCATGGAACAAGATGTGGCCTTAAATGATGCTTCAAGGGATCCCACATCATCATCTATTGTTTCTCACTTTTGCCTTATGGCTAAGGCTTCAAAGGTATCTCCTACTTTGAATCCCAATAAATCTCATGATGATGATGTTGATGATAATAAGGATGAGGATAAATATGAAGAGAGTGATGATATTGCATCCTTAAAAATTAAGGGTGAAATGATTTTCAAATCTCTTTATAAGAATAAACTTGCTTGTTCCAACTTCATGGAAATCATGTCTATTGCCACTGAGACAAGAAATATATTGATGAGTTGGAAGTTCATCTTGATTTGCATGAGGCCACCATTGAGAGAATGGAAGGTCATGAGCGTGATTACGCTAATGAGATCGCGGAGCTATCTCAAGCTCTTGAAAATGAACAAACCACCAAGGAATCTCTTGAGGAGACCTTTTCTCTCGGATTATCTAGATTAAAGGAATCTCATGATAGAGTCCTCAAGGTGGCTAATGATTTTAGAACTAAAAATGATAAACTTGAAGTTGCACATGCTAAACTCCGTGAGGACTATGAGCACCTCGAAAATGGCTCAAGGGCTATTAAGAGTTCGCTCATCGAACTCACCGAGTCTCATGCTCAACTTGAAGCTTCATATGCTAAAGAGCTTGCCAAGTTCCCTTATCCTCTTATTGCTAATGATGATGCTTGTGCAACTAACTCTACTTCTTGTGAAGCATCCATTTTAAAGGAGAATGTTGAGCTAAGGGCTCAAGTTGAGTTGCTATCTAGCAATTATGGGAATTGGAAGACAGTCATGTAATGCTCACAAGCTCTCATGATGATCTTCTAGCATCCCATAATGTGCTAAAATTATCTCATGAGGCTATTACTACCAAGGTAACATCAAGTGAGCCTCATATGGACAATGGCACTACTTCTAGTCAAAATGCTATATTGTCATATCTTAGTCCTCGTAATTCTTCTACTCATAATCTTGCTACCTCTTGTGATGAATTACTTTCCTTGCCTTGTTG
This sequence comes from Hordeum vulgare subsp. vulgare, assembly GCF_904849725.1. Lineage (NCBI taxonomy): Eukaryota > Viridiplantae > Streptophyta > Magnoliopsida > Poales > Poaceae > Hordeum > Hordeum vulgare. The sequence goes on from NC_058524.1 coordinate 66,535,251, forward strand.
CTCTAAAAATGAAGCTTATACTTCCTCTAGTACTTGTGTTGATAGTAACCATGTAGAGGAAATCGAATAGCTCAAGGCCCAAGTCACTTCTTTGAAGAAAGACTTGGAAAAGAGTTATGAAGGGATGTCGACACTCAACAATGTCTTGTGTGGGCAAAAATCCCCGAATGAAAAAGATGGACTTGGATTCAACTCCAACAAGAAGAAGAAGTCCAAAAACTTCAAGAAGAAGGGCCAAGAACAAGTCGAGAATTTGCCCAAGATTATTTGCTTCAAGTGCAAAATTGAAGGGCGCCATGTTAGATCTTGCCCACGAAAAAAGAAACCCCAAAGTCACAAGCAACAAGGGAAGTGCTACCTCTTGAGCTTGCGTTGGTTTTTCCCTTGAAGAGGAAAGGGTGATGCAGCACAGTAGCAATAAGTATTTCCCTCAGTTTGAGAACCAAGGTATCAATCTAGTAGGAGTATCAAGACAAGTCACCAATGTACCTGCGCAAAAACAAACAAACTTGCACCCAACGCTATAAAGGGGTTGTCAATCCCTTCACGATTAATTGCAAGGTGAGATCTGAAGGTGGAAACTACAACAAAGTAAAAGCGTAGAGCTGAAAATATGATGTGAAGTAGACCCAGGGGCCATAGTGTTCACTAGAGGCTTCTCTCATGATAGCAAGTATTACGATGGGTGAACGAATTACTGTCGAGCAATTGATAGAACCGCGCAAAGTCATGATGATATCTAAGGCAATGATCATACATATAGGCATCACGTCCCAGACAAGTAGACCGATACTGTGTGCATCTACTACTATTACTCCACACATCGATCGCTATCCAGCATGCATCTAGTGTATTGACTTCATAACAAACAGAGCAACACCTTAAGCAAGATGACATGATGTAGATGGATAAATTCCTGCAATAGATATAAACCCCATCTTTTTACCCTTGATGGCAAGAACACGATGCGTGCCTCGCTACCCCTTCTGTCACTGGGTGAGGACACCGCACGGTATGAACCCAAAACCAAGCACTTCTCCCATTGCAAGAATTATAGATCAAGTTGGACAAACGAAACCCACAACTCGAAGAGAATTACAAGGATACGAAATCATGCATATAGGAGATCAGAGGAGACTCAAATAATAATCATAGATAATCTGATCATAAATCAACAATTCATCGGATCTCGACAAACACACCGCAAAAGAAGATTACATCAGATAGATCTCCATGAAGATCATGGAGAACTTTGTATTGAAGATACAAGAGAGAGAAGAAGCCATCTAGCTACTAGCTATGGACACAAAGGTCTATGATGAACTACTCACGCATCATCGGAGAGGCAATGGTGTTGATGAAGAAGCCCTCCGTGTCCGAATCCCCCCTCCGGCAGGGCACCAGAACGGTCCCCAGATGGGATCTTGCGGAGATAGAAGCTTGCGGCGGCAGAAAAATATTTTCGTGGCTCTCTCTGGCAGTTTTGGATTTTTAGGGACTTTATAGGTGGAAAAAGTAGGGCAAAGGAGCCACGGGGAGCCCACAAGCCTGGTAGGCGCCCCCCAGGCCACGGCTAGGGGGCTTGTGACCTCCCCCGGGGTCCTTTGCCTTGGTTCTCAAGTTCCCTGCGTATCTTCTGTTACGGAAAAAATCTTTCCGAAGGTTTTATTCCGTTTGGACTCCATTTAATATTCTCCTTTGAAAAGGGTCAAAAACACGGAAAAAACAGGAACTGGCACTTGGCACTGAGTTAATAGGTTAGTCCCGAAAAATATATAAAATAACATATTCATGCATACAAAACATCTAAAGTTGACAAGATAATAGCATGGAACCATAAAAAATTATAGATACGTTGGAGACGTATCAAGCATCCCCAAGCTTAACTCCTGCTCGTCCTCGAGTAGGGAAGTGATAAAGACTGAATTTTTGATGTGGAATGCTACCTAACATATTTGTCCTTTGTAACTTCTTCCTTGTGACATGAATGTTCAGATCCGTGAGATTCAAAACAATAGTTTACTATTGACATGAAAACAATAATACTTCAAGCATACTAGCAAAGTGATCATGAACTTTTGAAATAACAAGGCTAAAGAAAGTTATCCCTACAAAATCATATAGTCTGGCTATGCTCCATCATCCCCACACAACGAATTTAAATCATGCACAACCCCGGTATTGGCCAAGTAATTGTTTTCGCACTCTTACTTTCTCAAACTTTTTCAACTCTCACGCAATACATGAGCGTGAGCCATGGATATAGCACTATAGGTGGAATAGAGTGTGGTGGAGGTTGTGAGGCAAAAAGGAGGAGATGGTCACATCGACTCAGCGTATCAACGGGATATGGAGACGCCCATCAATATATATCAATGTGAAGGAGTTGGGATTACCATGCAACGGATGCACTTAGAGCTATAAGTGTGTGAAAGCTCAAAAGGAGAACTAGTGGGTGTGCACACAACTTGCTTGCTCACGAAGACCTAGGGTAATTTTTAGGAAGCCAATCATGTAATATACAAGCCAAGTTATATAATGAAGATTCCCACTAGTATATGGAAGTATCAAAACAAGAGATTCTCTATCATGGAGAACATGGTGCTATTAAAGCACAAGTGTGGACAAAGATAGTAGCATTGTCCCTTCTCTCTTTTCTCTCTCTTTTTTTGTTTGGGCTCTTTGGCCTGTTTTCATTTTATCATTTTTTGGTGGGCATCTTTGGCCTCTTTTTTTATTTCCTCACATGGGAGAATGCTCTAATAATGATGATCATCACACTTTTATTTACTCACAACTCAATACGTGGAGCAATGATGACTCTATAGGAAATGCCTCCGGCAGTGTACCAGGATGAGCAACGATCTAGCTTAGCGTATGACGTTGAAACATCTCGCTAGCTATCTTACGATCATGCAATGGCAATATGAAAGTGACGGCACAAGTCATGAGATGGAACGGTGGGAGTTGCATGGCAGTATATCTCGGAATGGCTATAAAAATGCCATAATAGGTAGGTATGGTGGCTGTTTTGAGGAAGGTATATGGTGGGTTTGTGCACTGGCTAAAGTTGCGCGGCACTAGAGAGGCTAGCAATGGTGGAAGGTGAAAGTGCATCTATACCATGGACTCACATTAGTCATGAAGAACTCATATACTTATTGTGAAAGTTTCTATTATTAATCGAAACAAAGTGCTAAACGCATACTCCTAGGGGAAGGGTTGGTAGGTGTTAACCATCGCGCTATCCCGACCGCCACACAAAGGATGCCAATCAATAAATCAATTATGCTCCGACTTCCTAATATAGCGGTTCACCATACGTGCATGCTACGAGAGTCACTAACTTCAACACAAGTATTTCTAGATTCACAACACCCTACTAACATAACTCTAATATTACCATATCCATATCTCAAAACTAATTGAGAGGAATCAAACTTCTCTTTACTAATCAATGCACTTGAATATGGAAGTATTTATTATATCCTCTTTGCATGCCTATCATCTTTAGAAGTACTTTCATAGCACAAGCCAATTACCAAGTTACTTAGAGAGAGCACTCTCAAAAACATATAAGTGAAGATCGAGAGTTTTTATTTCTCCAAAATATGAAACCGTCGTGCTCTAAAAAGATTTAAGTGAAGAACTAGAGCAAAGTCATCTAGCTCAAAAGATATAAGTGAGGCACATGCGAGCTAAATTGCCTAACTCAAAAGATAAAAGTGAAGCTCAATGAGTATTCTAGCAAATTCACGATGAGTGCATGTCTCTCTCAAAAAGGTGTGCATCAAGGATGATTGTGACACAACAAAAAGAAAAGACTGCTATAATACACGACACTCCAAGCAAAACACATATCATGTGGTGAATTAAAATATAGCTCCAAGTAACGTTACCGATGGATTGAAGACGAAAGAGGGGATGCCTTCCCGAGGCATCCCCAAGCTTAGGCTTTTTGGTGTCCTTCAATTTGGCTTGGGATGACTTGGGCATCCCCAAGCTTGAGCTCTTTCCACTCTTTACCCCATTGTCCATGAGACATCACCCAAAACTTGAAAACTTCACAACACAAAACTTAAACAGAAACTCGTGATATCATTAGCATAAGAAAACAAACTACCAACTCTTTAGGTATTGTAGTAAACTTGATTTCTATTTAGATTCATGTTAGATTACTGTATTCTCACTTTTCCATGGCTAGTACCCCCCGATACTATCCATAGCTTCATCAAAATAAGCAATCAACACAACAAAAATAGAATCTGTCAAAAACAGACCAGTCTGTAGCAATCTGTATACTTCGTATACTTCTAGTATCCCAAAAATTCTGAAAAATTATGAAAATTAGTGAAATTGGCATATAAACCAGCAGCAAAAAGAATCAACTCAAAAGCTCTGTCTAGATAGGAATGAAAAATAATTTCGTGAGCGCAAAGTTTCTGTCCTTTTTAGCACGATCAAACAACCATCACCAAAACTGATCATAAAGGTTTTACTTGGAGCAAACGCAAAAAGAAACATGATAAGCACAACCATAACATAATTATGATGGTGTGGACACACAAAAACAGAAAGAAAAAAAGCAAAGATAAATTCATTGGGTTGCCTCCCAACAAGCGCTATTGTTTAACGCTCTTAGCTAGCCATAAGGCGATAGAATAAAATATCGTCGTCTTTGGTGCTGAAACCATAAGTAGCCCTCATAATGGATTCATAAGGCAATCTTATATTATTTCTAGAAAAGTGTTCCATGCCCTTCTTTAATGGAAATTGAAATCTAATATTCCCTTCCTTCATATCGATGATAGCACCAATAGTCCTAAGGAAAGGTCTACCAAGAATGATGGGACATGTCGGATTGCAATCAATATCAACCACAATGAAATCTACGGGTACATAGTTCCTATTTGCAATAATAAGAGCATCATTGATCCTTCCCATAGGTTTCTTAACAGTAGAATCCGCAAGATGCAAATTAAGAGAGCACTCATCAATCTCGTTGAAGCCTAGAACATTGCATAAAGACTTTGGAATAGCGGAAACATTAGCTCCCAAATCACACAAATCATTTCATTCATAGTTTTTAATCTTAATTTTGATAGTAGGTTCCCAATCATCATGAAGTTTTCTAGGAATAGATATCTCCAACTCAAGTTTCTCTTCAAGAGATTTCATCATAGCATCAACGATATGATCAGTAAAAGCCTTATTTTGGCTATAAGCATGTGGAGAGTTTAGCATGGATTGCATCAAGGAAATACATTCAACCAAAGAGAAACTATCATAATTGAATTCCTTCAAATCCAAAGTAGTAATTTCATTACTACTCAAAGTTTTGATATCCTCTACTCCACTTTCAATGCTTTTAGCATCAAGACAAATAGACTCCGAATCATTGGGGCGTTTTTCAACCAAAGTGGATTCATATCCATCCCCCTCATCATTAGGTTTGACATTAGAAAACAAGGATTCAATAGGAGTCACACCAAGCACTTTAAGATCTTCGTGATTCTCATCACGAGAACACGCCTTTTTAAGCCATTCATGTCTAACACGAATTTGGGCGGTTCTTTCTTTATTCTCATTCATGGAAACACACATATCTTTCAAAGTTTCATCCATATTAATCTTGGGAGGACCACATCTCAATTTCAAAGCATCAATATCAAGAGATATTCTATCAACGGTCCTAGCCAAGTCATCGATTTTGAGCAGTTTTTCTTCTATGGACGCATTGAAAATCATTTGCGAGTTGATAAACTCTTTAATATTACTCTCAAGATCAGAGGGTAATTTATTGTAATTTCCATGAGCATTGTTGTAGGAATCGCTAAAGTTATTAGAGGGATTACTAAGAAAAGGCCTAGGAATAAAGTTGCCTCTATAAGCATTGTTGTTGTCAAAACTATTCCTACCAACAAAATTAACATCCAAGCTTTCATTTATATTTTCAATCAAGGAAGACAAAGGCATATCTTTTGGATCTAGAGGAGCACCTTTACTAGCAAATAATTTCATTAACTCATCCATCTTAGCACTCAAAGAGTTAATTTCTTCTATAGCATGCACTTTTTTACTAGTAGGTGGCCTTTCAGTGTGCCATTGAGAATAGTTTGTCATGATATTGTCTAGGAGTTTTGTGTCTTCTCCTAATGTGGTTTCCATGAAAGTTCCACTGGAGGCGGAATCCAAGATATTTCTAGAAGAAAAATTCAAACCAGCATAGAAGATTTGTATAATCATCCAAAGACTCAAGCTATGAGCGGGACAATTTCTAATCATCAATTTCATTCTCTCCCACGATTGTGCAACATGTTCATGATCTAGTTGCTTAAAATTCATGATATAGTTACGGAGAGAGATAATCTTAGCCGGTGGAAAATTCTTGGATATATAAGCATCTTTACACTTGTTCCAAGAATCAATGCTATTTTTGGGTAAAGATGAAAACCAAGTTTTTGCTCGATCTCGTAATGAGAATGGAAATAGCTTCAATTTAATCACATCATTATACACATCCTTCTTCTTTTGCATATCCCATAACTCAATGAAGGTATTAAGATGGGATGCGGCATCTTCACTAGGAAGGCCGGAAAATTGCTCTTTCATAACAAGATTCAGCAAAGCAGCATTGATTTCATATGATTCCGCACTAGTGGCGGGAGCAATCAGAGTGCTAATAAAATCATTATTATTAGTATTCGAGAAGTCACACAATTTGGTGTTTTCAGTCATGGTGACTTCAGCAAGCAGACAAGCACACAAGCGAACAGAAAGCAAGCGAAAGAAAAGGGCGAACGAAAAAGGGCAAATACTTTTGTAAATTTTTGTTTTTCAGAAGTGGGGGAGAGGCAAATGAGAGGCAAAAGGCAAAAAAAGTAAATACACCAGATGAGTTTGCGATAGTTACTTGGATAAGCTTCACTTAGAATAGTCCCCGGCGCCAGCAATTGACAAGTTGAAGGGAGACTATTCTTGACTTGATACTCCCCGGCAACGGCACGAGAAATTCCTCTTGCTACCTCTTGAGCTTGCATTGGTTTTTCCCTTGAAGAGGAAAGGGTGATGCAGCACAGTAGCAGTAAGTATTTCCCTCAGTTTGAGAACCAAGGTATCAATCCAGTAGGAGTATCAAGACAAATCACCAATGTACCTGCGCAAAAACAAACAAACTTGCACCCAACGCTATAAAGGGGTTGTCAATCCCTTCACGATTAATTGCAAGGTGAGATCTGAAGGTGGAAAGTGCAACAAAGTAAAAGTATAGAGCTGAAAATATGATGTGAAGTAGACCCCGGGACCATAGTGTTCACTAGAGGCTTCTCTCATGATAGCAAGTATTACGGTGGGTAAACGAATTACTGTCGAGCAATTGATAGAACCGCGCAAAGTCATGATGATATCTAAGGCAATGATCATACATATAGGCATCACGTCCGAGACAAGTAGACCGATATTGTCTGCATCTACTACTATTACTCCACACATCGACCGCTATCTGATGTCTACTACGCAACCTTCTCCTTGTAGACGTTGTTGGGCCTCCAAGTGCAGAGGGTTGTAGGACAGTAGCAATTTTCCCTCAAGTGGGTGACCTAAGGTTAATCAATCCGCGGGAGGCGTAGGATGAAGATGGTCTCTCTCAAGCAACCCTGCAACCAAATAACAAAGAGTCTCTTGTGTCCCCAACACACCCAATACAATGGTAAATTGTATAGGTGCACTAGTTCGGCAAAGAGATAGTGATACAAGTGCAATATGGATGGTAGATGTAGGTTTTTGTAATATGAAATTACAAAAACAGCAAGGTAACAAATGGTAAAAGTGAGCACGAACGGTATTGCAATGCGTGGAAACAAGGCCTAGGGTTCATACTTTCACTAGTGAAGTTCTCTCAACAATGATAACATAATTGGATCATATAACTAGCCCTCAACATGTAACAAAGAGTAACTCCAAAGTCACTAATAGCGGGGAACGAACGAAGAGATTATTGTCGGGTATGAAACCACCACAAAGTTATTCTTTCTGATCGATCTATTCAAGAGTCCGTAGTAAAATAACACGAAGCTATTCTTTCCGTTCGATCCATCATAGAGTTCGTACTAGAATAACACCTTAAGATACATATCAACCAAGACCCTAATGTCACCTAGATACTCCATTGTCACCTCAAGTATCCGTGGGCATGATTATATGATATGCATCACATAATCTCATAATCATCTATTCAACCAACATATAGAACTTCAAAGAGTGCCCCAAAGTTTCTACCACAGAGTCAAAATGTGTGCCAACCCCTGTGCATAGGTTCCCAATGTCACGAACCCGCAAGTTGATCACCAAAACATACATCAAGTACTCACATGAATCCACATGTGCCAACCCATATGCATAGGTTCCCAATTGTCACAAACCCGCAAGTTGATCACATCAGATAGACACGTGCAAGACATACATCAAGTGTTCTCAAAGACTCAATCTGATAAGATAACTCCATAGGGGAAACTCAATTCATTACAAGAGGGAGAGGGGGAAGAACATCATAAGATCCAACTATAGTAGCAAAGCCTATGGTACATCGAGATCAAGACATCTCAAGAACACGAGAGAGAGAGAGAGATCAAACACATAGCTATTGGTACATACCCTCAACCCCGAGGGAGAACTACTCCCTCCTCGTCATGGAGATCGCCGGGATGATGAAGATGGCCACCGGAGATGGATTCCCCCTCCGGCAGGGTGCTGGAACGGGCTCCAGATTGGTTTTTGGTGGCTACAAAGCCTTGCGGCGGCGGAACTCCCGATCTAGGTTTCTTTCTGGAGGTTTCTGAATTTATAGGAATTTATGGCAGTGGAATTACGTCAGTTGGGCCCACGAGGAGGTCACAAGCCTGCCCTGCGCCACCTAGGGGGTGGTGGCGGCGTCAGGCCTTGTGACTCCCTCGTGGCTCTTCTGGCCTTCTTCCAAAGCTTCGGGGGTCTCTTTTGGTCCAAAAAAATCATCGTAAAGTTTCATTCCATTTGGACTCCATCTAAAAATGGGCCAAAAACACGGAAAAAACAGAAACTCGCACTTGGCACTGAGTTAATAGGTTAGTCCCAAAAAGATATAAAATATCATATTCATGCATATAAAACATCCAAAGTTGACAAGATAATAGCATGGAACCATCAAAAATTATAGATACGTTGGAGACGTATCACTATCCAGCACGCATCTAGTGTATTGAGTTAATAACAAACAGAGTATCCCCTTAAGCAAGATGACATGATGTAGAGGGATAAATTCATGCAATAGATATAAACCCCATCTTTTTACCCTTGATGGCAACAACACGATGCGTGCCTCGCTACCCCTTCTGTCACTGGGTGAGGACACCGCACGGTATGAACCCAAAACCAAGCACTTCTCCCATTGCAAGAATTATAGATCAAGTTGGCCAAACGAAACCCACAACTCGAAGAGAATTACAAGGGTACGAAATCATGCATATAGGAGATCAGAGGAGACTCAAATAATAATCATAGATAATCTGATCATAAATCCACAATTCATCGGATCTCGACAAACACACCGTAAAAGAAGATTACACCGGATAGATCTCCATGAAGATCATGGAGAACTTTGTATTGAAGATCCAAGAGAGAGAAGAAGCCATCTAGCTACTAGATATGGACCCAAAGGTCTATGATGAACCACTCACGCATCATCGGAGAGGCAATGGTGTTGATGAAGAAGCCCTCCGTGTCCAAATCCCCCCTCTGGCGGGGCACCGAAACAGTCCCCAGATGGGATCTTGCGGAGACAGAAGCTTGCGGCGGCCGAAAAGTATTTTCGTGGCTCTCTCTGGCAGTTTTGGATTTTTAGGGAATTTATAGGCGGAAGAAGTAGGGCAAAGGAGCCACGGGGGTGCCCACAAGCCTGGTAGCCCCCCCTAGGCCGCGGCTAGGGGGCTTGTGACCTCCCCCGGGGTCCTTTGTCTTGGTTCTCAAGTTCCCTGCGTATCTTCTGTTACGGAAAAAAATCTTTCCGAAGGTTTTATTCCGTTTGGACTCTCTTTAATATTCTCCTCTGAAAAGGGTCAAAAACACGGAAAAAACAGGAACTGGCACTTGGCACTGAGTTAATAGGTTAGTTCCAAAAAATATATAAAATAGCATATTCATGCATACAAAACATCCAAAGTTGACAAGATAATAGCATGGAACCATAAAAAATTATAGAAACGTTGGAGACGTATCAGGAAGCGACCACAAGTTCAATCACATACTCAACTACAAGGTGAAGAAAGGCCTCTTCCCAAGAAGACCCAAGCCAACACTCCTCATGTTTAGAAATCAATAGGGAAGAAATTAAAGGGTAGATGTTGCTACTTATGTCGTGAGAAGGGTCACTTCGCTTCTTCTTGCACGAGAGGTAATTTATCCAACCCAATCATTATTGATGATATATATTCTCTTGGTAAGGTTAAGGTTAGCAATGTGTTTGCCAAGTTTGTTGGTACTCAAAGTGGTGTCAAGAAAAGTACCATTTGGGTTGCCAAGCCTATTGTGACTAACCTCTTAGGACCCAACGTGGTTGGGGACCAACAAGCTCAAACTTGATCAATAGGTGATTGTGGAGGACATTGGAGACTTGGATACATAATGAAGAATTAAGGGGTCTTCATCATTCATATTATCTCAAGCCAAGTCATTGTATTATCAAGTTTCTATCTTATATCCAATGTGCCTCCTTACGGTAACTTGTACTTAAACTGTTTACATTGTTAGTTACTTGCCCCTTTGCATGTTGTGGTTTTGTACCTTGCATGTATTTGTATATGTTGTGCTTCCAACTTGCTTATCTTGAGTAACCGAGTATGTGTATGTTGGTTTCCACATCATGTACATGTGAGTCTTGTATTGATCCTTTTTGCATCTTGTTTGTATCTTTGTTGGCTCTTGTGAGAGATTAATGGATTATCCCATTGTGTGGGAGTTATGTGATTTGCACACCTCACAATCCTATAAATGTGCATACATGGGGAATACCACTTAATATTGATATTTCAAGATTATCTAGTTTTTATGTGGTATGTCTTACTCATGAGAAATTCAAATTCTATATGGTCCATTAATTATATCTTGTTGGTTTTAATTTGCCACTTGTTAATATTGTTGGGTTATCACATTATGGGGGAGTAATATGCTATGTGCGTATTACAAACCTAGAAAATGTGTACATTTGAGGTATTGCCACTTAGTGTTGATATTGTAAATTATCTTGTTCCTAGGTGGCATGTTATCTCTACAAGTGTCATTACTTGCGTTTTAGGGGTAAAAGATGATGTTGGATATATTTGTGATCTACTAATGAGTATTATTTCCAAAATACTTCTTGTCCTTGACAATTGGTATTCCCATCATGTGGTAGAAATTGCTAATCGTCTTTACATTGGATTTTGTGTTTCGTTTGTCTTCCTTGCCTCTTGTGGGTCTATTTTAACATGTCTAGTGTTTTTATATAGAGAGAGAATGTGATGATCCCATCTTATGCATTTTGTATTTAAATGCAAATTCTATATAATGCACATCCCTTGGGGGAGCTATCTTATTTTCTTTAGAACACTCTCTTTATTCGTCCATCATAAAATCTTTTGATCCCCATCAAGTATGTTGATGGGAGGCAAGTCTTGATCTTTATGATGCTTTGTGCCATCATGAAAATTTGTCGATGGTTTGGTTTGTTTGGAACCTAGCTCTCTTTTGGAAACTAGATACCTCGTGTTTGTTTTCCTTCAATTGGTATCTTGTTTCCTTTTATTTGGCATGTGTTAATGGATATCTCATTCCTTGAGGTATCTTGTAATTGATATCCTTCAAACAATTTTTCGTTTGGGATCTTATTATCACTTGATACCTTGTCTTTTGGTGACTTATCAACTTTGTGTTGAGTTGATTCTTGAAAGCCTTGAGCATGCATATTTACTATATATAGCTTCTTTTGCATGCTTTCTTTCCTTGACCCGATATATAGGGGAAACTCCACCTTGTCATAAATTGGCTAAAGTGTGCATGCAATTCAATTTCATATCCATATGCACATATTTATGTGGAGTTTGTCCTATGTATTGTTGGTTTTCTAACTCTTTGGTCCCAATGAGTTTGGGCATCATTTTGTTTGTTTGTTGTTCTAGGAACAATTGGAGATGCATTGGATGCTCGGCTCACCTACAAGGAAGGTGTTGACACCGTGTGCTTAATGGAGCCAAGTTAGGATGATCAACGAAGAACCATATACTACATCAATCCAATGATGTCTCGGTAACAAGTATCTACTTCATGCATACATTCCTTGCAAGGCCCGAACATGTCTTCTCTTGGCTGAGCGGTACTACCGTGGGTAGCCACGTACTACCGTTGGAGATGTGTTACTACTGCACTCGTGCAGTAGCAGCACCAACACGGTACTACCGCATCCAACGCGACAGTATTTTGCTGTTGCCGCTGGACGAACGGTACTACCACCCAACGAGCAGGAGTAAAATTTTACAACCGCTGGCCAAGCGGTACTATCGTGATGACGTGCGGTACTACCGCGCCGTCGGGGCCGCGAGGGGTTATACCCTCCTCTCTTGGTTTTGTCTCTCTCTCCAGGTTGCATCTTGTCATGAATCTCTTGATTCATTCTTGTGGTACTTGTTTCCTTTCTCAAAGCATCCAAACGATGATGTCTTATTGCTAGTTGGGATGTCTTTGATATTCATATGTTGGAAGTACATATTGTACAATAAGAAAACATAGGCCATGTGCTATGCTTCCAAGCAAAGACCTTATTGATATATTTATGACTTCCTTTTGGATATCTTGTTTGTTTCTTCTTGTAACCATTTCATGTGTACATCCTTCTTTGTGGATATATATCATCATGATTGTCTTCTACCTAGAATGTTTTACACATGAGAGAATTTATATCTCTAATTGATATCATCTTTTCTTTCACGTCCACCGTTGCATTTCCTTTTTCAGTTTTTGGTGGCTTCGTGAAAGGAGTTGTCTTGAGTGTGTATCTTATATTCTTGCATCTTGATGCACTCTTTGGTGGTGAAGATTATTTTTACTCATGCATCTCTTGATGAGGGTTTTGCCATTTCGATTGGTATCCCTCCTCTTGACAAGGTTATTATTTCCTATCTTCACCATGGGCTGTCACAAGCGTTGGTTCTCAATTTGTTTTTTAGTAAGCTTGTGAACCCATTTTCTAGTAGTGTGTGTGTGGGAAGGATATGTCTTGCACTTTGTTTCTCATTTCATCAAGACTATGTTGATGAGTAATGCTCATCCTTATCTTAGTCTTCTCAAGTGCTTTTCCATGACTCACACACATTATTTTGGTTGAGCCTATCTTAAGTTGTTTCTTTTACATGTTGCTCAACCATTTGTTTTGTGCAAGTGATATGCTTATTGTCTCATCTATCTTCTGTTGGAATTATGCCCTAGAGGCAATAATAAATATAGTTATTATTATAATTCCTGTATCAAGATAATCGTTTATTATCCATGCTATAATTGTATTGAATGAAGACTCATTTACATGTGTGCATACATAGACAAAACACCGTCCCTAGCAAGCCTCTAGTTGGCTAGCCAGTTGATCAAAGATAGTCAGTGTCTTCTGATTATGAAACAAGGTGTTGTTGCTAGATAACTGGATCACGTCATTAGGAGAATCACGTGATGGACTAGACCCAAACTAATAGACGTAGCATGTTGATCGTGTCATTTTGTTGCTACTGTTTTCTGCGTGTCAAGTATTTATTCCTATGACCATGAGATCATATAACTCACTGACACCGGAGGAATGCTTTGTGTGTATCAAACGTCGCAACGTAACTGGGTGACTATAAAGATGCTCTACAGGTATCTCCGAAGGTGTTAGTTGAGTTAGTATGGATCAAGACTGGGATTTGTCACTTCGTGTGAACGGAGAGGTATCTCGGGGCCCACTCGGTAATACAACATCACACACAAGCCTTGCAAGCAATGTAACTTAGTGTAAGTTGCGGGATCTTGTATTACGGAACGAGTAAAGAGACTTGCCGGTAAACGAGATTGAAATAGGTATACGGATACTAATGATCGAATCTCGGGCAAGTAACATACCGAAGGACAAAGGGAATGACATACGGGATTATATGAATCCTTGGCACTAAGGTTCAAACGATAAGATCTTCGTAGAATATGTAGAATCCAATATGGGCATCCAGGTCCCGCTATTGGATATTGACCGAGGAGTCTCTCGGGTCATGTCTACATAGTTCTCGAACCCGCAGGGTCTGCACACTTAAGGTTCGACGTTGTTTTATGCGTATTTGAGTTATATGGTTGTTTACCGAATGTTGTTCGGAGTCCCGGATGAGATCACGGACGTCACGAGGGTTTCCAGAATAGTCCGGAAACGAAGATTGATATATAGGCTGACCTCATTTGATTACCGGAAGGTTTTCGGAGTTACCGGGAATGTACCAGGAATGACGAATGGGTTCCGGGAGTTCACCGGGGGGGCAACCCACCCCGGGGAAGCCCATAGGCCTTGAGGGTGGCACACCAGCCCTTATTGGGCTGGTGGGACAGCCCAAAAGGGCTCTATGCACCAAGAAGAGAAAATCAAGAGAAAAGAAAAAAAAAAGGGAGGAGGTGGGAAGGAAGGGGGACTCCCTCCCACCAAACCAAGTCCAACTCGGTTTGGGGGGGGGGGGAGTCCTCCCCCCTTGGACTCGGCCGACCCCCTTGGGGCTCCTTGAGCCCCAAGGCAAGGTCCCCTCCCTCCCACCTATATATACGGAGGTTTTAGGGCTGATTTGAGACGACTTTTCCACGGCAGCCCGACCACATACCTCCACGGTTTTTCCTCTAGATCGCGTTTCTGCGGAGCTCGGGCTGAGCCCTGCTGAGACAAGGTCATCACCAACCTCCGGGGTGCCGTCACGCTGCCGGAGAACTCTTCTACCTCTCCGTCTCTCTTGCTGGATCAAGAAGGCCGAGATCATCGTCGAGCTGTACGTGTGCTGAACGCGGAGGTGCCGTCCGTTCGGTACTAGATCGCGGGACGGTTCGTGGGACGGTTCGCGGGGCGGATCGAGGGACGTGAGGACGTTCCACTACATCAACCGCGTTCACTAACGCTTCTGCTGTACGATCTACAAGGGTACGTAGATCACTCATCCCCTCTCGTAGATGGACATCACCATGATAGGTCTTCGTGCGCGTAGGAAAATTTTTGTTTCCCATGCGACGTTCTCCAACAGTGGCATCATGAGCTAGGTTCATGCGTAGATGTCTTCTCGAGTAGAACACAAAAGTTTTTTTGGGCGGTGATGTGCGTTTTGCTGCCCTCCTTAGTCTTTTCTTGATTCCGTGGTATTGTTGGATCGAAGTGGCTCGGACCGACATTACTCGTACGCTTACGAGAGGCTGGTTTCATCGCTACGAGCAACTCCGTTGCTAAAAGATGACTGGCGAGTGTCAGTTTCTCCAACTTTAGTTGAATCGGATTTGACCGAGGAGGTCCTTGGATGAGGTTAAATAGCAATTCATATATCTCCGTTGTGGTGTTTGCGTAAGTAAGATGCGATCCTACTAGATTGTCACGCCCAAGATGCGACCCTATCCTCAATTTGGCACGAAGGCCTCGTCAGGGATAGAAGCGCATCTCGTTGTGTCGCAAGAATGGATATCGTTACAAGTACATGTACTGAAAACAAGATATATATATATATATATATATATTTAGAATTGGCTTACACTCGCCACAAGCTACATCGGAGTCACATCAGTACAATACATAAACATCATGAAAAAGAGCAGGGTCCGACTACGGACGAAAACAAACGAGAAAAAAAGAACGACGTCCATCCTTGCTATCCCAGGCTGCCAGCCTGGAACCCATCCTAGATCGATGATGAAGAAGAAGAAGAAGCAACTCCAAATGAACAATCAACGTGCTCGCGTCAAGTAATCTTTACCATTACGTGCAACTGGTGTTGTAGTAATCTGTGAGCCACAGGGGACTCAGCAATCTCATTTCCAAAGGTATCAAGACTAGCAAAGATTAATGGGTGAGGTATGGTTAAGTGGTGAGGTTGCAGCAGCGGCTAAGCATATATGAGGTGGCTAGACTTACGAATACTAGAAATAAGAGGGGGGAAGAACTACGCATAACGAACGTGAACTACTGATGATCAAATGAATGATCCTGAACACCTACCTGCGTCAGACATAACCCCACGTTGAATTATTTAGTTCACTCCCGTTCAGGTACATGGATATATTAAATGTTGTTAAACATGGCACGAGGGTGAAGCACAAATTAATCTACCTAGCTAGGCATTTTAAATGAGACCGGAAACGACATATAGCATCTCCGAAATAACCCCATGTGTTAAATCTTAATTCTGTCCAGATTTGTCCTAATCAAATTTTAGGTTTGTTAAACGGCAAAACAAAGTGGTTCACGTGTTTCTACTCGTCGTACTGGCCCATTTACATATATGGCACATCTCCAACGGAGCTACGGTTAAATAGTTACGACCTAAACCGTTTTCAACATGTCGACACGCAAACCGATGCAAAAAGCCACTAAATAGTTCTAATTATGCATGATAGTTGTAAATTATTAACCTACACGAAATTCTAGTCAAGTTACATACCTAACTCGTCGAAATCCGACACACGGAATAGAATCTACGGGGCTTTTGAAAATATACCTATATCCTGATATAGCAAAAAAATCCTAGCGTATAAAAAAAGACAAGGAAAAAATAATATGGGAAACAAGTGGGATTTGAACCCCAGATCCCTTGAATGGACACTAGTAGTCCTATCACTGGACTAATCAGTAGTTGTGACAAAATAGACTAAACAACAAGTAAAATAAACATGGAAAAGATGTTGCGTTGGAGAGGCAAAAAATCCTAAAAATAATAATACGCATTGATGGGGATTTGATCCCTCGATCCCAGGGCAAAACTAGCTGGTGCTAACCACTCCGCTATAGCATACGATTGGTGCTAGAACATAATGGACACTCTAAATAACATGGATTTTCCAGACGGATCTAGAAAACAAGAGGTATCAGATCGGGAGAAACTGCTCACAGCGGGAAAAGACGAAGCCAGCGCTGAGATCCGCCCGACCTAGTGCAAGTCCGCGACAAGCAAGGTGCTCCGGCATAGGCTCCGGTGACTGGGCTCCATTCTTGGCGACGGGACCTCGATCCGACGCACGAGCACATGGAGAGGTCCAACTCCTGCTTGCTAGCGACGTTGTTCCTGAACCAGCAAGAGAAATAATTCACAGAGATAGACTTGAGGGAAGAGGGAAGGAGAGGAGCAGGGATGGGCGTGCAACTGGCCCACCTGCTGGTGGAGCTCCGGCAAGGAGGTCCTTGGGGCGGTCGGGGTGGCCCTGCAGCAACGGAAGCTGTCAACACTGGCCATGGCAGCTCCTGCAGCTGATCTCTTCTCGCTCCCTGACACAGAAGGGAAAAAATGAGAGAGGGAGAGAGATCAAGAGAAGAAGAGAGAGAGAGAGGAAGGGAGCAAGGGCGATGGGGCTGGCCTGGCTCTGGTGCTCGCGGTGTCACGCGGCCCTCCGATGGAGGCAGGGTGTCGAGCGCAGGCAGATGCCCCGATCCGCTCCGGATCGAGCGCTCGTGCAGCAGGGTAGGATCGGTAGCACAGATACCGAGGTTGGGGATTGCAGCGGCGCGACTTGGGATTGGGGGATAGGACAGACCTCCTAGATTTTAGGGTTGCTACATATATATATATATATATATATATATATATATATATATATATATATATATATACACACACACACATATACACACGAGATATGACAGGATGGGGCTATCTCATCCCTTCGATTAAAATTGAACTGTCGAGATTATTAGGTCAGGGAGTTCAATTGACAAACCGATGATGGTTTAGGGTAAAATGGGGTTGATCCGGACCCAACGGTCACGACCGCCCGGTCCGGGTTTCGGGATGTTTTCGAACTGGGCTACGTGTAGGATCGATGCACTTTGCAGAGGGGCTAGGCGGAGATGAGAGGGAAAACTGGCACCCGGCAACATATTATAAAAACACCTACAACCGTCCGACGGTAGATCGAATACGGTGCCGCTACGGTCAACCGTTCGGGTACGAGACGGACTCCGATTGCGACGAAACTTGACAGGAGGCCTACCTAAATAAAAATACCACCGCACGTCAAATCTCACCCCAATCAGAGAAAGTTTTCCTCACACCTTTAAAAACAAGATTCGTACAATGCCGCGGGCGCGTGCGTGTGCGGTCGGGCTCAGAACGGACAACGACGAGAACCGGCAACTACTAACGGATGCAAGTTTTGAAAACTGGCGGCAACGGAGATGCCGATGCAATGCAGATGATGCGAATGATGTGATGATGATGCGACAAAAGAAAATAGTCACACGACGAAAACGGTAAGACAAGGGGAATCTTCTGGAACGTCGGCATCGGGCTGTCACAACTCTCCTACACTACAAGAGGATCTCGCCCCGAGATCCAAGAATGAAAGGGGGAGGATGAGACAGAACAAGAGGTAAAAATTTAGTCCTTCTTTGACAAACGAGTGAAACCAACGATCCTTGAAGGTTTCAAACAGATGAGGAATGATATGAGAAAGAAGCAAGAATTCACGGAAAATTTCGGCAGCACTTCGGTTGGAAAATGGGACAAAAAATTCGATAAGATGGAAGAAATAGACAATATTGACAACCAACAGCTAAATAGAACAAGGGAACACCATGATCTTGATAGAACAACAAGATTGACCCAAAAGAGCAACATCACAATGCCTCCGGAACAATAGAATAGGAGCTAGCTCATACGGAAGAAGAGAATGAAGAGAGAATGACAACTACTAACTCCAATGAACTTGGCAAGCAGCCTTGCAAGAAGAATTGGACGGAGTTGTTGGACAAACAACAACGAAAAGAAGAATATAGTTGTGGGCTTATGGAAACCTTTTCAAACTAATGAAGTGACAACCAGCCATTAACAGAAATAAGGGTTGATTGGGAGAAACAAGATATGAACAATTACTTACACCAAGAGGATACAATGAGAACTTGGATTAATGACAAGCACCATGATAGCAACAATCCATAGGAAAAGCTTTAGGTGAAATCCAAACCAAGATAACTCAATGAAGAAATCATGGGTTGAAAATATCTCATGATCATAGAATTGGTGGGTTTAATTATCTCACACTTGAAAGGAAAACTCTTCGACGCTCCTACACTAACAAGAATGCTATAATACCACCTCAAAGGATAACGGAAGAAGAAATGCACTTGGAAATGCAAGAGAAGGATACTTGAGGTTCTCCAGCAAGAATCCTGAAGAACACTTGAGAATGGATTGAAACCTTGATGAACCACCATGAAGGACCTCCGTATACAAATGAATGATGCCACGATATGAAGGTAGAAAAGAATAAGATTATGACCTTGCCAAGATTTAGATGAAGTCTCACAAAGAGATACTTAAAAGAACTTGGAACTCCGGAAAACAAAGATAAGCACATGGGGAAGAATTGATATCATGAGTCACTCTAGAAGAAGAATTCAGATTACTATGAACAAGAATAAGAATTATGTTATGCTTATCCTTCATCAAGTTAAACTGATGACAAGCAACGGATTTAGCATACAACTTATTCCTCTTGAAAGAATCTTGAAGAGACAGAGAGATAAGCACCACTTGAAGTAAAATTAAAGTAAGCACCGGTAAGAATTCACAATTAAATGGACACCATGAATTAATGAAGATACATGAAAATGAAGAGCTCATGAGCCACCTGAGAGAAAACTTGAACAAAGCACCGAATAAACGAGAGACGAACAAAGAGACAACAATTGAGAAGAATTGAGGATGAAAGCTAAAAGCTGAGAACGAAAAAGTCTTCTAAAATGATGGCCTTCGGAGGAACGAGAAATAAAAACAACTTAGAAATGCACCGGATATCCAGAAATAGATTAATCATGATTGGGAATAATTCAAGATTATGCCAGAAGGCTGAAACGATGAATCACGAAGAGAATGAACCAAGAATCGAGAGAAACACTCCTTATGTCATCAAAGCTGGAATGATGAGGAGAACACCACCAAGAATTAACTGAGACACTCCGGAATAATATAGAATGAAAGTAGAGAAAAATACGAGAAATAATTCTAGTAGATCTTGAAGAAGGAGTAAGACTGATGAAGATCATACTTACGTCATAGTTGAAATAATTAGAGAACTCCGGAAAAAGATTACAAGAGCCAGAAAAGATCCTGGGAAAAAACTGTGGGTTATGGGCCCACTCAAAAGAACCATCGTTAGAAAAGAATGCTTAGAAGAGAGATATTGCACCGGTATGAAGAGAACAAGATGAGGTTAGCACCTCGAAATAATTAAAAGAATTGAAAACGAGAAACTACTGAAATATCTTTAACACTCCGGATAGAAAAGAGAGGAATCAATAACAAGAAGACTGATAAGAATTTCCAACATGGGAAAGAATTACAAGGATGAAAAGGATATGATGAACACGGATAATTGAGTTGAATTCATCGGAAAAATCATAAGAATGAATAACGATGAACAAGAAGCTCCTGAGAATCTTCACGACGAATCACCGGCTACGAAAGGAAGAAGAGATAGAGGAAGCAACAATGAAATGAAATGCACTTGGATGAAACCCAATCACCGAAGAAAAGGGGCGGGGGGGGGGGCGGGGAAAAACAAAGACAACTTGGAACAGATGAGATGAACTCCGGAATAAAATAGAAAGATTGATCTTGCAAAATAGGAGAGGATGGAATTCACTTGAAGAGAAACACACCGGTTAGAAAAGAATAGATATGACAACTCCGGTTGACAAGAATTGATATGACAATTTGAATGAACAAAAGAATTAGCATTCACATAAAAAATTATGAGAACAGCTCTTGGAAAGATCTGAAATCACCACTTGACATCGAAGCAACTTGAATTACCATATTCCAACAAAACAAAGGATGAGGCTTATGAAACAAGCGAGAACAAACTCATGAGAAAGATTTCGTCCGATATTTTCGTGGACAGGATTGCACGGGCTCGATTTTACAGTAGCCATCAAGTGCAAGGCAGTGCACCCGACATACGAAGCGTCCCCGAGTCGTAGCAAGCTACAAGGACTCTTTAAGACACAACGAGAACCGCTGTAAGTCGACCGTCAACAAGCGAATCCACTAGATGTCGAACCCCAACCTAACATCATGCATTTGTTGGAAGATTGTCCTATAAGCAACTACTTGAATTCCCACCTATGAATTCCTGAAATTTCTGGTCATGCAATCTGGTACACGGATACAAGGAGTAATTATCACACAACTCCTATACTAACCCGTCACCTGTATCACATCCGTCAACACACGACCAGAATCTCGGACCTTCATCTACTACAGACCCTCGTGATCACAACGATACAAAGTATGGCAGTACTCCCGAACAATCTGCACCAGTACTGGGGACATCGGGGTTATCTCGCCACTACTAGTATTGAAGCAATTACGAACATCCTTCGTTCTGAGATATTAAGAAATCTGAATGATAACGATGTGCTCAAGAATCCCCTGGAGTTCAACTCCCCAGAAGAAAATCAAGTCAGACAGGAGGCACCAAGACAAAACTCCGCCACATCGGCATCATATAGATTCCAAAAATATCCGCGTGATCCTAAAAAAAATTGAGTGAGAAGACGAGTAGAATAAATTATTACGTCAAGATTCCTCACCAGGGCATAGAAGAGGAGAAAAAAGAATCCTACTCTCCGATATATAACTAGACTCAAAGCAACTTTTCACTAGACTCGACTCGCCAAGTTCAATCAATCAAGAGGGCTCCTAGGTCGGTACTGGTCTAATACCAACTTGTCACGCCCAAGATGCGACCTATCCTCAATTTGGCACGAAGGCCTCATCAGGGATAGAAGCGCATCTCGTCGTGTAGCAAGAATGGATATCGTTACAAGTACATGTACTGAAAAGAAGAGATATATATATATAGAATTGGCTTACACTCGCCACAAGCTACATCAGAGTCACATCAGTACAATGCATAAACATCATGAAGAAGAGCAGGGTCCGACTACGGACGAAAACAAACGAGAAAAAAAGAACGACGTCCATCCTTGCTATCCCAGGCTACCGGCCTGGAACCCATCCTAGATCGATGAAGAAGAAGAAGAAGAAGAAGAAGAAGAAGCAACTCCAAATGAACAATCAACGTACTCGCGTCAAGTAATCTTTACCTGTACCTGCAACTGGTGTTGTAGTAATCTGTGAGCCACATGGGACTCAGCAATCTCATTTCCAAAGGTATCAAGACTAGCAAAGCTTAATGGGTGAGGTATGGTTAAGTGGTGAGGTTGCAGCAGCGGCTAAGCATATATGAGGTGGCTAGACTTACGAATACTAGAAATAAAAGGGGGAAGAACTACGCATAACGAACGTGAACTACTGTTGATCAAATGAATGATCCTGAACACCTACCTACGTCAGACATAACCCCACCGTGTCCTCGATCGGAGAAGGAACTCACGAAAGAGACAGTCACGGTTACGCACACATTTGGCATATTTTAATTAAGTTAACTTCAAGTTATCTAGAACCAGTGTTAAACAAAGTTTCCACGTTGCCACATAACCGCGGGCATGGCTTTCCGAAAGATTTAACCCTGCAGGGGTGCTCCAACTAGTCCATCACAAATTACCACAAGCCGCATAGAAATCCTCAATCACGACACTCGAGATCTCGTCTGATTCCTTAGTGGAAAACCTCAACTCTGAGATTACCCAAAGCATCACCGGAATCCCGATGCACAAGATATCTCGTCAAAGGTAAAATTAATCCAGCAAGGCCGCCCGACGTGTCGACGTACCCGATAGGAGCCGCGTATCTCGTTCTCAGGACATGACGGATGGAACTAGCTACGACTGCCAAACCTCGAGTTTCCTCGCGGTGGCCCCGCAAGCAGACCGTTTGGGACCAACACCATCAGCACTGCCCCCCCCCCTGTTTATGTAAAATTACTCCTCGGGTAGCGCTAACTCCCTATGCATTTCAGTGTTATCAAAATTATTATGTTGGGCAAATGTAGAACCAAAGTTGGGCCTTTCCAGACCAGCTTTAATCTAAGACGAATTATCAAGGGGGTCCCCATAACAACCCCGATCGTGTTAGGAGCGCTCATTTATGGAACATAACACCGGTAGCCGAAACTAAGGGGGCAAAGGTGGAACAAAACACCAGGCTAGAAAGGCCGAGCCTTCCACCTTTTACCAAGTATATGGGTGCATTAAATTAAATAGCATTAATATGGTGATATGACAAGGAACCCATGTTTTCACATGGAAGCAATGCCCCTGCAACTAGCAATGCTAACAACATGGTTAAGCAAGCAGTAACATAGCCAATAAGTGGTTTGCTAGGTCGAACAGGTTGAAGGTTATCATGGCATTGTTGAGAGGCTGATATTTAACATGTGGTAGGCAACGAGACATAATCGATAGAAGCGATAAAACTAGCATGGCAATGATAGTAATGGTATCTGGGGAAATGGTCATCTTGCCTGAGATCCCGCTTGGAAGAAGAATGACTCCGTGAAGCAGATGAACCGACGTAGTCGAACGGGTCCTCACAATCCGACACGCTTGCGGAACTCTATCGAGACAAAGGAAACCGGAAACACAAATAAACACACGAAAATCACCACACGATGCAAGACACATATGATGCATGAACGGTCCAATGCAAGGCATGACAATCACAACAATCAAACACTACACATTAAGTGAAGCTCGATATGCAACGAGTTGCATATCGACGAAACTCCACGTTGAATTATTTAGTTCACTCCCGTTCAGGTACACGGATATGTTAAATGTTGTTAAACATGGCACGAGGGTGAAGCACAAATTAATCTACCTAGCTAGGCATTTTAAATGAGACCGGAAACGACATATAGCATCTCCGAAATGACCCCATGTGTTAAATCTTAATTCTGTCCAGATTTGTCCTAATCACATTTTAGCTTTGTTAAACGGAAAAGCAAAGTGGTTCACGTGTTTCTACTCGTCGTACTGGCCCATTTACATATATGGCACATCTCCAACGGAGCTACGGTTAAATAGTTACGACCTAAACCGTTTTCAACACGTCGACACACAAACCGATGAAAACAACCACTAAACAGTTCTAATTATGCATGAGAGTTGGAAATTATTAACCTACACAAACTTCTAGTCAAGTTACATATCTAACTCATCGAAATCCGACACACGGAATAGAATCTACGGGGCGTTTAAAAATATACCTATATCCTGATATAGCAAAAAAAAATCCTAGCGTATAAAAAAAGACAAGGAAAAAATAATATGGGAAACAAGTGGGTTTGAACCCCAGATCCCTTGAATGGACATTAGTAGCCCTACCACTGGACTAATCAGTAGTTGTGACAAAATAGACTAAACAACAAGTAAAATAAACATGGAAAAGATGTTGCGTTGGAGAGGCATAAAATCCTAAAAATAATAATACGCATCGATGGGATTTGATCCCTGGATCCCAGGGCAAAACTAGCTGGTGCTAACCACTCCGCTATAGCATACGATTGGTGCTAGAAACATAATGGACACTCTAAATAACATGGATTTTCCTGATGGATCTAGAAAACAAGAGGGATCATATCGGGAGAAACTGCTCACAGAGGGAAAAGACGAAGCCAGCGCTGAGATCCGCCCGACCTGGTGCGAGTCCGCGACGAGCAAGGTGCTCCGGCATAGGCTCCGGTGACTGGGGCTCCATTCTTGGCGACGGGACCTCGATCTGACGCACGAGCACATGGAGAGGTTCAACTCCTGCTTGCTAGCGACGCTATTCCTGAACCAGCGAGAGAAATAATTCAGAGAGATAGACTCGAGGGAAGACGGAAGGAGAAGAGCAGGGATGGGCATGCAACTGGCCCACCTGCTGGTGGAGCTCCGGCGAGGAGGTCCTTGCGGCGGTAGGGGTGGCCCTGCCGCAGCGGAAGCTGTCAACACTGGCCATGGCAGCTCCTGCAGCTGATCTCTTCTCGCTCCTTGACATAGAAGGGAAAAAAATGAGAGAGGGAGAGAGATCAAGAGAAGAAGAGAGAGAGAGAGGAAGGGAGCAAGGGCGATGGGGCTGGCCTGCCTCTGGTGCTCGCGGCGTCACGCGGCCCTCCGGTGGAGGCGGGGTGTCGGGCGCAGGCACATGCCCCGGTCCGCTCCGGATCGAGCGCTCGTGCAGCAGGGTTGGATCGGCAGCAGCGATACCGAGGTTGGGGATTGCGGCGGCGCGACTTGGGATTGGGGGATAGGACAGACCTCCTAGATTATAGGGTTGCTACATATATATATATATATATATATATATATATATATATATATATATATATATATATACACACGAGATATGACAGGATGGGGCTATCTCATCCCTTCGATTAAAATCGCACGGTCGAGATTATTAGGTCAGGGAGTTCAATTGACAAACCGATGATGGTTTAGGGTAAAATGGGGTTGATCCGGACCCAACGGTCACGACCGCCCAGTCCGGGTTTCGGGAGGTTTCCGAACTGGGCTACGTGTAGGGTCGATGCACTGTGCAGAGGGGCTAGGCGAAGATGAGAGGGAAAACGGGCACCCGGCAACATGTTATAAAAACACCGACAACCGTCCGACGGTAGACCGAATATGGTGCCGCTACGGTCGATCGTTCGGGTACCAGATGGACTCCGATTGCGACGAAACTTGACAGGCGGCCTACCTAAATAAAAATACCACCACACGTCAAATCTTACCCCAATCAGAGAAAGTTTTCCTCACACCTTTAAAAACAAGATTCGTACGATGCCGCGGGCGCGTGCATGTGCGGTCGGGCTCAGAACGGACAACGACGAGAACCGGCAACTACTAACGGATGCAAGTTTTGAAAACTGGCGGCAACGGAGATGCCGATGCAATGCAGATGATGCGAATGATGTGATGATGATGCAACAAAAGAAAATAGACACACGACGAAAACGAAAAGACAAGGGGAATCTTCTAGAGCGTCGGCATCGGGCTGTCACATAGATACCCATGGTCACCACGTAAAATATGCAACAACAATTAGAGGACGTCTAACTTGTTTTTGCAGGGTATGCTTGTGATGTGATATGGCCAACGATGTGATGTGATATATTGGATGTATGAGATGATCATGTTGTAATAGTTAATATCGACTTGCACGTCGATGGTACGGCAACCGGCAAGAGCCATCGGGTTGTCTTTAAACTAATGTTTGTGCTTGCAGATGATTTTACTATTTTGCTAGGATGTAGCTTTAGTAGTAATAGCATGAGTAGCACGACAACCCCGATGGCGACACGTTGATGGAGATCATGGTGTGGCGCCGGTGACAGAAGATCGTGTTGGTGCTTTGGTGATGGAGATCAAGAAGCACGTGATGATGGCCATATCATGTCACTTATGAATTGCATGTGATGTTAATCCTTTATGCACCTTATTTTGCTTAGAACGATGGTAGCATTATGAGGTGATCTCTCACGAAAATTTCAAGACGAAATTGTGTTCACCCCGACTGTGCACCGTTGCTACAGTTCGTCATTTCGAGACACCACGTGATGATCGGGTGTGATAGACTCAACGTTCACATACAACGGATGCAAAACAGTTGCACACGCGGAACACTCGGGTTAAGCTTGATGAGCCTAGCATGTGCAGACATGGCCTCGGAACACATGAGACCGAAAGGTCGATCATGAATCATATAGTTGATATGATTAGCAAAGGGATGCTTACCACTGAAATTTTCCTCAACTCACGTGATGATCGGACTTGAGCTAGTGGAATTGGATCATGAACCACTCAAATGACTAGAGAGATGTACTTTTTGAGTGGGAGTTTAGCAACTAATTTGATTAAGTTAAACTCTAATTATCTTGAACATAGTCTAAGTCCACTTTGAATATATTTGTGTTGTAGATCATGGCTCACGCGACAGTCACCCTGAATTTTAATACGTTCCTAGAGAAAGCTAAGTTGAAAGATGATGGAAGCAACTTTGTAGACTTGGCTCGTAATCTTAAGCTGCTCCTGCAAGCTGGGAAGAAGGATTATGTCCTTAATGTTGTGCTAGGAGATGAACCACCCGCTACAGCTGACCAAGATGTTAAGAACGCTTGGTTAACACGTAAGGAGGACTACTCAGTAGTTCAATGTGCAGTCTTGTATGGCTTAGAGCCGGGACTTCAACGTCGCTTTGAGCGTCATGGAGCATATGAGATGTTCCAAGAGTTGAAGTTTATCTTTCAGAAGAACGCCTGGATCGAGAGGTATGAGACCTCCGATAAATTCTATGCTTGCAAGATGGAGGAGAATTCGTATGTCAGTGAACATGTGCTCAAAATGTCTGAGTACTCAAACCGTCTAGCTGAGCTGGGGATAGAACTCCCGCAAGAGGCTATCACTGACAGAATTCTTCAATCACTGCCGCCAAGCTATAAGGGCTTTGTGTTGAACTACAACATGCAAGGGATGAACAAATCACCCGGCGAGTTGTTTGCGATGGTGAAAGTCGTAGAGTCAGAACTCCGTAAAGAGCATCAAGTGTTGATGGTGAATAAGACCACTAGTTTCAAGAGAAACGGCAAAGGAAAGAAGGGTAATTCAAAGAAGAGCGGCAAGCCTGTTGCCAATCCGACGAAGAAACCCAAAGCTGGACCTAAGCCTGAAACGGAGTGCTATTATTGCAAGGGTATGGGTCACTCGAAGCGCAACTGCCCTAAGTATCTGGCTGATAAGAAGGCGGCCTAAGAAAAATCAGGTATATTTGATGTACATGTTATTGATGTGTACTTAACCAGCTCCCGTAGTAGTGCGTGGGTATTCGATACCGGTTCTGTTGCTCACATTTGCAACTCGAAACAGGAACTTCGGAATAAGCGAAGGCTGGCAAAGGATGAAGTGACGATGCGCGTGGGAAATGGTTCCAAGGTTGATGCAATCACCGTCGGCACAGTTTCACTTCAGTTACCATCAGGATTAGTTATGAACTTGAATAATTGTTATTTAGTGCCTGCGTTAAGCATGAACATTATATGTGGATCTTGTTTACTGCGAGACGGTTACTCGTTTAAGTCAGAGAATAATGGTTGTTCTATTTCTATGAGTAATATCTTTTATGGTGATGCACCCAATGTGATAGGATTGTTCATATTGAATCTTGATAGTGATAATACACATATACATAACATGGAGACCAAAAGAGTTAGAGTTAACAATGATAGCGCCATGTTTTTGTGGCACTGCCGCTTAGGTCATATTGGTGTAAAGCGCATGAAGAAACTCCATACCGATGGACTTTTGGAGTCACTTGACTTTGATTCACTTGACACGTGCGAACCATGCCTCATGGGCAAGATGACTAAAACTCCATTCTCCGGAACAATGGAGCGTGCAAGTGACTTGTTGGAAATCATACATACTGATGTGTGTGGTCCGATGAGCGTGGAGGCACGCGGCGGATATCGTTATTTTCTCACCTTCACTGACGATTTGAGTAGATATGGTTATGTCTACTTGATGAAGCACAAGTCTGAAACATTTGAAAAGTTCAAGCAATTTCAGAGTGAAGTTGAAAATCATCGTAACAAGAAGATCAAGTTCCTGCGGTCTGATCGTGGGGGTGAATATCTGAGTTTCGAGTTTGGTGTTCACTTAAGACAATGTGGAATTGTTTCACAGTTGACACCGCCTGGAACACCACAGCGTAATGATGTGTCCGAATGTCGTAATCGTACTTTATTAGAGATGGTGCAATCTATGATGTCTCTTACCGATCTGTCGTTATCGTTTTGGGGTTATGCATTAGAAACAGCTGCATTCACTTTAAATAGGGCACCATCAAAATCCGTTGAGACGACACCATACGAACTGTGGTATGGCAAAAGACCAAAGTTGTCGTTTCTTAAAGTTTGGGGATGTGATGTTTATGTTAAAAAGCTTCAGCCTGAAAAGCTGGAACCCAAAGCGGAAAAGTGCATCTTCATAGGTTACCCAAAAGAGACAGTTGGGTATACCTTCTATCTCAAATCCGAGGGCAAAGTGTTTGTTGCTAAGAACGGAGCTTCTCTCGAGAAGGAGTTTCTCTCGAGAGAATTGAGTGGAAGGAAGATAGAACTTGATGAGGTTGTCGAACCTCTCATCCCTCTGGATGGTGGCGCAGGGCAAGGGGAAACCTCTGTCGTTGCGACGCCAGTTGAGGAGGAAGTTAATGATGATGGTCATGAAACTCCAAATCAAGTTCCTATCAAACCTTGCAGGTCGACGAGACCGCGTACTACTCCAGATTGGTACGGTAATCCCGTCTTATCAATTATGTTGTTAGACAACAATGAGCCTGCGAATTATGAAGAAGCAATGGTGGGCCCGGATTCCAACAAATGGCTGGAGGCCCTGAAGTCCGAGATAGGATCCATGTATGAAAACAAAGTGTGGACTTTGGAAGTACTACCTGAGGGCCGCAAGGCTATTCAGAACAAATGGATCTTTAAGAAGAAGACGAATGCTGACGGCAATGTGACCGTTTATAAAGCTCGACTTGTGGCAAAGGGTTTTTCACAAGTTCAAGGAGTTGGCTATGATGAGACGTTCTCACCCGTAGCGATGCTTAAGTCCGTCAGAATCATGTTAGCAATAGCTGCATTTTTCGATTATGAAATCTGGCAGATGGATGTCAAAACGGCGTTCCTTAACGGTTTCCTTTAGGAAGAGTTGTATATGATGCAACCAGAAGGTTTTGTCGATCCTAAAAATGCTAACAAAGTGTGCAAGCTCCAGCGATCCATTTATGGACTGGTGCAAGCATCTCGGAGTTGGAATAAACGCTTTGATGAGGTGATCAAAGCGTTTGGGTTTATACAAGTGGTTGGAGAATCTTGTATTTACAAGAAAGTGAGTGGGAGCTCTGTGTCGTTTCTAATATTATATGCGGATGACATACTGCTGATTGGAAACAACGTGGAGTTTTTGGAGAGCATAAAGGATTACTCGAATAAAAGTTTCTCTATGAAGGACCTAGGAGAAGCTGCTTACATTCTAGGCATTAAGATCTATAGGGATAGATCAAAACGCCTGATAGGACTTTCACAAAGTACATACCTTGATAAAGTTTTGAAGAGGTTCAAAATGGAACAGTCCAAGAAGGGGTTCTTGCCAGTTTTACAAGGTACAAGATTGAGTAAGACTCAGTGCCCAGCAACTGATAAAGATAGAGAGCATATGAGCACCGTCCCCTATGCTTCAGCCATAGGTTCTATCATGTATGCAATGTTGTGCACTAGACCGGACGTTAGCCTGGCCATAAGTATGGCAGGCAGGTTCCAGAGTAATCCAGGAGTGGATCACTGGACGGCGGTCAAGAATATCCTGAAGTACCTGAAAAGGACTAAGGAGATGTTTCTCGTGTATGGAGGTGACGAAGAGCTCGCCGTAAAAGGTTACGTCGATGCAAGCTTTGACACAGATCCGGATGACTCTAAGTCGCAGACCGGATACGTATTTATTCTTAATGGGGGTGCAGTAAGCTGGTGCAGTTCCAAGCAAAGCGGCGTAGCTGATTCTACATGTGAAGCGGAGTACATGGCTGCCTCGGAGGCGGCTAAGGAAGGTGTCTGGATGAAGCAGTTCATGACGGATCTTGCAGTGGTGGCAAGCGCACTAAATCCAATAACCCTGTTTTGTGACAACACGGGTGTCATTGCCTTAGCAAAGGAACCACGGTTTCACAAGAAGACCAGACACATCAAACGACGCTTCAACCTCATCCGCGACTACGTCGAAGGAGAGGACGTAAATATATGCAAAGTGCACACGGATCTGAATGTAGCAGACCCGCTGACTAAACCTCTTCCACGGGCAAAGCATGATCAACACCAGAACTGTATGGGTGTTAGATTTATTACAGTGTAATTCGCATGGCGATGTGAGGGCTAGATTATTGACTCTAGTGCAAGTGGGAGACTATTGGAATTATGCCCTAGAGGCAATGATAAATAAGTTATTATTATAATTCCTGTATCAAGATAATCGTTTATTATCCATGCTATAATTGTATTGAATGAAGACTTAGATGCATGTGTAGATACATAGACAAAACACTGTCCCTGGCAAGCCTCTAGTTGGCTAGCCAGTTGATCAAGGATAGCCAAGGTCTTCTGACTATGTACAAGGTGTTGTTGCTTGATAACTGGATCACGTCATTGGGAGAATTATGTGATGGACAAGACCCAAACTAATAGACGTAGCATGTTGATCTTGTCATTTTGTTGCTACTGTTTTCTGCGTGTCAAGTATTTGTTCCTATGACCATGAGATCATATAACTCACTGACACCGGAGGAATGCTTTCTGTGTATCAAACGTTGCAACGTAACTGGGTGACTATAAAGATGCTCTACAGGTATATCCAAAGGTGTTCGTTGAGTTAGTATGGATCAAGACTGGGATTTGTCACTCCGTGTGACGGAGAGGTATCTCGGGGCCCACTCGGTAATACAACATCACACACAAGCCTTGCAAGCAATGTGACTTAGTGTAAGTTGCGGGGTCTTGTATTACGGAACGAGTAAAGAGACTTGCTGGTAAACGAGATTGAAATAGGTATGCGGATACTGACGATCGAATCCCAGGCAAGTAACATACCGAAGGACAAAGGGAATGACATATGGGATTATATGAATCCTTGGCAGTGAGGTTCAAACGATAAGATCTTCATAGAATATGTAGGATCCAATATGGGCATCCAAGTTCCGCTATTGGATATTGACCAAGGAGTCCCTCGGGTCATGTCTACATAGTTCTCGAACCCGCAGGGTCTGCACACTTAAGGTTCGACGTTGTTTTATGCGTATTTGAGTTATATGGTTGGTTACCGAATGTTGTTCGGAGTCCCGGATGAGATCACGGACGTCACGAGGGTTTCCGGAATGGTCCGGAGACGAAGATTGATATATAGGATGACCTCATTTGATTACCGGAAGGTTTTCGGAATTACCGGGAATGTACCGGGAATGACGAATGGGTTCCGGATGTTCACCGGGGGGCAGCCCACCCCGGGAAGCCCATAGGCCTTAGGGGTGCCGCACCAGCCCTTAGTGGGCTGGTGGGCAAGCCCAAGAAGGCCCCTGCGCAGGAGATAAGAAAATCAAAGAGAAAAAAAAAGGGAAGTGGGAAGGAAGGGAAGGACTCCACCTTCCAATCCTAGTTGGACTAGGATTGGAGGAGGAATCCTCCTCCCCCCCTTCGGCCGAACCCCTTGGGTCTCCTTGAGCCTCAAGGCAAGGCCCCTCCCCTCCCACCTATATATACGGAGGTTTTAGGGCTGATTAGAGACAACTTTGCCACGGCAGCCCGACCACATACCTCCACGGTTTTTCCTCTAGATCGCGTTTCTGCGGAGCTCGGGCGGAGCCCTGCGGAGATTAGATCACCACCAACCTCCGGAGCGTCGTCACGCTGCTGGAGAACTCATCTACCTCTCTGTCTCTCTTGCTGGATCAAGAAGGTCGAGATCATCGTCGAGCTGTACATGTGTTGAACGCGGAGGTGCCGTCCGTTCGGCACTAGATTGGAGCGGATCGTGGGACGGATCGCGGGACGGTTCTTGGGACGGTTCGCGGCGCGGATCGAGGGACGTGAGGACGTTCCACTACATCAACCGCGTTTATTAATGCTTCTGCTGTGCGATCTACAAGGGTACGTAGATCTGAACCCCCCTCATAGATGGACATCGCCATGATAGGTCTTCGTGCGCGTAGGAATTTTTTTGTTTCCCATGCGACGTTTCCCTACAATATGCCATTGTGGTGAATCTTCATGGTGTTGTTGGGAGCCTTCAGTTAAGTTATGAAGATTGCACCAACCTTGTTTGTACGGGTTCGGTGACCGTCATCAATGGTCCCTTAGTGGAATCACGACATCTTGCATTGTGCGAGGGCGTGAGGAGATTACGATGGCCTTAGTGGCATCTTGGGGAGCATTGTGCCTCCACACCGCTGCAACGAAGATTAGCATCTGCAAGGGTGTGAACTTCGGGATACATCATCGTCTCCGCGTGCCTCGGTTATCCCTTACCCGAACCCTTTACTTATGCATTTTACTTTGTGGTAGCCATATTGTTTCTTGTCATATATCTTGCTATCACTTAGTTGTTTATCTTGCTTAGCATAAGTTGTTGGTGCACATAGTTCAGCCTAGTTGTTT
The DNA here is from genome assembly GCF_904849725.1 of Hordeum vulgare subsp. vulgare. NCBI lineage: Eukaryota > Viridiplantae > Streptophyta > Magnoliopsida > Poales > Poaceae > Hordeum > Hordeum vulgare. Next base: position 66,568,644 of record NC_058524.1, read on the forward strand.
TAGGTTTTGTGCTTGACAAATTAAATGTTAGTTTTATTTCTCATTTATTCAAGGCTAAACCGTAATTATTTTAAAGCGCATATTCATCCCTCCCTCCTCTAAACGACATTCACGTCCTTTCAATTGTTTCGGAGGAATTTTTCTTTTATTGGAAAGGGTGCTCGCTACGATTGCTTGGACCTGTCAATGTACGATGTACCCTACCTGCTAGAATTCAAACCCACGTTCTTCCTTTCGTTATATCTTCACTCTCCTACAACCCTTGTGTAGAAAAAGGCCGTGTGCTAAATTTTCTTGGCTCCATTAACAAACCAGAAAGTATGTAACTTCTTTCAAATCCAATATAAAAATAATACCTAACCTTTTCGTGTCCGCATAAGTAGCACACTGGATGTGGACGCTTTAACTTCTCCGAATCATTTTCCTGAAAGAAAAAAAAACGTCTCTGAATCCTTATCTGTTCGGAGTGGTTCTTGCTATCACTAAAAGCATCTACAACCTATTCTTTAGGTCCATCTCAAATGTCCGAAGAGACCGACTGATGAATGTTTGATCAAAACAGATCGATCCAGATGAACGTCTTAAACGGGTTTGAACGTCTACACCTCTCATATCTAGTCTAAATATGCTATGGATATGGAGGAGCCCGGGCACATCCGCCTGATAAGCCCAACCCACCACCGAACCCAGCGACACGTCAGTTTGGTCCACCACGGACCCCACTAAATACCCCAATCCGGAAATCCTAGACATCCTGCAATTCAGTTTCCGTCCATTCCACTTCAAATCACCCACACTCCGACCTGATGGCCGACGACGGAAGCGGCTCTGACGGATTGAACGTCGATGTGGAGGAGGTGGCCCTCTGCATCGCGTTGCGTAGGTCGCTGCAGGACCAAGTCGGTCCCGGCAACGGTGGTTCTGCATCCTCCGGACCCGTCGCATGTCGGCAGAGCACCGGCGACATCACAGGCCCTTCCGCGAGGCGCGTAGCTCCGGCTGCTCCCGCTCCGACTGATTCGTTCCAGGTCAAGTATGTCGCCCGCCTCCACCGCCTTTTGCTCCGGAAGCGGTGCCCGACCATCGTTGAATCCTCGTGCCCGCGTCCGGGGACGGGGCACACGTGGATGCCGGAGTCTGAGGCGCGTGTAGCCCGGCGCAAGCGGCAATGAGCGAGGGAGAAGGGGGAGGCGCTGGCCGCACGACGTTCGACCACGAGCGCGCTGGTCGACCCCAAGGACACACTTTTCACGGGTGTCCTGCATCGCTCCCTCACAGCGTGAAGACGAATGCGCGCCACCTCTGCCGCAAGAATGCCGACGTGGTCCGACTAGCCATCCAATTATCGAAGCGTGAGGCAGCGAAAGAGGCGGCGACGAAGGCAAAAGTGGCCCTCCATGCTAAGGAGTGGGACCGCCTGCTCCGCAGGTTGTCCGACATGCGGTGCAACTCCGACGAGGACGAGAGCCACGCCTCCACCTACGGCTCCGATGACGACGACGACGACGCTCCACCACATGTCGGCGCCTACACGGGGAGGGGCACATCCACATGGATGACCGGAAGGGGAAGGTGCCAGTGAGGAAATGATGATTTCATCCGCTCTTCGCCCTTGTGTTTATATTTTATCTATGTTTAAATTATTTTACATTGTTCGTTGCTGAATTATGATGAATTATGTTTATTTTGTTCAGCGATGAAATGATGATTTGATGAAATGTATGTAATGATCGGTTTTTACGTAACGTTGCATGAATTTCTATGGTTTTAAGGATTCGGATACGAAGGACACGAGTATCGAAGGCATTATTTAAGACGGACGGCTCCGAACGCATCCGCGTGTGTATGCTCTGAGGTCGTCTGTCATCAGGGCCGATCCAAAACAAAATACTGATGTAAAAAAAGTAGTGAAAATGAAATACTCATGGAGTTGGTAAGACATCACGTTACAATTAAAAAGAAAGCTAAGCGTCAAGTCATCATCCTTTCACCGAAAGAATACAACCTTCTGTCTCTATCTCTCTCCCCCCTCAAATGAGACTTGATACCTCAAAGAGCAGCTGTCCCGCTATCTGAGATGTCCAAGTCTAACAATTTTGGTGCTGGCGTAATATCATCAACGGTTGGATATGACCATCCTGACATATAAGACCAGCTTCGGTGCATCCACCTAATGTGTGTTTGGTTTTAGGATGAGGTAAAATCGGATGGGTTGGTTCCATCCCTAACAGTCGTTTTTATGTTTAGTTGGGTTTGAAACCGAAATTGGGTCATTCGCATGCAGAAAATATTCCCTTCAGATGCTTCACCAAGTGATTTCACCGATTTGAAGGAATCGACTCGTTATTCGTCCATGAAAACAAAGAAAGAAAAAATAACCAAGGAGTTCTCACCGCGCTCATCCCTGCACCCGAACAAAAAAATTCGTTGTTATTTTTTTTGTGGTTATTTTTTCGTGGTTATATTTTTGTTTTCTTGATTATTTTTTTGTGGTTATTTTCTCATTTTCGTGATTATTTTTCGTAAATATTTGGTATGTACTTATAATCATATATTTTTATTTGCATGTGTTGAAAATAAAAATAAAATGTTGCTGAAAATTTAAATTATAGAATTACCAAATGCAAAGAACTTTATTTGTTGAGAGATGTAATCTCATCATTTATATCGAAGAGGTGAGTGGCATCAAATTTTTCTCATTTCATCTCTCCAACTAAACACTAGGACAGAACCAACTCATGACATTTTTTATCATCAACTGAACACAAGGATGAAATCAACCCATGACTTTAGAATGGAACCATGACATTCTATGACTTTCGATCCTTAAACCAAACACATACCTAGAACCCCGAGCAATTTCATTTTCTCAAATCTACTGTTCATCACCGGTGCAGGTGCACCCGACCTCAGAAACGCCGTGGCCGGAGTTTCTGTGTTACTTTACCGTTTCCACTTTGTTGCTTCACAAAACCACATTGTCTATGACTTCAAACGGATTAAGTCACCCCTCAAACTTTCTATATCCAAGATTGTCTAGTTTTTGTGAATCCATGAGTCGAAAGAGATGTGTCGAACTGCCGAGTACTCTCTTCGTTTCAAAATAAGTATTATAGTTTCAGTTCAAATGAAACCGAGGCGTAAGATTTTCGGCGGTTTATTACAATATAAAATACAGTTTTACACGATTTGTACAACAACAACAAAAAAGCAGCAGCCGCTCGAATTACTAGGACTTTCGGTGATGCACTGTTAGAGCAGTGGTGCTGTCACCACTCCAGTGGATTCAGTCTGGCTAATGATGACCCACTGTCGCTCATGTACCATGAGAGATGATGCAAAAGCCGAGCTGAAGACGGGGGCAGTCCAGTCCAGCCCGGCATGATATGCGCGTCGTGGCGTTGCCATGGCATCCGATCAGATGGCTAAACTAGGGCGGGAAAAGCCGTGGCTGATGCGGCTCATGGGCACGGGAGAGACCCACCAAGGTGCACCGTGCCCATGCCGTCGTAGCGTACTTTACTGGCCCTTTGCTCAAGCCACGGGCCAGTTTATATTTGGAGCGTCATCCGCACCATGCGCACGGGCGTGTCAAGCCGAAGGAAGGATGCAAGGACCCATGTCGCATATCCGTATGCACTTCCTGACAAACATGCTGCTTTCTGGGGTACAAGATCACCGGGAGCGGAACATTGGGGTTTCGGAATAGCTTTTGGATTATGAGATTGTCTAACGGGAAAAGTGAAAAATCTGACTTTTTCATGACAGTTTATATTGGAGCAATGATAACGTATTTACTCCATCCGTTTCAATTTTTTTGTCTTAGGTTTATCTAGAAATGGATGTATCTAAATACTAAGATGTGACTAGATACATTCATATTTAGATAAATCTAAGATAAGAATTTTAAAACGGAGGGTCTTTCCCAGGGATCCCAGATGAGGGAAGCCTAGGAGAGACGTCGACTCCAACTATCGTCCATGTACGATCCATACTAGATCTGACCAACATAGCCTAGAAGAAGTGAGCCATCGGTTCAGGTACAAGATACCCAATTGCAAGAGGGAGCTCTACTAACTGAGCTATACCCCCCCCCCCCCTCCCCCGAGCCAAGTGGAGTATGCATGAAAGAGTGATGCTTCTTCTATTCTTTTCCCCGACGTAGTTGTGCCATCCTGGACTTGAACCAGAGACCTTGCCCGTGAAATAAATCATTGCCCCTACGATCCAACCAATTGGGAGAGAATATATAGACTCATTTTCGGGAGTAGTTTGCAAGCACAATAATTTTCTAACAAAAAAGTGAACCGAGGATTTGTATGCTTGCCAACTAAACTTGTCATCTTCAAAGAACACATTTTGTCATGAAAAATATTCAATTTGCCATGGTCAAAATCTAATATCATAATTGTAGTGGTGTCCTACAGTCTGTGGCGGAGCCAGGATTGGAGCATAACCCGGGCCCTTTTTATGTCGTCTGGAAGGCTTTTAGCTGTCCCAAAAGATACCCCATACAAAATATGGCTTAATTGCATGGACTTAAAAAAATATTAAAACTCAATACTTAACGATACAAAAAAAGATAAGAACATGATAAAAAATACAAAAAAAAGTACATGGCAAAACAAAAGATTACCAAATCAATGGTGTCCTACTGTCATTTATCAATGCCTCACATAATCTCATCAACGGTGGAAGAAGAGCCAACACCTTCAAAACATCAAAAGCAAAATTTCATAAGAGAAGGCATAAACATCAAGTGAACCAATTATCATTTATACTAATCTAAAAATATACCGCTAAAAGCCCTTTGTGAGACCTTTATGATTGAGGTTGTTATTAGAAATTATCAATTACATCTATTTGACTTCAACAATACTCTTGATATATGATTGGATACATACACAGTGACACACACACATTATTTAATTAAATTTTAGTTCAGAACAGTTTATACAATGATACAAGTAAAACATGGTACTGCAAGTGATAAGCATTAGGGGAGGGAAACGGAAAATTGGGAAAGCATCCAAGAAACTAAGGTACAACAGCCGGCTGTGAAGCAGCCAGCACGGGATGGCGCGCCAAGTGGGCTAAGAGCATCCCAAAACGCTCTCCCAAACTCCTTTTTAATCGTCGGCGTTAAAAAAATCGTCCAGTACCGTCCCAGGACGTCGTTTTGCGCCGGATTTGACCAAAAACTAGCCCCGGCGATCCCAAACTAAACCCAGCCACCCGGGAGCGCTTGGGGACGATCGAGCTATTTTTGCATGCACAAACCCCACCGGTTAGCCTCTTTCCTTCTTTTTTTTGTTAGGCTCATCATGTGCATGCAAAAAGAAAATCTTTTCTCTCTCTGTGTCTCCCTCCTCGTGTGGCCGGCTGGGTGGGGGCGTGGCTGGGAACCCAAGGCCCCTCAAGCCTTTTTTTCGCCGGTTGATCCCGAGACGACACTATTTTGACCCGTGGGGCGCTAACGGCTGGAGATGCTCTAACGATGCACATGACAGAGGGCAGTGGCCGGGAGACTAGGAGCAGGGGTGGGGAGTGCCGGCGAAGGCGACGCCACGGCCGACGATGGCGTGAGCGCCAGAGTGTGGAGATCGATCCCGCCGTCCCGCGTGTGTGTGACTCGGTGGCAGCCGTGCGAGGGTTGCGTCTTGTTCCTTTTTCTACAGTAGCGATGCGTCTCCTGACTTCTGTGTCTCCTGCGTGTACGAGTTGGATTGTGGGGATTTTCTTTTCGAATGGAAATTAGATCGTGGGGTGGTGTTGGATCGTGCGTGCCTCTGTTTCTGGTAAGATAGCCTAACAAGACATAAGGATCCTTCTTCCTATTCAGTGATTGCACCCCGGGCCTATTGAAAAATATATAAATAATAAATTACAGCTTGTTAAATTTTTTTCACGCACCGGGCCTGGGCCCTGGGTGCCAGCTCCGCCCCTGGCCTACAGTAGTATATAAAAACTTCTCTGACTTTAACCACTAATATATAAAATGAACCCCTAAAAAAACTAATATATAAAATGATAATACAACTATTGGATTTATCACTGAAATAATTTGAAACTATTGCCAATTTTTTTATTTAACATTAAGTATAAAAATGAGTAAAATTAAACTTTTGTTTCTAAACCACGCGCATTTTTAGTTTTTTAATGTGTAACTAGAGAGCATGCTTTTTACAAATTTCAGTGGAAACAATTCAATTGTCACGGAAATCAGGAAAAGATACTGCTACATTCCAAAAAAGAGACATGCATGCAAAACTGAACCCAAATGATAAGTATCACACGTTTGGCATAAACACAATGCCCCTTGCATTTTTTTGCAACTAAAGTTGCCATTCAAAAAGAAAAAATATTTCCTACTTATAAAGATTGAAGCTGGTGGTAAGTTCACATATGTGCCCAACATTCTTTCCAAATAAACAAATACATGCATCCACACATGTAAAACTATGAACCTTCCAAGAGACATATAAACAAATGTACTTACTTATATGTTGGATCTATCATAAATAAACAAACACACTACTTTCATGTGAGACCAACTTTATTGTAAAGGGCACAAATAACAAACACAAAAGTGTGACTTCAACTCAAAATCGGTATTGGTTTTAGTTTCTTTTTTCAGCCTACTATGGTCATTTGAAATTCTTTGGTGCACCATGCCTCTCACCGTATTTTTGCCATCTTTTAGTATAATTGTAAATCACACAACGGCCACAAGAGCACCAATATTATTTGACCACCTCATATGTCAATGGCTCAGTGGCAACGCACGGACATCGTGCTAGTAAATCAAAAAAACTGAGATGTGCAATACAAAAAGAAAGTGGCCACCCTCACACCCCTAAACTTGCCATGAAACCCGTTTTAAGGGCATATACATTAATGGAATATGGATACACATATCTTATAATAAAAAGTAGCTTGAGCCATCTATATTTATTTATTTTCCCCAATACAAGCTATCACTAGTAGGCATCATCAAATAATAGATAATAACGACTATTAAACATGCATCTTTACTTTTTACTTTTATTTTTTATTTTAGCTTCTTACACCGGACCATATTTTTCCTCTTCAAGCATCCGCCTGCTGCAAATGATCCCGCTTCCGTATCCGAATCTACTTTTTCTAGCATCCGATCCTACATGACATATGAGGCATCACCCTAAGGCTATGCTTTGGCCATGCCCTAAGTTGCCATGTGTTCATGTCACACGTGTGACACTTATCAAGGTCCAAACCAAAACCGGTAGAGCTGCCATGATAAACAAACAGAACCATTTGCAAGAGATTCACCAAATAGAAGGAATATTTCAAACATAGGTACAGTAGAGAAGTGTATGTGAGGCAAGTGCTGATTACGAGGGGCTTAAAAAAGTACACAATAGCATCTCCTCTGTTGAATACAAGGTACATGTATCAAGATATCCCAGCCAAAACGGGTTGAGGGAAAAACGATGATTTCGAGACCACCTCACCTCAGGGGGAAATGTCAGCAGGACATATATATATTTACACAATAGAAACACGAGCAATGGTACAACTTTCCAAAGAATAATACACTACCTACATTCTTTCTTTCCTTTAAGAAAAATAAGAACAATGCCTATCTACTCACCCCTAGAAGAAATTGCTGGTCAAGAAGAAATGAAGAGAATTTTACACTTCACTAGAGGACTAGCTGGATGGCTGTGACATTTGCGAGACCATAAATCACATTGAGTATGCGAATGGCTTATCTCATATTGTGCCCTCACCAATCGCAATAGTCTTATGAACTGTTGGAGAGCCATCTTGTGGCTTCGATATACATGACAAATCATCTAGCGATATCAGTACCAAAAAGCCTCCCCCTCATCAACCCATTGCAGGAAATTCACAGATAACCCCTGAAAATTTCAAATGAAATGACTCACTGTTGGAAGAAATGATATCACCATGTGCATATTTTCACCTAAAATGATCACACTCATATTTGGCCAATGCAATAATCATGCTCCGAAGCAAACTTTTTCCATTTGTAATCAAAGTACAGGTTCACAGTTCCAGAGGGACGCTTATACTGTTTACCAGTGAAAGGGTAGAACAGCTGTTATCCCAGAATGAGGGTTGTTGTCATGTTCTCTTTTGAGTGGATGAATGCTTATGCATGATGAGGGAGCATCAACTTTGAAACAAGATAAAACGAAAGAGAACATGGTTCTTGTTTCTCAGTCAGGTCCAGGAAATTAGGTCACAAGAAAGTTTTGTGAACCATGATTGCGATGCACAAATAGCAAGTAGGATTATTAGATTGCACTAACCGTTATCCCAGGGGCTACACCGCGTGCACCATTATCGTTCACATTAGAAGTACTTACAGCTCTTGTTCTGCTCAAACTGTCAAACATAATGTTCAACACAAATACAGTGAGAAGGGCAGAAAAATCTTCTTGATATCAATTTTGAAAGTGCAGTATTAATGAGCAGTTCCATGGTCACAGTCACTGAAATTAGAGATAGTAGAACTAATGGACAAATAAAGCAAGAACGGGTTAAAAACAGTCATCCTGGATCTGGTTCAGTATAAGTATAATGATGTATGGCCCATAACTCTACTGCTATATAAAACTCTTGCTAATGAAATAACAGAGAGTTCAAGGTTGTGACTATCTCTTCTTAACATATCTGAATTCAATGTGTAGTTTCAGTGAGGATTGGATGGACACTTCAACAGACTGATCAGAGAGCACATGGCAACGATTGCCTCTTATTTATTAGAAATCTGGTACAAACACAGGATCTACAGATTGTGTTCAAATCAACAATTTTTGCAAGCTTACTATATATTCTTTAATGGTAAATGTAGAATAATAGCAACAGAAATAATGGAAATGCTAGAAGAATGATTCTTTGTTGCCACATTTTGTATGCATGACTGCATGTGTACAAATACGACAAATAAAAGGCTTGATACACTCAAAAACACGGATACAGAATCAGAAAGGGAAAGCAGGGCAGTATGAACAAACCTTCCATTGTCTGAAGCTGAAAGCCAGTCAAGATCAAGGAAATTTGAATCCCCAGAACAGCTGCCATAGTCAATCTTGCAACTGGCATACTTAATATGAGGCACTGTTGGAGTATACCTGCAGTAGTTTTCAATAGAAAAGAGAGAATCAATACCATAAGTACTAAATGCTAATTTCTATGAGACACTACAGTCGATGCCAAGGCATGCATTGGTATATCCCCTTGACAGAAAATGGAAAGGTGAAGTTCCAGAACACTCTGACAAACCTTAATTTTGACACCACATCATGCACTGAGTCAGCCCGGCAGTTAGGAGGTTGTAGCTCAATTTTGAAATCACTAAATCCTGGTGTCGAAATTCCATTTGGGCCATTGCTGGACATAGAAGTGTTACTTTTACGAAGAATGCTGCCATCTGATCTTGCCCTTTTTATCAATTGACTGTGACAAGTATACAACTCAGACAATTGATAAGATGGATTTTATTGCTTTGCAACATGCATGTGCGGATAACATAAAATATGGATAATTGTTTAATGAGGTGACCCTAAGATCAGTTTGGAAACACTACGGAAAGGTATTTTGTACCGATGTTTTTTTTACCAGGTTGTACTGTTTTCAAGAATAGACAACTCACTCGGTTTCAGGACTTCAAACCTAACACACAAGGATTTGAGTGTAATACCCAGAACAGAAAGTAACAAAACATGGAGACGCTGACCTTAGAAAAAGGTAAATGATACGACTAAAAACACATTTTTCTGTCCTAACTTCAAGAGCACAGGTGAACTAGCTGTATGCACTGGATTGAGTCTTTTGTTTTCTCCTTAGTTGTTAACTGTGGAATGACACAACAGAATTGCCTTATATTATCACATTAATAAGATACACTACACAATACAAGTTTATCAGACATCATGTTTTTTATTTCAGAATTTAAAAATGGTAACCATCAAACTCTGCTGGTCAGAACTTTTGAAGTGAAGAATCTAGGTTGAGCTAGCATCCACTTGTCTAAAATTTCTTTCTGGTTCCATATTCTCATGCAAGAACTACTGGTCAGTTCTTGTTAATAGCATTGGTAGCCTGGTGATAATTATGGTGTCATCTGTGGGCAAGCCAACAAATAAATGCACTTCATGTATAAGGCCAACACCCGCGTGTAACCCAAATTGTGAGTACATTGTTCTAGTAGTTCAATCATAAGGAAAAGCTTATGTATCGTGGTCCTGTCACATGCATTCAAGAAAACCATCATGGCCACCATATTGTAAGTTTCTGCTGGAACAACATATCGTAAGTTTACCTTGTTTTGTCATCAAGGACATTCTCCCCAGCGACAGACTCTGACTCCCAAGGTGCAAATTTGTCCTGCTGCGGCCGGTGGTAACCCAAGAATCTACAATTTTAAGAAGGCAAAAACAACAAGTGTAACAAACTCAGTACATACTATTTCCTATTCAAATCAAAGTATATAAAGGGGTGCGTAGTGAATACTGAGCTTAACCAAACATACAAATTTATTGCTGCCTGTTTGTAAGCATCCATATAGGCATTACTGTAGTATCGCTGTAGTGTCCTGAAGAACTCTTGAGACTGAATAGCAAACTTAAGGTGCCCTCTCTTTGCAGAGAATATCTATACAAAAAAGATAAAAGCACATGTATGTTCATCAGATAAGTGCTCAACTAACAGCTGAACATGAAGTAAACATGTCATACTGGAACTTCTGCGCCTCATTAATCAGCATAACTCAGTGAACTACTGCCCTTTTTTAGTCCTCGATCTATGAGTCATACCCAACTTTCGCAACAAGTTCTCGTATACGGATTGGATACTAGTCCTCAAAATCAAAACAAAGATTTTTAACTCCACTTAGGTCTATGGTTCAATTCATTTTCTTGAAACAAATGCATGGCTATATAGTTATCCTGATACAATTGGCTCAGTTTGAAAACTAACCCTAGAATAAAGAGCAAAACTAGACTAGTCTTAAAATAGTTTATGCAGTACAATCGAACATATTCCAATCCAGAGTCTTCCTATTAATGTGAGTGAGGAACTGCAGCTTATCTCACACACTGAAGCAACATACCACAAGTGAAATTACTGAAACAAGATTCCAGTGTAGGAGTACCTTGTTGTGTGCAGCCGAACCACCATACTGTAAAGCAAGTGTGTCGCCCATCCGCTCATAAAAATGCATCAAACGGTGGGCCATGGGAGAGTCTAGATCAAGCTCTGAGGATTCTACAGAACCAAGTGCATGCAACTGGTGTCCAAGAGAAGCTAAACCATAGGCATACTGAGCAACATTTGTCCGGTCTAAACAATCTATACAGTTCGTGCGCAAGACACCCTTTTGCAATTTTAGGGCCTTTACTGGTGTAGATCCATCGTTAGTGGCTACATCTTCTGCAATTCCACCAGTGCAGGTATCAGAACTACCACATGTATCTTCTTGGGATATGTCACCATTATTATCAATACAGTCGGTGTTGTCACCGTCATTTTTGTCATCACATCCACGAAAACTACAACCATTCCTGTAAGGTGCGAAATGAAAAATCTGAGATAACACAAACGAAAATGTTTGCCTTTCGATTAAAGCAGTACCAGTGCCCTATTCATGAGGTAAAAGATAACAGGCACTCAAGTTAAATGGCAAAGGTACCATTACAGAATAGGAAATACTTACAATGGAGCGTGTAAATTAAGTGAGCTCCCGGGTGTTTGAGCAGAGGAAACTTGACAATAAAAGAATTCTGTCAAGTTCAGAGCTTCAAATGCCACTTTCATAAGTACTTGGAGGGCATTTGCGTTTTTGCTGAAATAAAACTCACTTCAGTAATGCACGTCAAAAGCATCTAATAAACCACAACTGGAAGGTGTACATCACAAGATTGATACCTTCGAGTGCTTTTATTAAGATCCCAATGTAAAAACCTCAAATGATTTTCGACTGGTAGACCATTATTTATAATCTTTATTGCTTTATCAAATTCTTGACGAAGTGTGGATTCCCGTGGTCTCCTCTCGCGAGTCTTCAAAACGTAACAACAAAAAAGGTGAGAGAGTGAGCTTTTAAAGTAACCTTCAACCACATAAGTGAAGGGTCTCCAAAAGTAACTTTGATCATCAGTATCTATTGTAATCTATTTTTGAAACCCAATAAGATTACAATTTTAACAAGGGGATTTTACACATTTGCCATTAGTTCAACTACTAACTTGTGTTCTGTTAGATGTATCTATGTATATGCCACTACACTCTTTCTATATTCAGTCAAGGTCCGTTAACACTCTTTGGCCAGCCCCACTGCCTCCATCCTCTCTCCCTCGATGCCATTCATTATCTTTTCTTCCACCCATAGGCGCTTGAGGACTCGTCGCCACCCCCAAACCCATCCTAGCCGGTGCAGTCGGGGAGGTAACTTAGTGGTGTCTTGCTCGGCCCCACCACGGGTGCTAAGAAGTGAGGAGAGGAAGGTGAAACGTATCATAAAGCAGCCACATATGTTTACCGTACTAAAAACTTGGGTATAATATATTTGCCTAGAAGCAGCCACATGGGTGGAATACTTACAATGGGTCAATTGGAATAAGAGAGCCCTTACGGGTCCTAGGGATATTCCAATCGTTTGACGTTGCACTAAACACTGAGTGAACAGTAGCAGAACGGTGTGGCATATGTATAAATACACCTAACAGAACAATGGGATATGTAAATAAAAGGTGGCAGAATGATGTATTTTCTGAGTCGATTCTAAATTTCTACCCAGACTATTTCACATGGTTGGTCTAAACACCCATGAAGAGATTGTTAGTCAAAACTAAAGTAAGTCAACTGCACGCATTCAAGGATGAAGGCATGAAGCATCCATTAGAAGTCTCACCGCATAATAACAGAGTGGGCCTTACCTTGATCAAGTTTAAGATGATGATAGGATCTCCATATCTCCTCCTGAGATTTTCAAAATGAAGCCTGGTAGCTTCATAATTATTGTCCTTCTCATGCACTGAAAGAACAAGCAAATTAAAACAACCGAATGATACTCCATGCAGCAAAGAAAGATTTCAACGCTTACATATGATATCAGGCTTAATAATAAGCTTCGATGTCTCCTGGGACCAGAATAGAGGAATAGAACCCCTGTTCTGCACAACAGAGCTTATTTGCCTAGGTCCAAGTGTGTCATCAAAAACAAGTTGCTCAGTCTCGACGTCATTTGCTACTCTGCCCTCCTCATTCACACCTCTCCTTAAATACCTGTTCAACAAGAGTGGACAGATCAAGCAAAAAGATGCAATGGTCCATATTTCCTATTGTACCACATCCATTCAAATCAGATAACAAACTAACAGGAAAAATATATAAGACCAAAGAGTTTCAAAAGTGACAAACCTGGTTCCAGCATAATGCCGCGATCGTCTAGCAATGAGAGTCAAAATAATGTCCTTCCCAGATATTTTGATTTTATCCTTCAATTAATTAAGTCAAATCAGATAATTATACTGGTAAGAAAATGGTTTCCTAAGAAGAACTTACGAATAAAGAAAGTTATTTAATCGTACAGCAAGTATTTTCTGCTACATCTACTTTAGATAAGTTTTACTCAAAAAAACAAAATGAATTCATAATCGACGTATATCTTATACAAGTTACAACAGATAAAACATTTGGAAGGGTATAAAGTTTTGCCACATCTTATAATTGAATCTCAATATTTGCAATCTCTCCTCTTCAATATCGCACGATTTTACATTCTTCAATACTAGTCTAGCATCAGAAAATAAAAATAAAATGCTTCACTAAGTAGTATAACAAATGAAGAAATTAAACAGGGAGAAAATTTAATGCACCAATATCTGTAGGACCATGCAGACAGTGCTTGAGATAAAGGATCCATATTATGGTTGCAATCTACCGTATTCACAATTTCTCATGTTGAATATGACATCACTAAAAGAAATCAATCTGATAGGGTATATATATACCTGTTTAAAGAAACCATAGACTAACGGAACAGTCCAGCAGGTACTTTCCAGAATGTTACGAACCCCTCGTGTTAGAAATTCATTCCATACAAACATTGTGTCATATAGGCCCCATCCTTCCTGTGGATCATTAAAATTCTTCTGGAGACTTCTCATGATATGGTACGAGTGGCTGAAAAAGAAGTCTTTCCTAAGATCTATTGTCTGCAAGAGCTTCTTGTACCTGCACACATGGTAAACATCGTTTTATAAGGACACATGAAGTGTTGCATGTTGGTATAGGAAATAAATAATTAAATATAAAGAAACAAGAATCAAATGCTTCACAAATAGAAAATATTGCCAGCAATCAAATTTCGTGAACTGATATGAAGTCTGGGACATCATTGATATATGGGTTACAACATACCTGTTCTCATCATTGGAATTTATAAGTGTTGGCCTCATTTTAGAATTAGATAACTCGATCATCGCAGTCTTGGTAACTTGGTAAACTGCATGGCCAAATATAGCACCAATTTTTCTCTGCTCGGTGATAATTAACATGTAATAAGGCCCAAGGAACTTAACAAAACCTGTACGGGAAATTTATCATTGATGCATAGTCATAACAAAAAGAACAGACATCTATTAGCATGGAATCATTATCAGAGAAAGATGGTATAGTGTACCGATGATTCCACAACAATTTGTAACAAAATTGAGCCCACCAGTTGACTTATGGTCTTCATCTAGAGTTTTTCGTAGATCAAGATATTCACTGTGTGAGTACATGGTACAATCCTCATCTATGTTAAGATCTGATGGCTCCATTCTATCAATCTTGAGTAATCTCCATAATGTTTTGTCAGTGTTAGTTCCGAGAATATAAAATTTCTGCAGATAAAAAGAAGAATTCACAATTTAAGTATGATGAACAACATCAAAACAAAAACAACAGATGGACAACGATATGCATAATGTTTTCAGTAAGTTGCAAGTACCCATAAACCAAAACATAGATGCTACCAACTTTCAAATGAGCCACACAAGATGATAATGGGCTAGTAAAGCTACTTGCATCATGTTATACAATGTCAATAAAACTACAACTACGTCTGTTCCATATAGATGATGTTATGACCGCACCACTTATAGCCGGAGGAGGCCCAATGGGCCCGTTTAGTTAGGGGCTTAGCCCAAGTTATCTTATTTTTATTAGCAACAAGGTTATATAAACAGTTGTAAGACACCCGTTTGGAATTAAGCAATAAGACATATTCTATTGCCCGGCTCCCAGAGGAGCCGGAATCCCTAACCCTAGCCACCGCCTCTCCACCGCGCGAGACGGCGCCCTCGTGCAGGCTGCCGCGCCCTCGCCCGCGCCAGCCTCCCTCTTACCCCTACAGCCTCCGGCCAAGACCCGGTTCCTAGCTCCTACCAGTTTGGTATCAGGAAGCTTAGGTTCGGTCATGTCTTCGCCGCCGCCCTCCCCATCCCTCCCGCTGCCGACATCCACCACCGCCCCAATGACCACCACGGCCGGCGCCCCGCACGTGCCCGTGCCGGTCACCTCCGCCGCGCCGCTCCCCATCGTCCTCACCCCGGAGGAGCTCACAGGAGCGATCTGCGACCTCGCCACCGCCGTCCAGGGGATCCGCCTCTACCTGGCCGATCCCTACGAGCCGCCACCGGTCGCGCCTACAACCGCCGCCAACGGGCCGCCGCTGTTGTTGTGGCAGCCGCCACACCAGCCGGCCTCTGCCGCGCCCGCCGGGCCGCTGCAGCTGCCGCCGCCACCACACACCACCTTCAGGCCGGGCCCTACCTCGACACCGGGGGTCCCTCTTCACCAACTCCGGTTCCCGCCCTCATCGTCGCCGCTACCGGCCTGGGTGACCAGAATGCAGCCGGTCTACACGACGGCCTCGGCGCCGCCGTACATCCAGTCGCCATAGGCGCCACCCCCGCAGTACGACGGGCCCTCCAGCTTCGCCGGTCCTCAAGCCGGCCCCGGCGGGTACCCGCACTTCTCCGCGCCGACAAGCCCTACCACCACGGCGCCCATACCCACACGCCGCCGCGGTTCGCCAAACTGGACTTCGCCACCTACGATGGCACCGAGGACCCCCTGAACTGGCTCAACCAATGTGACCAGTTCTTCCAAGGGCAACGGATGCTCGCGTCGGAACGCACCTGGCTCGCTTCATATCACCTCCGAGGCGCCGCACAGACGTGGTATTACGCTCTCGAGCAGGATGAGGGTGGCATGCCTCCATGGGAGCGTTTCCGCGAGCTCTGCCTCCTACGCTTCGGGCATCCGATCCAAGGGAGCCGGCTGGCGGAGCTTGGCCGCCTACCCTTCACCTTCACGGTGCAGGACTTCACCGACCGCTTCCAGGCCCTAGCGTGTCACGCGCCTGGCGTGACGGCTCGCCAACGGGCCGAGCTCTTCGTGGGCGGGCTGTCGGACCATATCCGCGTGGACGTGGAGCTGCGGGGACCTCAAGACCTCCAGACGGCCATGCATTACGCCCGTGCCTTCAAGCGTCGCGCAGGCCCTGCAACAGGCGTCGCCGGCTCCGGGCGCTCGACAGCTCGGCAGGCCGGCCCCAACACCACCAGCGTCAGGGCGCCCGACTCCGGCCTCTACGGCGGCCACCGCTCCGGCCGCGACGCGGCCCTTCCGCCGGCTCACCCCGGCCGAGCAGCTCGAGCGCCATCGCTAGGGGCTTTGCTATAAGTGCAACGAGCCCTACGTGCCAAGCCACGTCTGCCCGCGCCTCTTCTGCTTGGAGGCATCCGACTACGTCGAGGAAGACACCACCACCGACGGGCTCGGCGACCTGTCCGCCCCAGTTGCGGCGGAGGCCCCACCGGCGCCCGCTTCCGCGACGGCTCTCGTGGTCTCCCTCCATGCTCTGGCGGACATCCGAGACGAGCGAACTATGCTCTTGCCGGTGATGATCAACGGTGAGCGCCTGGTGGCCCTCCTGGATACGGGCTCCACGCATAACTTCCTGCCCGAGTCAACCATGCGCGGCTTAGCGCTCCAGCCGACGGGCGGGGAGCACCTCCGGGTCACCGTGGCTAATGGCGACCGTCTCCATTGCCATGGGATTACACGGGACGTGCCCATCACCATCGGTGATGAGCACTTCACCATCACGTGCGCCGGCATTGACTTGGGTTGCTTCGACTTCATCCTCGGCGTCGACTTCTTGCGGACCCTCGGTCCCATCCTCTGGGACTTCGACACCATGACGATGACCTTCTGGCGCCAGGGTCACCGCATCCGGTGGACGGGCATGGGTGGCCCTCCCCAGCGATGCCGCAGCGACTGCTACAAGGCCCGAGCACCCGCTGTTGGATCATCTCTCGCAGCAGCACCGCGATCTCTTCGACGAGCCCAAGGGCCTTCCGCCAACCCGGGTGTATGACCACCGCATTCATCTCCTACCGGGCACGGCGCCGGTTGCGGTGCACCCCTACCGCTACCCCAGTTGCAGAAGGACGAGCTGGAGCAGCAGTGTGCACTCATGCTCGCCTTGGGTATCATCCGGATTTCCACGTCGCCGTTTTCAGCGCCGGTCCTCCTCGTCCGCAAGTCGGACGACACGTGGCGCTTCTGCATCGACTACCGCGCCCTGTACGCCCTGACGCTCAAGGACAATTTTCCTATCCCGGTCGTCGACGAGCTCTTGGACGAGCTACTACATGGGGCGCGCTTCTTCACCAAGCTCGACCTCCGTTCGGGCTACCACCAGGTGCGGATGCACCCAGACGATGTCGCGAAGACAACATTTCGGAGTCATCACGGCCACTTTGAGTTCTTGGTGATGCCTTTTGGCCTCTCCAACGCTCCGACGACCTTTCAGGCCTTGATGAACGACGCCCACCGCCATTACTTGCGTCGGTTTGTGCTCGTTTTCTTTGATGACATTCTTATCTACAACGCCTCTTGGGCAGAGCACCTTCAGCATGTCGCCATCGTCTTCAACGAGCTTAGGGCGCATCATCTTCATCTTAATCGCTCGAAGTGCTCGTTCGGCACGCCTTCCGTCGCCTACCTCGGCCATGTCATCTCGGCCGAGGGTGTTGCTATGGACACCGACAAGGTGGCGGCTGTCGCAGCCTGGCCGACGCCGCACTCACCGCGGGCTCTCCGAGGCTTCCTGGGCCTCGCGGGGTACTACCGGAAATTTATCCGGGAGTTTGGCCTCATCGCGTCCCCGCTCACGAGCCTGTTGCGACACGACGCCTTCGCCTGGGATGTAGAGGCCACAGAGGCGTTCGAGGCTCTCAAGCAGGCCCTCACGACGGGTCCCGTCCTCCAGATGCCCGACTTCAACCGGCCGTTCATGGTGGACTGCGATGCCTCCAGTGTGGGGTTCGGCGCAGTCCTTCATCAGGGCGACGGACCGCTGGCGTTCTTCAGCAGGCCCTTCGCCGCGCGCCATCATAAGCTTGCGGCCTATGAGAGGGAGCTCATTGGCTTGGTGCAGGCCGTGCGCCACCAGCGGCCATATCTTTGGGGACGGCCGTTCCGGATTCGCAGCATCACTACAGCCTCAAGTTCTTATTGGACTAGAGGTTGTTTACCGTGCCGCAACACCAGTGGATCAGCAAGCTCTTTGGCTTCGACTTCACCGTCGAGTACCGTCCGGATCGCCTTAACACCGTGGCCGACGCCCTGTCCCGCCGCGACGCGGACCACGACACGGACGCTGGCGACTCCGCCGGGGCGGCTCTCTGCATCCGCTCGGGGCCCTCCTTCGCCCTCCTTGACGACATCCGCAGGGCTACCGCGGACGCGCCGGACGCTCAGCTCCTTCGGCAACCCCTCGACGCCGGCGACGTGGCAGAGCCATGGCGTTTGGCGGACAACCTGCTCCTGCATGGGCAACGCCTCTTCGTGCCAGATCACGGCGATTTCCGTCACCAGGTTCGGCTGCTGGCGCACTCGGCAAGCCACGAGGGTGTGCAAAAGACCCTCCACCGTCTCCGCGCAGATTTCTAAATCCCTGGCGACCGGGCCTTGGTCCGAGACTGGGTGCGGTCGTGTGTTAGGTGCCAGCGTAACAAGATGGAGATACTGCGCCCGGCCGGGCTACTACAACCCCTGGAGGTGCCCTCTCAGGTCTGGGCCGATATTTCCATGGACTTCATTGAGGGCCTCCCAAAGGTGGGCGGCAAGTCCGTCATCCTCACGGTGATCGACCGCTTCTCCAAGTACGCTCACTTCATCGCGCTCGTACATCCCTACACGGCCGCATCCGTGGCTCGTGCCTTCTTCGACGGCATTCTCCGCCTCCACGGGTTTTCGTCTTCGATCGTCAGCGACCGGGACCCTGTGTTCACGGGGCATGTCTAGCGTGATCTCTTCCGTCTGGCGGGCGTGAAGCTCCGCCTGAGTACGGCCTTCCATCCTCAGACGGACGGCCAATCTGACGTGGTCAACAAGGTGCATGTATTTGTGTTGTGTTACAGGTGATCGTCCCCATGCTTGGGTGGATTGGCTCGCATGGGCGGAGTACTGCTACAACACCTCTTATCACTCCGCCCTGCGTGCCACGCCGTTCGAGGTGGTCTATGGCCGACCGCCCCCACCCATCCTGCCGGTTGACCCTGAGATGGCTCGGACCTAGGCGGCGGGCGATCTTCTTCGCAGCAGGGACAAGATGCTTGCAGAGGTGCACCAACGCCTTCTCCAGGCCCAGCAGCTATCCAAGTGGTACTATGACGACCATCACCGAGAGGCAGAGTTTGCGGTGGGCGATTGGGTGTGGTTGCGCCTCCTTCACCGCTCCACGCAATCCTTGGACCCGCGCGCTAAGCGCAAGCTGGGCCCTCGCTACGCGGGGCCATTTTCTGTGGTGGAGCGCATAGGCAAGGTGGCCTACCGCTTGCAGCTGCCGGCCGGTGCCCGCATCCATGACATATTTCATGTGGGATTGCTGAAGCCCTTCCATGGAGACCACGCCAGCGGCCACACCGGCGCTACCTCCGATCTCCGACGGACGACCTCTTCCATGTCCGACCAAGGTGTTGCAGGTCCAACAGCATCGCGGAGTGTGGCATTTATTGATCCAGTGGGAAGGCCTTCCGAAGGAGGATGCCACTAGGGAGCAGCTCGAGGAGTTCCGCCGACGTTTTCCAGACTTCCAGCTCGAGGACGAGCTGTTTGCGCAGGCGGGGAGAGATGTTATGACCGGCACCACTTATAGCCGGAGGAGGCCCAATGGGCCCGTTTAGTTAGGGGCTTAGCCCAAGTTATCTTATTTTTATTAGCAGCAAGGTTATATAAACAGTTGTAAGACACCCGTTTGGAATTAAGCAATAAGACATATTCTATTGCCCGGCTCCCAGAGGAGCCGGAATCCCTAACCCTAGCCGCCGCCTCTTCCATCGCCGCCGCCTCTCCACCGCACGAGACGGCGCCCTCGCCCACGCCAGCCTCCCTCTTACCCCTACAGCCTCCGGCCAAGACCCGGTAGGATCCTAGCTCCTACCAGATGATGTCTGGAAAACATCCATTCAAACTTTCATTTATTACATTAATGTGTTAAAAAATACAACGGTTAGGTGCAAATGATACCATAAGGGTTGTCATGAAAAATAGTTGCACAAATTTATCGGTCAATTTTTACTAGGATATTCCTACAAAAATTAATGATCAAACTTGCATGGGAAACCAGCAAATATCCTGCAAAACCTCAAACTAGATAGTGTTTATTTAGCATCGCCTCACTCCCAACTGGACAACAGTCAGATGTTTGCTCTACTGACATGAAGACTGGAGGCGATCAAGCATTTCCTTGAAACCCTCCAGCATCTGGTAATACATACCCCCTGACCCAAACTCCGCAACTCGCATCACCTCTGCCTCCACCTTGCTATAGCTGTGAAACCGCATCCGCGGCCCCGCCAGCTCTGGCTTGAACCTATCTTGCCACCACTTGGTGCCGCCACATCTACGCCGTTGCAAGCTTTGGCACGTGCTAGCCGGAATCAAAGAAAATGGGACAAGAAGAGAATACTTTTGGCTATTCGATTGTTGCCAATAGTAAGAGAACAGATCGGTAGATAAACAGTAAGAGATCACACAAAAGCAGCAGTGAGTAAATATTAAAAATCAGACATAGAAACTAAAAGAAAAGGCACAAAGCTCTCTCCCCCCCCCCCCCCCTGGAACCAAAACTCCAACACTAACCTACAAAGCTATTTAGTTAGAAACAAAGAAAGCTTCCTCCATCTTCTATCCAGAGATAAACAAAACGCAACAAGAGAAACACAATTCCACCATCTCCCGCACGGAATGGAACAACAACATCACACAAACAGCTATAAGCACCTCTGGCGACGGTCAGTCAGCACTCCCCCAGACAGGCAAACCAAGCACACAAGCATGGGCCGTGAACGCAATTCCCAAACACAGCCGTGCCACGGGATGATCCCAAGCAGACCCAAATCACAAACAGGCGCAGTTGATTAACACCAGGATCGCAATTCCGAATCTCCGGCGTGGCATGGAGACCGCCCAGATTCCAGGCGGCCGCAGCCCGTGTCGTCGTCCACAATCGAAGCCACGAGCAAACGCCAGCCCCCTACCGAAACAAACGACCCGGTAGCTCGGCCATTTCTGCAACCGCACGCTCACCCGAAACAAGCAGCAGCAGCAGGGCTACACGAGGCGACGAAACGAGGAAGGGCGTGGCACGCAACGGAGGCCGCGTGCGCAATGTGATTTTGGGGGGCGAGGCGCTCACCGAGTCGGTCTCGTACAGCTCGAAGCTCTCGAGGCAGCTCGCGTCCGCCTCGGCGCGCGCCATGGCCGGCCGAACGACCGGAATCCACCCCCGACGCTGGCCGGCTGAGCCTCAACCGCCGCCGCGAGGCGGATCACAGCCCCGCCGCCCCACGCAGGGACCCTAAATCCGCGCCGCCCGGCAGCTTGAGGTAGAACATTCCCCCGGGGAGCCCGCGCGGATCACGGCGTCAGCAGCGCCCCGCGTGGCAGGATTCAGCAAGAGAGGCTTCCCTTCCCGCGGCGAATGGCCGCGCCCCGGCGTCGGGATCCGGGGAGCTCGGGGGCGATCACGGGCGCGGCTCGGTGGCGGGATTGGGGAAATCTGTTGGGAAGGAGGAGGAGGAGGAGGAGGGGAGGGAGGTGGTGGTGGCGAGGAAGGGAAGAGGCGATGATTATTTTCGCCTCCCCTCTTTCTTTTTCTGCTGGTGCGTTGGAAAAATCCGTGAGGCGTCCGTCGTCAGGTCAGGTCAGGTCAGGGGGGTAGAGGAGGAGGAGGAGGAGGAGGGAGGGTGAGCTGGCCTCGCCTGATTGGGTCTGGTCTCTTTTTCTGAATTGTTTTTCTCTGGTGGTTTTGTATACGTTTGTACTACTCCTACTGCTGCTGCCTGTTAGAGGAGATCATGTCATGCCAACTCATGTGTATACTTTTTTCAATTTTTGTAGGAGTAGAAGCTTTCAGCCGTGGCATCGCGTTGTCTCTAGCTGTTCGAGTTTTATTGTCAGTGTGCGTTTAATAATATTACTATTAATTATTGTGCCCTGAAGGCTGGGGGAAAGGCGTTGCGGACGATGCTTTTTTCGGTTCAAGAAAAGCAAAATATTATGAGGCTTTAGGCGTAGAAATAATAGAAAAGGATTCCCTGGCGACATAGAAACGGCAAAGAAACTGTGGTGGGTGCGGTTTCGGGCTGCACAAGGCATACAATATGACAACATGGTGCAGCAAATGCATGCATGAGCCGATTTAAGCCGTTATTGTTTTAAAAAGGTGGAGGGGAGGGGAGGGGAGGCAGGGCATATTCGGGACGAAGGTGACGAGACGGTGGTTGATTGGCGCCGAAAAACATGGCTGCAAATCCTCCATCTGCCCGCCACCATTGACAGCGGGCCACAGCCTAGGGCAGGCGGGAATACGCCGCTGGTATTTGCTTGTACGCCATATAACGTGGTGCAAAACGCATGTCAGTCAATAGCCAAGATAAGCACGCACGCTGCAGATAACCGACCCGTCCACGGCCCACGGGAAGAGTCTGCTGACGGGGAGTTTTGCACTTGTGTTGTGTCCAGGGGAGGGAGGCGCTCCCGTCGCCGGCACGCGTTGCATCGGGGAACGACGCGGCCGGGCGGGCGGGCCGTCAAGCCGGCCAGCTCGGGAACGGCGCGGTGGAGCGGCCGCGACGACGTGGGGCGGCCCGGCCCTCGGCCCGCGGGCCGCTTCATTTTACAAAGCGCGAATGATTGGGGCGGTGGGGCGGGGGGCGCCCGGCCAACGGGGGCGCGCCACGCCGCCGCGGATCCGGTTCCTCGGCCGGCCGGCGACGTCCCGAGCCGTTTCCGTTGCAGCGCGGCAGGGCGGTTGGCCTCGATCGTCGTTCGCCCCGCACGCGGAACCGCCCCCGTGGATAAACTATGCATGCGTGATTTGTTCTTTTCGAAACGGAGCACACATGGTTTGGCGCCACTCAACCTTTTCCCTTTGGAGCGGTATAATCAAGTACGGAGTAGTAGAGTACCCCTACGCATCAACTGTTGCTTGATGTACTACTACTCCGGTCGACAACGGAGCTAGTAGTAGCATCCGCAATCAGGTTCGTCGCCACTGAACTGGTGGAATAGATCAAGTACAGCCCCCCTACGACGAACAGTTGCTTGCATCGGTCGCCGACTAAGCTAGCTAGACAAGCTAAGAATGCGCACTGCCTTTAATGCCGCAACTTGGTGGAAATCACAGGGTTCAGGGCTTCAGGCTGCTTGTGATCTTTTACGCAGATAGATAGATGCTCGAAATCGAAAGGATGAAAATGTGCTACGTACCTTTTCTGTTTCACGAGGTATACGTGGGGTGGGCGGGGAAAGAAAATAAAGCCAAGGGCAAGATCAGTAGTAAAAGAATTAAGCTCGTGTGGCAGGCGACTGTGAAAGATATGCTACTTTTTCACTGACAGGCAAGTTTCTGAAAAATGTTGTTTTTCGCGAGGAAATCTTCCGGACATGTTGTTTTTCAAAGATCCCTTGTGGAAATATTCGCTCATCAATCATCATCGTGAACAAACTTATCCCCGCTATGCTGGATGATTCTGTGTCGTAGCTAGAGACTTTCTCAACAGCATACTATTGATAACTCGGTCGGCTCGGCCAGATAATCGGAAGATAATCCACGGCCCGTCGCTGAACATTTCAAGGATCATCATCATGTCTAAAACAAAGTCAAAACCTGAGTATGGATCCCATGTGCCCTGATGCGGCGGCAGATGCATCCGGGAGTTGCATGCCATGTGTTCCAGCAGACTGACGACCGCCGCTGCCAGCAGGGCCTCTGCACGTACCGTTAACCGACTGCCACCCAGGCGTCAACGTACGACCCAACAACGACGCACAGCAACCAGCCGGAGGCGACACCGTGCATGGCTAATTAAGCCTCCCCGGTGACCTGACGCAACGGGACGTGGGGCGGGAGCCGGAACCATGCCGGGCCGTCGCCGGTCTCCACCGATCCGCGAAATCGACGGGGCTGCCGGCCGCGCAGCCTCCATGCGGCTGGAAGAAACCCCGCTGCGGGAGGGCACGCACGCATGCAGGTGCAGCGCGACGACGGGAGCCGGAGAGCAGGGGGCAGAGGGCGCCGCATGCTCGTCGTGGTCGGGGCTGGCTGACTCAATTATTCGCGCCAACGGACGGATGATCCTGTCCTTGGTAATGGGGCAGCGCGATGTCGATCGGCGTCGTCGCCGGCCGGATGCGGCGGATGCGTGCTGGGGTTCGGACACAAGGACGTATATGTGCGGCGTCCTGTATTTGCCAACCTTGTACTGGCGCTCACGTCGGTGGCACAGTGGCATGCACAGGAGGCAAAGCATGCTATATACTCCCTCCGTTTCAAAATATAAGACCTTTTAAAGATTTTATTAGGAGACTACATACAGAGCAAAATAAATAAATCTACACTTTAAAATATGTCTAAATACATCCGTATGTAGTTTATAGTGCAATCTCTAAAAGGCCTTATATTTAGGAACGAAGGGAGTAACTACTACTCCCTCCGTCCAAAAATACTTGTCCTAAAAATGCATATAATGAATTTATCTATAATTAAAATAAGTCTAGATACATTCATCCCTAGGACAAGTATTTCCAGACAGAGGTAGTGTAAGTTAATTATTAACATACACATGTTAAAGGCCAAGCAATTTTTAATCGAGAGGTGAAAGCATCTTAAATCGTCCAATAGTTTTTTCCTTTCCCTTACCAAGACCTCACATTGTTCAATAGGTTTATCAACTTGCAGTGTTATGAAGTGACGACCTAGCTCAATACCACCAACCATATTTTTTGATTTGCAACCCAAAATAGTAGCATGTTCCACATGCCTTTTGTTTGGATATGTTAAAGACTTCAGAATCACTTTTGTGCCAACCTGAATTGAAATTGAAATTATGATTTGTAAAATAACAATAAGACAATTTTATGACCATTAATACAATATGAACACACTATTTCTTTTGGGGAAAAAATAACGCCCACGCGTGTGGGCGTTTGCAAACCGTCCACACGCATGGATCTGCGTTCGTTTGTGCTTTGCACTAATCTTGATATTGTTTGATAGTTTTTTGTGCCACATAGGACTGGATTGATGTGTGGGTATTTAACCACTTCGTCCACACATCCGTTTCTTTCTCAGCAGGAATCTTTTTTAGTTTTCGGCTTAAAAATATTTTATCTCCTAATTAAAAAACCCAATTAAAGTTTCGTTTTCACCATTAAATCCATCTCGACGAGATCTTCAAAACTAGATCCCATGTTGATATGTTTCGATGAATTTTTTTTTGGCAATAGTTGCCATGATGTTACACTATAGTTGCCATAGTGTTTACACTATAGTTGCCATGACATGTTCTATATATTTTTTTCTTCTAGCTTTAAAGCTATCATTATATTTTCAACTATTTTTTATGGCAATTTTTATTAATTGACCATGGTAATTTTTAGTAATTAACCACGACAAATTTAATGCATGGATCATGGCAAATTTTAGTAATCCATCACGGAAAATTTAGTTTATAGTTCATGGAAATTTTAGAATTTTGACCATGATCGATGAAAAAAAAATTGACCAAAAGTTGCCATGATGTTTACACTGTAATTGTCATAGTATTTATACTAAAGTTATCATGACATGTTCTACTTATTTTTTCTTCTATATTTAAAGCTACCCCTATAATTTTTAACTATTTTTATGGCAATTTTTATTAATTGACCATGGCATTTTTTTCACCATGGCAATTTTACTTTATGGTTCATTGCAAGTTTAGTTTCTTAATTCCCCGTTTTATAATATGTCAAAATTTAGTTTTAGATGTAGAAGAAAAAATAGCAGAAACATATCATGGCAACTACAATGTAACATCATGGCAACTGTTGCCCAAAAAAAATCATCGAAATATATTGATATGAGATCTAGTTTCGAAGATCTCGTGGCGATGGATTAATGGTGAAAACGGATTTTTAAATGGATTTTCATTTACAAGATAAAACATTTTAAAAACTGGAAATCCAAAAAAATACCCACGTGCATGCATGCGGTGTGGGCGTTAGCTGTTTTGCCCATACGCGGATGTATGAACTGTTTCGTTTACACATCACACATGACGTGTGGGCAACACCCCTTAACGCTCACACATGTGGGCGTTATCAGGACCCTTTCTTTTACCTCCATGGAAGGACCACGTTTTTTCTTACAGGAGACATGGACTACGGATTTGTCTTGAGTGCTTTATTTGCTTAGTCCAGCCAAATTTTCAACCATATTCTCCTTGCTCTTTCTTATATGTGGAGAAACATAAGAGGTGATTTATCCTTGTGATTATGCAATGTAAAGTTCATAGTGCAGTTTATTCAACAAATATTACAATTCTTGACATCAATTATAACCTCGGGAGGGTCCATTCCATGCAAACCAAACTTTAAATGTAGAAATCCACTCATTGAACATTATACAAACAAATATGAGTCGACAATATCAATATCAGATCACACTTACTAGCACAAACTGATCTTTTAAATAAAAGTGTGTGAGTAAGAAATCGCGTCATAGATAATTTATATGGAAAATGTCTCACATCACTGCTTAGCAAGCAGATTTCTCAAGAGCTAACCATTACCTCTCCATCAGAGACATGATTAGCTAGTGATAATGGTTGTTGATATTATAATTCATTGCAACCCTTGTGTTCAAGATGATGCTTCTATACAACAATGTAAGTCAATTAATAAGTTGTAGTGTATCCTTTATAGCATGAGTAACAACAAGATTGTAGATTGTTTTCCTAACAGGATGTCATTACCTTCATGCATGCATGTCGATGTGGGTGAGCTTTTTTCATGCATTTTACATACAGAGGCATTAGTTATTATAACTTATAAAGTGTAGCGATAAATACAAAAATTTACCATTACCTTATCTCTAGGTTTGATCACAGTGTATTCCTCACCAGGTCCATTGGCATGAACTCTCTGCAAAACATAATATTCATAAAAAGGGTTGAAAATAAACTAGGACATGTCGAATATATTGATAATGCCTTTCTTTTATTATTATGTAGTACTTCTAGATGAGATTCACCATTACGTACTATTTGGAAATTTTCCTACAATTGCAATTAAACAAGTTTTAGTAAAATAGTTATATGAATGCAACAAAATATATATTTACCATTGACATTTCGTTGGCCCCATGGACTTCCTCATTGTTTCTTATTGCGTCAATAATTTTGTATTGTTGTTCTATGTGTTGCTTGAGCTTTGCTATTTCCTCCATGGTATCAGCCTCTCCATCATGTGATGAATCATTTGTTGTAGTCACATTGATGTTCTTGAGATAACGAGGTTTTCGACCATAAACTTGGTTAGGGACAGAAAGCAAACTCATGCCATGTACTTGTCCAGGCTTTTCATTCCCCAAAACTTTGTGCAAGGCATCACCTTTCCATGCAACCCGTTTGTGCTTACTTTGGGCCAACTCTAGGTGTTCGGTAATTATCTTTTCCAACTCAGTCTGAAAGAGAAGAGTAAGACTTATTCTACTTGTTGGATTCAGCGCTAACTTAATTGTCTAAAACATGAATGTATATAACCTACCACCAGGTTATTTTTATCTTTGGCCTTTTTTTGATTTTCTATGAGTTACAGCTTCGTAACACTTCCCATAGAATGTTTTATAGTTGAGTTGTGGACACAAATGTTGTGTTACCGTGCTTTCACGCAGTAACACATTTTTTCTTGTGTTACTGGGATGTGTTACCAAATCTAATTCCTGTAGTAGTGCTCCTCTCATGTAATTTTTGCCTGAAATTTGGCAACAAGCTCGAATATTAGATAAAGTTTGATGTCTCAAATTTTCAGATTTTTTTGAGTTTGTTTGATCATGTTTTTCCAACAAAAGATCAAACTCGCGTGTATTACACCCGAGAGTAGAAAATCCAGTCTGTGCATTGATATCTAAACTTTGTTTTCTTTCCTCGGGCGCATTTCTCTCTTCTTGCATTGTCTCTTGCTGACGGTATGTGTCTGACAGAAAGCTAGTGAACTCTTTGACTGAGAAAACATACACACTCGATTGGTCATCCATTTTTATATATACGTATATTGTTAATAATGAAACTTGTGGTTGCTTGGATTTTATTCCATGGGATATTTTTGGACCGAAGGTCTTCACTTATGACCATGTGCTCTAAGAGGAATTGATGGAATTGATGATTGATATTGTTGAGCCTTGTGGGTGCATAAATAGTGAGTACATGACCATTTTGTAGTACATGGTAAGGTAAAATAAATCCTATGATAGTTTGTATTTCCTAAACAATCACGATAGTAACATCCACCCGCAGTCATAATGATAGTGATGCAAACGATGAGACTAGAGATAGGAGAATGATCTGAAGGTTGTAAGCCGATGGACATCCCCCACCGTTGTAACAGTCTATGCATCGTAGAAGTTGTGGTTGAAGTGTAAACCAACTAGGTTGCTCAAGTAAGGTGGTAGCCCTTTGTGCCATTGTCGAGGTATCCGAGAGTGGAGGGTGGTGTAGTTGTAGTTGAGGTAGCCGTGTGAGGGACGCCGTGGTTGATGTTGAGTCGGGGAGGCCGGTGTCGAGGTAGTGGTCGTGGAGCCGCGAGCGCCATGTAGTCAGGGGCGCAGTGGCGTGCCATGATGAAGATGGTGCTGACAAAGCGCCGCAATGTATTTGGTGAGCCCGGTGATATGTCGTGGACGAAGGCACATGTTGGTGTTGCTAGCATCGGGGATTTGTATATGGGAAGAAGTCGGTGTTGACGAGGCAATGGACCAGGCTTGTCAAGCCTGGGGACATGACATGGATGAAGGCACGCGTGGGTGTTGTCAACACTGGAATGCGTAGATGGAGACCAACACGAGTCGTATGCCATGTTGGAGGGACCAGGAAAGGAGAACTCAATGATAGTTGCGGCATAAATCGGTGTGAGGTAGAAGGTGTCGATGTTGCCCATGGTTGTTGGAGTAGATGAAATGGTCGGGGAAGATGACGAAGATGCTGGCGATGAGTGCTGTTGGACGAAGAAGACGTGTGATACGTCTCCAACATATCAATAATTTTTTATTGTTCCATGCTATTATATTATCAATCTTGGATGCTTTATATGCATTTATATGTTGTTTTATATCATATTTGGAACTAAAATATTAACCCAGTGCCAAGTGCGAGTTGTTGTTTTCTACGTGTTTTTGGCTTTTTAGGAAACCAATACCAAATGGAGTCCAAACACTAAGAAACTTTTTGATGATTTTTTGGGAACAAAATAAGACCGGCAAGCTTAAGAGGGTGACCAGATGACACACAAGGAGACGACATGTGTTAGTAGCAAAATCGGCAGACCTCGGGTAGGGGGCCTCGAGTTGTGAGATCGGACAGATGGTAACAGGAGACGAAGAACACGAGGAGTTCATCCAAGTTCATGCCATCTTGCACTACAAGAAACATGTTAAGGCATGACGGATTTCCGGTGTCAATTTCGAAAGCCGTCAGGTACGGACTAGTACAGCCCCACAAGCCCGCGAAAAGCCCGCCTAAAGTCATAATTTTTTTGCATATAAAACCTAATCCTAACACACTTCCGTCCCCAATATCTTTCTTCATCCGCCGCCGCCATGCCTTGCCTCTCCTCGTCCCCGTCCTCCGCCGACACGCCTCTGTTCTCTTCTCCATGTCCCCGTCCTTCATGGGCATGCCTCTCCTCCCCTCGTCCCCGTCTTCTGCCTCCACCATCCCGCCTCCAACTGATGATGGCAGCCCGATCGAGATCCAGAGCGATGGCGGATGCAGCAACCCGGTGGAAGCGGCGGCCAACCCTAGCCATTGTGGCACACCTCTCTTGCTCACAGCCAATGATCAAGGCCATGGATTCTGGTAGGGGCTTGATACTTCTCAAACAACAGCGCCAGAAATTGGCACGTTGACGGAGACTTGGCTTGCGTTGGTTTTTCCCTTGAAGAGGAAAGGGTGATGCAGCACAGGAGCAGTAAGTATTTCCCTCAGTTTGAGAACCAAGGTATCAATCCAGTAGGAGAGTCTCGTCAAGTCCAGAGTACCTGCGCAAACACAAAAGAGCTTGCACCCAACACTTTAAAGGGGTTGTCAATCCCTTCAAGATTGTTTGCAAAGTGAGATCTGAAGGCGAAAAGGTGCAACGAAGTAAAAAGTGTAAGGCTGAAAATATGGTGTGGAGTAGACCCGGGGGCCATAGTGTTCACTAGAGGCTTCTCTCAAAATAGCAAATATCATGGTGGGTAAACAAATTACTGTCGAGCAATTGATAGAACCGCGCAAAATCATGACGATATCTAAGGCAATGATCATACATATAGGCATCACGTCCGAGACACGTAGACCGATACTTTCTGCATCTACTACTATTACTCCACACATCGACCGCTATCCAGCATGCATCTAGGGTATTGAGTTCATGACGAACAGAGTAACGCCTTAAGCAAGATGACATGATGTAGAGGGATAAACTCAAACCAATTATGAAAAACCCCATCTTTTTATCCTTGATGGCAACAACACGATGCGTGCCTCGCTACCCCTTTTGTCACTGGGTGAGGTCACCACACGGTATGAACCGAAAACAGAGCACTTCTCCCATTGCAAGAATCATAGATCAAGTTGGCCAAACAAAACCCACAACTCGAAGAGAATTACAAGGATATGAAATCATGCATAAGAGAGATCAAAAGAAACTCAAATAAGAATCATAGATAATCTGATCATAAATCCACAATTCATCGGATCTCGACAAACACACCGCAAAGAAGATTACATCGGATAGATCTCCATGAAGATCATGGAGAACTTTGTATTGAAGATCCAAGAGAGAGAAGAAGCCATCTAGCTACTAGCTATGGACCCGTAGGTCTATGGTGAACTACTCACGCATCATCGGAGAGGTCATGGTGTTGATGAAGAAGCCCTGCGTATCCGAATCTCCCCTTCGGCAGGGCACCAGAACGTGCCCTAGATGGGATCTTGCGGAGACACAAGCTTGCAGCGGCGGAAAAGTATTTTCGTGGATATCCTGATTTTTTTAGGGATTTTAGGGAATTTATAGGCGAAGGAGCTAGGGCAGGGGAGGCCCAGGGATCCCACAAGCCTGCGAGGCGCGACCCCCCTGGCCGTGCCATGGGGGCTTGTGGCCTCCCCCGGGACTCCGTGCCTTGGTTCCCAAGCTTTCTGTGTATCTTCTGTTCCGGAAAAAATCTTTTCGGAAGTTTTATTCCGTTTGGACTCCGTTTAAAATCCTTCTCTGAAAAGGGTCAAAAACACGGAAAAAACAGGAATTGGCACTTGGCACTGAGTTAATAAGTTAGTCCCAAAAAAGATATAAAAGGCATACAAAACATCCAAAGTTTGACAAGATAATAGCATGAAACCATCAAAAATTATAGATACGTTGGAGACGTATCAAGCATCCCCAAGCTTAAATCCTTCTCGTCCTCGAGTAGGGAAGTGATAAAGACTGAATTTTTGATGTGGAATGCTACCTAGCATAGTTGTGCTTTGTAACTTCTTTCATGTGACATGAATGTTCAGATCCGTAAGATTCAAAACAATAGTTTTCTATTGACATGAAAACAATAATACTTCAAGCAAACTAGCAAGGTAATCATGAACTTTCGAAATAACAAGGCCAAAGAAAGTTATCCCTACAAAATCATATAGTGTGGCTATGCTCCATCATCCCCACACAACTAATTTAAATCATGCACAACCCCCGTATTGGCCAAGTAATTGTTTTTGCACTCTTACTTTCTCAAACCTTTTTCAACTATCACGCAATACATGAGCGTGAGCCATGGATATAACACTGTAGGTGGAATAGAGTGTCGTGGTGGTTGTGAGACAAAAAAGGAGGAGATGGTCATATTGACTCGGCGTATCAAAGGGTTATGGAGATGCCCATTAATAGATATCAATGTGAATGAGTAGGGATTGCCATACAAAGGATGCACGAGAGCTATAAGAATGTGAAAGCTCAAAAGGAGAACTAGTGGGTGTGCATCCAACTTGCTTGCTCACGAAGACCTAGGGCAATTTGAGGAAGACCATCCTTGGAATATACAAGCCAAATTATATAATAAAGATTCCCACTAGTATATGGTGGTTACAAAACAAGAGGCTCTCAATTATGAAGAACATGGTGCTATTATGAAGCACAAGTGTGGACAAAGATAGTAGCATTGTCCCTTCTCTCTTTTTCTCTCTTTTTTTATTTGGGCTCTTTGGCCTCTCTTTTTTATGTGGGCAACTTTGGGCTTTTTTTTATTTCCTCACATGGGACAATGCTCTAATAATGATGATCATCACACTTTTATTTACTCACAGCTCAAAGCTCAGAACGATGGTGACTCTATAGGAAATGCCTCCGGTAGTGTACCGGGATGTGCAACGATCTAGCTTGGTGTATGATGTTGAAACATCTCGCTAGCTATCTTACGATCATGCAATGTCAATATGAGAGTGACGGCACAAGTAATGAGACGGAACGGTGGGAGTTGCATGGCAATATATCTCGGGATGGCTATGAAAATGCCATAGTAGGTAGGTATGGTGGCTGTTTTGAGGAAGGCATATGGTGGGTTTGTGCACCGACGAAAATTGCGCGGTACTAGAGAGGCTAGCAATGGTAGAAGGTGAAAGTGCATCTATACCATGGACTCACATTAGTCATGAAGAACTCACATACTCATTGCGAAAGTTTTTATTAGTAATCAAAACAAAGTGCTAAACGCATACTCCTAGGGGAAGGGTTGGTAGGTGTTAACCATCGCGCGATCCCGACCGCAACACAAAGGATGACAATCAATAGATCAATTATGCTCCGACTTCCTAACTTAGCGGTTCACCATACGTGCATGTTACGGGAATCACTAACTTCAACACAAGTATTTCTATATTCACAACACCCTACTAACATAACTCTTTAATATTACCAAATCCACGTCTCAAAACTAATTGAGAGGAATCAAACTTCTCTTTCTACTCAATGCACATGAAGATGGAGGTTTTTGTATCCTCTTTGGGTACCTATCACCTTTGGGACTACTTTCATAGCACAAACCAACTACCAAGTCACGCACCGCCGTGCTCTAAAAGATCTAAGTGAAGCATATAGAGCAAAATTATCTAGGCTCAAAAGATATAAGTGAAGCACAATGAGCATTCTAGCGAATTCACGATGAGTGCATGTCTCTCTCAAAAGGTGTGCAGCAAGGATGATTGTGACACAACAAAAAGAAAAGACTCCTATGATACAAGACGCTCCAAGCAAAACACATATCATGTGGTGAATAAAAATATAGCTCCAAGTAATGTTACCGATGGATTGAAGACGAAAGAGGGGATGCCTTCCCGGGGCATCCCCAAGCTTAGGCTTTTTGGTGTCCTTGAATTTGGCTTGGGGTGCCTTGGGAATCCCCAAGCTTGAGCTCTTTCCACTCTTTATCCCTTTGTCCATGAGAACATCACCCAAAACTTGAAAACTTCACAACACAAAACTTAAACAGAAACTCGTGATATCATTAGCACAAGAAAATAAACTACCACCTCTTTAGGTCCTATAGCAATCTTGATTTATATTTATATTGGTGTTAGATTACTGTATTCTCACTTTTCCATGGCTAGTACTCCCCGATACTATCCATAGTTTCATCAAAACAAGCAACCAACTCAACAAAAACAGAATCTGTCAAAAACAGACCAGTCTGTAGCAATCTGTATACTTCGTATACTTCTGGTACCTCAAAAATTATGAACAATTACGAATGCCTAGGCACAAGGCATATCAACCATTAGCAAAAAGAATCAACTCAAAATATCTTTCTGAATAAAAATGAAAAATAATCTCGTGAGCGAAAAGTTTCTGTCTTTTTCCAGCAGGATCAAACAACCATCACCAAGACTAGTCATAAAGGTTTTGCTTGGCTCAAACACAAAAATAAACACAAAAGACACAATCATAACAGAATTATGATAGTGCGGACGCAACAAAACAGAAAGAAAAAGATAAATTCATTGGTTGCCTCTCAACAAGCGCTTTTTATTAACGCCCTTAGCTAGGCATAAAGCGATAGAATCACGTATCGTCGTCCTTGGTGCTCAAACCATAAGTAGCCCTCATCATGGATTCATAAGGCAATCTTATTTTATTTCTAGGAAAATGCTCCATGCCCTTATTTAATGGAAATTGAAATCTAATATTCCCTTCCTTCATATCGATGATAGCACCGATAGTCCTTAGGAAAGGTCTACCAAGAATGATAGGGCATGTAGGATTGCAATCAATGTCAAGCGCAATGAAATCCACGGGTACATAGTCCCTATTTGCAATAATAAGAACATCATTGATCCTTCCCATGGGTTTCTTGACAGTAGAATCCGCAAGATGCAAATTAAGAGAACACTCCTCAATCTCATTAAAACCCAGAACATCACATAAAGACTTTGGAATCGCGGAAACACTAGCACCCAAATTACACAAAGCATTGCATTCATAGTTCTTGATTTTGATTTTGATAGTAGGTTCCCACTCATCATGAACCTTTCTAGGGATAGAAACTTCCAATTCAAGTTTATCTTCAAGAGATTTTATCATAGCTTCGACGATATGATCGGTAAAGGCCTTGTTTTGGCTATAAGCGTGTGGAGAGTTTAGCATGGATTGCATCAAGGAAATGCATTCAATCAAGGAGCAACTATCGTAATTGAATTCCTTGAAATCCAAAGTAGTAATTTCATTACTACTCAAAGTTTTAATATCTTCTACTCCACTTTCAATGCTTTTAGCATCAAGATAGATGGACTCCGAATCATTGGGGCGTTTTTCAACCAAAGTGGATTCATATCCAGCCCCATCATCATTGGGTTTGACACAAGAAAACAAAGATTCAATGGGAGTCACACCAAGCACTTTAAGATCTTCGTGATTCTTATCACAAGAACACGCCCTTTTAAGCCATTTATGTCTACAACGAATTTGGGCGGTTCTTTCTTTGCTCTCACTCGTGGAAACACGCATAGCTTTCAAAGTTTCGTCCATATTGATATTGGGAGGAGCACATCTAACTTTCAAAGCATCAACATCACTAGACATTCTATCAACGCTCCTAGCCAAATCGTCAATTTTGAGTAGTTTTTCCTCTATGGACACATTGAAAATCTTTTGTGAGTTGATAAACTCTTTGATATTACTCTCTAGATCAGAGGGTAATCTATTGTAATTTCCATGAGTATTGTTGTAGGAGTTGCCAAAGTTATTAGAGGGGTTACTAGGAAGAGGCCTAGGAACATAGTTTCCTCTAAAAGCATTGTTCTTGCCAAAATTATTCCTACCAACAAAATTAACGTCCAAGCTAGTGTTGCTACTCTCAATCAAGGAATACAAGGGCATATCATTAGGATCTAAAGGAGCACTTCTACTAGCAACAAAATTAATTAACTCATCCATCTTAGCACTTAACGAGTTAATTTTTTCTATAGCGTGTACCTTCTTACTAGTAGGTGACCTTTCAGTGTGCCACTGAGAGTGGTTCATCATGATATTGTCTAGGAGTTTTGTAGCTTCTCCTAACGTGATTTCCATGAACGTTCCACCTGAGGAGGAGTCCAAGATATTTCTAGAAGCGAAATTCAAGCCAGCGTAAAAGATTTGTATAATCATCCAAAGACTCAAGCCATGAGCGGGACAATTTCTAATCATCAATTTCATTCTCTCCCAAGATTGTGCAACATGTTCATGATCAAGTTGCTTAAAATTCATAATATCATTACGGAGAGAGATGATCTGAGCCAGCGTAAAATACTTGGATATGTAAGCATCTTTGCACTTGTTCCAAGAACCAATACTATTTTTGGGCAAAGACGAAAACCAAGTTTTTGCACGATCTCGCAACGAGAAAGGAAAAAGCTTCAATTTAATCACATCATTATCCACATCTTTCTTCTGTTGCATATCGCAAAGCTCAATGGAGGTATTAAGATGGGATGCGACATCTTCACTAGGAAGGCCGGAGAATTGCTCTTTCATAACAAGATTCAGCAAAGCAACATTGATTTCATATGATTCCGCACTAGTGGCGGGAGCAATCGGAGTACTAATAAAATCATTATTATTAGTATTCGAGAAGTCACAAAGTTTGGTGTTTTCAGTCATGGTGACTTCAGCAAGCAAGCAAGGACACAAGCGAACAGAAAGCAAGCGAGAGAAAAGAGCGAACGAAAAAAGGCAAATATTTTTGTAAATTTTTGTTTTTCAGAAGTGGGGGAGAGGCAAACGAGAAGCAAAAAAGTAAATGCAAGAGATGAGTTTGCGACACTTACTTGGATGAGTTCTTGACTTGATCCTCCCCGGCAACGGCGCCAGAAATCCTTCTGCTACTTCTCAAACAACAGCGCGCCAGAAATTGGCACGTTGACGGAGACTTGGCTTGTGTTGGTTTTTTCCTTGAAGAGGAAAGGGTGATGCAGCACAGGAGCAGTAAGTATTTCCCTCAGTTTGAGAACCAAGGTATCAATCCAGTAGGAGAATCTCGCCAAGTCCAGAGTACCTGCGCAAACACAAAAGAGCTTGCACCCAACGCTATAGAGGGGTTGTTAATCCCTTCAAGATTAATTGCAAAGTGAGATCTGAAGGCGGAAAGTGCAACGAAGTAAAAGAGTAAGGCTGAAAATATGGTGTGAAGTAGACTCGGGGGCCATAGTGTTCACTAGAGGTTTCTCTCAAAATAGCAAATATTACGGTGGGTGAACAAATTACTGTCGAGCAATTGATAGAACCGCGCAAAGTCATGATGATATCTAAGGCAATGGTAATACATATAGGCATCACGTCCGAGACAAGTAGACCGATACTTTCTGCATCTACTACTATTACTCCACACATCGACCACTATCCAGCATGCATCTAGTGTATTGAGTTCATGACGAACAGAGTAATGCCTTAAGCAAGATGACATGATGTAGAGGGATAAACTCAAACCAATGATGAAAACCCCATATTTTTACCCTTGATGGCAACAACATGATGTGTGCCTTGCTACCCCTTCTGTCACTGGGTGAGGTCACCGCACGGTATGAACCCAAAACCAAGCACTTCTCCCATTGCAAGAATCATAGATCAATGATACGTCTCCGTCGTATCTACTTTTCTGAACTCTTTTGCCCTTGTTTTGGACTCTAATTTGCATGATTTGAATGGAACTAACCCGGACTGACGCTGTTTTCAACAGAATTGCCATGGTGTTGTTTTTGTGCACAAATAAAAGTTCTCGGAATGTCCTGAAAATTTACTCAGATTTTTTCTAGAATAAAAGAAAAATACCTGCGCAAAGATCCACCGGAGGGGGCGTGCTAGTGGGCCACAAGCCCACAGGCCGCGGCCACCCCCCTAGGCCGCGTCGTGCAGGCTTGTGGGGCCCACGTGGCACCACCGCCCCCAAACTCAGCTCTATATATTCCGTCTCGCCCGGAAAAAAAATTAGAGAGAAGGTTTCATCGCGTTTTGTGATACGGAGGCGCCGCCACATCCTGTTCTTCATCTAGAGGGCAATTCTGGAGTCCGTTTCGGGCTCCGGAGAGGCGAAATCGTCGCCATCGTCATCATCAACCTTTCTCCATCGACAATTCCATGATGCTCTTCATCGTTCGTGAGTAATCTCATCGTAGGCTTGCTGGACGGTGATGAGTTTGATGAGATCTATCATGTAATCAAGTTAGTTCTTGACGGGGATTGATCCCTAGTATCCACTATGTTCTAGATTGATGTTGCTACTACTTGGCTATGCTTAATGCTTGTCACTAGGGCCCGAGTGCCATGATTTCAGATCTGAACCTATTATGTTGTCGCCAGTATATGTGTGTTTTAGATCCTATCTTGCAAGTTGTGGTCACCTACTATGTGTTATGACCCGGCAACCCCGGAGTGACAATAGCCGGAACCACTCCCGAAGATGACCATAGTATGAGGAGTTCATGTATTCACCGCATGTTAATGCGTTGGTCCGGTTCTTTATTAAAAGGAGAACCTTAATATCCCATAGTTTTCATTAGGACCCCGCTGCCACGGGAGGGATGGACAATAGATGTCATGCAAGTTTTTTTCCCTAAGCACGTATGACTACATACGGAATACATGCCTACATTAGATTGACGAACGGGAGATAGTCACTTATCTCTCCGTGTTATAGTTGTTACATGATGAATCACATCCGTCATACTCATCCATCACCGATCCACTGCCTACGAGTCTTTTACTACTGGTCCTTGCTACGTTACTTTGTCTAGGCTTGTCTCTTGC
The DNA here is from genome assembly GCF_904849725.1 of Hordeum vulgare subsp. vulgare. Classification (NCBI taxonomy): domain Eukaryota; kingdom Viridiplantae; phylum Streptophyta; class Magnoliopsida; order Poales; family Poaceae; genus Hordeum; species Hordeum vulgare. The sequence continues at coordinate 66,607,560 of NC_058524.1, forward strand.
TACAAAAGGGATTGGGCCACTTTGCTGCTACTGTTGCTACTGTTGTCACTTTGCTGCTGCTGCTACTGTTGTTCCTTGTTGCTCCGCTGCTACTTGTTGCAAGACCTTTTCTGGAACCGTAGTCGGGGAAGCATTCTTCTTAAGAATAATCCCCCGTCAACGTGCTTTTTACTGGCGCCATTGATACAACAGTTAGGAATAGTATGTCGTCAACAGATCGTTTCTGACACCGTTGCTATCATACTACTTTACTACTGATACTTTGCTTGCAGACACTAATCTTTCAGGTGTGGTTGAATCTGACACATTCAGTTGCTAATACTTGAGAATATTCTTTCGCTTCCCGTCGTGCGAACCAACAAATTTGGGTTGAATACTCTACCCTCGAAAACTGCTACGATCCCATACGCTTGTGGGACATCAATCAAGTTGGCCAAACAAAACCCACAACTCAAAGAGAATTACAAGGATATGAAATCATGCATAAGAGAGATCATAAGAAACTCAAATAAGATTAATAGATAATCTGATCATAAATCCACAATTCATCGGATCTCGACAAACACAACGCAAAGAAGACTACATCAGATAGATCTCCATGAAGATCATGGAGAACTTTGTATTGAAGATCCAAGAGAGAGAAGAAGCCATCTAGCTACTAGCTATGGACCCGTAGGTCTATGGTGAACTACTCACGCGTCATCGGAGAGGTCATGGTGTTGATGAAGAAGCCCTCCGTATCCGAATCTCCCCTCCGACAGGGCACCAGAATGTGCCCCAGATGGGATCTTACAGAGACAGAAGCTTGCGGCGGCGGAAAAGTATTTTCGTGGATCTTCTGATTTTTTAGGGATTTTAGGGAATTTATAGGCGAAGGAGCTAGGGCAGAGGAGACCCAGGGAGCCCACAAGTCTGCGAGGCGCGGGCCCCCCTGGCCGCGCCGTGGGGGCTTGTGGCCTCCCCCGGGACTCCCATCCTTGGTTCCCAAGCTTTCTATGTATCTTCTGTTCCGGAAAAAATCTTTTCGGAAGTTTTATTCCATTTGGACTCCGTTTAAAATCCTCCTCTAAAAAGGGTCAACAACACGGAAAAACATGAACTGGCACTTGGCACTGAGTTAAGAAGTTAGTCCCAAAAAAGATATAAAAGGCATACAGAACATCCAAAGTTTGACAAGATAATAGCATGAAACCATAAAAAATTATAGATACGTTGGAGACGTATCAAGCATCCCCAAGCTTAACTCCTTCTCGTCCTCGAGTAGGGAAGTGATAAAGACTGAATTTTTGATGTGGAATGCTACCTAGCATAGTTGTCCTTTGTAACTTCTTTCATGTGATATGAATGTTCAGATCCGTAAGATTCAAAACAATAGTTTGCTATTGACATGAAAACAATAATACTTCAAGCAAACTAGCAAGGTAATCATGAACTTTCGAAATAACAAGGCCAAAGAAAGTTATCCCTACAAAATCATATAGTGTGGCTATGCTCCATCATCCCCACACAACTAATTTAAATCATGCACAACCCCCGTATTGGCCAAGTAATAGTTTTCGCACTCTTACTTTCTCAAACCTTTTTCAACTATCACGCAATACATGAGCGTGAGCCATGGATATAGCACTATAGGTGGAATAGAGTGTCGTGGTGGTTGTGAGACAAAAAAGGAGGAGATGGTCACATTGACTCGGCGTATCAAAGATTGTGGTGGGGTCATTGTGGAGTTAGGTGGGTCTCCATGGGTTTGGTGTGGGTTTCTATGTGGGGTTAGGTGTGTTTCCATGGGTTTGCGTCAAGAGGAAGATCTCATTCAACCTATGAAGGACGGCATCAAGTGGTGATCGTCATCAAGATTGCGGTGTGCAAGTTCAAGTGGAGCATCACGATGATATCATGCTTGAAGCTTGACATCCATTGTGGTGGCAATGGACTTGTGAAGAATGTGCTGAAGAGTGGCTCACCCATAGTGAGTATGGGGGAGAAATCAAGAAAGGTGGTCCATCTTGAGGAAGCCAAGATCATCATCGTCTAGCTCAAGAAGACTAGGTGCAAGGTATAGGTTTGCCCTTGATAGGTTTTTCTTTTGTAGGATAGTTTGTCGTACTGTCAAGGTGGGCTCTCAAGTGAGTAGCTTGATCATATCGTTCGTTGATAGCTCAAACCATTTGCATCCTTTCATCATATCTTGGTTCTCTTTTGGTGTTTATCCTTGTGAGTGTTAGAGCTTATGGTCATCTTCATGACAAGCTCGAGTTCATCGAAAACGGAGTCTATATGCATCTTCTATGATGTTTTCGATGTTGGAAGTTTTTGCCGGTTCTTCATTCATAGAGGTCTCACATCTCTATATCATTGGCATTCTCATAACTGCATGTTCTTATGATTTTATGTTGTTGTTGGATAGCCCTTGTCGTCGTGAATTCAACAAGCTTGAGTTTGCTCGATTCAGAGTTCGTATGCGAAAGTTATGGAAGTTTCAGTATCCAGCGGTAGTACCGCTACTGGTGCTAGCGGTAGTACCGTTCCTTGAGCGGTAGTACCGCCCGTGGAGCGGTAGTAATTTTTTACTACCGCTCTCGGGTGGTAGTACCACTCCCTCGGACGTTCTGGGAGCGGTAGTACCGCTCCGGTCGGGCTGTGAGTGGGGGTAACGGTTGGATTATTCCCCCCACTATATAGAGGAGGTCTTCTTCTCCATTGGACCTTATCCATCCATTGAGCTTGTGTTCTTCCCCCATTGTTGGCCTTCTTAGAGCTTGCTAACTCTCAATCCCTCCAATGATTCTTGCTAGTTCCTGAGGGAAAAAAGGGAGGAGATCTAGATCCACATCTCCACCAATCAATTTCTCCTCTATGTGAGGGGAACCCCTTGGATCTTGATCTTGGAGTTCTTTGTGAGCTCCTTGTTCTTCCTCTCATATTTCTCCGTATCTTTTGTTGTTGTGAGGGATTTGAGTGTGAGGGACTGGACCACTTCGTGTGTTCTTGCCATTGCTTTAGTTGCATCGGTTTGAGTTCTCCACGGTGATACGTAGAAGTGAGAAGTTGAGAAGCTTATTACCCTTGGGTACTTGGCACAGCAAGAGATTGTTCTTCGTGGATGCTTTGGCGTCCTAGAAGCTTGGTGGGGCCTCGGAGCTCAATCATTGTGGTGTAAAGCTCTGGTCAAGTATCGGGGTCTCCAATTAAGTTGTGGAGATTGCCCCGAGCTTGTCTTGACGAGGGTTTTGACATTTTGGTTGGTATCCCTTCTCTTGACAAGGTTATTATTTCGTTTCTTCACCATGGGTTGTCACAAGTGTGGTTCTCAATTTGTTTATTAGTATGCTTGTGAACCCATTTGCTAGTAATGTGTGTGGGAAGGATATGCCATGCACTTTGTTTCTCATCACTTAAAGACTATGTTGATGAGTAGTCTCATCCTTATCTTAGTCTTCTCAAGTGCCTTGCCATGACTCACACACATCAATTTGGTTGAGCCTATTATTATATTGCCTCTTTTACATGTTGCTCAACCATATGGTTTGTTCAAGTGATATGCTTATTGTCTCATCTATTTCCTTGCACTTGTTGTGTTTTTTTATTAACTTTGGGGGAGCAACGATCCTATTTTGTGCACTTGTATCAAATACAACAAATTCTTATTGGCGCACAAATCATGAGGAGCTTCTCTAGTTTTGATAAAACACTCCTTTGCCCTTATCATAATATCTTTTTTTCATGTGGTTCGTAGGACCATATGATTGCTTGTTCCTATTGGTATACTTTTATTGCTTGCTTCTCTCTTGTGTATGTCTTTGTGACATACGATCCTTCTTGCAATCTTTGGGGTCCTCGATATAGTTCGTTTTCCTCCAACGTTTATCATTGTATTTGTGTATTTCTTTGCACTATTGTTGAGAAGTACACACTCTTTGGAGGACCACCTACTATATTGGCTTTCTAAACTTTTTATCCATTTTGGCAATCGATGCCAATGGGGGAGAAGTTTAGAGAGTTTAGTTTGGTGATTCTTAGAGGCTTTTGCTTTTATTGCTTAAGCATTTACATCTTGTATGCATGCATTATTGCTTTGTATGTGTGCACTTGGTTATGCTTATTTCCTTATATAAACTCCCTTGTACTAATTGTCATCAATTACCAAAATGGGGGAGATTGTTAGAGCATGTTTTTTCATATGTGGTTTCGGTAATTGATGACAATCCCTATGGACTAATGGTTGCCTTAAGTTATATTCGAAGGATTTGTCCATAGGCACTTCTTGAAGTCCATCTGTTGGTTTCAAGGAGTTTATATGATGACCAATGTGGTATTCAAAGTATTATCCAGAGATTGGTCATAAAGACACAAGGTTGATCAAGACTATGCAGAGAGTAAATCAAGATGATCAACACACAAAGTGTACAAGATGTACCGAGAAGGATCAAGTGATCCCATGGTATGGTAAGCATTGTTCATAACGCTTTTGTGTACTAACCCAGATCTTCGTGAGAGTTCTATGTGGGGTTAGGTGTGTTTTCATGGGTTTGTGTCAAGAGGAAGATCTCATTCAACCTATGAAGGATGACATCAAGTGGTGATCGTCATCAAGATTGCGGTGTGCAAGTTCAAGTGGAGCATCACGAATATATCATGCTTGAAGTTGTCGTCCATTGTGGTGGCAATGGACTTGTGAAGAATGTGTTGAAGAGTGGCTCACCCATAGTGAGTATGGAGGAGCAATCAAGAAAGGTGGTTCATCTTGAGGAAGCCAAGATCATCATCATCTAGCTCAAGAGGACTAGGTGCAAGGTATATGTTTTCTATTGTAGGATAGTTTATCGTACTATCAAGGGGGGCTCTCAAGTGAGTAGCTTGATCGTATCGTTCGTTGAGAGCTCAAACCAATTGCATCCTTGCATCATATCTTGGTCCTTGTTTGATGTTTCTCCTTGTGAGTTTTAGAGCTTATGGTCATCTTCATGACAAGCTCGAGTTCATCGAAAACGGAGTCTATATGCATCTTCTATGATGTTTTCGATGTTGGAAGTTTTTGCTGGTTCTTCATTCATAGAGGTCTCACATCTCTATATCATTGGCATTCTCATAACTGTATGTTCTTAAGATTTTATGTCGCTATTGGATAGCTCTTGTCGTCGTGAATTCAACAAGCTTGAGTTTGCTCGATTCGGAATTCGTATGCGAAAGTTATGGCAGTTTCAGTATCCGGCGGTAGTATCGCTCCTCGTGCCAGTGGTAGTACCGCCACTAGAGCGGTAGTAATTTTTTACTACCGCTCCCGGGTGGTAGTACCGCTGCGTGTAGTGGTAGTACCGCTCCGGTCAGGCTGTGACTGGGGGTAACGGTTGGATTCTTTCCCCCACTATATAAAGGAGGTCTTCTTCTACATTGGACCTTATCCATCCATTGAGCTCGTGTTCTTCCCCCATTGTTGACCCTCTTAGAGCTTGCTAACTCTCAATCCCTCCAATGATTCTGGCTAGTTCTTAAGGGAAAAGAGAGAGGAGATCTAGATCCACATCTCCACCAATCACTTTCTCCTCTATGTGAGGGGAACTCCTTGGATCTTGATCTTGGAGTTCTTTGTGAGCTCCTTGTTTTTATTCTCATATTTCTTCATAGCTTTTGTTGTTGTTGAGGGATTTGAGTGTGAGGGACTTGACTACTTTGTGTGTTCTTGCCATTGCATTAGTTGCATCGACTTGAGTTCTCCACGGTGATACGTGGAAGTGAGAAGTTGAGAAGCTTATTACCCTTGGGTACTTGGTACCCCTAGAGATTGTTCTTCGTGGATGTTTTGGCATCCTAGAAGCTTGGTGGTGCCTCGGAGCTCAATCATTGTGGTGTAAATCTCCGGGCAAGCATCGGGGTCTCCAATTAAGTTGTGGAGATTGCTCCGAGCATTTGTGGTAACCTCGAAGCCATATGCCATTGTGGTGAAACTTCATGGTGTTGTTGGGAGCCTCCAATTAAGTTGTGTAGATTGCCCCAACCTTGCTTGTACGGGTTCGGTGACTGCCCTCAAGGGTCCCTTAGTGGAATCACGGCATCTTGCATTGTGCGAGAGCGTGAGGAGATTACGGTGGCCTTAATGGCATCTTGGGGAGCATTGTGCCTCCACATCGCTCCAAATGGAGATTAGCATCAACAAGGGTGTGAACTTTGGGATACATCGTCGTCTCCGCGTGCCTCGGTTATCTCTTACCCGAACCATTTACTTATGCACTTTACTTTGTGATAGCCATATTGTTTCTTGTCATATATATCTTGCTTAGCATAAGTTGTTGGTGCACATATATGAGCCTAGTTGTTTTAGGTTTTGTGCTTTACAAATTAAACGTTAGTTTTATTTCGCATTTTTTCAAGCCTAAACCGTAATTATTTTAAAGCGCCTATTCACCCCCCTCTAGGCGACATCCACGTCGTTTCGATTGGTATCAGAGCCAGGTTTCTCATTATTAGGTTTAACCACCTAGAGAGTAAGGATCTCGAATAGGGGATTAGGATTCTCTGACACTCTTAGTTTCTATGGCACAAAGTTTGGTGTTTGGGAAATTCGCATGCTTAATCACTTTAGGCCGTGGACCCAAATTTAGAGCGAATTGTAGATATTGGTTTTTCTCCTCCAAAGGATTCTCAAAATATATCTTTAGAGGATGAGAAAAACACTTATCTCAATGCTCAAGCTTCTAATGTGCTTTTTGAAGCTTTGAGCAATGTAGTTATATTTCAACTCATGCCATTCCGGGGTGCTCATGAGTTGTGGACGAAGCTTCAAGAAAAATATGGTGTGTCCAAGATTTGTGGGAATGATTGTTCTCCCTCCACCTCCGGTCGTGTGGTCTTCTCAACTTCATCTACTTCACCTACATGTGGATTGCCACAAGGTAATTATATGGTGAGTAGTGGTGATCATTGCAGTTATGATAGTGGGTTTATTGTTGATAATACGTCATCACTATATTATTGCAATGCTTCACTTTTGGGCGTTAACACCTCGAGCACTCTAAATGTTTTACATGCTTGTGTTGATAGTCCTTGCATATCATGTAAAAACTGCTTGACTAAATCTCACATGATATGCTTTCTATATCGTGTTACCATGATAAAAATGTATCTATTTCCTCGAGTTGTCATGCTAACAATGTAGAGGAAATCCATCACTCCATGGAACAAGATGTGGCCTTGAATGATGCTTCAAGGGATCCTACATCATCATCTATTGTTTCTCACTTTTGCTTTATGGCTAAGGCTTCAAAGGTATCTCCTACCTTGAATCCCAATATATCTCTTGATGATGATGATGATGATAATGATGAAGAGAGTGATAATATTGAATCCTTACAATTTAAGGATGAAATGATTTTTAAATCTCTTTATAAGAATAAACTCGCTTGTTCCAACTTCATGGAAATCATGTCTATTGCCACTGGGGGCAAGAAATACATGTGGGGTTGCCATGGAACAGAGACTTACGACGACGGAAAAACTGTTTATCTTTGTTATTTAGGGGTTTTGAAATATATGTGAATTAATAGGCCAGAGAACGGAGGTAGAGGGGCCACCAGGGAGGAACAAGCCATCAGGGCGCGTCGACCCGCCGGCCATGCCCTGTTGGTTTGTGCCTCCCTCGTGTGGTTTCGGCCTTCTCCGGAAGCTTCCCACTCTTCTTTTGGTCTAGAAAAAATCAGAAAAAAGTTTCCGGACAATTGGACTTCGTTTGGTACAGTAAACCTGAAAAGTAAAAAACACGCAGAAAGCAACAACTTGCATTGGGCACTGGGTCAATAGGTTAGTGCTCACAAATAATATAAATTGGTAAATTATGACCCAGAAAGTATGCTAGGATGATAATATATCAACATGGAACAATAAAAACATTATAGATACGTTGAAGAGGTATCACACGACGTGATGGTGACAGTGGAGGACAACTAGCCTTGATTCCTTCGGTTAGGAGATGAAGAGGAGCTCAACGGAGTTGAGGAATGCGACGGCGGGGCTGGAGGTGACTGGTGGGCGCGAAGGCGGGGATAGCGGTGGCGGCGAACGCGTTCGGCCGTGCGCCTGAGAGAGATAGACAGGGTAGGGGATGAGGATAGGGAGGATAGCGATACGTGCATGGTGCTCACGTGGCACTCTTATTCGTCTCCACGCAGTCATCGGTAAGCAGGAGGTGGTGTGCGCGTGCTCGCGCGCGGTGGCCACACGCGTGGGTGCCTTCTAGCACGAGGTTGAAGAAGACTCGCATCTTGGGCCAAGTGGGCTGCTTCCGGGCTGGGCCAGGTCAGTGGCTAGGTAAGTCCTTTTTTGTGTTTTTTATTTGTTTTTATTACAAACCATTTTGTAGAATCCTGAAATTAAATATGTGGACAGAATGTACTTGTCCAAGGCCACACAATAAATCTCAGTATTTGTGTACATATATTCTATATATAGTAAATATAAGTCCAATGAAAATAGTTGCTGGATTAACTCAAATGACCAAAATAAATATTCCTGTGATTACAAAAATATTAGTTTGCATTTAAACCCTTGCCAATGTTTTCACAGAATGTTAGGAACATTTTCTTGGACCTTTTGCAGCAATTTTTTTTATCCTGGTCATTTTGACAAAATTATTTCCAAGGCTTGATAGTTCCTCAATTCAATTCATTTGAATTTTAAATGCATGCATGAATTGCAAACACAAACAAGGCTAAAACTAGGGCTGTGATAAGACAGAGTGACATTCAGTCGGAGAGACCACGAAAACCAACATGCAGTCAAAGAACGTTATGATGCCGAACAAGCATCGAGACGTGTACATGACCTTTCCATATGACGAAGCATTCATTATTGGATGTCTCTTTATCCCATATCCTCAAGGTAGCATTGACTTGCTAACGGTATGTTGTCGAGAGAAAGCTACTGAAGTCTTTGACACAGGAAACATACACAATCGACTGGTCATCCTTATATATACACATGGATTGTTAAGAGCAACTCGCACACCCGCATCCGTCCGGCCCGCAAAACGCGTTTGTAGTTCGGGGGAAACCGTTTTTACGGGCTGGCTCGGACGACCGCAGATGCAGACCCCCTAAACGGACCCGTATAAAAGTATATTCGCCGAATATGCTTTTATATGGATCGGCTTTTGCGGGGTCTGTTCGGACACCGCCGCGTCGATTCGGAAACAGAAAATGCTCAATTCTCGCATTTGACATAAGTTTCCACAAATAAGTTCAAATTCAAACAAACATAACAGAGTTTTACGCGCAAATAAAAGCCAAGTTCAGTACGACAAACGCAAAAGAGGGCCTTGCATCATCTTGGTCGATCTTCACTACGCGCCATCGAGTCCATCTTGAAGTTCATGGGCACCACCGAATCCACCTCCGACCCTTGTCCCAACTCCCGCCCCGAAGTCATCGACATTGCCACCATATGGAGCAGATAAAACATCTCCGGAACCGTAACACGGGCCGGCCGATGCGACCATTCTCCTCTTCAAGATCTCTCTCCTTGCCATATCATGTCATGTTTTGGTGAGGTCGTCCATGTCATCGCGGTTCATTGACATGATCTTGTTCTCTTCGGCGAGCAACAAGGACATGGATTTGTTTTCAGCGACGCATGCCCTTCTCTCCTTAATGGCAGCTTTGCGGAGCCCCTCTTTTTTGAGCAATTGCCACTTTTCTTGCTTTTCTTTTGCCTTCTTCTCGGTCAACTCTTTCTTGATCTCCAATGACTTCAACAACATCAACTCGTTTGATTGCATCATGGCATCAATCTTCTCCCTCAAGCTCGATGCTTCTTGCTCTCTCTTCATCTTCTCCTTAGTATTCTTGTCGCCATCGGGCTTGTTCAAATTTCTTGGGCCATCATCATCCTCGTCATCATCCATGTTCGTAAGCGAGCCTCTCTTCGATGGGGATTCTTTGTCGATCAACTTCCACTTCTCGCACTTTTGGAGCAACTCCCAACAATGCTCTAGTTTGAAGAATTTGCCTTCCGAAGCTTCCATGTCTTTGTATCTATGTTGGGCAATCTTGTCCTACACAATGTGAACAAAGTGATGTAATCAATTCTCATGATGCAAATATGATTATGCACAACTTGAACAAAGGCAAAACAAACTCACATAGTCTTTGATCCTTTGCCAATATCTCTTGGCGGTGTGAGAAGTACCCATGCATGCATAAAGAGACACCGCACTCCATGCTTGGATCAAAGCTTGATCTTCCAAGATCGTGTAGTTCTTCGATCCTTGGCTTTTCCTAGATTTTGATTGCGATTGCTCATACGCTTACGCTTCGATCTCTGCCAAATCGTCCTCACAACCATGATCATCCACGCTGCCCTCCGTTTCATTGTAGTCGAATGCGGCAAACGGGGCTTGATCAATGTCAATGGCATTGGTGTCCAACAAGTTCACGGACTCGGAAGTTGGATTGTTTGAACCACCGCTATATTGAACGATTAACAAGTCGCGAGCTATCGCAATAAATGGCGAAGACGAAAGGAAATGGCCATGACCGAAGACGCATACCTTCCGGCCATTTCGTCGAACACCTCACTTACGGGGGGAGCGACACCGTTGAACGGCATCGCTGGGGCATCTCTTTCTGGGATGGAGTGAGAGGATGAAGGAGGCGGCTTGTTTGTAGCCGGAATCCCATTCCTCTTGCCGCCCGCGGCCTTGGTGACCTTCTCCGTCGCCGGTCGAGATCGCACAGCAGCGTTGGCGCCAGGAGCGCGAGCCTTCGCGGCGGGGGCTGTCGGATTTCTACCCTGCACGACCACGTTGCCCTGCCGCTTGCGGGCAGGTGCGACGCTAGCTTGAGCGACGACGGGGCAAACATGGCCGGCGACAAGATCCGCCCGAGGGGAAGGAGCGTGCGCGACCTCGACGGTGACCAGGGGGGGCAGCAAGGAGGCGTCCATGGCGGCGAGGGACGGCCGCGGAGGATGCACTGGAGCGTGCGGTGGCGAGAAATGGTGGCGGTGGGTGGGGGGAGCGGGAAAGGCCGCGCGAAAATGTCCCTCCCGCCAAATCTCGCTGCAGATAGGGGCTGAGATCGGGTCGGCCTCCCAACTCGTGAAATTAGAGGTTGAGGGAGAAATTTTGCCGCGCCCTGCAAAAATATTTACGGGCCGGGACGAGATGTGTGGTCTGATCGGGCAGGTTTTCTCGCCACGGCCCGCACTTTGGCGGTTATTTTGCAGGCCGGGGCGGGATGCGGGGTCTGCTGGAGTTGCTCTAACAATGCATCATGTGGTTGCTAGGATTTTATTCCATGAGATCTTTTTGAGCAGAAGATCGCCATTTATGATGATATGCAGTGCTATACAACATGACCATGTGCCATCTTTAGATTTCGTAAATAAGGACGTATCTATACAAGTGCAATGTTTGTGCCAACTTTTTCTAGTACTGGTGCTCACGTCGGTGGCACATTGGCATTTACGGTAGGCAAGGATGCTACATTTCGTATGACCAAACAATCATTAGGCTTGTGTTTCTGTTGTCGACGGTTGATGCGTGTGTTGCTACTCGTCCGTCTGCTCAGCCTCGTGGCTGACAAACACACACAAAAAACACATCTCAACCTTTTTGTCCGGAAGAAATTTAGCATGAGAAAAGGCAGAGCCGATTCAGGTACAATACGTGATGGATGTGCAAAACTAAAGCTAGCAATGGTTAACCGTTATCCATGTCCCCATGTGCAATTACTATATTAGAGGATGGGAATGTGCCAGCTTTAATGCCCATGGAGAAGCTGGTGAGGCAAATTCGTGACCCATCACACAAGACGGGAATGAGAATGGGAATGGGAATGGGATAGCATTAACCATGACTGTTTTCCGCCTTACCCATAAGGCCTTATATGTGGCCCTAAAATTGTTAGACCACAAGTAATTTCCGTCCTTACCCACTTAAATTTTCACCCATCTCACCCCTTTGACGAAAAATCCTAAGCCACATCATATTTTTTATAGTGTTGTTTATTGAAATGTTATCAAAGGTTGTTATTGATTGCGTGTATGGGTTTTTTCATGAGGATAAAAAACTTGAAGGGATGAGGATGAGGATCATTTTATCCCCGCAGATGGCTATGAGGACGGAGAAGGCCATGTGAATGATGTCGTGGGGACGGGGCTGGGAGTCCAATACCCGAAGGCCTCGTTTGGTTAAGAGGGATTGGGGAGGTTTTGAGAGGGAGGGATTTCAGTGGATTGGGTGAATCCCTTTGTTTCACCCAATCCTCTTAAATCTCCGGGGTTTTGCTTCCACTAGTACCTCGAGAAGGGTTTTGAAACACATAGATACTAAGGAATTGAAGGGGAATGGAGGGGATTGGGCTAAGCAAACCCCTCCTACCAAATGGATGCACGAGGATCTATGAGGTTTCTGGGCCATCCGGGGATTTTTCCTCTCAAACTCTCCTCAATCCCCCTTAACCAAATGAGGCCGAATGGGTAATCCCCACTGTCAGCCTGATGAACGGTGTACAACTACATGATACAATCAAAGAATGAGAAAAGCGATTTTTCCATGCACGCGAGGTCTTTGCATGCATCCATCATTGGTTATGCTGGAGATCTGAGTGCATGCAAACTATACTTCCTCGTATACATATAGACTATGCCGTTGGCATTAATATAGTACTCCCTCCGTTCCTTAATATAAGTCTTTTTAAAGATTTCATTAGAGGACTACATACGGATGTATATAGACATACTTTAAAGTGTAGATTCATTCATTTTCCTCCGTATGTAGTCCCTTAGTGAAATCGTTTAAAACACTTATATTTAGGAACAGAGGAAGTATCGTTCATGTTGGTTCAGTTTATGCCATGCATGCGTCTATCTCTCTGCTGCTCACAACAGACACGTGCAGTGACGAATCTACAAAGAAATTGTAGGATGGGCTGGCTGCCCGTGTCATGTAAATATATGTTGGGTTGTATTTATAAGTGGCTAGGTTGGACCTTTACACGTAGTAAAAAATAATTTTGAAGCCCCCCTGGTAGATTCGCCACTGGACATGTGCATGTCTAGCAATATCTCTTCTCTATTCCTCTCAAAGTCCATCATCTTATATTTTTCTTTCAAAATTTAAATTGTTCATATCTTTAGAAAAAAACCGGAAATTGCTTTTGGCTCCCGAGCTTTATGGAGGCCTTTAAATTCAAACTTCAAATTTCGTGAAAACTCATATTTGAATATTTCAAAAAATTCTAACAAAATACATAAATAGATGAAGGTATAATATACAAGTGTGTAAATTTTCAGAACAAAATAGGTTGAAATGAGGGCTTTCCAAAAAAGACAAATCTAGAACTTTTTAACACATGCTACTACTCATTATTTAGACCATTAATTTGTCTTTTTTGTACAGGTGGCGTTTCAAAGTATTTTGACCTGGAATTTTACACACAAGGATCACATCGTTGTTTAGTTGTATATTTTTGTCAGATTATTTTGGAAATAATTTTATCAAATTTTTATTTTTTCAAAATTTTCGGTCTCCATGGAGGCCGAGCTCCAAAACGTCATTCTCAAACAAAACTCCATTTTTTGGAAGTTCTTATATATATTTGAACTCATCACATCAATACCTTTAGAACAAGATCAATCTTGGATAGATTATAAACATGTTCAAATTTTAATGTTTTGATAACTTTTTACAAATAATTTTTTTTGTTGATTAAATCACTTTGCAAATAAAATTTGAAAATAGTGAAATACTAATAAAAGTGAGTGAAGTGATTTTCTTGAAGTGTTTTCTGAATTAAGCAAAATTTGTGTATTCTAAATAAGTAAAATCAGCGTTTGCAAAGACTAAAAATCCACATTTTAAAATAAGTGATTAGTTTAAATGAGTGAAACATTTTTTAAATAAGCCAAATCAGTTTTCTAAAAATGAGTGAAATATGTTAATAAAATTTAAACTCATTTAAAATGTATTCAATATTAACCTTGTTTTAAAGATCATGCCGCTAGGAATTCAAATATATATAAATATTTTGAAATGAAAATAATATCTGAAAGATATCGACGAACTATAATATTTAAGAAGAAAATAAGATGCTAGCTTTTGTATACATAGACTGGTTTCGCACACGGATGACATTTGCATTACTGGGCCCATGTATCACTATTCTCAGTTAATGTTGGCAAAGAGTTTCAACACGTATGAATGGTGTATTGTACAAAGACTGCCAACTGGAACCTGCACGCGACCTCCCGTGCATGGTAGAAAATCCAGTCTCGAACGTTCTGATGCTGAACGAGACACACGGGATGTGCACTGTGGAGGCGCCACAGTAAGGACGTGGAGGCGCCGCAATAAGGACGTGTTCGGAAGCCCTCTGTGGCCAGAAAATCTCCAACTCCAACGCCACAAATTCAGCTCAAACTTCGCACGATTTTTTTTTTGAGAGAACCGTACGCTTTATTGATCAATAATCATAATGTCATTACAAAAAGCCTCCTTTATACAAATAGGAGGAACACCACGCCACACAGAACTACTAGGAGAAGAAGAAAAAGCGAGCTAGAGTATGAGCAACAATATTAAGCCTACGATAAACGTGTAGATAAGAGCAGGTAACAAAGGACTTTGTCATCAGCTTCACATCTTCAACGACTGGGCCGTAGAGGGATCGGTCCACAGGAGACGAGTTGATGCGTTGAACCACAGCGAGACAATCAGAACCAAATTTACCTTCGAGAAGCCCTCCTCCAGGGCAAAAGAAACAGCGCGACGGACAGCCAGGGCCTCGGCCAGGATAAACTTCGCACGATAGATCCTGGAGCGAGCGGGCGCATTTTGTTAATTAGCGCCTGTAGTGTTTTTAAATTTTAAGGGAAAAAGTTAGCTTTATTGATCAAAATCCATATTTAGTGGGATACAAAACGGATTATAAGGGTGGAGCAACCAAACATGACGTCCTTGTTCAAGAGAATACGAATACTTAGCTAGCCTATCAGCATCTAAATTGGCTTCTTTACATTCAAAGGTAATTTTAAAATTAATAGAAGACGCCCGAACCGAGATTTCCTTGAGGATTGAACCGTATAAGCTATCAGCACCCAGGTTTGCATCTTGAACAGCCTGCTTCGCATTGGAAGCGATAACGATATCATGCAAGTGGAGGTCCTCTGCCAGGGAGAGACCTTCATGGATCACGCAAGTGTAGGTCCTCTACAGTGTTCTTAAATGGCTGACCTATATATACGGTGGGCGATGAACTTTTTCTAGCAAATTTTATAAAGATTTTGGAATGTTGATGAATTATTTTTAATTTTGACGAACATCTTTCAAAATTGATGAACTTTTCTCTAAAAATCGATGAACCTTTAAATTCTGAACTCTTTTGAATACGAATGAACTTTTTTGAAAATTGATGAACATCTTTTTGAAAATGGATGATACTTTTTAAACCTGATGAACACAAAATTTGTCCAAAATAGCTCCGAACATGAACACAAAATTGAGCATTTACGATGGACAAAACTACGAACCGGTCGCATAAATGGAAACGTAACATCGATGTGCATTTTTTTCGTGTAGATTTTATCTCGAACCAAAACACCGTTGTGTAGATTAGAGGGGACAAGGTAAAAAGGAGATTAGGGAGGAGTTTATCGGAGGTAGAAGAAAAAACACGTACACATCTTGCATCACTACAGCCTCCTCTCGTGCAAGAGGTCCATCCATGTGCACGCGTTGTGCATCGCTGTGGAGAAAGTGTTGATTCAGGCGTAGCTATGTGGCGTGTCTTGGATATTCTTTAAAGTTCGTGCAATTCATGACGAATAGTGTATGTGAACAAACAAACGACCCATTTACTTCTTACACATGCCTGGTTGGACCATATGCAGGCAAGCAAACATGCCCTTGGCGGTGGCACGCAACATAATTTCCTTCAACCCCCGCTTCCTTGTTTGGTGGAATTCAGTTTTTTCAGCCCCTCCGATCCCGCAAATTTGCACTATGCCAATCGCCCGGTTTTGTCTGGTATATCCACGAGTTATCCCGTTCGGGTGCGCTCCGGTCTCGGAGTCAAGGATTTGAGAAGACAAAGACTTGCCGAACACGCCCTAAGCATTCATTCCTAGGTGTCCCCCACTCCCATATTCTCAAGGTAGCACCAATTCTTTTTTTGTTGGGTGCATTGCTCTCTTCTTGCATAGTCTTTGCTAAGAGTAGGTGCTCGGGAGAAATATGGTGAAACCTTGATGAAGAACATACATACTGGATTGTTCATCATCGCATATATATACAAGAATTGTTGATAATGTATCTTGTGGTTACTAGGATATGATTCCATCAGATATTTCATGAGTGGAAGGTTTTCACTTATGGCCATCTTTAATTCTACACACAAGCTGGGAGCAGATGGGCAGATGCAGGAGGGCAGATGCAGCGAGATGACAAGAGTCGGAGAGCAGGGGCGGAGGGCATCCGACGCTCGCCACATGCACATCGTGATCGAGCAAACCATCCTGCTGAAACCCCCTATTCTCGTGTCGCCCCTTGTAGGCGACTCGAGGGCGTCGAACCCTAACCTATCCATGCATCCCTCTCCTTCCTCCACCTCCGTGACGACCCACAAGTATAGGGTATCAATCATAGTCCTTCCGATAAGTAAAAGTGTAGAACGCAATAAGGAGCAAAAGGAAATGACAAGCGGTTTTCAACAATGATAGATAGTTTCATAGCTAGATAATTCAAAACAACTAACAAGTAGCAATAGTACAAAAGGTGAAGCAAGGTGGCCCAATACTTCTTATAGAAAATGACAAGCGAAAAAGTTCTCTTATATAAAGCAAAATGTTCTCGAGGACACATAGGAATTATCGTCTAGTCACGTTCATCATGTTTAGTTAATTAATGTTAGTTACTTTGATAATTTGATATGAATGTAGAATGGTGCTTGGATGTTGTTCTTATTTCAACAAATATCCCACTAATGATTACCCCCTCTCGCAAGCATCCGCAACTATGAAAGAAGAATTTAGATAAATCTAACCATAGCACGATACATATGGATCCAAATCAGCCCCTTACAGAAGAATAACGAATGAATGAGTGTTTAAGACTCTACCACTCTAGCAACCCATAATCTACTTATTAATCCACAATGTCTACCCTTAATCCCAAGTATGGTTAAGTGTCATTTAGTCAACGTTCACATGATACCAATAAAGAAAGAAACAACATGCATACCATCAAAATATCGAAGGAATACCACCTTCACATTAAGGACAGTAAAACCGAACCCTTTCTGAGCTCTCTCACGCCTCGATTGATTTAGGCCGTTAGATTTCGTCGCTTGTCGTTGCTGGCCGTCTGATAGGTCTCCTCTTGCGTGTGGGCTGCTTCTTGGCCAACTGTCCTATGGGCAGCTACTCCCGAAGCCGAATTGAGGCCCTCTCGTTCTTCCATACGATGGAACGTTGGATATCAGATGGACGGTGATCGAACATTTTCCTTCCATTCCGCACTGACCTATCGTCCACCCCCGATCCCTCCTCTCTCTCTCCCACCCATGACACAGGTTGCGCCGCCACCATTGTTGCTTCATTCGACTCTAAGGTCCTCGTGGCCCAGTTCTCAACCGCCCCGCGGAACGTGGCCTCGGCGTCCGTCTCCGTCTAGTCGTGGTTGTCCTCCTCTTGTCTTACCTAAAAGCGCATCAGGGAGCATCTCTTTCTCGTGGCGGCGATGAGATCCACTACAAACCGGATGGCGCATTACACCCCTGAAGTATGCATATGATCTTTTCGTATGCTATGTATGGAGTCCTTGGGGGCGCCGCCGGATAATCCACCACACTCGAGTACCCAACTGTTGGTACGCGCAGACGTTGAGGAGGTTTCGCTTGGGGAATCTTAGAAGCCCGAGCTCCCCTCCTCTCGTGGTGGCATATGGCCTGCTCTCGTCCCTCCTCACCATCCCGGCAGCAACACATTCACAGGTAGCCACCACAGTTTACAAATCTGAAGGAATTGATCTACTACTGCTGGGAAGTTCCTCCACAACACCCCTTACCTTGTCCCCCCTTCGAGTCGAGTGAGGCATGATGGTAGGGCAACACGGTGCCTCTCCTTTGTTCGCTACTGGCTGGACAGCCTCAGCAAGTCCACCTTCTAATCTCAAAGTTGCATCCTAATACACATCAGTAGGAAAGGCAAAAGGAAAAATACTTTCTAATTTCTCAGTCTATGAATTCTTCTACCTATTTCTTGAAAGGTTAATATCTTGTGAACTTATGTTCAAACGATTTTTTCCCTATTGATCTGGTGTGGTTCGGATTATTTTTAATTGACAAAAACTTGCAACTCACCTGCTATGATTATATCACATTGCAGGAGAGATTTTCCTCTTCCATATGGTGATATGTTCGTGTGTCTTTCTATGGATTTGGTTAGTGGTTTGTGCTCTCGATCTGAGCTCCTCATGGTAACACCAAACCTTTAGGACATCTACTAATAAATTCTCTATAGCCAATCTAACTCATTTCCGGTCAGCCAAACTACTTTGCTATGGTTACATACAGTTTATAGTGTTTTGTGTTGTATATTTTTAATATTTAGGAACATAAGATTTTTAGTCACACTCATACAATTCAAGCCGCTGAAGCACTAGGAGAGGTACATATAGTACAGAGTAATGCATTATTCAGAACATTCAGTCATGAATAAAAATCTTTTTCAGAATGTGAATAAATCAAATACTAGAACATTATTATGTAAAATAAGCCTAATATAAGTGATGGCGTCAATTTTACTCGAGGTGCAGGGGATTTACACAGGACAAAAGGTTATCTATGTACATCAGCTAGGTGTCCTAGCAAGCAAAAATTTCACTGCATGACATAAAATGATTGTGTCGTTGTCCTACTAGAAAGAATGTGCATTTGTAGATAAGGTATCCAGTGCTATAAAAGCAGTTCAAAATTGGTTGAACCAATTGAAAAGGTCAAAATGCATTAATCAAACCACTAGGAATGGATACGATATGCATGGTTCCTGAATCAGGGTAAGTGGCATATGTTCTTAACATTGTTGATAGTTTTAATCAACCAGAGTGGCATAGCAAATAATATAGATTTTCTAAGCCTTCTTTAATACCTTATTTTGTCAATTTGTGTCTTGATTGTATCATGTATTCGAAAGATTTCTTATACAACTATAATTCTCTATTCTAAATTATGTAATGTATCACATTACTCAATCCCTCGCTGATGTACCACAAGACTTGGTTTTTCTATGCAATTGTTGGTAATTTTGTATTTTTTTCATCTCGTAATGTAAAAATATAAGATTTTAAAAAACTAATCATTTTGTGTAAGTGGACCCCTTTATGCTTTTATAGAACTATAATAATAATTATTAGTAGGTTTATATTGATTTGACTTCTATATTTTGTGCATCGACATATTTATGTATATTCGTGTCATTTTACTGTCAAAATGGATGGGCGCAGCAACGCGCGCCAATAATGATCTAGTGATTACTTATAACGAGACTTATATCATGTCCTCAACAATGAAAGTAACTACTCAAAAAGAATATTCATGTTCAAGATCAGAGCAGTATTGAATATCATTAAGGATATGAACATATAATTTTCAACAAATAAACCAACTAGCAGCAACTACAAGATGTAGTCAACACTACTAGCAACCCACATGTACCAATATGAGGTTTTGGGGCAAATATTGAATACAAGAGATGAACTAGGGTTTGAGATTATATGGTGCTCGTGAAGATGTTGAGGAAGATTGGTCCTCCCATGAAGGAGGAAGCGTTGATGATGACGATGGCTTTGAATTCCCCCTCCTTGAGGAAAGTTTCCCCGGCAAAATTGCTCCGCCGGAGAGCAGAAGTGCTCCTTCCCACAAGGAGTTGAAACCCTTCATATAGCAGAAGATGGACAACGGAGGCCGCCTGTGGGACCCACAAGGCATTAGGGCACGCTTAGGGGGTGGCCGCACTCTTTTACTGTGTGTGCAGGTGGGGGGGGGGCTCTGGTACTTCTTTGCACCAATAATTCTTATATATCCCATCAAAATTCTCCATGAAGTTTCACGTCATTTGGAGTCTAGAAAATTTATAGCTTTTCCATAGCCCTTTAGGTCGAGAATTATAATTCCCTGTGGTTTCCCTCTTTGTGCAAATCTTGTAAAATAAGAGAGAAAAGGTATAAGAATTGCATCATAAAGTGAAATAATGCTTGAAAGAATTATAAATATCAAGATGAAATCATGATGCAAAATGGATGTATAAACTTCCCCAAGCTTAGACCTCGCTTGTTCTCAAACGAAAGCCGAACTCGATAATACACTAGTAGAAAACATGCTTTACGTTTGGATTATTAGTCCCGGTTTGCTCCTGAACCGGGACTAATGTGACCATCAGTCCCGGCTCATGAGGAATGCTTTTAGTCCTGGTTTATCAGTAACCTATAATCCCGGTTGGTGCTACCAGCCGGGACTAAAGAGGTGGCGGCAACGTTTATGTCAGGCTGGGGCCCCTGCGAGGGCCATTAGTCCCGATTGGTAATACAAACCGGGACTAGATTTAACCAACTTATGTCCCAGAAATGATATAGGACTTAGATGTACAAAACTTATGTCACATCAGCAATGGCATGAAATTGAAAAGTGATACGTCTCAAACGTATCTATAATTTTTGATGGTTTCACGCTGTTATCTTGTCAACTTTGGATGTTTCGTTTACCTTTTATATCTTTTTTGGGACTAACTTATTAATTCAGTGCCAAGCGCCATTTCCTGTTTTTTCTGTGTTTTTCACTCTTTTCAGATCTGATTTTGGAACGGAGTCCAAACGGAATAAAATCCCCGAAATAAAATTTTCCAGAACGGAAGAAGATCGGGAGACTTGAGGGCCAAGGCAGGGGGCCCACAGGGAGCCCACAAGCCCTGTTGCCGCGGCCAGGGGGCCCGCGGGAACCAAGCTTGTGGCCTCCCTCGCGCTCCCCTGCCCTAGCTCTTTCGCCTATAAATTCCCTAAAAATCTAGAAAAAATCAGGGCATCCACGAAAACACTCTTTCGCCGCCGCAAGCTTCCGTTTCCGCGAGGTCTCATCTGGAGACCCTTCCCGGTGCCCTGCCGGAGGGGAATTTGGAGTTGGAGGGCTTCTACATCAACATCATCGCCTCTCCAATGACTCGTGAGTAGTCTACTTAAGACCTACGGGTCCGTAGTTAGTATCTAGATGGCTTCTTCTCTCTCTTGGATCTTCAATACAAAGTTCTCCATGATCTTCATGGAGATCTATCCGATGTAATCCTCTTTGGCGGTGTGTTTGTCGAGATCCGATGAATTGTGGATTTGTGATCAAATTATCTATGAATTATATTTGAGTCTTTGCTGATTTCTTATATGCATGATTTGATATCCTTGTAAGTCTCTCCGAGTCTTGGGTTTTGTTTGGCCAACTAGATCTATGATTCTTGCAATGGGAGAAGTGCTTGGTTTTGGGTTCATACCGTGTGGTGACCTTTCCCAGTGACAGAAGGGGCAGCAAGGCACACATCGTGTTGTTGCCATCAAGGGTAACAAGATGGGCTTTTATCGTAGATATGAGATTGTCCATCCACATCATGTCATCTTGCTTAAGGTGTTACTCTATTCTTTTGGACTTAATACACTATATGCATGCTGGATAGGGGTCAACGTGTGGAGTAATAGTAGTAGATGCAGAAAGTATCGGTCTACTTGTTTTGGACGTGATGCCTATAGATATAATCATTGCCTTAGATAACGTCACAACTTTGCGCGGTTCTATCAATTGCTCGATAGTAATTCGTTCACCCACCGTCTACTTGCTTTCATGAGAGAAGCCACTAGCGAACACTACGGCCCTCGGGTCTATTCACAACTATCGTTTCCACTTTCACTTTTACTTTGCTTTGTTTACTCTTTGTTGCTTTCAGTTCTCACTTTGCAAACAATATATAAGGGATTGACAACCCCTTCATAGCGTTGGGTGCAAGCTCTTTGTGTTTGTGTAGGTACTTGTGACTTGACGAGATCCTCCCACTGGATCGATACCTTGGTTCTCAAAATTGAGGGAAATACTTACCGCCGCTGTGCTACATCACCCTTTCCTCTTCAAGGGAACACCAACGCAAGGCTCCAAGGCCGCGGGGAAATCCTTTGCATATTTGCCAAGAAAGTCCCTAAAGGCATAGCCGTAGCAGCAGGATTCCTGGCGCCGTACCAGGGAAGGTCTGTTGTCGCAGTAGCAGAAGGATTTCTGGCGCCGTTGCCGGGGAGGATCAAGTCAAGAATAGTCTCTCGTCAACGTGCTGATTTCTGGCGCGGGGAGGAGAGATCAAGTCATCTATCCAAGTAGGTGTCACAAACTCATCTCTTGCATTTACCTTTTTTGCCAGTTGCCTCTCGTTTTCCTCTCCCCTACTTCACATTTGTTGTTTTCATTTGCCTTTCTCCCTTGCCGTTTCTTTTGCCTTTTTGCCTTTCTCCTTTGTCGTTCTCTTTTGCCCACTTCACTCGCTTACTTCCTGCTAGTTTGTGTGTGGGATAGTCCATCAATGGCTAGACCCACTACTCCAAACGATACCCCTGAGAACGAAGTTCTAAATTTCAGGCAAAATGAGGAAGAAAATTTAAAGGACGCTTGGTACAGGATTTGCAATGATCAAAGTAGATCTACTCGTAAGCAATCCACTACCGTTCTTCTTCGCAGTTTTTATGTTGGAATCTCTCCTTGGAATAGGTATATTCTTGATATCATCGTAGGCGGGAATTTTTTGGGGAGCCATACTGTTGACTCCTATGGAGCTATCATGAATTTGGTAGGCTCACCCCCGCTCATGGTTAATGGAACTACCTTGACCTTGGAACACGTGATGCAAAGGCTTGACGCTATTGAAAACAAAATTGCCACAATTGAACTTATTGAGGGTTTGGACAGAAAGATCCACAATCAAATTACTCAGTACTGATCCAAAGTGGGAAGGGTCTTGAAAAATTTAAGGAAGAAGGAACCTATAGTTAATGATTCCTCTAGAATTGGCAAACTAGAAGATGCCATAACCAACTTGGGTTCCACTTTTGCCGCTGTGCAAAATACTCCAAATCTCACTCTCAAAAAGACCGTCAAGTCTATTTTTGTTCCTAAAGCTAGTGGTGAGTCATCCAATAAAGATGAAGATCTTAAGATGATAAATGATCACACTACTTATGGTTTGAGCACCAAGGATGACTATACGTGATTCCATCACCTTATGCCTAGCTAAGGGCGTTAAACAATAGCGCTTGTTGGGAGGCAACCCAACGAATCTATCCTTTTTCTTTATGTTTTGTGTTTTCCACACTTTCATAATTCTGTTATGATTGTGTTTTTTGTGTTTCTTTTCGCGTTTGTGCCAAGCAAAACCGTTATGATTAGTCTTGGGGATGATCGTTTGGTCATGCTGGAAAAGACAGAAACTTTCTGCTCACGAAAAGATTTTTTTTTTCTGTAAGAACTTTTGAGTTGATTATTTTTCTGCTGATTTCTACAAAAATTCTTTAAACTGTCGTAATTTTTCAGAATTTTTGAAGTACCATAAGTATACGAAGTATACAGATTGCTACAGACTGGTCTGCTGTTAATATATTCTGTTTTTGTTGAGTTGGTTGCTTATTTTGATGAAACTATGGATAGTATCGGGGGGTATTAGCCATGGAAGATTGAAAATACAGTAACCGAACATCAACATAAGTTGAATTTAAGTTTGCTACAACACCTAAGGAAGTGGTGGTTTGCTTTCTTATACTAATGTTATCACGAGTTTCTGTTTAAGTTTCGTGTTGTGAAGTTTTCAAGTTTTGGGTGAAGTTCTTATGGACAAAAAGATAAAGAGTGGCAAGAGCTCAAGCTTGGGGATTCCCAAGGCACCCCAAGTTGATTCAAGGATGCCGTAAAAGCCTAATCTTGGGGATGCCCCGGGAAGGCATCCCCTCTTTTGTCTTCAATCCATCGTTAACGTTACTTGGGCTATATTTTTATTCACCACATGTTATGTGTTTTGCTTGGAGCGTCTTGTATCGTAGGAGTCTTTTATTTTTGTTGTGTCACAATCATCCTTGCTGCACACCTAGAGAGAGAGACATGCACTCACCGTGATTTTGTCGAGCTTCACTTATATCCTTTGGTTAGACAATTCAGCTCACATGTGCTTCACTTATATCTTTTGAGCTAGTTGCTTTTGCTCTATGTGCTTCGCTTATATCTTTTAGAGCACAGCGGTGCGTGGCTTGGTAGTTGATCTATGCTTTGAAAGTAGTCTCAAAAGGGGTAGTTATCCAAAGGGATATGAAAACTTCCACCTTCATGTGCATTGAATAGTTAGAGAAGTTTGATTCATCTCAATTAGTTTTGAGTTGTGGTTGTGGTAATATTGAAGTTATGCTAGTAAGGTGTTGTGGATCTAGAAATACTTGTGTTGAAGTTAGTGATTCCCGTAGCATGCACATATGGTGAACCGCTATGTGATGAAGTCTGAGCATGATTAGTCTATTGATTGTCATCCTTTGTGTGGCGGTCGGGATCGCGCGATGGTTTATACCTACCAACCCTTCCCCTAGGAGTATGCGTTGAATGCTTTGTTCCGATTACTACTAAAATTTTGCAACAAGTATATGGGTTCTTCATGACTAATGTTGAGTCCATGGTTTAGATGCACTTTCACCTTCCACCATCACTATATTCTTTAGTGCCGTGCAACTTTCGCCGGTGCACAAAACCACCCATATAGCCTTCCTCAAAACAGCCACCATACCTACCTACTATGGCTTTTTCAAAGCTATTCCGAGATATATTGCCATGCAACTACCACCATGACATGTGCCACCACTTCTACATTGCCATTGCATGATTGTAAGATAGCTAGCATGATGTTTCCATTGATGTCTATGCCATGCTAGATCATTGTCACGGTACACTACCGAAGGCATTCCATATAGAGTCATCATTGCTCTAAGTTTTGGGTTGTAAGTGTGATGCTCATCATTGATGGAGCATTTGAAAAGACCTCGATGACGCCTAGAGGGGGGGGTGAATAGGCTATTTAAAAACTTCTTCGGATTTGGCTTAAACCTAATGTGGAAATAAACTAAGAGGATACTTGTCAAGCACAAATCCTAAATGCACTAGGCACTGCAACGTGTATCAACAACACGATCTACCAAGATGGACACAATATAGTTACTAACAAGCACAAGTAAGTTACACAAACTTACTTGAGCTATATCACACGACAAGTAGGTGAACGACACAAGATACTAGATCATACTAGCACACGATATATCAAAAGCTGCAAGTGTGAACGTGTGGATATAGAAGGTATGCTTGAATGATTAATCTTGTACAAGAAATAGCCAACACAATATAATGAGCACAAACAATATGCAATGTATGTATGCTCAAGTAACACAAGAAAATCACAAGTAAGGAGTTAGGGTTAAGGATAACCAAGGTCACTGAGACGAAGATGTATCCCGATGTTCACTTCCTTGGAGGGAAGCTAGTCACCATTAGAGAGGTGGATGTTACCACGAAGGCACACCAACGCCACGAAGGCTCACCCTATTCACCCTTTGAGATAACACCACGAAGGCGTTTCTCAACCACTAGTGGTAAGCCTTTGAGGTGGCTTCCAAACCCTCACAAACTTTTTCGGGGGGTAATTACATGGATTGATTCCTCTCCGAAGAACTCCTACCGCCTAGGAGTCTCCAACCTCCAAGAGTAACAAGATCACGGGGAATGCTCAAAACTTGCTCAAATCTCAAATAGCTTGGGTTGAGAGAAGGAGAGGGAGACGATCTATCTTTTGATTGGAACAACTCTCAAAGGGGCTCACAAATGCTCTTGGGATCTAAGATTTGGTGTGAGCAAATGTGTGTGAGGTAGAAATGAGTTCTTATGAGGATAAGGCTATGTTGGGCCCACTCTCACGAAGTGGGAGGGGGTATTTATAGTGAGGAGAGAAAAACAGCCGTTGGGGACACTTTAAGTCACATAGGGGTCGGACGTCCGACAGTTTACGGAAGTCCGGGCGTCCGCAAGGGGTCGGACGTCCGACATGGGTCGGACGTCCGAGGGCTGTAAATATATCTGGAACCATTGTGGAGTTGAACATGGACCGGACGTCCGGAGAAGGCCAGAAGTCCGAGTTATTCGACTCAAACTTCTCTGGTGCAAGATTCCGGATTTCCGAAAGGGGACGAACGCCCGACCCTCGGACGTCCGGAGGGAGCCGGAAGTCCAAGTTATATGGCTCAAGTTTCTCTGGTGCAAAGCTCCGGATTTCCGAAGCTGGCCGAACGTCCGACCCTCGGACGTCCGGAGGGAGCCGGAAGTCCGAGTTATATGGCTCAAGTTTCTCTGGTGCAAAGCTCCGGATTTCTGAAGCTGGTCGGACGTCCGGCCCTCGGACGTCCGGAAGAGGCCGGATGTCCGGGCCTCGGACGTCCGGAGGAGGCCGGATGTCCGAGGCACTGGTCCTGTTTTCTGATAACAGCAGAGCAGTGGAGATGTGGTAAGAGCAGAACAGTGGATATCTAGTTTGAGCAAGTTCATCACAAAACCTGTGATCCCCTCTTAATAGTGCGGGATCCCTAAAGACTCAAGAATTATAAAAGGGGTACCGATGATCCATACTTGAGTGTATACTTTTATTCGCTGATCATCACTCCGTACCACTAACGTCAAAGGAACTGATACCTTTGAGTTAGCCCTTTCACTTGAGCTTGATGTTGTTGTTCCTTCTTGGCTCAAGTTGAAAGCAAGACATGATGAAGTCTTCAAGCAGCTCTCCCATACACAATGTGGAAAGCCTAGCTTATGTATTCATCTTCATTTGTCCACCATGTGAACATCCACAAGAATCAAGCATGTAGTGCTCAGGAATGTTTATCTTGATCTTGTCCTTGTTAGCACATGAGCTTGTCCTTATCAACACATGATCATTAACAATAGTTTCAATGATATATTCGTGCTGATCCACTTGAACTTGCACACCACAATCTTGATGACGATCACCACTTGACGTCATCCTTCATGAGTTGTATGAGATATTCCTTTTGACGCAAGCCCATGGAAGCACACCTAACCCCCACATAGGAGTCTCACAAAGACCATGGGTTAGTACACAAACACGTGATGGACAATGCTTACCATACCATGGGATCACTTGATCCCTCTCGGTACATCTTATACGCTTTGTATGTTGATCATCTTGATTTACTCTTTGTCTGAGATCTTGATCAACCTAGTGTCTCTATGACCATTCTTTGGATAATACCTTGAATACCATCTTGGTCATCATATAAACTCCTTGAACCCAATAGATGGAGTTCAAGAAGTGCCTATGGACAAAACCTATAAATATAACTTAAGGCAACCATTAGTCCATAGGAATTGTCATCAATTACCAAAACCACATATGGAGATATATGCTCTAACAATCTCCCCCATTTTGGTAATTGAAGACAACCACTTCAAGAGAGTTTATATAAGGAAATAAGCATAACCAAGCGCACACATACAAGATAATAATGCATGTGTGCAAGATGTAAATGCTTACGCAATAAAAGCAAAACCCTCTAAACATATCCAAAGTAAACTCTCTAAACTTTTCCCCAATTGGCATCGATTGCCAAAATGGACGAAAAGTTTAGAAAGCCAATATAGTAGGTGGTCCTCCAAAAGGTGTGTACTGTTGGGGAACGTAGCATAAATTCAAAAAATTTCCTACGCATGTTCAGATCTTCCTATGGAGAGACCAGCAACGAGAGAGGGATAAGAGCATCTTCCTACCTTTGAAGATTGCTAAGCGGAAGCGTTGCTAGAACGCGGTTGATGGAGTCGTACTCGCGGCGATTCCGATCTAGTGCCGAACAACGGCACCTCCGCGTTCAACACACATGCAGCCCGGTGACGTCTCCCGCACCTTGATCCAGCAAGGAGGAGGGAGAGGTTGGGGAAGAAGTCCAGCAACACGACGGCGTGGTGTCGGTGGAGAGACGAGGTCTCCCGGCAGGGCTTCGCCAAGCACCGGCGGAGAGGAGGAGGAAGAAGAGCAGGGCTGCGCCGAGGGAGAGGGCAAAGTGTGTTCTCCAAAGGCCAAAACCCCTCTATATTTATAGGAGGAGGGGGAGGGGGTGCGCCACCCCTAGGGTTCCCCCCCTAGGGGGTGCGGCAGCCACCAGATGGGACGGGGCGACGGCCAGGGCAGGGAAAGGGGGGGCGCACCCTAGGTGGGCCTTGGGCCTCATCTGCGCCTAGGGTTTCCCCCTCCCCCCCTTCTCTGGTGCGCATGGGCTGGGTGGGGGGCGCACCAGCCCACCTAGGGGCTGGTTCCCTTCCCCACTTAGCCCATCTAGCCTCCCGGGGTCGTTGCCCCCCCTTCGGTGGTCCCTCGGGGCCACCTCCGGTGGTCCCGGTACATTACCGGTGACGCCCGAAACACTTCCGGTGTCCAAAACCATCCGTCCTATATATCAATCTTTACCTCCGGACCATTCCGGAGCTCCTCGTGACGTCCGGGATCTCATCCGGGACTCCAAAAAACTTTCGGTAACCTCGTACAACAATTCCCTATAACCCTAGCATCATCGAACCTTAAGTGTGTAGACCCTACGGGTTCGGGAGACAGGCAGACATGACCGAGACACCTCTCTGGCCAATAACCATCAGCGAGGTCTGGATACCCATGGTGGCTCCCACTTGCTCCACGATGATCTCATCGGATGAACCACGATGTCAAGGATTCAATCAATCCCGTATACGATTCCCTTTGTCTGTCGGTATAGAACTTGCCCGAGATTCGATCGTCGGTATTCCTATACCTTGTTCAATCTCGTTACCGGTAAGTCTCTTTACTCGTTCCGTAGCACGTCATCGTGTGACTAACTCCTTAGTCACATTGAGCTCATGATGATGTTCTACCGAGTGGGCCCAGAGATACCTCTCCGTCACACGGAGTGACAAATCCCGATCTCGATTCGTGCCAACCCAACAGACACTTTCGGAGGTACCCGCAGTGCACCTTTATAGTCACCCAGTTACGTTGTGACGTTTGATACACCCAAAGCACTCCTACGGTATTCGGGAGTTGCACAATCTCACGGTCGAAGGAAAATATACTTGACATTAGAAAAGCATTAGCATACGAACAATACGATCTAGTGCTAGGCTTAGGATTAGGTCTTGTCCATCACATCATTCTCCCAATGATGTGATCCCGTTATCAATGACATCTAATGCCCATGATTAGGAAACCATGATCATCTATTGACTCACGAGCTAGCCAACTAGAGGCTTGCTAGGGACACATTGTGATCTATTCATTCACACATGTATTACTGTTTCCTGTTAATACAATTATAGCATGAACGATAGACGATTATCATGAACAAGGAAATATGATAATAACCATTTTATTATTGCCTCTAGGGCATATTTCCAACAGTCTCCCACTTGCACTACAGTCAATAATCTAGTTACATTGTGATGTATCGAACACCCATAGCATTATGGTGCTGATCATGTTTTGCTCGTGGAAGAGGTTTAGTCAACGGGTCTGCAATATTCAGATCCGTGTGTACTTTACAAATATCTATCACTCCACTCTGGACATGTTCCTAGATGGAGTTGTAGCGGCGCTTGATGTGCTTCGTCTTCCGGTGAAACCTGGGCTCCTTAGCTATGGCAATGGCTCCAGTGTTATCACAGAAGAGTGTCATAGGACCCGACGCGCTTGGAACCACTCCAAGGTCGGTGATGAGCTCCTTCATCCAAATTCCTTCATGAGCCGCTTCTGAAGCAGCTATGTATTCCGCTTCACATGTAGATGCTGCCACGACTTCTTGCTTGCTGCTGCACCAGCTCACTGCCCCACCATTCAACACATATACGTATCCGGTCTGTGACTTAGAGTCATCCGGATCTGTGTCGAAGCTAGCGTCGACGTAACCCTTTACGACGAGCTCTTCGTCACCTCCATAAATGAGAAACATTTCCTTAGTCCTTTTCAGGTACTTAAGGATATTCTTGACCGCTGTCCAGTGTTCCGTACCGGGATCACTTTGGTACCTCCCTACAAAACTTATGGCAAGGTTTATATCAGGTTTGGTACACAGCATGGCATACATTAGAGAGCCCACGGCTGAAGCGTAGGGGACATAACTCATCTTCTCTCTATCTGCTGCCGTGGTCGGCGACTGAGTCTTACTCAATCTCATACCTTTCAAAACTGGCAAGAACCCTTTCTTTGAGTTTTCCATATTGAACTTCTTCAATATCTTGTCAAGGTATGTACTTTGCGAAAGACCTATGAGGCGTCTCGATCTATCTCTATAGATCTTGATGCCTAATATGTATGCAGCTTCTCCAAGGTCCTTCATTGAAAAACTCTTGTTCAAATAGGCCTTTATGCTCTCCAACATCTCTATATTATTCCCCATCAATAATATGTCATCTACATATAATACGAGGAAAGCTACAAAGCTCCCACTCACTTTCTTGTACAGACATGCTTCTCCGTAAACCTGTATGAACCCAAACGCTTTAATCACCTCATTAAAGCGAATGTTCCAACTCCGAGATGCTTGCACCACCCCATAGATGGAGCATTGGAGCTTGCACACTTTGTTAGCACCCTTAAGATCGACAAAACCTTCTGGTTGCATCATATACAACTCTTCCTTAAGGTTCCCGTTAAGGAACGCTGTTTTGACGTCCATTTGCCAAATTTCATAATCATAAAAGGCGGCAATTGCTAACATGATTCGGACTGATTTCAGCTTCGCTACGGGAGATAAAGTCTCTTCGTAGTCAACTCCTTGAATTTGTCGAAAACCCTTTGCGACAAGTCGAGCTTTGTAAACGGTTACATTACCTTTTGCATCAGTCTTCTTCTTGAAGATCCATTTATTTTCTATGTCTTGCCGGTCATCGGGCAAGTCCACCAAAGTCCATACTTTGTTCTCATACATGGATCCTATCTCGGATTTCATGGCCTCAAGCCATTTGTTGGAATCCGGGCCCGCCATTGCTTCTTCATAGTTCGAAGGTTCACCGTTGTCTAACAACATGATTTCCATCACAGGGTTGTCGTACCACTCTGGTGCGGAGCGTACCCTTGTGGACCTTCGCGGTTCAGTAGTAACTTGATCCGAAGCTTCATTATCATCATCATTAACTTCCTCTTCAGTCGGCGTAGGCGCCACAGGAACAACTTCCTGCGCTGCGCTACTTTCCTGTTCGAGAGGGGGTGTAATTACCTCATCAAGTTCTACCTTCCTCCCACTTACTTCTTTCGAGAGAAACTCTTTCTCTAGAAAGGATCCGTTCTTGGCAACAAAGGTTTTACCTTCGGATCTAAGATAGAAGGTATACCCAATAGTTTCCTTAGGGTATCCTATGAATACGCATTTCTCCGCTTTGGGTTCGAGCTTTTCTGGTTGAAGTTTCTTCACATAAGCATCGCAGCCCCAAACTTTAAGAAACGACAACTTAGGTTTCTTGCCAAACCATAGTTCATACGGTGTCGTCTCAACGGATTTAGACGGTGCCCTATTTAAAGTGAATGCTGCAGTTTCTAATGCGTATCC
This sequence comes from Hordeum vulgare subsp. vulgare, assembly GCF_904849725.1. Taxonomy (NCBI): domain Eukaryota; kingdom Viridiplantae; phylum Streptophyta; class Magnoliopsida; order Poales; family Poaceae; genus Hordeum; species Hordeum vulgare. Next base: position 66,639,220 of record NC_058524.1, read on the forward strand.
CCAAAATGATAGCGGTAAGTCGGTGAGAGACATCATAGATCGTACCATATCTAATAAAGTGCGATTACAACGTTCAGACACTTCGTTGCGCTGCGGTGTGCCAGGCGGCGTGAGTTGTGAAACGATTCCACACTTCCTTAGGTGTGTGCCAAACCCGTGACTCAAATATTCTCCTCCACGATCAGATCGTAGACATTTAATTTTTCTGTCACATTGATTCTCAACCTCACTCTGAAATTCCTTGAACTTTTCAAACGTCTCAGATTTGTGCTTCATCAAGTAGATATACCCATACCTACTCAAATCATCAGTGAGAGTGAGAACATAACGATAACCACCGCGAGCTTCAACGTTCATTGGACGACACACATCAGTATGTATTATTTCCAATAAGTCGGTTGCTCTCTCCATTATTCCTGAGAATGGAGTCTTAGTCATCTTGCCCATGAGGCACGGTTCGCATGTGTCAAATGATTCAAAGTCAAGAGACTCTAATAGTCCATCAGTATGGAGCTTCTTCATGCGCTTAACGCCGATATGACCAAGGCGGCAGTGCCACAAGTATGTGGGACTATCATTATCAACTTTGCATCTTTTGGTACTCACACTATGAATATGTGTAACGTCACGATCGAGATTCATCAAGAATAAACCATTCACCAGCGGAGCATGACCATAAAACATATCACTCATATAAATAGAACAACCATTATTCTCTGACTTAAATGAGTAGCCGTCTCGCATTAAGCAAGACCCTGATAAAATGTTCATGCTTAAAGCTGGTACTAAATATAAATTATTAAGGTTTAAAACTAATCCCGACGGTAGGTGTAGATGTAGCGTGCCGACGGCGATCACATCGACCTTTGAACCATTCCCGACGCGCATCGTCACCTCGTCCTTGGCCAGTCTCCGCTTATTCCGCAGTTCCTGCTTTGAGTTGCAAATGTGAGCAACAGGACCGGTATCAAATACCCAGGAGCTACTACGAGCGCTGGTAAGGTACACATCAATAACATGTATATCACATATACCTTTAACGTTGCCGACCTTCTTGTCCGCTAAGTATTTGGGGCAGTTCCGCTTCCAGTGACCCTTTCCCTTGCAATAGAAGCACTCAGTCTCAGGCTTGGGTCCGTTCTTTTTCTTCTTCCCGGCATCTGGCTTACCGGGCGCGACAACATCTTTGCCGTCTTTCTTGAAGTTCTTCTTACCCTTGCCTCTCTTGAAACTAGTGGTCTTGTTGACCATCAACACTTGATGCTCCTTCTTGATTTCTACTTCTGCAGACTTGAGCATCGAGTACAACTCGGGAATGGTCTTCTCCATCCCTTGCATGTTGTAGTTAAGCACAAAGCCTTTGTAGCTTAGTGGGAGAGACTCGAGGATTCTGTCAATTATAGCATCATCCGGAAGTTCGACTCCAAGTTAAGTCAGACGACTGTGTAACCCAGACATTTTGAGTATGTGCTCACTGACATAACTGTTCTCCTCCATCTTACAGCTGAAGAACTTGTCGGAGACTTCATATCTCTCGACACGGGCATGAGATTGAAAAACTAGCTTCAGCTCCTGGAACATCTCATATGCCCCGTGTTGCTCAAAACGCCTTTGGAGCCCCGTTTCTAAACTGTATAACATGCCTCACCTGACCAGAGAGTAGTCATCACTCCGCGCTTGCCAGACGTTCAGAATGTCCTGGGCTGCTGCGGGAGCGGGAGGGTCACCTAGCGGTGCATTAAGGACATAAGCCTTTTTAGCTGCTTCAAGGATGAGCTTCAAGTTGCGAACCCAGTCCGCATAGTTGCTACCATCATCTTTCAGCTTGTTTTTCTCTAGGAATGCGTTGAAGTTGAGGTTGACGTTGGACATCTACAATATTTATAAAGACAACTTTTAGACTAAGTTCATGACAATTAAGTTCATTTAATCAAATTAAGTATGAACTCCCACTTAAATCGACATCCCTCTAGTCATCTAAGTGATACATGATCCATGTTGACTAACCCGTGTCCGATCATCACGTGAGACGGACTAGTCACCATGGTGAGCAACTTCATGCTGATCGTATTCAACCATACGACTCATGTTCGACCTTTCGGTTTCTTGTATTCGAGGTCATGTCTGTACATGCTAAGCTCGTCGAGTCAACCTAGGTGTTTCGCGTGTGTAAATCTGGCTTACACCCGTTGTATGCGAACGTTAGAATCTATCACACCCGATCATCACGTGGTGCTTCGAGACAACGAACCTTCGCAATGGTGCACACTTAGGGGAATACGTTCTCGAAATTTTAAGAGGGATCATCTTATTATGCTACCGTCGTTTTAAGCAATAAGATGTAAAACATGATAAACATCACAATGCAATCATATAGTGACATGATATGGCCATTATCATCTTTGCTCTTTCGATCTCCATCTTCAGGCATCGAATGATCATCATCGTCACCGGCGTGACACCATGATCTCCATCATCATGATCTCCATCATCGTGTCTCCGTGAAGTCGTCACGCCAACTACTACTATCACTACTACTATAGCTAACCGTTAGCGATGAAGTAAAAGTAGTAAGCACATGGCGTTGCATCTCATACAATAAATTAAGACAACTCCTATGGCTCCTGCCGGTTGTCATACTCATCGACATGCAAGTCGTGAAACCTATTACAATAACATGATCATCTCATACATCATACATGGAACATCACAACTTTGGCCATATCACATCACATGTCAAACCCTGCAAAAACAAGTTAGACGTCCTCTAATTGTTGTTGCAAGCTTTACGTGGCTGATTTGGGTTTCTAGCAAGAACGCCTTCTTACCTACGTGATAGCCACAACGATGATATGCCAAAGCTATTTACCCTTCATAAGGACCCTTTTCATCAAATCCAATCCGACTAGAGTAGGAGAGACAGACACCCGCTAGCCACCTTTATGCACGATGTGCATGTCTGTCGGTGGAACCAGTCTCACGTAAGTGTACGTGTAAAGTCGGTCCGGGCCGCTTCATCCCACAATACCGCCGGAAAATAATAAGACTAGTAGAGGCAAGCAAATTGACAAATCATCGCCCACAACGTTTGTGTTCTACTCGTGCATAGAATCTACGCATAGAAAACCTGGCTCTGATACCACTGTTGGGGAACGTAGCATAAATTCAAAACATTTCCTACGCATGTTCAGATCTTCCTATGAAGAGACCAGCAACGAGAGAGGGATAAGAGCATCTTCATACCTTTGAAGATCGCTAAGCGGAAGCGTTGCTAGAACGCGGTTGATGGAGTCGTACTCGCGGCGATTCCGATCTAGTGCCGAACAACGGCACCTCCGCGTTCAACACACGTGCAGCCCGGTGACGTCTCCCGCACCTTGATCCAGCAAGGAGGAGGGAGAGGTTGGGGAAGAAGTACAGCAACACGAGGCGTGGTGTCGATGGAGAGACGAGGTCTCCCGGCAGGGCTTCGCCAAGCACCGGCGGAGAGGAGGAGGAAGAAGAGCAGGGCTGCGCCGAGGGAGAGGGCAAAGTGTGTTCTCCAAAGGCCAAAACCCATATTTATAGGAGGAGGGGGAGGGGGTGCGCCACCCCTAGGGTTCCCCCCCTAGGGGGTGCGGCAGCCACCAGATGGGAGGGGACGGCGGCCAGGGCAGGGAAAGGGGGGGGGGCGCACCCTAGGTGGGCCTTGGGCCTCATCTGCGCCTAGGGTCTCCCCCTCCCCCCTTCTCTGGTGCGCATGGGCTGGGTGAGGGGGCGCACCAGCCCACCTAGGGGCTGGTTCCCTTCCCCACTTAGCCCAGCTAGCCTCCCGGGGTCGTTGCCCCCCTTCGGTGGTCCCTCGGGGCCACCTCCGGTGGTCCCGGTGGTCCCGGTACATTACCGGTGACGCCCGAAACACTTCCGGTGTCCAAAACCATCCATCCTATATATCAATCTTTACCTCCGGACCATTCCGAAGCTCCTCGTGACGTCCGGGATCTCATCCGGGACTCCGAACAACTTTCGGTAACCTCGTACAACAATTCCCTATAACCCTAGCGTCATCGAACCTTAAGTGTGTAGACCCTACGGGTTCGGGAGACAGGCATACATGACCGAGACACCTCTCTGGCCAATAACCATCATCGGGGTCTGGATACCCATGGTGGCTCCCACCTGCTCCACGATGATCTCATCGGATGAACCACGATGTCAAGGATTCAATCAATCCCGTATACGATTCCCTTTGTCTGTCGGTATAGAACTTGCCCGAGATTCGATCGTCGGTATTCCTATACCTTGTTCAATCTCGTTACCGGTAAGTCTCTTTACTCGTTCCGTAGCATGTCATCGTGTGACTAACTCCTTAGTCACATTGAGCTCATGATGATGTTCTACCGAGTGGGCCCAGAGATACCTCTCCGTCACACGGAGTGACAAATCCCGATCTCGATTCGTGCCAACCCAACAGACACTTTCGGAGGTACCCGTAGTGCACCTTTATAGTCACCCAGTTACGTTGTGACATTTGATACACCCAAAGCACTCCTACGGTATCCGGGAGTTGCACAATCTCACGGTCGAAGTAAAAGATACTTGACATTAGAAAAGCATTAGCATACGAACAATACGATCTAGTGCTAGGCTTAGGATTGGGTCTTGTCCATCACATCATTCTCCCAATGATGTGATCCTGTTATCAATGACATCTAATGCCCATGATCAGGAAACCATGATCATCTATTGACTAACGAGCTAGCCAACTAGAGGCTTGCTAGGGACACATTGTGATCTATTTATTCACACATGTATTACTGTTTCCTGTTAATACAATTATAGCATGAACGATAGACGATTATCATGAACAAGGAAATATGATAATAACCATTTTATTATTGACTCTAGGGCATATTTCCAACAGCTTGATCTTGATAAACTGAGGATGTCTCATGATGATCTTCGCATGGAAAATGATTCATTACTAGCTCAACAGATCAGCGCTAGTCAAGTTGAATTTATTCCTCCATGTCTTAAATGCATTGAACGAGAAACTGCTAATTCCTCACCAGAATCATCAAATGCTACAAATTCTTCAACTGCACCTGTTGTGTCTATTTCCTCACTTGAGGAAAACACAAATGTTACTGATGAAAATGCAGGGTTGAAGGAATTGTACGTGACAGGCATGTACAAAAGGCTCAAAGGACACCAAACCCTTTGTGATGTGCTCAAAAAGCAGATCTTGAACAGGAACCCGAGGAAAGAAGGAATTGCCTTTGAGAGGAAATTAAATGCTGATGGAACTTATTGGAAACCTGAGCAGTATCCCAAAACCTCATGGGTTGCTGCTACTGGGCCTCCTTTTGATCCACCTAATCTAACTGGCTTCTCATGTGAATTATCCTATTCCTCGGATGAGTCATTTGACTCCAACTATAAACTGTTCAAAAATCAATCTGGTGAAGTATTTGCTAGATATGTTGGAACTAACTGCAGAAATGGCCCTCCTCTGAGGAAAATCTGGGTTCCCAAAAGTTGTCTTGAAAATCTTCAGGTGAATGTCCTCATGAGACCACCTCTGAAGAATCTGAACCCCAGATCAAATTCCTCAGGAGGACCAAAGTCCTCAAGAGGATCAAAATCCTCAATTAGTCAAAACTATGCTCGTACCCGTGCTTATGCGTATAAAATGGAGGGAAACTACAAGGAATATGATTATGAGCGCTACTCCTCAAATCATTATGTTCATAAATCCTCAAACTAGTTCTCTGCATACTCATATGAGTACTTTAACCCCCCTACAGTTAAGAGAATATGATTATGAGCGCTACTCCTCAAATCATTATGTTCATAAATCCTCAAACTAGTTCTCTGCATACTCATATGAGTACTTTAACCCCCCTACAGTTAAGAGAAGTGCATTAGCTTCAATGCCACCTTTCTCATATGGTGCTCGCAGGATGATGAACGCTTTGCCACCCCTTCAGATGTGGGTGGTGAAGAAATCAAACTAATCACTTCTGCAGGTCAGGTCTCCAGATGAAAATCATCATTTGAAGAATTTGCTGGAGACCCGAGGAAATGCTTGATAGGACGCAAGCTAATGATTGATGAAATAGAAATATTTCACACGTCCTTACATTTCTATTATGATGAAATTACTGAACTAATGAAATTAGTATCATATTCTTCAAATCTGAAGCATATGAGATGGTAAGCTGTAGTAATTCATCTGCAGGATGAAACCCAAAAATACTGAGTGGGTTCTCGATAGTGGCTGCACACATCACATGACTGGTGATAAAATCCTACTGATGAATATGCCACTAACTCCATCACCTCTGAAGCAAATCACATATGCTGACAAAGGTAAAAGCAAGGTATTGGGACTTGGCAAAGTAGCTATTTCCAAGGATAGGCATATGGACAAAGTGATGCGTGTTGAATCCCTTGGTTTTAACCTCATGTCAGTCTCGATGCTTTGTGATCTTGATATGATTTTTATCTTTGGTAGATATAGATGTGTAGTCATCATGGAATCTGACAGATCCAAAGTCTTCGAAGGTGTAAGAAGAGGGGATTTGTACATTGTCGATTTCTCTACAGGTCCTCAACCAGCCACTTGCTTACTAGCAAAAACCTCAAAAGGATGGCTGTGGCACCGAATACTAGGTCATGCAGGCATGAGGAATTTTCACACGCTTGCAAAGAAGTAGCATGTCATCGGCATCGAATCAGTCAAATTCCTCAAGGACCATCTCTGCGGTGCTTGTGAATCTGGGAAAATGACCAGATCCAAGCATCCTTCTAAAACCATCATGACTACTACACGTCCATTCGAATTGCTTCATATGGATTTATTTGGACCTACTCACTATGCCACACTAACCAATGCAGCATCTTTATATGGCTTCGTCATAGTTGATGATTATTCCAGATACACTTGGGTGCATATCATAGTGTATAAAACTGAAGTGCAGGAAATCTTCAAACGATTTTCGTCAAGGGCCTCGACGAACTTTGGCATCAAGATCAAACACATCAGGTGTGATAATGGAACCGAGTTCAAAAACACCGGTCTTGATGATTATCTTGATGAACTTGGTATTACTCACGAATTGTCTGCTCCTTATACTCCTCAGCAGAATGGTGTCCTCGAAAGGAAGAACAGGACTCTGGTTGAAATGGCAAGAACAATGCTTGAAGAATATCAGACTCCTCGTCGCTTCTGGCCTGAAGCAATCAATACTGCATGCCATATCATCAACAGGGTGTATCTTCACAAATTCCTCAAGAAAACCTCATATGAACTCCTCACTGACAAGAAACCCAATGTAAGTTATTTCAAAGTCTTCGGTGCAAAATGCTGGATTAGAGATCCTCATCATAGCTCAAAATTTGCACCTAAGGCACATGAAGGTTTTATGCTCGGTTATGGAAAGGACTCGCACACCTACAGAGTCTTCAACAACTATCACAACAAAGTTGTTGAGACTGTAGATGTGCGGTTCGATGAAACTAATGGCTCGCAAAGAGAGCAATTGCCTTCTGATCCAGATAAGCTGTCTCTTGAGGAAGCGATAAAGCTTAAGCCTACTGAAGACATTGTCCCCACTGAGGAAATTGGAGAAGAAATAATCCCCATCGCTGATAAAAACCAAGAAGATGCTCGTGAGGAAATTGCAACAGCACCACTTCCTCAGCCCACACAAAATCCTCAACCAGCTCATCCAAGGATTGCAAATGAAGTAGAACTTGACAAAATCCTCAACGACATCAACGCGCCAGGTCCTCTCACTCGCTCAAAAGCTTCACACTTAGTTAACTTTTGTGGGCATTTTTCCTTTGTATCCATCACAGAACCCTGAAAAGTAGCTGAGGCTTTTCTGGAACCGGAGTGGATCCAAGCCATGCAAGACGAACTTCTTCAATTCAAGCTGAATGACGTATGGGAGCTCGTCAAACGACCAGATCCTCGCAAGCATAACATCATCGGCACCAAGTGGATTTTCCGAAACAAGCAAGATGAGGACGGTCAAGTGGTGAGGAAGAAGGCACGACTTGTAGCTCAAGGCTACACTCAGGTTGAAGGAATAGATTTCGATGAAACTTTTGCACGTGTTGCTAGACTTGAAGCTATTCGAATACTACTTGCTTATGCTAATCATCATAACATCACCTTATATCAAATGGATGTGAAAAGTGCATTCCTCAATGGTAAGCTTGAGGAAGAAGTATATGTTGCTCAGCCCCCAGGTTTTGAGGATCCAAAGAATCCAGACAAAATCTTCAGACTCAAAAAGGCTCTGTATGGCCTCAAGCAAGCCCCTCGGGCATGGTATGATACATTGAAGGAATTCCTCATGAAGAAAGGCTTCAAACCTGGTTCACTCGATCCAACTCTTTTCACAAAATCTTATGATAATGAGTTGTTTGTATGTCAAATATATGTTGATGATATCATATTTGGCTGTACTGACAAAAGATACAGTGATGAATTTGCCTACATGATGAGTGAAGAATATCAGATGTCCATGATGGGGGAGCTGAAATTCTTCTTAGATCTTCAAATTCATCAACAAAGCAATGGAATCTTCATATCACAGGAGAAATACCTCAAGGATGTTCTGAGGAAATTCGACATGCACGAATGCAAAGGTGCCAAGACTCCAATGCCTACCAACGGTCACCTCGGCACTGATGAAAATGGTAAAGATTTCGATCAGCAGGTATACCGTTCTATGATTGGCTCTTTATTGTATCTATGTGCATCTAGGCCAGATATAATGCTTAGTGTTTGCATGTGTGCACGTTTTCAAGCAAAACCGAAGGAATCACACCATAAGGCTGTGAAACATATTCTTCGATACTTAGCTCACACACCAACACTAGGATTATGGTATCCCAAGGGCTCCAATCTTCATCTGGTAGGGTATTCTGATTCAGACTATGCTGGTGACCGTGTGGATCGCAAGTCAACATGTGGCACATACCATTTCCTCGGAAGATCACTAGTTTGCTGGTCCTCAAAGAAGCAGAAGTGCGTATCACTCTCCACTGCCGAAGCTGAGTACATACTGTGTATTACTGGTCCTCAAAGAAGAAGAATGTGCCTCTCTACTGTGACAATGAGAGTGCTATCAAGATTGCATATAACCCAGTACAACACTCGAAGACCAAGCACATCCAGATTCGTCATCATTTTCTTCGGGACCATGTCCTCAAGGGCAATATCCTCATCGACCATGTGAAGACTGATGATCAACTGGCTGATATCTTCACTAAGCCCTTGGATGAGAAAAGGTTTTGCAAGTTGCGGTGTGAGCTAAATATCTTAGAGTCTTCAAATGTTTTGTAAAAACATGCACACATCCTAACACTTATGCAAAGTTGATGACTTAGATGTGCAACACATGATGAAACGATTTTCTTCAACTGATGAAGAAAGTCACTCTGAATGTGAAGAAATTAACGAATAAATTGACTCTCAGGGCCCTACGACAATTGTACGCGGCGTCTGTAATCAACATTCTTATATGGTGGGTAACGCCACCGCCCAATGTGAAATTCCTCAAGTTGATTTTCTTCAAATGATCAATTTCCTCACAATGCATTTTTCTTCAAAACAGCTGTTCTTCATTGTGATGATATATTTCAAAATCTTCAAAAACACTTGATGACTTTCATTTGCCTAGGTAGACTGTGATTTCTAGTCCTCAACAGCATTCACTTATTGCTATTTCTTCAAGTTGATGTTTCTGCTAAGTGAATGTGATCGGACCCTACTTTCCCTCTATGCTATACTTGTCCAGTCTATTCAATTCTTCATATGCGTTCTACTTGAAACTTTGTTCAAAATCCTCACTACATCCTTGTCAGCTGATGATTTTGTAACGAAAATCCTCAAATCTTCAAAAATTGTTTTCTTTAAAGGAACAGTAACTGAACCCCACTTCCCACGATCGGATAACCACGATCTCCACTATCTCACCGCATCGTACTGGAGCTACACGTGTCCTGCGGAGACGTAGAGGCAGGGGCTATTTGGTCCGAAACTTTCGCGCCAAATAGTAACTTTCGGGCTATAAATATGTCCTTATCCCCCTCGGTATCCTCTTCTTCGCCTCATCGCTCTCCTGCCACAGCACACTCCACCGAACCCTAGCGCCACCGCTGGTAGTCTTGTCTCCGGTGAGGAAGAGCTTCACTGCCTCGACCTTTTCGTCGCCAGGATCACGCCGGAGTCGGACCATCTTCATCCACCGCCGCCGTAGACGTCCTCTGCCGCCAAGTTAGGGTGCATTGGACACTCGACCGAAGAGCCTCTCCAACACCACTTTCTGTGTTCTTCGCTCGCACCTTCTAGGGTAAATATACCCCATTTTTATAGCAGATTAGATCTGAAATTTTACCTCTTCTATGTAAAATCTGTTTTTCCTCAAGATACGATGCGCACATGATTCCTCAAACACTACCTATCACCGCAATCACTGATGAACTAGCTAAGCATCTAAGATTTTCACGAGATTCCTCAATTGTGTGAACTTTCGGATCTATACAACTCTGGAACCCAAGAACAGTATGCTTAGACAAATTCCTCAACCACTAGTTATATTCCTCAAACTGTCCAACTTTTTCATTTTCTTCAAATCTGAGAACGCATATGACCTCTCCAAATTCCTCGCAACTATACTCTATTCACAGGTACACACATGTCAGCTGATGAATCTCTCGGTTCTCATCACATTAACTCATTTGCAGCGTTTCTGGAAGAAACTCTTCAAGGCTCATCAGAATCCTCAAGAGTTCAAAATCATCAGAAAATTCCTCGACTGAAGAAAATGGAGGAAGAGAGGAAATAGAAGGGAGGAAATAAACTGGAGCAGAACACAGCTGCTGATATTCCTGAGGACATATACATGGACTATTGCACGCGTGATGAAGAACCTGAGACAATGGCCAAGAGAAAGATTAGGCTGCAGAAGATTGAACGCAGATGGGCAAAGGAGTGGAAGGAGTACAGGTTTGTGACTCCAAAATATGCGAAGAAATTCGCTTTGAAGCCTCGTGGCAGAAGGGCCCCACTTGAGGATCATCAAGTAGCACATCCCTCAAGTCTCATGACAATTGATGACTACCCACATGAGAAAGAAAAGCATCTGGCCAAGCTCAAGAGGCAAGCAGAAGCTGCAGTGAAGAAATTTAATGAATCCTCAGCTGTTGCCTCCGGTGCTGCTCAATCCTCAGCAGCAGAAACTTCAAGCTCAGAGATTCCTCAAATGCAGTCTGCGCCAACAAAGCCAAAGGCTACAAAGCCTCAAGAGAAGTCTGCACAGGCTTCTGTTACAAAACCCTCAGCTCCAAAACCCTCGGTTCCAAAATCGTCAACACCAAAACCATCAGCGCCAAAACCCTCAGCACCCATCTCATCTACACCAAAATCCTCAGCTCCACCTCCAAAGCCAGTACAGAAGAATGTCGTGAAGCCTACGACAGCCAGCTCCAGCTCCTCACTCCCAGCTGCAACTAGCTCGGAGACAAAGTCTTCAACACCCCTTGTGAAGACTTTGACAATTGCTCAACCTGCACCTCTGCCCAGCCCCAGCAAAATCATCGCAGTCCCGTCTGGATCAGAGGGAAGTGATGACTATGATAATGAAACTCTGCAAGCCATCATCAAAAGCAAGCAAGAAAGGGTAGCACAAGCATCAGGCAGTGCTATTCCTCTGGCCATGGACCCCAAGGTCCTCCTCGACTTCATCAATATATGGTATGAGGACCCAAACACCGCCATTGATGATTTAAAACTTCCTCCTGGCATCAGCCACATGGTGGCCACCTTTATAAATGAAGCCAAGTGGAAGGAACAGAAGGCCAGACAGGCACAAATTGCAAAGGCCAAAAAGGAGAAATTCCTCAGGCAGAATCTCCTCAAGCTGACTCCTGATGCACTGGTGTCAACCGAGGCAGAGCTGCAAGTCTTGACTGACAAGTGCGACAAACTGTCAGATCGCAAAAGCATCAAGCGCAGTTTCATCAAGCTAGCAACTAGTGTTGTTGATGACTACAACAAACGACACCCACCACCAGCACCAACTCCTTAGCCCCTAGTTGAGCAGCCAGAAGATGCATCTCCTGATGAGGAGGAAATTCCTCAAGCTGAGGAACAACACCAAGAGCGCCGTGCTGATGAGCCGGCCATTGAAGAAATCATCACCGAGACCGCTACTGATGAAATTGCAACCCCTGATGCAACTGCTCCTGATCCAGCTGCTTCATCAAACCAGGCCGATGAATCTGTTCCAGCTGGTTCCTCACTACCAGCTGAAGAATCTGCAGAAAGAACACCGTCACCAAAAGCTTCAAAGGTGAAGAAGATAATCCCGTCTGCATCAGACGCGAAGAAGACAAGAGCTGCTGAGAAGGAAGCAAAGAAGAGAAAAGCTTCTTCAGCAGAAGAAAAGATAGAGGCAAAGCGCCTCAAGGAAACTGAAGAATCTGCCCCTCTAGACCCGGTGCCTCTAAATGTTGCACCTTCATATGAAATAGTCGTCATTGGTGACCAAACTACAAGGGCAGATGAGGAAATGAAGGATGTCGCCTCTGAGGAACATACTGATGAGGAGATCCAGATTGATGACAGTCCTAAACCTCATGTTCCTCAGACAAAGACTGCTCAAGCTTCAGCTGCAGCAGCTGATGAATCTGCTTCTGCCACAAAGCCAGCTGAAGAAAAACAAACTGAGGAAAATGCACATTCTGAGCAGACTCCTCATTCTGAACAGGCTGACCAAACTCCTCAAGCTGAGAAAGAAGCAGAAATTCCTCAGCCTGAAGCTCAGCCAGAGCAAGAAATACCAGCTGATGAAATTCCTCAACCTGAGGAAAATGCTGAAGAAAATGTTCCCGCCCCTGACAATGAATTCATTGTGCTCAACCCAGAGACTGCTATGGTTGTTTCCCCTCCCATACCTCAGCACAATATCAAGCCAGTTCAGCGCCAGCCATTCTTGAAGCGGCCAAACTTTCAGAAAGAAGATTTCTTGGAGGAACGCATATATTTCATCGGAGAGAACCCTTATGACAAGCCTCAAATGCGGCATCTCAAGTTTTGGACAAGGACTCAGATGAACTACTATGCTTCAGTGCTCTGTGGACGCAACAAGATATTCCAGCACAGGCACATTCCTCATGATGAGCTTGAAGCAATACCTTGCATAGAACCAGTCCTGAGTGTACTCCATGATGCAGGTTTGCTCCCTATGTGCTCAGATATATCAGACTGGAATAGTGAACTTATTCTTCAGTTCTATGCAACTCTGCACATCTCTGGCAACGCTGATGACATCAACACTTGGGTGTTCGACTGGATGACCCAAAACACTCACTACAAGGCTCCTGCTTCTGAACTCCTCAAAGAAATGCCCGTACCAATTCCTTCAGACGGGGCAGTTGTGACAGCCCGAGACCGACGCCCAGAAGATTCCCTTTCCTTTCCGTTTTCGTCGTGTGTCTGTTTTATTTTATTGCATCATCATCGCATCATTCGCATCATCTGCATTGCATCGGCATCTCCGTTGCCGCCAGTTTTCAAAACTTGCATATGTTAGTAGTTACCGGTTCTCGTCGTTGCCCGTTCTGAGTCCGACCGCACACGCACGCGCCCGCGGCACCGTCGTAACTCTGTTTTTAAAGTGTGCGTAAAACTTTCGCTGATCGGGTTGAGATTTGACGTGTGGTCCTATTTCAATATAGCCAGGCCGCCTGTCGAATTTCGTCGTGATCAGAGTCCGTCTGGTACCCGAACGGTCGACCGTAGCGGCGCCGTATTCGGTCTACCGTCGGAGTTTATCGGTGTTTTAAAAATCTTGTTGCCGCGCCGCGCTATTTCCCTCTCACCCGTGCCTAGCCCATCTACACAGGTCAGTAGTGCCACCTAGCCACTTCCACCGTTCTTGATCGTCGGATCGCGATCGGACGGACGAGGTCCACCCCACGAGAGACCAACCCTATATAAGCTCCACCCCCCTAGAGAGACCTCTCTCACTCTCTAGGTTTTCCCCCATGTAAAATTGCAGCCACCCCCCTACCAAAACTCCAACTTCAAGCCCCACCTCTTCCAATCCCGAAATCCACTCCTCCCCTTCATTTTCAGCCCTCAGAACCACAATTAGAGGCCTAAATTTTCGTTTCCTAGCCCTACCGGACATTGTCCATGGCCGTCGGACATTGTCCGGGCAACCACAGGAGCCTCCCATGCCCGCAGCTCCTCCCGAGCTCCACCCATGGCAGCAAGCCATCCCGAGCCAGCCCCCGTCTCCCGCGCCTAGTGCCTTCCTCGCCACCAGCGCCGCAACCGCCAAGCCACCGGTCCGCCTTCGGCTAGCCTCGCCGGCAGCATCCCCCCCCGTCCAAGCCGCCGCGTTGACGCCACCGCCCGGATCCGTCGCCTCGCTGCATCCCACCGGCCGCCGTCGCGCCGTCGGAGCTCCCAATCCCCGCCTCTTGGCCGATCCAGATCGGATCGGGAGCTGCCCGATCTGCAGCGCCCCGCCTTCTCCTCGCGAGGCAGGCCACCTCGCCCTGCCGCCGCCGTGACCTGCTCCCGATCAGGATCGGGGCAGGGAGCGACGCTCGTCCCGCAACGCCAGCACCTGGGCCGGCTCCCACCAGCGCCTGGGCCGGCCAGCGCGAGCAGCGCCCCAAGGCCCATCGGCCTTCCTTGGTCCGCCGTCTCACTGGCCCAGGGCGCCCGAGCGGCCCAGCTCGGCCCCCTCGCAGCCGGCCCAGTCTAGAGCCCACCGCCTCGCCTCCACCTCTCCCTAAGTCCGCCCCAGGCCGGCCTACTTTGGCCCGAAGGTGAGCCCCTCTCACCAGCGCCCTGTGCGCGTGTTAACTATATTGCACCCAGCCTTTTTTTTCGGTCTGGTAGAATATTAGGCCCGTTAGCATATTTTAGGATTTTCCAAAGATTTATTAATTTCAGAAAAATTGCTAGATTTTAAAATGACCGTAGTTTCTAAACCGTAAGTCGGATCGAGGCGTATTTTATATGGTTTTTGCGTAGTTTTGCGCGTAGAAGACGATTATCCAACTTGCATAATTATTTGAGCTAGTTAACGCGCCAAATGCTTTGTTTAGCGTGCTGTCCCAATAGGGGAACGACCGGTATATATTTTTCGCGCGTGTTCGGATAGCCCGGATGTCGTGCCATAAATGTCCATGTTTAAGGAATCATTTTTGCATGCATTTTAGAGCGGTCATTGATATTTATGCGTGTAGGGATTTGCCGGTGGTTTATTTTCCCGTATATAGGTTTTATCTCGCATTAATGTGTGGCATTATTTTGTGTTGCAAACCCCACATATTTTATATGTTTCCGGGGTAGAAAAATCCCATGGATTTTTGTGTGCTACTAGTTTTAGCTTTTGAGCAAGTTAGTTCGCGCAATATTTTGCCGTGATGCCCTTTTGTTTAATTCGTAGGATTTATTCCGTGCCTCGTTTGAATTAGTTGTCAACTAGTGAGTTGATCTTGGGTGTTTAGACTAGCCCCTGGTATTTTTAGTTGGAATATAAATGCATGTTTAGGTGTAGTTTGCTTGCCCTCAAGTTGCTAGAAATAGTGCTGTTTAGAGGAGCTGAAATATTTCTAAGTCTGGAATCTGTTATATTTTGTTGCTGTCTTGTCTTGCTTGCATCTTGTGATCTGTAGCTCTTTTGGGGTTGGTCCAATGGAGTTAGTTGTACCCCTTGTGTTTCTCTAGCATGCTGTTAAGTTTCATGCCATTTGGAGACCTGTAGCTATAGATTTTGCTGCTGTCAATATAGCTTCAGGCTGAAAACTGCACTTTCAGGAGGTGTTATTTTCACGAAGTCTGAAATAGTGCGTGAGATGCCATTTTGTGTCTTCTTTTCCTAGTGCTCCTTGCTGCCATGCTAGTTGTTGTTAGTTGTTTGTAGTAGTGCTTCTTGCCCTCTTCCGTTCCATGCCTTGCTAGAGCTTATCGGAGTTGGGTAGCCGAAGTTGTGAGGCGTAGAATATGCTATGTGGCTGTTTTTGGCAGATTGTAGAGATTTCTTGTTTTGCTCGTAGTTGTTGAACCGTAGCTCCGATCTGATCGTGTCCTATATGAAACTTGCTTAGAATCTTGTGTAGTTTCATTTTCTCTTGCTGGTTGTTTGTTTTGATGTGCTCGTAGCCGTCGTTGCACACATGTTGCATTCATGCCATCATATCTTGCGGTGCTTGTATCTTTTGAACCGTAGCTCCGTTGGAGATGTTCTTTATGTGTAGATTGCTTGCCTTGACGTGTAGAATCACGTGAACCTATTTGGTTTGCTGTTTAACAACTAATTAAATGCATTAATTCAGATCTGGACAGAATTGTAAATTATCATGTGAGGTCGTCTCGGAGATGCTATATGTCATTTCCGACCTCATTTAAAATGCCTAGATAGGTAGTGTAATTTCTGCTTCACCTCTTGCATGTTTGACAACATTAATATTGCCGTGTAGATAACCGGGAGTGAACTAAATAATTAACGTGGAGTTTCGTCAATATGCAACTCGTGCATATTGAACTTCACTTAATGTGTAGTGGTTGATTGTGTGATTTGTCATGCCGTGACTTGCATGTTTTCAGCTACTCATGCATCATTTGTGTTGTGCATCGTGTGGTGAATTCCGTGTGATGATTGGTGTTTCCGGTTTCCTTCGTCTCGATAGAGCTCCGCACGCGTGCCGGATTGTGAGGACCCGTTCGACTACGTCGGGTCGTCTGCTTCACGGAGGCATTCTTCTTCCAAGCGGGATCTCAGGCAAGATGATCATTTCCCTAGATATCATTACTATCATTGCCATGCTAGTTTTACCGTTGCTATCGATTATGTCTCGTTGCCTACCACATGTTAATTATCAGCCTCTCAACAATGCCATGTTAACCTTCAACCTGTTCGACCTAGCAAACCACTGATTGGCTATGTTACCGCTTGCTTAACCCTGTTGATAGCGTTGCTAGTTGCAGGTGAAGTTGCTTCCATGCGAAAGCATGGGTTCCTTGTTATATCACCATATTTAATGCTATTTAATTTAATGCACCTATATACTTGGTAAAAGGTGTTAGGCTCGGCCTTTATAGCCTGGTGTTTTGTTCCACCTTTGCCCCCTTAGTTTCCGGCTACTGGTGTTATGTTCCATAAACGAGCGCTCCTAACACGATCGGGGTTGTTATGGGAACCCCCTTGATAATTTGTTTTAGATTAAAGCTGGTCTGGCAAGGCCCAACTTTGGTACTACATTTGCCTAAACACCTAATAAAATTGCATCGGGACTTTCCGGACCCCGAGGATAATTTAATCAACCCCCGGGCCAGTGCTCCTCATGAGTGTTGGTCCCACCTGAGCGATGTCCGGCGCCCCTCTGGTCACCCGGAGGTTTAGCGATCCCGACGTCTAGCTCATCCGCCGTGTCCTGAGAACGAGGTACGCGACTCCTATCGGGATCGTCGACGCGTCGGGCGGCCTTGCTGGATTAGTTTTACCTTTGACGAGATATCTTGTGCATCGGGATTCCGGTGATGCTTTGGGTAATCTCACAGTTGAGGTTTTCCATTAGGGAATCCGACGAGATCGCGAGCTTCATGATTGAGGATTTCTATGCGGCTTGTGGTAATTTGTGATGGACTAATTGGAGCACCCCTGCAGGTTAAATCTTTCGGAAAGCCGTGCCCGTGGTTATGTGGCAACATGGAAGCTTTGTTTAACACTGGTTCTAGATAACTTGAAGTTAACTTAATTAAAACTTGCCAACTGTGTGCGTAACCGTGACTGTCTCTTTCGTGAGTTCTTTCTCCGATCGAGGACACGGTGGGGTTATGTCTGACGTAGGTAGGTGTTCAGGATCATTCATTTGATCATATGTAGTTCACGTCCGCTATGCGTAGTTCTTCCCCCTCTTATTTCCGGTACTCGTAAATTAGCCACCAAATATATGCTTAGCCGCTGCTGCAACCTCACCACTTAACCATACCTCACCCATTAAGCTTTGCTAGTCTTGATACCTTTGGAAATGAGATTGCTGAGTCCCCTGTGGCTCACAGATTACTACAGCACCAGTTGCAGGTACATGTAAAGGTTACTTGACGCGAGCGCGTTGATTGTTCATCTGAAGTTGCTTCTTCTCCTTCTTCTTCATCGATCTAGGATGGGTTCCAGGCCGGCAGCCTGGGATAGCAAGGATGGACGTCGTTCTTCTTTTGTCGTTTGTTTTCGTCCGTAGTCAGACCCTGCTCTTACTCTTGATGATTATGTAATGTACTGATGTGACTCTGATGTAGCTTGTGGCGAGTGTAAGCCAACTCTTTATATATCTCATCTTTTCAATACATGTACTTGTGACGATATCCATTCTTGCGACACGACGAGATGCGCTTCTATCCCTGGCGAGGCCCTCGTGCCAAATTGAGGATAGGGTCGCATCTTGGGCGTGACAAGTTGGTATCAGAGCAAGGACCGACCTAGGAGCCCCCTTGATTGATCGAACTTGGCCGAGTCGAGTCTAGTGAAAAAAAAACTATTTGAGTCTTAGTTATATATCGGAGAGTAGGATTCTTTTTTCTCCTCTTCTATGCTCTGGTGAGGATTTTTGACGTAATAATTTATTCTACTCCTATTCTCACTCAAATTTTTTTTAGGATCACGCGGATATTCTTGGGATCTATATGATGCCGATGTGACGGAGTTCTGTCTTGGTGCCTCCTGTCTGACTTGATCTTCTTCCGGGGAGTTGAGCTCCAGGGGATTCTTGAGCACATCGTTATCATTCAGATTTCTTAGTATATCAGGACGAAGGATGTTCGTAATTGCTTCAATACTAGTAGTGGCGAGATAACCCCGATGTCCCCAGTACTGGTGCAGATTGTTCGGGAGTACTGCCATACTTTGTATCGTTGTGATCACGAGGGTCTGTTGTAGATGAAGGTCCGAGATTCTGGTCGTGTGTTGACGGATGTGATACAAGTGACGGGTTAGTATAGGAGTTGTGTGATATTACTCCTTGTATCCGTGTACCAGATTGCATGACCAGATATTTCGGGAATTCATAGGTGGGAATTCAAGTAGTTCTTATAGGACAATCTTCCAACGAATGCATGATGTTAGGTTGGGGTTCGACATCTAGTGGATTCGTTTGTTCACGGTCGACTTACAGCGGTACGCGTTGTGTCTTAAAGAGTCCTTGTAGCTTGCTACGACTCGGGGACGCTTCGTATGTCAGGTGCACTGCCTTGCACTTGGTGGCTACTGTAAATCGTGCCCGTGCGATCCTATCCACGAAAATATCGGACGAAATCTTTCTCATGAGTTTGTTCTGGCTTGTTTCGTAAGCCTCACCCTTTGTTTTGTTTAATTATGGTAATTCAAGTTGCTTCGATGTCAAGTGGTGATTTTAGATCTTTCCTAATCCGTGTTCTCATATTTTTTATGTGAATGCAAATTCTTTGCTCAATCAATTGTCTTATCAATTCTTGTCAACCGGAGTCGTCATGTTAATTCATTTTTAACCGGTGTGTTTCTCTTCAAGTGGATTCAATCCGCTCTAATTTGTGCAGATCATTCTCTCTTTTATTCCGGAGTTCATCTCATCTGCCCGAGGTTATCTTTGTTTTTTTCCCGCCCTCCCGCCCTTTTCTTCAATGTTTCAGTCATCATCCTAGTGCCTTTATATTCAGTGATGCTTCCGCTATCTCTTCTTCCTTTTGTACCCGGTGAATTTAATTCAGTTCTATGTGTTCTTCATATTCCCTTCGTCCTTGTAATTCTTTCCTGTGCTGGAAATTCTTATCTAGTATTCTGTTGTCATTTATCTCTATTCTTGCTGGAGCGTGGAAGATATCCTAGTAGTTTCTTGTTTTCAAGTCTTTCATTATTTCAAGGTTCTCAACCTCATCTAGTTTTCTTATTCCGGTGCAATATCTCTCGTTCTAGCTATTGTTTCAACGGTGATTTTCTTTGAGTGGGCCCATAACCCACAGGTTCTTTCCCAGGATCTTACCTGGCTCTTTTATTCTTTTATGGAGATCTTTAAATCTTTTCAACTATGAGGTAAGTATGATTTTCATCAGTCATATCCCTTCTTCAAGATCTATTTCAATTAATTCTCTTATTTGGCTCAACCTGGCATCCTTCTTTATTACGGAGTGTCTCATTAATTCTTGGTGGCGTTCTCCTCCTCATTCTCAGGTTGCTATTCGAAGGAGTGGTTCTCTCAGTCTTTTTCCATTCTTGTGAAGATTGTCATCTCAGCTTCGTGTTATCCTCTCATTTGTTGTCAATCATGAGTATCCCTTTCTTGCGACCCGGTGCATGTCAATGTTGTGTCATTTCTCGTTCCTTCGAAGGCCATCATTTTTGAAGATTCCTCGTTCTCAGCTTTCAGCTTTCTCCCTCAATTCTTCTCAATTGTTGTCTCTTCGCTCGTCTCTCGGTTATCCGGTGCCTTATTCAAGTTTTCTGTTAGGTGGCTCAAGATCTTTTCATTCTCTTATATCTCCCTTAATTCTTGGTTTTCCCATTCAATTGTGAGTTCTTACCGATGTTGCCTTCAATTATGCTTCAAGTGGGATTTTTCTCTCTGTTTCTCCAAGATTCATTTCTACAAGAATAAGTTGTATGCTAGATGTGTTGCTTGTCATCAATTTAACTTGATGAAGGATAAGCATAACATAATTCTTATTCTTGTCCTTCCTTCTTCCAAGAGATCTCAATTCTTCTTCCGGAGTGACTCATGATATCAATTCTTTTCTCAAGTATCCGTTCTCTTGCATTTTCAAGTGCTTTTGTTCTTCCTTGATCCTTTGAGGTGGTATTATAGCCTTCTTGTTAGTGTAGGAGTCTCGAAGAGATTTTATTTCAAGAATGAGTTAATTAAACCCACCAATTTTATGGTCATGAGATATTTTCAACCCATGATTTCTTCTTTGAGCTATCTTGGTTTGGATTTCACCTAAAGCTTATCCTATGGATTGTGCTATCATGTTGCTTGTCATTAATCCTAGTTCTCAATGTATCCTCTCCGTGTAAGAAGTTTTCATATCTTTGCTTTCATCTGTCCTTGTTCCTTTGAGTGGTTGTTTGTCACCTCATATTGGTTGAGATGATTTTCATAAGCCCACTACTATCTTGTTCTTTTCGTTGTTGGTTTTCCAACTGCTCTGTCAATTCTCTATCCGGAGGCTCTTCAATTCTATTGTGATGATAGTTGTCATTCCTTTCTTCATTCTCTCCTTCAGCTTGAGCTAGTTCCTATTATTTTGTGCCGGAGGCTTTGTCATGTTGCTCTTTGGGTCTATCTTGTTGTTCTAGCAAGATCATGGTCTTCCCTTGCTCTATTTAGTTGTTCGTTATGAATATTGTCTAATTCTCTCTTCTTATCGAATTTTTTGTCCCATTTTCCTACCGAAGTGCTGCCAAAATTTTCCGTGAATTCTTGCTTCTTTCTCATATCATTCCTCATCTCTTTGCTACCTTCAAGGATCGTTGGTTTCACTCGTTTGTCAAAGAAGCGACTAAATTTTTACCTCTTGCCTTCTCGTCCTCTCCCCCTTTCATTCTTGGATCTCGGGGCGAGATCCTCTTGTAGTGTAGGAGAGTTGTGACAGCCCGAGACCGACGCCCAGAAGATTCCCTTTCCTTTCCGTTTTCGTCGTGTGTCTGTTTTATTTTGTCGCATCATCATCGCATCATTCGCATCATCTGCATTGTATCGGCATCTCCGTTGCCGCCAGTTTTCAAAACTTGCATCCGTTAGTAGTTGCCGGTTCTCGTCGTTGCCCGTTCTGAGTCCGACCGCACACGCACGCGCCGGCGGCACCGTTGTAACTCTGTTTTTAAAGTGTGCGTAAAACTTTCTCTGATCGGGTTGAGATTTGACGTGTGGTCCTATTTTAATATAGCCAGGCCGCCTGTCGAATTTCGTCGCGATCAGAGTCCGTCTGGTACCCCGAACGGTCGACCGTAGCGGCGCCATATTCGGTCTACCGTCGGAGTTTATCGGTGTTTTAAAAATCTTGTTGCCGCGCCGCGCTATTTCCCTCTCACCCCTGCCTAGCCCATCTACACAGGTTAGTAGTGCCACCTAGCCACTTCCTCCGTTCTTGATCGTCGGATCGCGATCGGACGGACGAGGTCCACCCCACGAGAGACCAACCCTATATAAGCTCCACCCCCCTAGAGAGACCTCTCTCACTCTCTAGGTTTTCCCCCATGTAAAATTGCAGCCACCCCCTACCAAAACTCCAACTTCAAGCCCCACCTCTTCCAATCCCGAAATCCACTCCTCCCCTTCATTTTCAGCCCTCAGAACCACAATTAGAGGCCTAAATTTTCGTTTCCTAGCCCTACCGGACATTGTCCATGGCCGCCGGACATTGTCCGGGCAACCACAGGAGCCTCCCATGCCCGCAGCTCCTCCCGAGCTCCACCCATGGCAGCAAGCCATCCCGAGCCAGCCCCCGTCTCCCGCTCCTAGTGCCTTCCTCGCCACCAGCGCCGCAACCGCCAAGCCACCGGTCCGCCTTCGGCTAGCCTCGCCGGCAGCACCCCCCCGTCCAAGCCGCCGCGTTGCCGCCACCGCCCGGATCCGTCGCCTCGCTGCATCCCACCGGCCGCCGTCGCGCCGTCGGAGCTCCCAATCCCCGCCTCTTGGCCGATCCAGATCGGATCGGGAGCTGCCCGATCTGCAGCGCCCCGCCTTCTCCTCGCGAGGCAGGCCACCTCGCCCTGCCGCCGCCGTGACCTGCTCCCGATCAGGATCGGGGCAGGGAGCGATGCTCGTCCCGCAACGCCAGCACCTGGGCCGGCTCCCGCCAACGCCTGGGCCGGCCAGCGCGAGCAGCGCCCCAAGGCCCATCGACCTTCCTTGGTCCGC
Source organism: Hordeum vulgare subsp. vulgare (assembly GCF_904849725.1). Classification (NCBI taxonomy): domain Eukaryota; kingdom Viridiplantae; phylum Streptophyta; class Magnoliopsida; order Poales; family Poaceae; genus Hordeum; species Hordeum vulgare. Next base: position 66,662,128 of record NC_058524.1, read on the forward strand.
CGTCTCACTGGCCCAGGGCGCCCCAATGGCCCAGCTTGGCCCCCACGCAGCCGGCCCACTCCAGAGCCCACCGCCTCGCCTCCACCTCTCCCTAAGTCCGCCCCAGGCCGGCCTACTTTGGCCCGAAGGTGAGCCCCTCTCACCAGCGCCATGTGCGCGTGTTAGCTATATTGCACCCAGCCTTTTTTTATTTTCGGTCTGGTAGAATATTAGGCCCGTTAGCATATTTTAGGATTTTCCAAAGATTTATTAATTTCAGAAAAAATGCTAGATTTTAAAATGACCGTAGTTTCTAAACCGTAAGTCGGATCGAGGCGTAATTTATATGGTTTTCGCGTAGTTTTGCGCGTAGAAGACGATTATCCAACTTGCATAATTATTTGAGCTAGTTTAACGCGCCAAATGCTTTGTTTAGCGTGCTGTCCCAATAGGGGAACGACCGGTATATATTTTTCGCGCGTGTTCGGATAGCCCGGATGTCGTGGCATAAATGTCCATGTTTAAGGAATCATTTTTGCATGCATTTTAGAGCGGTCATTGATATTTATGCGTGTAGGGATTTTCCGGTAGTTTATTTTCCCGTATATAGGATTTATCTCGCATTAATGTGTGGCATTATTTTGTGTTGCAAACCCCACATATTTTATATGTTTCCGGGGTAGAAAAATCCCATGGATTTTTCTGTGCTACTAGTTTTAGCTTTTGAGCAAGTTAGTTCGCGTGATATTTTGCCGTGATGCCCTTTTGTTTAATTCGTAGGATTTATTCCGTGCCTCGTTTGAATTAGTTGTCAACTAGTGAGTTGATCTTGGGTGTTTAGACTAGCCCCTGGTATTTTTAGTTGCAATAGAAATGCATGTTTAGGTGTAGTTTGCTTGCCCTCAAGTTGCTAGAAATAGTGCTGTTTAGAGGAGCTGAAATATTTCTAAGTCTGGAATCTGTTATATTTTGTTGCTGTCTTGTCTTTCTTGCATCTTGTGATCTGTAGCTCTTTTGGGGTTGGTCCAATGGAGTTAGTTGTACCCCTTGTGTTTCTCTAGCATGCTGTTAAGTTTCATGCCATTTGGAGACCTGTAGCTATAGATTTTGCTGCTGTCAATATAGCTTCAGGCTGAAAACTGCACTTTCAGGAGGTGTTATTTTCACGAAGTCTGAAATAGTGCGTGAGATGCCATTTTGTGTCTTCTTTTCCTAGTGCTCCTTGCTGCCATGCTAGTTGTTGTTAGTTGTTTGTAGTAGTGCTTCTTGCCCTCTTCCGTTCCATGCCTTGCTAGAGCTTATCGGAGTTGGGTAGCCGAAGTTGTGAGGCGTAGAATATGCTATGTGGCTGTTTTTGGCAGATTGTAGAGATTTCTTGTTTTGCTCGTAGTTGTTGAACCGTAGCTCCGATCTGATCGTGTCCTACATGAAACTTGCTTAGAATCTTGTGTAGTTTCATTTTCTCTTGCTGGTTGTTTGTTTTGAGGTGCTCGTAGCCGTCGTTAAACACATGTTGCATTCATGCCATCATATCTTGCGGTGCTTGTATCTTTTGAACCGTAGCTCCGTTGGAGATGTTCTTTATGTGTAGATTGCTTGCCTTGACGTGTAGAATCACGTGAACCTATTTGTTTTGCTGTTTTACAACTAATTAAATGCATTAATTCAGATCTGGACAGAATTGTAAATTATCATGTGAGGTTGTCTCGGAGATGCTATATGTCATTTCCGACCTCATTTAAAATGCCTAGATAGGTAGTGTAATTTCCGCTTCACCTCTTGCATGTTTGACAACATTAATATTGCCGTGTAGATAACCGGGAGTGAACTAAATAATTAACGTGGAGTTTCGTTAATATGCAACTCGTGCATATTGAACTTCACTTAATGTGTAGTGGTTGATTGTGTGATTTGTCATGCCGTGACTTGCATGTTTTCAGCTACTCATGCATCATTTGTGTTGTGCATCGTGTGGTGAATTCCGTGTGATGATTGGTGTTTCCGGTTTGCTTCATCTCGATAGAGCTCCGCACGCGTGCCGGATTGTGAGGACCCGTTCGACTACGTCGGGTCGTCTGCTTCACGGAGGCATTCTTCTTCCAAGCGGGATCTCAAGCAAGATGATCATTTCCCCAGATATCATTACTATCATTGCCATGCTAGTTTTACCATTGCTATCGATTATGTCTCGTTGCCTACCACATGTTAATTATCAGCCTCTCAACAATGCCATGTTAACCTTCAACATGTTCGACCTAGCAAACCACTGATTGGCTATGTTACCGCTTGCTTAACCCTGTTGATAGCATTGCTAGTTGCAGGTGCAGTTGCTTCCATGCGAAAGCATGGGTTCCTTGTTATATCACCATATTTAATGCTATTTAATTTAATGCACCTATATACTTGGTAAAAGGTGGAAGGCTCGGCCTTTATAGCCTGGTGTTTTGTTCCACCTTTGCCCCCTTAGTTTCCGGCTACCGGTGTTATGTTCCATAAACGAGCTTTCCTAACACGATCGGGGTTGTTATGGGGACCCCCTTGATAATTCGTTTTGGATTACAGCTGGTCTCGCAAGGCCCAACTTTGGTACTAAATTTGCCTAAACACCTAATAAAATTGCATAGGGACTTTCCGGACCCCGAGGATAATTTAATCAACCCCCGGGCCAGTGCTCCTCATGAGTGTTGGTCCCACCTGAGCGATGTCCGGCGCCCCTCTGGTCACCCGGAGGTTTAGCGATCCCGACGTCTAGCTCATCCGCCGTGTCCTGAGAACGAGGTACGCGACTCCTATCGGGATCGTCGACGCGTCGGGCGGCCTTGCTGGATTAGTTTTACCTTTGACGAGATATCTTGTGCATCGGGATTCCGGTGATGCTTTGGGTAATCTCACAGTTGAGGTTTTCCATTAGGGAATCCGACGAGATCGCGAGCTTCGTGACTGAGGATTTCTATGCGGCTTGTGGTAATTTGTGATGGACTAATTGGAGCACCCCTGCAGGTTAAATCTTTCGGAAAGCCGTGCCCGTGGTTATGTGGCAACATGGAAGCTTTGTTTAACACTGGTTCTAGATAACTTGAAGTTAACTTAATTAAAACTTGCCAACTGTGTGCGTAACCGTGACTGTCTCTTTCGTGAGTTCTTTCTCCGATCGAGGACACGGTGGGGTTATGTCTGACGTAGGTAGGTGTTCAGGATCATTCATTTGATCATATGTAGTTCACGTCCGCTATGCGTAGTTCTTCCCCCTCTTATTTCCGGTACTCGTAAATTAGCCACCAAATATATGCTTAGCCGCTGCTGCAACCTCACCACTTAACCATACCTCACCCATTAAGCTTTGCTAGTCTTGATACCTTTGGAAATGAGATTGCTGAGTCCCCTGTGGCTCACAGATTACTACAGCACCAGTTGCAGGTACATGTAAAGGTTACTTGACGCGAGCGCGTTGATTGTTCATCTGAAGTTGCTTCTTCTCCTTCTTCTTCATCGATCTAGGATGGGTTCCAGGCCGGCAGCCTGGGATAGCAAGGATGGACGTCGTTCTTCTTTTGTCGTTTGTTTTCGTCCGTAGTCGGACCCTGCTCTTACTCTTGATGATTATGTAATGTACTGATGTGACTCTGATGTAGCTTGTGGCGAGTGTAAGCCAACTCTTTATATATCTCATCTTTTCAGTACATGTACTTGTGACGATATCCATTCTTGCGACACGACGAGATGCGCTTCTATCCCTGACGAGGCCCTCGTGCCAAATTGAGGATAGGGTCGCATCTTGGGCGTGACAGCAGTGAAGCTTTATGGTGAGCGTGAGCTGCCAAATGGAATGATGGAAGTCCTCATGAAGCCTTTGGATGCCGGAAAACCCTCAAGAACCACATTCCTCGTCCATGAGCTCAAGTACACACCCCGGTCTGTCTACCGCATTCTCTGCAGTGTGCTCGCACCAATCAAAGGCCATGACGATGAAGAAGATGTTGTAGGCCTCATGAAGAATATCCTCTTCAACATCATTCACGGTATTCCTATGAATATCCATGATTTCTTCTTGAGGACTTTGGCTGACAATGCAATGTGCCCCTATGATCACAAGATTTATGCACCATGGATCATGAGATTCCTCAGGACAAGGACAGGCATCAACTTCCACGCTGATTTCCAAAACCATGTTGGTTATATGCCTCCTATCCGGGTCAACAAGAAGACTTTCGAGCCCATTGAGGGAAAAGGAAAGTCTGTGATTGACGAAGGCAGCAGGCCCCTTGATGGCCAGTTTAAAGAACGAGACGCTTATTCTTCATGGGACGATACTGAGACTCGTCCACCTAGCCCTGTTCCTCCTCGCGTGCTAAACACCAGAGAGCTTCTCCTCAGTCTTCATCAGAAGGTGGATCACAACCACAAATGGGTCAAACGCCAGTTTGGTGCCATTTTTAAAACCCTCACTAAAACCCAGAACTCTGTGAAGATTAATCATCACTTTCTGCATGAGGTTTTCGATCGCACCTGGGCTACACTTGCACATCTGAAGACCCAGACTGAGCTTGAAGAAATGAACTTTGAGCAGGACTTTGACTGGTCGTGGCCTCCCAAGAAGAAGTTCAGGCCCATTCCAGTGCCAGACCTTGAAGACAGCTCCTTTTCTTCATTCCGCACCGCTGAGTCTGATGAGGAACAACTCGACACCGCAACCGGCCCAAGGAAGAAGACTACACCCAAGAAGCGTCAAGGATCTTCATCAACCGCCAAGAAATGAAGTCTTCACGGGCGTTAGTCCTCAGTTTGTCCCTTTTTGTCACTTGATGAGAAAGGGGGAGAAACTTGAGAGTTAGTCTTCAAGCGGGATATTTTTGGGGCTTATGAACTATATTTAAGTTACAAACTCTTGGCTCTTCTGAAGTTTTTATGTAATGAGTTGTAACTTAAGCCCGATGGTACTCTGACGCTTTTGAACGTTTTTCTTCGCATGCTTATTCCTCAAGTTTTAATGCACGCATGCTGAAATTCGTCAGATACCATTTGCCATCATGCATCTTCATTTTCTTCATATGATATGTTATATGTATGCATGATTTACAAGATTCAGGGGGAGATCTCCATGATATAAATCATCAATGTGCATCTGCTATAAAAACAGAATCCTCAAGGTATGCACATCTTCAGGGGGAGTCTCTGTGAATCTTGTCTTCAAATTCCTCAAATGAGTATTTACACTTCATATTTTTGATCCCTGTTGAAGACTTAACCTAATTGTCATCAACCACCAAAAAGGGGGAGATTGCAAGTGCATCTAGTGCCCCTTAGTGATTTTGGTGGTTTGAAGACTTATAGGTTAAATTGGTCTGAAGCTGAAGAAATGAATCACGAGGAATCTGCGATGAAATTGATATTCCTCGTGAAGACACTGATATTGAGAAGACCGGTGGTTCCTGAAGAAAATCATTCTGAAGAAACTGAAGCATGAAGATTTATGTTTTCTGTTTTACTTTCTTTGCATTTGATGAATAAGAACACCGTACTCTTAAAGGGGGTCAAAGTAACACTATGGAATGGATTTCCTCATGATGCTCAACCCAAGCCAAATCCTACCAAAAGCCTCAAGTGAGGAATATGAGTGACATGAGGACTCTCACAGTTGAGGGTCCCGACCATTTCGATAACCACGCCAAGTCACTGGTCTTATCCACTCCAACGGTCATATTATTTAAGGGCATTAGTGTCAAATCATGTCGGGATGCTCCCATGCTATAAATAGCCGCCCCCCACAACCACTAGCTGGTTGGCTGCTCCGTTAGAAACTGACACTTGTCATAAGAGCAACCCAAATTCCTCAGAGCCTTCGAGAGTAATTCATCAGTGAGGATATACACCACCCACCGAAACCACAAACCAAACCTAGTGATTGAGCATGACTGAAGAAGTTGTTCTTGTGTGGGGCTGAAGCCTTTTACCTTTGAGGACTGTGCATCCTCCAGACGGTTAGGCGTCATGGTCTAGAGCAATCCAGCAGTCAATTGTGGATCGCCGGGTGACCGAGTTTGTGAGGGTTTGGAAGTCTGCCCTGAAGACTTACCACGAGTGTTGGGCGAGGACTGTGTGTCCTTAGCTCAAGGAGAATATGGTAGGGACTGTGTGTCCCGGGACTAGGTGTCCTTTGGTTTCAATACCAAGCCGCTCCAAACCAGATGTACAACTATCACAGCAGTTGGAACTGGGTCATCAACGATTGTCGTCTCTGAGAATCGGGTTCTAATTCCTCAACTCTTTACTTTCTCTGTATTATGTGTTGATGACTTTCACTGTGACTGCTTGAAGAATTTGCTGAAGACTTTCTCTGAATTTCCTCAACCCCAAATTCTTCACAATAGTTAATCATCATCTCTATTCTGCGTGCCTACTTACTGTGCGATCTGTTTTCACATTCTTCACTCTGAAATACTGCTGGTGTGAACGTTTGCACGTCTGATCCTTTACTGTTTCCGCTGTAAGTTAGTCATCAGTGAGGAATTTCCTCAAAAGGAATTTCCTCAGTGATGAAATTCTAAAAATCTCCTATTCACCCCCCCCTCTAGTCGATATAACGCACTTTCATCCTTCGAACCACATGAATAGAAGATATTATGATAAAGGCAACATAGTGTTTTATCAAAAACTAGAGAAGCTCCCCATGGTTTGTGCACTAATACGAGATTTTTGTATTTGATACAGGTGCACAAAATAGGATCGTTGCTCCCCCAAAATTAATAAAAACACAAAACGAGTGCAAGAAGATAGATGAAACAATAAGCATATCAATTGCACAAAACAAATGGTTGAGCAACATGTAAAGGAAGCAACTTAAGAATAAGCTCAACCAATGTAATGTGTGTGAGTCATGGCAAAGCACTTGAGAAGACTAAGATAAGGATGAGCATTACTCATCACATAGTCTTGATGAAATGAGATACAAAGTGCAAGACATATCATTCCCACACACACATACTAGAAAATGGGTTCACAAGCTTACTAATAAACAGAATAAGAACCAACGCTTGTGACAACCCATTATGAAGATAGGAAGTAAGAACCTTATTAAGAGGAGGGATACTAATTGAAATGGCAAAACCCTCATCAAGACAAGCATGAGGAAAAATAATCTTCACGGCCAAAGAGTGCATCAAGATGTAGGAAAATAAGATACGCACTCAAAACAAATCCTTTCACGAAGCCACCAAAAACTGAAAAAGGAAATGTAACGATGGACGTGAAAGAAAAGAGGATATCAATTAGAGATGTAACTTCTCTCATGTGTAAAAGATTCTAAGTAGAAGACAATCATGATGATATATATCCACAAAGAAGGATATACACACGAAATGGTTATAAGAAGGAACAAACTAGATATCCAAAAGGAAGTCATAAATATATCAATGAGATCTTTTTCTTGGAAGCATAGCACATGACCTAATATTTTCTTATTGTACAATATGAACTTCCAACATACGAACATCAAAGACATCCCAACTAGTAGTAAGACATCATGGTTCGGATGCTTTGGGAAAGCAAACAAGTACTACAAGAACGAATCAAGAGATTCATGCCATGATGCAACCTGGAAAAGAAAAGACAGGTTGGGGCCTTTGCAAGAAAAGAATGCATGAAGTGGATACTTGTTACCGAGACAACATTGGATTGATGTAGTAGATAGTTGTTCTTTGATCATCCTAACTTGGCTCCAATAATCACATGGTCTCAACACCTTCCTTATAGGTGAGCCGAGCATCCAATGCATCTCCAGTTGTTCCTGGAACAGCAAAACAAACAAAATGGTGCCCAAACTCATTGGGACCAAAGAGTTAGAAAACCAGCAATACATAGGAAAAACTCCACATACATATGTGCATATAGATATGAATTTGAATTTCATGCACACTTTACCCAATTTATGACAAGGTGGAGTTTTCCTTATATATTGGGTCAAAGAAGGAAAGCAAGCAAAAGAAGTTGTATATAGTAGATATGCATGCTCAAGACTCTCAAGAATCAACTCAACACAAAGTTGACAAGTCACCAAAAGAGAAGGTATCAAGTGATAATAAGATCCTAAACAAAAAAGAAATATCACTTGAAGGATATCAACTAAAAGATACCTCAAGGAATGAGATATCCATTGACACATGCCAAATAAAAGGAAACAAGAAACCAATTGAAGGAAAACAAACACGAGGTATCTAATTTCCAAAAGAGAGCTAGGTTCCAACAAACCAAGCCCTCGACAAATTTTCATGATGGCACAAAGCATCATAAAGAGCAAGACTTGCCTCCCATCAACACACACTTGATGGGTATCAAAAGATTTTATGATGGGTGAATAAAGAGAGTGTTCTAAAGAAAATAGGATAGCTCCCCCAAGGGACGTGCATTATATAGAATTTGCATTTAAATACAAAATGCACATGATGGGATCATCACGTTCTCTATATCTATAAAAACAATAGACATGTTAAAATAGATACATAAGAGGCAAGGAAGACAAACGAAACACAAAATCCAATGTAAAGACGATTAGCAATTCCTATCACATGATGGGAATACCAATTGTCAAGGAAAGAAGTATTTTGGAAGTGATACTCATTGGTAGATCGCAAATATATCCAAGATCATCTTTACCCATAAAATGCAAGCAAATGACACTTGTAGAGCGAACATGCCACCTAGGAACAAGATAATTTACAATATCAACACTAAGTGGCAACACCTCAAATGTACACATTTTCTAGTTTTGTAATATGCACATAGCATATTACTCCCTCATAATGTGATAAACCATCAATATTAACAAGTGGCAAATTAAAACCAACAAGAGATACTTAATGGACCATAAAGAATTTGAATTTCTCATGAGTAAGACATACCACATAGAAACTAGATAATCTTGAAATATCAAAACTAAGTGGTATTCCCCATGTATACACATTTATAGGATTGTGAGGTGTGCAAAGCACATCACTCCTCCACAATGGGATAATCCATTAATCTCTCACAAGAGCCAACAAAAATACAAACAAGACGCAAAAAGGCTCAATACAAGACTCACATGTACATGATATGCAAACCAACATACACAAACTCAATTACTCAAGATAAGCAAGTTGGAAGCACAACATATACAAACGCATGCAAGGTACAAAAGCACAACATGCAAAGGGGCAAGCACCTAACAATGTAAACAGTTTAAGTATAAGTTATCGTAAGGAGGCACATTGGATATAAGATAGAAACTCGATAATCCAAATGACTTGGCTTGAGATAATATGAATGATGAAGGCCCCTTAATTCTTCATTATGTATCCAAGTCTATAATGTCCTCCATAGTCACCTATTGATCAAGTTTGAACTTGTTGGTCCCCAACTACGTTGGGTCCTAAGAGGTTAATCACAATAGGCTTGGCAACCCAAATGGTTCTTTTCTTGACACCATTTTGAGTACCAACAAACTTGGCAAACACATTGCCAACCTTATCCTTCCCAAGGGAATAGATATCATCAATAGTGATTGGGTTGGATAAGTTACCTCTTGTGCAAGACGAAGCGACGTGACCCTTCTCAGGACATAAGTAGCAACATCTACCCTTTGCTTTCTTCCTAGTTGATTTCTCACCTCGGGGAGGGTTGGCTTGGGTCTTATTGGAAAGAGGCCTTCCTTCAACTTGTAGTTGAATATGTGATTGAGTTTGTGGCCGCTTCCCTTGTTGCTTGTGACTTTGAGACTTCGTCTTCAGAGGGCAAGATCTAACATGGTGCCCTTTAACTTTGCACTTGAAGCAAATGATTTTGGCGAATTCTTGACTTGTTCTAGGCCCCTCTTGTTCTTGTTTGAGTTTATTCCAACATCATTTTTGTCATTCGGAGATGTTTGCTCACACAGGACGTTGTTGAGTGTGGACATCCCTTCATGACACTGTTCCAAGTCTTTCTTCAAAGAAGTGACTTGGGCCTTGAGCTCTTCGATTTCCTCTGCACGGTTAGTATCAATGCAAGTACTAGAGGAAGTGTAAGCTTCAATGTTAGAGCAACAAGGCAAGGAAAGTAATTCATCACACGAGGTAGCAATATTATGAGTAGACGAATTACGAGGACTAGCACATGGAAATATAGTACTTTGACTAGAAGTAGTGCCATTGTCCACATGAGGCTCACTTGATGTTACCTTGGTGATGATAGCCTCATGAGCTAACCTTTGCATATTATAGGATGTTAGAAGATCGGCATGAGAGCTTGTGAGCATTACATGGTTTTCTTCCAACTTCCCCTAATTGCTAGTTAGTAAATCAAGTTGAGCACGTAGCTCAATATTCTTCTTCAATGTTGATACTTCAAATGAGGTAGAGTTAGATGTACAAGTATCATCAACAATATGAGAGGAGTAAGTAGCAAATAGAGACTTCTCATGAGTAGATTGAAGCTCCTCATAGATCTTAGAGGTTTTGATGAGCTCTCCCTTGACATTGTTGCATTCAAGGAGAAGGACCTCAAAATCCTTTTTAAGTTTATCATGAGTAACTTCAATCTCTCATTTTGAAGATCTTAAGTCTCTACATGCTTGATGACTCTTCTCAAGTTCATGTTCAAGTTGTTCACTTTTAGCTTGTTCGTGATTAAGTGAATCATTTCAATTTTCAAAGTAAGCAAGAACATCTTGGAATCTTTGAAGAGCGTTATTTTTAGCTTTATGAAGAATTTTACTGATCACATAGATATTTTCAGTCAAGTCATCATCATCATCCTCATCGCAAATATCATCGTTATTGCACACGGAAGATGATACCTCATTATTACCTCTTTCCATGAGGCACATGTGAACTGAAGGAGTTGATGATGATTCTTTTGGTGAATCAGATTCTTCATTAGTCAAAAGTACTTCATATTTCTTGATTTCCCCTAAATGATTAGTCATAGAGCAACTAGGGAGAAACAAGATATTTTGATCAAGAGGACACGAGGAAGCAGGCATATCACCACAGACATTTGTCGAGGGATCTTTAGGTGAAATGCATGACCTATCAGCACAATAATTTACACTATGTCTGGTGCTAGATATGCTCGTGTCCATAGAGGCTATGACATTTTCATCAACATATATTTCTTCACTCACCATGTCATTACCTTGTGAGATTGAAGATGCTGAGGTGTGCAAGCAATCAGATATGGAAGTAGTGGTGGACTCTTTAAGATCGAAAAGAGTGAAGAGCTCATGCACCAACTCCTTCATCATAATACCGTCTTCATCAAGATTGGACCCACCATATATATCTTCAAGTTTAGTCCAAACTTCATGAGCTGACTTGCAAGTCGAGATAGACTTAAACACTTCAGGACTTATGGTTCGATGAATGGCAAGAAAAGCCTCACAATCAAGATACATTTCATTAGTAGATGAAGATGCATCATCCTTTTTGTCGGCAATCCCTACAAGAACAATTCGTAAAGTATTTGGGCCCATGGCCCGAAAGTGATGAAGCATACGGGTTCTCCATAGGGTATAATTTGTGCCATCAAAGTCAAAGGTGCCATTGTGCACTAATCCAATAGTCGACATCGATACTCTCTAGGTCGTGAAACCTAATTAAAGAGAGACCTAGCTCTGATACCAATTGAAAAGACCTCGATGATGCCTAGAGGGGGGTGAATAGGCTATTTAAAAAACTTCTTCGGATTTGGCTTAAAACTAATGCGTAAATAAACTAAGAGGATACTTGTCAAGCACAAATCCTAAATGCACTAGGCACTGCAACGTGTATCAACAACACGATCTACCAAGATGGACACAATATAGTTACTAACAAGCACAAGTAAGTTACACAAACTTACTTGAGCTATATCACACGACAAGTAGGTGAACGACACAAGATACTAGATCACACTAGCACACGATATATCAAAAGCTGCAAGTGTGAACGTGTGGATATAGAAGGTATGCTTGAATGATTAATCTTGTACAAGAAATAGCCAACACAATATAATGAGCACAAACAATATGCAATGTATGTATGCTCAAGTAACACAAGTAAACCACAAGTAAGGAGTTAGGGTTAAGGATAACCAAGGTCACTGAGACGAAGATGTATCCCGATGTTCACTTTCTTGGAGGGAAGCTAGTTACCGTTAGAGAGGTGGATGTTACCACGAAGGCACACCAACGCCACGAAGGCTCACCCTATTATCCCTTTGAGATAACACCACGAAGGCGTTTCTCTACCACTAGTGGTAAGCCTTTGAGGTGGCTTCCAAACCCTCACAAACTTTTCCGGGGGGTAATCACACGGATTGATTCCTCTCCGAAGAACTCCTACCGCCTAGGAGTCTCCAACCTCCAAGAGTAACAAGATCACGGGGAATGCTCAAAACTTGCTCAAATCTCAAATAGCTTGGGTTGAGAGAAGGAGAGGGAGACGATCTATCTTTTGATTGGAACAACTCTCAAAGGGGCTCACAAATGCTCTTGGGATCTAAGATTTGGTGTGAGAAAATGTGTGTGAGGTAGAAATGAGTTCTTATGAGGATAAGGCTGTGTTGGGCCCACTCTCACGAAGTGGGAGGGGGTATTTATAGTGAGGAGAGAAAAACAGCCGTTGGGGATACTTTAAGTCACACAGGGGTCGGACGTCCGGGCGTCCGCAAGGGGTCGGACGTCCGACCCCCGTCGGACGTCCGAGGGCTGTAAATATATCTGGAACCACTGTGGAGTTGAACAGGGACCGGACGTCTGGAGAAGGCCGGAAGTCCGAGTTATTCGACTCAAACTTCTCTGGTGCAAGATTCCGGATTTCCGAAAGGGGACGGACGTCCGGCCCTGAGACGTCCGGAGGGAGCCAGAAGTCCGAGTTATATGGCTCAAGTTTCTCTGGTGCAAAGCTCCGGATTTCCGAAGCTGGTCGGACGTCCGGCCCTCGCACGTCCGGAGGAGGCCGGATGTCCGAGGCACTAGTCCTGTTTTCTGATAACAGCAGAGCAGTGGAGATGTGGTAAGAGCATAACAGTGGATATCTAGTTTGAGCAAGTTCATCACAAAACCAGTGATCCCCTCTTAATAGTGCGGGATCCCTAAAGACTCGAGAATTATAAAAGGGGTACTCATGATCCATACTTGAGTGTATACTTTTATTCGCTGATCATCACTCCGCACCACTAACGTCAAAGGAACTGATACCTTTGAGTTAGCCCTTTCACTTGAGCTGGATGTTGTTGTTCCTTCTTGGCTCAAGTTGAAAGCAAGACATGATGAAGTCTTCAAGCAGCTCTCCCATACACAATGTGGAAAGCCTAGCTTATGTATTCATCTTCATTTGTCCACCATGTGAACATCCACAAGAATCAAGCATGTAGTGCTCAGGAATGTTTATCTTGATCTTTTCCTTTTTAGCACATGAGCTTGTCCTTATCAACACATGATCATTAACAATAGTTTCAATGATATATTCGTGTTGATCCACTTGAACTTGCACACCACAATCTTGATGACGATCACCACTTGACGTCATCCTTCATGAGCTGTATGAGATCTTCCTTTTGACGCAAGCCCATGAAAGCACACCTAACCCCCACATAGGAGTCTCACAAAGACCATGGGTTAGCACACAAACCCGTAATGGACAATGCTTACCATACCATGGGATCACTTGATCCCTCTCGGTACATCTTATACGCTTTGTGTGTTGATCATCTTGATTTACTCTTTGTCTGAGATCTTGATCAACCTAGTGTCTCTATGACCATTCTTTGGATAATACCTTGAATACCATCTTGGTCATCATATAAACTCCTTGAACCCAACAGATGGACATCAAGAAGTGCCTATGGACAAAACCTATAAATATAACTTAAGGCAACCATTAGTCCATAGGAATTGTCATCAATTACCAAAAACACATATGGAGATACATGCTCTAACAGCATTGTCCCATGTGAGGAAATAAAAGAGGCCAAAGATGCCCACCAAAAAAAGAGAGGCCAAAGAGCCCACCAAAAAAATGAGAGAAAAAGAGAGAAGGGACAATGCTACTATCCTTCCACACTTGTGCTTATTAAGCACCATGACCTTCATGATTGAGAGTCTCTCGTTTTGTCACCACCATATAGCTAGTGAGAAATTTTCATTATATAACTTGACTTGTATATTCCAATGATAGGCTTCCTCAAAATTGCCTTAGATCTTCGTGAGCAAGCAAGTTGGATGCACACCCACTAGTTTTCTTTAAGAGCTCTCACATACTCTTAGCTCTAGTGCATCATTTGTATGGCAATCCCTACTCATTCACGTTGATATCTATTGATGAGTATATCCATAGCTCATTAATATGCCTAGTCAATGTGACCATCTTCTCCTTGTTTGTCTTGCAACCTCCACCACACAACACACCACTTATAGTGCTAAAACCATGGCTCACGCTCATGTATTGCGTGAGAGTTGAAAAGTTTGAGAAAGTAAAGGTGTGAAAACAATTACTTGGCCAATACCGGGGTTGTGCATGATTTAAATTCGTTGTGCAAGGATGATAGAGCATAGCCAGACTATATGATTTTGTAGGGATAACTTTCTTTTGGCCTTGTTATTTTGAAAGTTCATGATTACCTTGCTAGTTTGCTTGAATTATTATTGTCTCCACGTTAATAGAAAACTATTGTTTTGAATCTAATGGATCTGAACATTCACGTCGCATAAGAGGAGTTACAAAGGACAGCTATGTTAGGTAGCATGAAAGCATAAAAAATTCATTCTTTATCACTTCCCTACTCGAGGACGAGCAAGAGTTAAGCTTGGAGATGCTTGATACGTCTCAAACGTATCTATAATTTTTGATGGTTTCACGCTGTTATCTTGTCAACTTTGGATGTTTTGTTTAGCTTTTATATCTTTTTTGGGACTAACTTATTAATTCAGTGCCAAGCGCCAGTTCCTGTTTTTCTGTGTTTTTGACTCTTTTCATATCTGATTTTGGAACGGAGTCCAAATGGAAGAAGATCGGGAGACCCGAGGGCCAAGGCAGGGAGCCCACAAGCCCTGTTGCCGCGGTGAGGGGGGCCCGCGACAACCAAGCTTGTGGCCTCCCTGGCGCTCCTCTGCCCTAGCTCTTTGGCCTATAAATTCCCTAAAAATCCAGAAAAAATCAGGGCATCCACGACAACACTTTTCCGCCGACGCAAGCTTCCGTTTCCGCGAGATCTCATCTGGAGACCCTTCCCGGTGCCCTGCTGGAGGGGACTTTGGAGTTGGAGGGCTTCTACATCAACATCATCGCCTCTCCAATGACTCGTGAGTGGTCCACTTCAGACCTACGGGTCCGTAATTAGTAGCTAGATGGCTTCTTCTCTCTCTTGGATCTTCAATACAAAGTTCTCCATGATCTTCATGGAGATCTATCCGATTTAATCCTCTTTGGCGGTGTGTTTGTCGAGATCCGATGAATAGTGGATTTGTGATCAAATTATCTATGAATTATATTTGAGTCTTTGCTGATTTCTTATATGCATGATTTGATATCCTTGTAAGTCTCTCCGAGTTTTGGGTTTTGTTTGGCCAACTAGATCTATGATTCTTGCAATGGGAGAAGTGCTTGTTTTTGGGTTCATACCTGTTAGGGAACGTCGCATGGGAAACAAAAAATTTCCTACGCGCACGAAGACCTATCATGGTGATGTCCATCTACGAGAGGGGATGAGTGATCTACGTACCCTTGTAGACCGTACAGCAGAAGCGTTAGAGAACGCGGTTGATCTGGTGGAACGTCCTCACGTCCCTCGATCCGCCCCGCGAACAATCCCGCGATCAGTCCCACGATCTAGTACCGAACGGACGGCACCTCCGCGTTCAGCACACGTACAGCTCGACGATGATCTCGGCCTTCTTGATCCAACAAGAGATACGGAGAGGTAGAAGAGTTCTCCGGCAGCGTGACGGCGCTCCGGAGGTTGGTGATGACCTTGTCTCAGCAGGGCTCCGCCCGAGCTCCGCAGAAACGCGATCTAGAGGAAAAACCGTGGAGGTATGTGGTTGGGCTGCCGTGGAAAAGTCGTCTCAAATCAGCCCCAAAACCTCCGTATATATAGGTGGGAGGGAGGGGGCCTTGCCTTGGGGCTCAAGGAGCCCCAAGGGGGTCGGCCGAGTCCAAGGGGGAGGACTCTCCCCCCCCAAACCGAGTTGGACTAGGTTTGGTGGGAGGGAGTCCCCCTCCCTTCCCACCTCCTCCTTTTTTTTCTCTCTTGATTTTCTTCTCCTTGGCGCATAGGGCACTTGTGGGCTGTCCCACCAGCCCACTAAGGGCTGGTGTGTCTCCCCAAAGGCCTATGGGCTTCCCCGGAGTGGGTTGCCCCCCCGGTGAACTCCCGGAACCCATTCGTCATTCCCGGTACATTCCCGGTAACTCCGAAAACCTTCCGGTAATCAAATGAGGTCATCCTATATATCAATCTTCATTTCCGGACCATTCCGGAAACCCTCGTGACGTCCGTGATCTCATCCGGACTCCGAACAACATTCGGTAACCAACCATATAACTCAAATACGCATAAAACAACGTCGAACCTTAAGTGTGCACACCCTGCGGGTTCGAGAACTATGTAGACATGACCCGAGAGACTCCTCAGTCAATATCCAATAGCGGGACCTGGATGCCCATATTGGATCCTACATATTCTACGAAGATCTTATCGTTTGAACCTCAGTGCCAAGGATTCGTATAATCCCGTATGTCATTCCCTTTGTCCTTCGGTATGTTACTTGCCCGAGATTCGATCGTCAGTATCCGCATACCTATTTCAATCTCGTTTATCGGCAAGTCTCTTTACTCGTTCCGTAATACAAGATCCCGCAACTTACACTAAGTTACATTGCTTGCAAGGCTTGTGTGTGATGTTGTATTACCGAGTGGGCCCCGAGATACCTCTCCGTCACACGGAGTGACAAATCCCAGTCTTGATCCATACTAACTCAACCAACACCTTCGGAGATACCTGTAGAGCATCTTTATAGTCACCCAGTTACGTTGCGACGTTTGATACACACAAAGCATTCCTCCGGTGTCAGTGAGTTATATGATCTCATGGTCATAGGAATAAATACTTGACACGCAGAAAACAGTAGCAACAAAATGACACGATCAACATGCTACGTCTATTAGTTTGGGTCTAGTCCATCACGTGATTCTCCCAATGACGTGATCCAGTTATCAAGCAACAACACCTTGTTCATAATCAGAAGACACTGATTATCATCGATCAACTGGCTATCCAACTAGAGGCATGCTAGGGATGGTGTTTTGTCTATGTATCCACACATGTAAATGAGTCTTCATTCAATACAATTATAGGATGGATAATAAACTATTATCTTGATACAGGAATTATAATAATAACTATATTTATTATTGCCTCTAGGGCATAATTCCAACAGTCTCCCACTTGCACTAGAGTCAATAATCTAGCCCTCACATCACCATGTGAATTACATTGCAACAAATCTAAAACCCATACAGTTCTGGTGTCGATCATGTTTTGGCCGTGGAAGAGGTTTAGTCAGCGGGTCTGCTACATTCAGATCCGTGTGCACTTTGCATATATTTACCTCATCTTCCTCGACGTAGTCGCGGATGAGGTTGAAGCGTCGTTTGATGTGTCTGGTCTTCTTGTGAAACCGTGGTTCCTTTGCTAAGGCAATGGCACCAGTGTTGTCACAGAACAAGGTTATTGGATTCAGTGCGCTTGGCACCACTCCAAGATCCGTCATGAACTGCTTCATCCAGACACCTTCCTTAGCCGCCTCCGAGGCAGCCATGTACTCCGCTTCACATGTAGAATCTGCTACGACGCTTTGCTTGGAACTGCACCAGCTTACTGCACCCCCATTAAGAATAAATACGTATCCGGTTTGCGATTTAGAGTCGTCCGGATCTGTGTCAAAGCTTGCATCGACGTAACCTTTTACGGCGAGCTCTTCGTCACCTCCATACACGAGAAACATCTCCTTAGTCCTTTTCAGGTACTTCAGGATATTCTTGACCGTTGTCCAGTGATCCACTCCTGGATTACTCTGGAACCTACCTGCCATACTTATGGCCAGGCTAACATCCGGTCTAGTGCACAGCATCGCATACATGATAGAACCTATGGCTGAAGCATAGGGGACGGAGCGCATATGCTCTCTATCTTCATCAGTTGCTGGGCACTGAGTCTTACTCAATCTCGTACCTTGTAAAACTGGCAAGAACCCTTTCTTGGACTGTTCCATTTTGAACCTCTTTAAAACTTTATCAAGGTATGTGCTTTGTGAAAGTCCTATCACGCGTTTTGATCTATCCCTATAGATCTTAATGCCTAGAATGTAAGTAGCTTCTCCTAGGTCCTTCATAGAGAAACTTTTATTGAAGTAACCTTTTATGCTCTCCAAAAGCTCTACGTTGTTTCCAATCAGTAACTCAACCAACTAAGTGACACGGAGTGACAAATCCCAGTCTTGATCCATACTAACTCAACCAACACCTTCAGAGATACTTGTAGAGCATCTTTATAGTCACCCAGTTACGTTGCGACGTTTGATACACACAAAGCATTCCTCCGGTGTCAGTGAGTTATATGATCTCATGGTCATAGGAATAAATACTTGACACGCAGAAAACAGTAGCAACAAAATGACACGATCAACATGCTACGTCTATTAGTTTGGGTCTAGTCCATCACGTGATTCTCCCAATGACGTGATCCAGTTATCAAGCAACAACACCTTGTTCATAATCAGAAGACACTGACTATCATCGATCAACTTGCTAGCCAACTAGAGGCATGCTAGGGATGATGTTTTGTCTATGTATCCACACATGTAAATGAGTCTTCATTCAATACAATTATAGCATGGATAATAAACTATTATCTTGATACAGGAATTATAATAATAACTATATTTATTATTGCCTCTAGGGCATAATTCCATCAATACCGTGTGGTGACCTTTCCCAGTGACAGAAGGGGCGGCAAGGCACGCATCATGTTGTTGCCATCAAGGGTAACAAGATGGGCTTTTATCGTAGATATGAGATTGTCCATCTACATCATGTCATCTTGCTTAAGGCGTTACTCTGTTCTTTTGGACTTAATACACTAGATGCATGCTGGATAGCGGTCGACGTGTGGAGTAATAGTAGTAGATGCAGAAAGTATCGGTCTACTTGTTTTGGACGTGATGCCTATAGATATAATCATTGCCTTAGTTAACGTCACAACTTTGCGCGGTTCTATCAATTGCTCGACAATAATTCGTTCACCCACCGTCTACTTGCTTTCATGAGAGAAGCCACTAGTGAACACTACGGCCCCCGGGTCTATTCACAACTATTGTTTCCACTTTCACTTTTACTTTGCTTTGTTTACTCTTTGTTTCTTTCAGTTCTCAGTTTGCAAACAATCTATAAGGGATTGACAACCCCTTCATAGCATTGGATGCAAGCTCTTTGTGTTTGTGCAGGTACTTGTGACTTGACGAGATCCTTCCACTGGATCGATACCTTGATTCTCAAAACTGAGGGAAATATTTACCGCTGCTGTGCGACATCACCCTTTCCTCTTCAAGGGAACACCAACGCAAGGCTCCAAGGCCGCGGGGAAATCCTTTGCATATTTGTCAAGGAAGTCCCTAAAAGCGTAGCCGTAGCAGCAGGATTCCTAGCGCCGTACGAGGGAAGGTTTGTTGTCGCAGTAGCAAAAACCGCTACAAATGAACTCTGAAAAGGTTGAAACTTGGCATGGTATCATCATTTCATCCACATGGCATGTGCTAAACAGTTGGGAGGGTTACGAAAAAAATAGGATGCACTTCGTATACAAACTGGACAATCAATTTCGAAATATCATAGTTCCGGACGAATACTCATCTCTTACAAAGGCATTTCATTTTTTTAATCTTATTTCAACTCCAGACTTTTTGTGCCCTCAATATGCACCATTCAAAGCCACCTCATAAATAATTAACCCTTTCTCACCTCATTTGCTATTTTCCATTCATTTAACAATTTTTTTGAGCTAAATGACCCTGAAATTGAAAAGCACTACAAATGAACTCTGAAGAGGCTGAAACTTGGCATGGTATCATCATTTCACCCACATGGCATGTGCTAAAAAGTTGGGATGGTTACGGAAAAAATAGGATGCACTTTATGTACAAAGTGTATAAACTATTTCGAAGTATGAGGGTTCCGGGCGAATACTCATATCTTACAAAGGCATTTCATTTTTTAATCTTATTTCAAATCTAGAATTTTTTTGCCCTCAATATGCATCATTCAAAGCCACCTCATAAATTTTCGACCCGTTCTCACCTCATTTGTTATTTTCCATGCATTTAATTATTTTTTGAGGTAAATGACCCTGAAATTAAAAAGCGCTACAAATGAACTCTGAAAAGGCTTAAACTTGGCATGGTATCATCATTTCAGCCAAATGGAATGTGTTAAAAAGTTAGGAGGGTTACGGCAAAACAGGATGCCCTTCGTGTACAAACTGGACAATCTATTTCGAAGCATCATTGTTCCGAACGAATACTTTTCTCTTACAAAGGCTTTTCATTTTTTAATCGTATTCCCACTTGAGACTTTTTGTGCCCTCGTTGTGCATCATTCAAAGCCACCTCATAAATTTTCAACCCTTTCTCACCTCATTTGCTATTTTCCATGCACTTATTGATTTTTTTGAGCCAAATGACCCTGAAATTGAAAAGCGCTAAAAAAGAACTCTAAAAAGGTTGAAATTTGGCATGGTATCATCTTTTCACTCACATGGCAAGTGCATGTACAAACCGGACAATCTATTTCAAAGTAAGAAAAGGTCCATTTTAAACACTGAATTTGTATAGATTCGACGAAATAAACATTCAACTCAAAATCTCCGTCGATTGCATCATAAACTATGCAATCCCGATCTAAAAAGAACCCTGAGTTCGTTTTGCAACCGGGATTGTTTATTTGACCAGGATTGGGCTGCGCTGCGAGGGGCACGCGCGAAAATGACTGGGCCAGCCCAGTCAAGCCCATCTCGCTCTCGGACTTCACAATATTTGAAAATGCCACATACTTTTTTATAATATTTAAATATATTTTGAAATGTCACGTACTATTTTTATAATATTTAAGTATATTTTAAAATTCAACGTACTATTTTTGTAATATTTAAATATATTTTGAAATGCCATGTACTATTTTTATAATATTTAAACATATTTTAAAATGTCACATACTATTTTTATAATATTTAAATATATTTTTGTAGTGACACGTACTATTTTTTTAATATTTAAATATATTTTGAAATGTCACGTACTATTTTTATAATATTTAAATATATTTTAAAATGCCATATACTATTTTTATAATAATTAAAATATATTTTGTAATGCCACGTACTATTTTTATAATATTTAAATATATTTTAAAATGTCACTTACTATTTTTCTAATATTTAAATATATTTTGTAATGCACGTACTATTTTTATAATATTTAATTATATTATGAAATACCACGTACTATTTTTATACTATTTAAATATATTTTAAAGTGACACGTATTATTTTATAATATTGAAATATATTTTGTAATGCCACGAACTATTTTTATAATATTTAAATATATTTTGAAATCCCACATAGTATTTTAGAATATTTAAATATATTTTAAAATGCCGGCATGCTGCGTATTACGTATCGCGGACGGCGTCGGGCAAAGATTCGCTGGTTGGGCCACACGCACACGCGCACCACCTACGCTGGGCACATCGGCATACGTGCTCGTCTGGCCGCCAAGCGAAGCGATGCCAACCCGAGCCGTGCCTGTGCGCCGTGTGTTCTGGATTCGCCCCAGTGCATTGCGTCGCTGCCTCTCCATCTTTAGCTCCAGCTGTTGTAGCTGCCCAACGTATGTCTTTTTTACTCTTTTTTAAATATTATTTTTCATTCTATTTATATATTTTTTATTTTTTGAAAAGGGCAGCCTTTTTTATTAACTTTTTCGCTTTTATAAACTTTTTGTGTTTATTTTTTTAGACCATGTGGCAGCCTTTTTTTAACAGTCTAACCAAAAAAAATAAAATGGACCGACCCAACGCGCTTCCTGGCCCATCAGCCAGCCGAATCCTGGTTGACATTTCTTACATGATCATTTTTGTGTGTCAGGGTTCGATTTAGACCGGGATCATATAGTTCAGGGTGCAAACGACATGCATTTGGACTTGAGGGTTTGATTCGCCGAACCTCTATGAATTCAGGGTTTAAAATGAACTTTTTCCATCAAAGTATGAGGGTTCCACACGAATACTCATCTCTTCCAAAGGCATTTCATTTTTTAATCTTATTTCAACTCGAGACTTTTTGTGCCCTCAATATGCATCATTCAAAGCCACGTCATAAATTTTCAACCCTTTCTCACCTTATTTGCTATTTTCTATGCATTTAATGATTTTTTAAGCTAAATGACCCTGAAATTGAAAAGCGCTACAAATGAACTCTGAAAAGGCTAAAACTTGGCATGGTATCATCATTTCACCCACATGGCATGTGCTAAAAAGTTGGGAGGGTTACGACAAAAACATGATGCACTTCGTGTACAAACTGGACAATCCATTTCGAAGTATCACGATTCCTCACAAATATTCATCTCTTACAAAGGCATTTCATTTTTTTAATCTTATTTCAACTCCGGACTTTTTGTGCCCTTAATATCCATCATTCAAAGCCACCTCATGTGTTACAAAGAGATTTCATTTTTTTGAACTTATTTCAACACTAGACTTTTTGTGCGTTCAACATGCACCATTGAAAGCCACATCATCATTTTTAACCCTTTCTGACTTCATTTGGTATTTTTCATGCATTTACTGATTTTTTTTTGCTAAATGACCATGAAATAGAAAATCACTACAAACGAACTCTGAAAAGACTGAAAGTTGGCATGTTATCATCATTTCACCCACATAGCATGTGTTAAAAAGTTGAGAGGGTTACGACAAAAACTGGATGCACTTTGTGTACAAAATGGACAATCTATGTCGAAGTATAAGGGTTTCATACGAAAACGAACTTGTTACAAAGGGATTTCATTTTTTTGAACTTATTTCAACTCCTGACTTTTTGTGTGTTCAACATACACCATTCAAATCCACATCATCAATTTTTAATCCTTTCTGACTTCATTTGGTATTTTTCAAGCATTTACTAATTTTTTTTAGCTAAATGACTGTGAAATAGAAAAGCACTCCAAATGAATTTTGTAAAGGTTGAAAGTTGGCATGTTATCATCATTTTACCCACATAGCATGTTCTAAAAAGTTTAGAGGGTTACGACAAAAACTGGATGCACTTCATGTACAAAATGGACAATCACTTTCGAAGTATCACGGTTTCAGACGAAAACGCATCTACTACAAAGTGATTTCATTTCATATATAGTTCTCATAAATCAACATACAACTATGTAAAACATTTAAATGCAACAACAAATGTAATCAAAATCGCAACTTAGGTAACAATTGACCCAACAACATAATGATACCAAGCCTCTTTATCAATGGCATATTTTCTAATATTCCTAATGTTCAAGCGCATTGAATCAATCTTCAAGCGCATTGCATCCATCTTCAATTGCATTGCATCCATCTTGATCTTGTGATCATCGACAACATCGGCAACATGCAACTCCAATTTCATATTCTTCTCCTCATTTATTTTCAATTTTTTCTTTAAGTAATTGTTTTCTTTTTCAACTAAATTTAACCTCTCGACAAGAGGGTCGGTAGGAATTTCCGGTTCACATACCTTCTAGATAAAAACATTAATGTTACGTTGATCGACATAATTGTCATAAACACTAAATGAAACAAATGGTTATAAAAGAAAATACCGAATCATAGGCCGGACGAGGGCTGACGTGGGCGAATACCAAAACCATCGCACTATATAATAACAAACAATAATAAAAGTAAGAAATTTATAGAAGTATCTATCTAAATCATACAAGTAAGAATATTTTTTTATTTTAAAAAAAATGAAAGGATGAAGTAGCTAACCTTTTAGAACACTAGTGTAGTTGGTGAACCGCCAAACCTAGACAAATCTTGAGGAAAATGGATCTTGGAGGTCAAGCTTGGAGAGGAGAAAGGTTAAGTGTGGCTCGGGCATTTCATTAAACACTTCATGTGCATGCATAGAGTAGTGAACAGAGCAGGGCATGCACACCTCCCACACGGCCGAAAAATAGAGGAGATGGTGGGCAGGGACAAGTATATGTGTGCATCTCTTTGGTCCCGGTTGGTGACCAGAACCGAGACAGAAGACTGACCTTTAGTCCCGGTTCCAGCCACCAACCGGGACTAAAGGTGCAGCGCTAGGAGCGAGGACCATTGGTCCCGGTTCGTGTCTGGAACCGAGACCAAAGGGGTCAGACGAACCGGGACCCTAGCTCGGCCAGCGCCCTGGCCTCACGAACCGGGACTGATGCACCCATTGGTCCCGGTTCGTAACAGAACCGGGATTAAAGCCCTTTCATCGCCTGGAGCAAAGCCCTGTTTTCTACTAGTGAAACGCATATGCTCATATATATGCACATACACACACCCATATTAATGCACACACGCACCTTGTGCGTATTATAAAGGGTATCATTTTTTTCTCATTCTACCTTTTCTATAGATAATAAGTCGGCACAACATCTTGGAATTGGTGAAGTCACCCAGGCGCCTTTGTAGTCAACGAGAATGTCTCCTCCCACTAAACCAATATCGCCGGGGAGCCTCAAGTAAATCCAGGAAAATACGAGTTCCACAATACAACATAGATGCTCACATATATGCACATACACTCATTCTTATGAACGCACGTACATACACTTACACCTACAACATTGTGAGTAGTAAAAAGTGTAGCATTTTTTTTCTCATTCTACCTTCTATATAAAGTTAGGTTAATTATGATGCGATACCTAACAACTTTTGTCTCAAGGACACCAAAGGATAAGCAAATCAAAGAAATTATGTGCCTTAGAGTATCTAGGTTAGTATCATTTAGAATCTGAGAAATAGGCTTGATTTTGATTGATGATGCATCTTTAATTTCGTTTCTCATGCGTGCTATTTTTCAGGACTAAGGGTTACGGGATGCAACATATATTACTCAAAATATCGTGTATAAAGAAATCGTCAATGCACTATAATGCCAAGGGTTCTAACTTTTTACAAGAGCATTTTCATTCAGTTTTTGCTGTTTTGCGAACTAAAATTTGTATGCATTAGAGGAAACAATGACACCGAGCCTAAAAGAATGGACCTTATTATAAAGGTTAATCATTTCTATCTTCCATTTCACTTCTTATGTTTTTTTTCCTTTTTTTGTATCTTGCTCCGTTCACTGATATAAACTTCCATCTGTTGTTGGATGTAGTATATACTTGTAAAATGTGATCTTTAAAATATATATTGGAGGAATTTTCATTTGGTTCGAAGGATCTTCATTTTGTAGAACTTTTGATTGCACCACATGATTTTTAAATTCTGTTTCTCTTTGTAGAAACAACTATGGCTGAAACATTTAAGATATATAGCTAAGTGTTGGTAACCATGGATGAACTGTATTTTACTATTTTCGATATTTTATCTAAATTAAATTGGCTTGCACGTTACCAACCACCAGCTCATTTATCCACTGCTTTTTTTTCTATAAGAAAAACAACATAACCATGCACACGAGTTTCAAGACGAACGTGGCGTGCCGCCGCGCCTCTACATGCTAGTTACCACGAAGTCAGTACCAGCGACCTCCAATGCAGACCACGACAATCAGTACGTATGCAGTCAAAGAACGTTGTGACGCCGAGCAAGGATCGTGAATTGTACATTGTTGTTGCGGCTGAGGAAGCATTCATTCCTGGATGTCCCCTATTCCCATGTCCTCAAGGCAGCATTGATCTCTCAACTTTTTTTTTTCTTTGCGGGGGTGCATTGATTTCTTCTTGCATTGTCTCTTGCTAAAAGTAGGTGCTCGACAGAAAGATAGCGAACTCTTTGATAAAGAATACCTACACACTCGATTAGTCATCCTTATATAGAGACATGCATTGTTAATAATGTATCTTGTGGTTGCTAGGATTTTATTTCATGATATCTTTTTAGACAGAAGGTCTTCATTTATGACCATCTGTGCTATATATACAACAAGACCATGTGTGCCAGCTTTAAATTTTATTTTTGCTCCATAGTTCAAATGTGCCGTCTCATTCAACTCTCTCTCTCTCTCTCTCTCTAAATATGCACTCCCTCTGTTCAAAAATATTTGTCATGGAAGTACCGTAATGGAATATAAAGTGCAATGAAAGGGCAATTGTATAGTGCATATATCATTATAGCGCAAACATCATAATATATATGGATTTAACTAAATCATTGTGGCACGGTTGTTAAACGTTGTATATAGTTACGATACGGTATTGTATATAAACCGTATCTAACTCTTGTAATCTGTTAGGCTTAGAGATAAGATCCTTTACTTCGAGATCAATCCTGCCTAACCGATCTTGTAACCAACCTTGTAATCCCAGCGCCGGTCCGCCTATATTAACATGAACGCGTCCCTGCTCGCAGCATACGCTTGATATACGTTTTTCACATGGTATACGGAGCCTAGCTCTTCCATCGCATCTAGCTAGCCGCCATGTCCTCCTCATCTTCTGCCATCGCCATGGCCACCCCCTCCATTGCTTCCCTTGGTCACACCATCATAGAGAAGCTGTCGAGGGAGAACTTCCTTGTGTTGAGAGCCCAGGTACTACCGCACATCCGTGCCGCAAGTATGCTAGGGTATCTCGATGGATCACACAAGGAACCCGCCGTCGAGATCATCTTGGAGAAAGAGATCGCCGACAAGAAGGAGAAAGTCGCCACCCCCAACCCCGAGCATGCCGTCTGGGTTATGCAAGACCAGCAAGTACTCACCTTCCTGCTGGCATCCCTCTCCCGCAACGTCCTGATGTAGGTTAGCAACTGCGAAACCGCTGCTGAAGCATGGAAGGAGATACTCCAGAGCTTCGCGTCGCAATCAAGAGCATGAGTCATCCAGCTCCGCTCACAGATCACCAACACCAGGAAATGAGATCTTTCTGCCGCTGCCTACTTCACCAAGATGAAGGGCCTTGCTGATGAACTCGCTGCTGCTGGCAAACCACTCGACGAGGATGATGTTGTATCACACATCCTTCAGGGATTGATGCATGAATTCGAGTACAACGGGTTCGTTTCTGCGATCTCCACACGCACCATCACTTATCAACCGATCAGTCTTAGGGAGTTATACTCCCTACTCCTCTCGGCAAAAGGTCGGATCAATGCCCAGGCCTCTGCCTATGCTGCCAATCTGGCTGCCAAGGGTGGTGGCCGGGGCACCTACGACCGTTATGGGAACGGCAACGGCGGCGGCAACGGCTCCCGTGGCTACACCAACAACCCCACGGGTGCTCGCTTCTCCGACAACTCACACGGTAGTGGTGGCTCCGGTGGCGGGCATGGTGACCGCGGTGGTGATCGCAGCGACCGCAACAACAACAACAATCGTGAGAACTGTCGGATATGAAGGAGAGTGGGCATGGTGCGTGGCGCTGCAGGAAGCGCTATGACCGTAGCTACAACAACAATGTCCGCAACCCTGCCGCTGGTGGAGGTGGCAACCGATCTGCCAATACTGCCCACTCCTATGGAGTAGATACCAACTGGTATCTTGACACTGGTGCAACTGACCATGTCACCGATGAGCTAGAGAAGTTGGCTGTTCGTGATCGCTACACCGGTAAAGAACAAATTCACACTACAAGTGGTCAAGGTATGGACATTGCTCATGTTGGCCACTCTGTTTTATCTACTCCCCATGGCTCCTTAGATCTAAAAAACATCCTTCATGCTCCTCAAGCTGATAACAGTCTTCTCTCTGCCTATCAACTTATCCAAGATAATCATGCTTTTCTTGAGGTTTACCCTGAAATTTTTTTTGTCAAGGATGGGGCTACTCGAAGAACCATTCTTCAAAGCAAGAGTAAGGGTCGTCTGTTTCCAGTTTCTGGTCGCCATGATGCTCCCCAACGTCAAGCACTAGGTGTGGTAAAACCATCTACCTCAAGGTGGCATAAGCGCCTAGGTCATCCAGCATTACCGGTGGTCCAGAAAATTCTTCGTGATTTTTGCCTTCGAGTGTCCAATAAAAAGGATCACCTGTTAGTTTGTGATTCATGTCAAATGGCCAAGAGCCATCAACTTCCCTATTCACGTTCCACTAGTGAGTCAAAAGCTCCTTTAGAGCTTGTTTTTTCCGATGTGTGGGGGCCTGGACCCCTTTATGTAGGCAAGCAAAAATACTATGTTAGCTTCATTGATGATTTTAGCAAGTTTAGTTGGATCTATTTGCTTAAGCATAAATCTGATGTGTTTGCAAAGTTCCATCTCTTTCAACAACATGTTGAACGTTTGTTTGATCGCAAAATTCTGGCAATGCAAACGGACTGGGGAGGTGAATATCAAAAACTTAATGTGTTCTTTGTGCGCATTGGCATCACTCACGATGTCTCCTGTCCCCATCCTCATCAGCAAAATGGGTCTGCTGAAAGGAAACACCGACACATTGTAGAAGTTGGCCTATCCCTCCTTGCACATGCATTTATGCCACTTAAGTTCTGGGATGAGGCGTTTCTCACTCCAGTGTACCTCATTAACCGTGTCCCTAGCAGGGTCATCAACAACCAAACTCCTCTTGAGCGTCTCTTTCACACAAAACAAAACTACACCTTCCTACGTATCTTCGGGTGTGCTGTTTGGCCCAACCTGCGTCCCTTCAACAAACACAAGCTCGAGTGTCGATCAAAGCAATGTGTTTTCTTAGGGTATATCACTATGCACAAAGGATATAAATGCCTTGATATTGCCTCTGGTCGGGTCTATATTTCACGTGATGTCGTGTTTGATGAGCAAGTTTTTCCTTTTGCCACACTTCACCCTAATGCTAGTGCTCAACTCCGCAAAGAGCTCATCTTATTACCCTTCCACCTTCTCCCATCACCACAATTCCTGTCTCGGGGGGTCGATACTGCTGATGACCGCATGACCATGTCTAATAATACTAGTCTTGATGACCCTTCAAATGATAGTGTGCAGGAAAATAATGCAGAAACTGGTGCAAATCGGCGGGATTTTATGTCTGCCACGGACTCAGGTGCATCCATAGAAGATCCTACCTCGAAATCAGGCCCAGATCTTGTCCTGATTGCCTCGGGATAGGGCGCTGCGTCCGGCGCCGCAACTCCTGGCGCTGATGTTGATGGCGGATCTCCTGCGGGCCCGCTGGCTCGCCCTAACGCGCCACGAGGCAGTTCGCGTCATGCACGGGCGGTTCCCATGTCGGTTCTCGAGGCACGGGCCACCACTGATTCGCATGCAGGTGGCCTCGGTCGGGGTCGGTCGCCCCCTGCGGCACCAGCCGACACGGCAGGTGGGCCAGACGGGGCGGTCTTGTCGACAGGCGCGCCGGTTTCCCCATCAGGTGCGCATGCAGGCGCGCCTCTGCATGCAGAGTTCGGCGATGATTGGGTGCCAGGGTCACCCAACAAATCTGCCTCGGATCATGGCTCCCCTGCCTCTGCTACATCCACCCCCGTGTCTGCCCCGACAAATCACCTCCAACAACAGCTTCATCGTCCTGCCTCGCCTCCACCTGCTCAAGCTCATACATGTGCGCAAGGTGGTATTGTCAAACCGAAAGTATTCACTGATGGTTGTATACGTTGGGGCTCGTTTTGCTCTACAGGTGAACCACAAAACCTTGGTGAAGCTCTCGGTGACCCCCGATGGAAAGTAGCAATGGATGAGGAATATTCAGCCCTCATCAAAAATAAGACATGGCGTCTTATTCCTCCTGCCACATGCATAAATATTATTGACTGTAAGTGGGTTTATAAAGTTAAAAGGAAATCTGATGGTACTATTGACAGGTATAAGACACGTCTCGTTGCTAAGGGGTTTAAGCAACGGTATGGATTGGATTATGAGGACACCTTTAGCCCTGTTGTTAAGGCCACTACCATTAGATTGATCCTCTCAGTTGCAGTATCTCGTAACTGATGCATGCGGCAGCTAGATGTAAAGAATGCGTTCTTGCATGGCATTCTGGAAGAGGAAGTGTTCATGAGGCAGCCCCTCGGGTATGAGAGTTCCCACTCACCACGTTATGTATGCAAACTGGATAAAGCATTGTATGGGCTGAAACAAGCACCTAGAGCTTGGTACTCTCGTTTATCTTTTAAGTTAAAATCTCTAGGGTTTGTTCCATCCAAGGGGGATACATCACTGTTCTTTTATAACAAGCATGGGATAACTATTTTTTATGCTCATTTATGTTGATGATATAGTGGTCACAAGCTCATCAACTCAAGGAGTTGAGGCTCTCCTTAAGGACTTAAGCAAGGACTTTGCTCTCAAGGATCTAGGTAACCTTCATTTCTTCCTTGGCATTGAAGTTAAAAAAGTACCCACTGGGATCATGTTGTCACAAGAAAAGTATGTGCAAGAAATACTCCAGAAAATAGGTATGAAATGATGCAAACCCTCTTCTACACCCCTATCTACATATGAGAAATTATCTCTTCATGATGGGGAGGCACTTGGGGCAGAAGACTCCACCAAATATAGGAGCACCGTAGGAGCATTGCAATATTTAACATTGACTCGGCCAGATATTTCCTACTCAGTAAATAAGGTATGTCAGTTCTTGCATGCTCCTACCAATACACATTAGACAGCAGTAAAAAGGATACTTATGTACCTACAACGATCAAGGAGTCGTGGACTCAAGATTAGCAGGTCAGATTCAATGCTTGTGAGTGCTTTTTCAGATGCAGATTGGGCAGGATGTCCAGATGACAGAAGATCCACATGAGGTTTTGCAGTGTTTTTAAGAGGCAATTTAGTATCATGGAGTGCTCGCAAACAGCCTACTATGTCTAGATCAAGCATAGAAGCAGAATACAAGGCCCCAGCCAATGCTACTGCTGAGATCATTTGGGTTCAGAACATGTTAACTGAACTAGGGATACGACATCCCAAAGCATCATCACTTTGGTGTGATAACCTTGGTGTTACATACTTGTTTGCTAATCCAATCTTTCATGCCAGAACAAAGCACATTGAGATTGATTATCACTTTGTTCAAGAACGTGTGGCAGATAAGTTGTTGAATATTAGGTTTGTACCTACAGGTGATCAGGTTGCTGATGGCTTCACTAAACCGCTCATTCTTAGGCAACTCGAAGGATTTCGACACAATCTCAACTTAGATAGTTATGATTGAGCATGCTATAATGGTATTGAATGAAGACTTAGATACATGTGTGGATACATAGACAAAACACCGTCCCTAGCAAGCCTCTAATTGGCTAGCCAGTTGATCAAGGATAGTCAGGGTCTTCTCGCTATGAGCAAGGTGTTGTTGCTTGATAACTGGATCACATCATTGGGAGAATCATGTGATGGACTGGACCCAAACTAATAGACGTAGCATGTTGATCGTGTCATTTCGTTGCTACTGTTTTCTGCGTGTCAAGTATTTATTCCTATGACCATGAGATCATATAACTCACTGACACTGGAGGAATGCTTTGTGTGTATCAAACGTCACAACGTAACTGGGTGGCTATAAAGATGCTCTACAGGTATCTCCGAAGGTGTCCGTTGAGTTAGTATGGATCAAGACTGGGATTTGTCACTCCGTGTGACGGAGAGGTATCTCGAGGCCCACTCGGTAATACAACATCACACACAAGCCTTGCAAGCAATGTGACTTAGTGTAAGTTGCGGGATCTTGTATTACGGAACGAGTAAAGAGACTTGCGGGTAAACAAGATTGAAATAGGTATGCTGATACTAACGATCGAATCTCGGGCAAGTAACATACCGAAGGACAAAGGGAATGATATACGGGATTATATGAATCCTTGGCACTGAGGTTCAAACGATAAGATCTTCGTAGAATATGTAGGATCCAATATGGGCATCCAGGTCCCGCTGTTGGATATTAACCGAGGAGTCCCTCGGGTCATGTCTACATACACTACAGGAATCAGCTTCTTTGTCGTCTGCCATCACAGACGACAAAGAGTAAATCCCGGACGGCAAAGAGAATACCACAGACGACAAAGAATCTCACGGCCGGCAAAATTTCTGCGTCAGCCTACGACGGCATCGTACCTTCTTTGCCGTCTGTCTCTCCAAAGCGGACGGCAAAGAGCTTTGCCGTAAGCTTTTCATAGGAGCAGTCAGCAAAGTGCTCGAGACGGCAGCCAACAGGCGTTGCCTTAGTTAGGGGTTAACGGAGTCTTTTCCATCTGCCTCCTCCTCTTCTTTGCCGTCTGCCTCCCCCCCTCTTCTTTGCCGTCTGCCTCCTCCTCCCCCTCCACTCTTTGCCGTCTGCCTCCTACCCCCCTCCTCTATGCCCTCTTCTTTGTCGTCTGCCCGCCCTTGAAGCAGACGACAAAGAGTCTATATAGACACCCCAGGATGCACAGCTGGGTGCCATGTGACACCTTTGCCGTTTGCCAGCTGATGGCAAAGACCTGTGCCATCAGCTGGCAGATGTTAAAGAGCCCATATAGTACCTGTTTTTTTGTTTTATATTATTTCACAGCACACACACATATATATATATATGTATATTTGACAGCACATTTATATAATTCACCACACATATATGATATATAGTTCACCACACATATACTTGCCAACACATATATATAATTCACCAGACATATATGATATACATATAAATCAATGTACATTCCCATATATCGAAAGAACCAACATACAAAGTATTGCACTGTTTATCCATATATACATATACATATAGTTCGACATTGTTCATCAACTCAAATGAAAACTAGATGATATACATATAAAGTTCATCCATCGACATTGTTCAACTCCATGAACGCCAACTTCCATGCATGTAGTATATCCAATCTGTAGAAATGTGAATAAGAAAGTCAGAAGAAGAACAAAATATGATGTTTTAGAGCTAATTATGTCATTTTAGCGGAAAACAAGCTAAGCATATAATATTCATGAGCTAACCAAGGTTCTTATGCCATTTTTAGCATATTAATGACATTTTGGAGCTAAATGGGTTAATTATGTCATTGTTGGGGAAATTAAAGCAAGGATAATATGAAAGAGGAGAAGAAAGAGGAGGAGGAGGAGAGGAAGAAGAAATCAAGAAGAAGGAGGAGAAGGAGGAGGAGGAGAAGGACTAGAAGGTCCTTGGCCTTCTCCTCCTCCTCCTTCTCCTTCTCTTCTTCTTCTTCTTCTTCTTCTTCTTCTTCTTCTTCTTCTTCTTTCTTTCTTTTCATTTTCCTATTTCTTCTCCTCTTCTCCTCTTGTTGGAGCTAAATTACCTAATTATGTCTTTTTTGAGCTATATGAGCTAATTATACCATTTTAGAGGAAAACAAGCTAAGAATATAATATTCATGAGCTAACCAAGGTTCTTATGACATTTTTAACTTATTATGGCATTTTGGAGCTAAATGGGCTAATTATGTCATTGTTGGGGAAATTAGAGCAATGATAATATGAAAGAGGAGAAGAAAGAGGAGGAGGAGGAGAAGAAGAAGAAATCAAGAAGAAGGAGGAGGAGGAGGAGAAGGACTAGAAGGTCATTGGCCTTCTCCTCCTCATCCTCCTCCTCCTCCTTCTTCTTCATCTTCTTCTTCTTCTTTCTTTTCATTTTTCCTATTTCTTCTCCTCTTCTCCTCTTGTTGGAGCTAAATTACCTAATTATGTATTTCTGGAGCTAAGTGGGATAATTATCCCATTTTAGAGGAAAACAAGCTAAGTATATAATATTCATGAGCTAACCAAGGTTCTTATGCCATTTTGAGGTTATTATGGCATTTTGGAGCTAAATGGGCTAATTATGTCATTGTTGGGGAAATTAGAGCAAGGATAATATGAAAGAGGAGAAGAAAGAGGAGGAGGAGGAGAAGAAGAAGAAATCAAGGAGGAGAAGGAGGAGGAGAAGAAGAAGAAATCAAGGAGGAGAAGGAGGAGGAGGAAGAAATCAAGGAGGAGAAGGAGGAGGAAATCAAGGAGTCATGGACTCAAGATTAGCAGGTCAGATTCAATGCTTGTGAGTGCTTTTTCAGATGCAGATTGGGCAGGATGTCCAGATGACAGAAGATCCACATGAGGTTTTGCAGTGTTTTTAAGAGGCAATTTAGTATCATGGAGTGCTCGCAAACAACCTACTGTGTCTAGATCAAGCATAGAAGCAGAATACAAGGCCCTAGCCAATGCTACTGTTGAGATCATTTGGGTTCAGAACATGTTAACTGAACTAGGGATACGACATCCCAAAGCATCATCACTTTGGTGTGATAACCTTGGTGTTACATACTTGTCTGCTAATCCAATCTTTCATGCCAGAACAAAGCACATTGAGATTGATTATCACTTTGTTCAAGAACGTGTGGCAGATAAGTTGTTGAATATTAGGTTTGTACCTACAGGTGATCAGGTTGCTGATGGCTTCACTAAACCGCTCATTCTTAGGCAACTCGAAGGATTTCGACACAATCTCAACTTAGATAGTTATGATTGAGGGGGAGTGTTAAACGTTGTATATAGTTACGATACGGTATGGTATATAAACCGTATCTAACTCTTGTAACCTG
Source organism: Hordeum vulgare subsp. vulgare (assembly GCF_904849725.1). NCBI lineage: Eukaryota > Viridiplantae > Streptophyta > Magnoliopsida > Poales > Poaceae > Hordeum > Hordeum vulgare. The sequence continues at coordinate 66,696,863 of NC_058524.1, forward strand.
TTAGGCTTAGAGATAAGATACTTTACTTGGAGATCAATCCTGCCTAACCGATCTTGTAACCAACCTTGTAATCCCCGGCGCCTCTCCGCCTATATTAACATGAACGCGTCCCTGCTCTCGCAGCATACGTTTGATATACGTTTTTCACAACGGTGCCATGTATACTATACTCAAGCATGATATGTCTCGCATAATGAAACTAAGCATTCAACTGACATTCGTATTAACTACAACTAATGTACCTAAGAACTTTAAGAGATGTGTTTGCTAGTATCAAGTTGATTCTTTTCTTAGACATTTGTTGTATTGTTGACAAGGTGGAGGCAACGACGAAACAGAGTGGTGGGATGAGGAAGGCTGGGACGAACAACAGAGGAGCACGAGGTCAAGGACCACACACATAAAATCGCGAGGTTTGAGGGGTGGGGGTGACCATAGGAATGGTTAAGACGCCACTATTGGTAGCAACTCTATTCAGGTTAAAGGGCGAACATTGAGGTGGTGCGTGCATATGGAGAGGCGTTGCTTGGATGGAGTGGCAGGTGGATCGAAAACATGACATAAGGACAAACAAACAATAGTGTACGTGCCAAACCTCGCACCACTGCTCACGTGTGGCATCCTTGTTTACTCGTGCTGATCGTGTGGCATCCTTGTTTTAGTACAGTGAATTATCACTGTATTCACTCGTCAGCCCAGGAAATCAATCTAACGCGTGCTTTTACAATCCAAAGGTAAGAGCATCTTCAAAGGTAAGAGCACCAGTGTCGTTCCCTTCTTGAAGGCGTCATTTTGGAAACCTTGGGGCTGCGTGGCGCTTGTGGGTGGTGGGCGACGGCGGTGGTGCGGCCCTATCCTAGCATGGATCTCCGTCCATTGCTTGGAGATGGACTCGCGTAGGTGGAGGTCGTCGTTTGGCGTCATAATGGCGTCGATGGCGAAGGCACCTGTCAAGCCTGATACCTCAATCTGATCTGAAGATGGACCAGTGGAAGATGGCGACGACAACACATGTGAGTGCGTCGGACCGGTTTGTGCCCCGGACCCGGTATGTGGCTCGGTCAGGTTCTCCGGCTTTAGAAGTTAGGCTTAGGTGAGAGGTCTGGTTATTTGGTCCAGCTTGCACCCCTTCATCATATGGATAGGAGTAGCGACAGATGTTGCTAAGATGGCGGATTCAGGCATATTGTTGTACTGCTTTGTAAGGTCTTCAAAAATAATCAATAAAATGGCATCTTCCAGATGCAGAGGTCGGGGATCATCCTCCTTTTCTAAAAAAAACAGAAATGTAAAAAATCGAGTGTCGATAGCAACCATTGTTTTGGCGTGCGAGCAGTCGCGCAAAACAATCGCGCCATAAAAAAATCCATGCGTCAATTTCTCGCGAGCGTCCGCTAGCGCTAGCTATAAATCCCGCGACGCGCCGGTACTCATCAACCGCTCCATTCCATCTCACGCTTTCTTCTCCTCACACTCCATTGCTGCCGCGCTTTCTCCCCTTGCTCCTCCGCCACGCCTTCTCACCCACCTCTTCCAGCGCATCGTCGCCGCCGGGCCACGCCATGCCGCCGCACTCCCGGAGCAGCTCGGGCTTCCGTGGCATATGTGTTCGTCCTTCCGGCGTGTTTTATGCGGAGATCCGCTCCATCGACATGTGCCTGGGGCTCGAAATTTTAGAGACCACCCGTGATGCCGCCCACGGGTACGACGCGACGGCGTGGCACCTCAGGCAGCCTCGGACACAGATGAAATTTAATGACGTGTTCACGTGCGAGCAGGCGCATGATGTCGTGCCTCCCTCGCGTCTGATCACGAGGAGGACCGCCACGTCCAGCGGAATCGGGAGCGCCGCCCCATGATCACCGAGAGGGATGAGGCTGCCATGGCAGAGTGGCGCGCGCTTCCCGAAGAACGTTGTCATTGAGAACGTGTTCTGGGGCAGAGGAGCACGAAGCGAGTTGTGCGTCACGAGGACAAGCGTTGTCGCAAGGCATTGACGATTTCCGAGATAGGCAACCCGGAAACAAGCTGGGACTCGGACGATCCTCGGTGGAAGGACGCGCTTCTTTCATTGTCGGACTACACCACGAAGGAGGAGGAGTAGTCTAGGTGTATTTTTTTATTTTATTAGCATGTTTTATGAATTTGAATTTGCTTGTTAGTTTGAATTAGAATTTTAATCTTTGTCAATGAACTATTCTTTTATTATTTGTGTATGTTTGGATGCGCGCGTTGTAATTTACCGTGTGGGTAAAAGCGCTACTGCGGCGCGCTAAATTTTGGAACGCTTGAAAAAACTATGACACGTGAGCGCTAAAACGCTATTTGAACACTTAATTTATTTTTACATGTCACGCGCCCGCATTTTTGTTGGAGATGCTCTAACAATACACAAAACCAATTGACTGAAAGAGTGCTTTACAGAAGGCACGTGTTGCCCGCCGGAAACAAAATATTGCTCCCTCCGTCCGAAACATAATTGTTATAAGAATGGATGTATTTAGGTATATTTTAATTATAGATATAATTATTTCTATTTATTTATATGAAAAGTAATTTCGAATGGAGGAAGTATGTTTTTAAGAGGAAACCAAAATACTATTGTCGTCCTATGTTTTCAGTTACTCTGATTTCGCTCTGAAACTCCGAAGCTGGCATCGTTACTACGCGTGTGTCCACAGAAATCAGAGAGAGCGGGAGAGATTGTGAGGCTTTTGAGTCTACACACACAAATTGGATAGAGGAAGATCGAACACAACACATGACTGCAAAAAATTGAAGCAGCACTCAAAACTGGTCATCGGAGCAGAGAGCATATGATCGCAAGGCAAGGTTGTGCATGTCCATGTCGGACCCATGCTAAGAGCATCTATCGCCGGACTTAGCAAATATGCATGACCTTTATACGTCCGCGGACGCGTCTGATCAATGACCGAACATGTTTGTTTTAAATTTTTATTTTTTGTTCATTTTAAACGTGATTGATGAAGAAGAGGAAGAAAAAATGAATAAGAAAAAAAATGTGATTCGGGGTGAGGTCGCGTCCTACGTTACGGACTGACCAAGCGTGTCCGGACATGTCGGCGAACTCTCATATCGTCCTCAAATTAAAGATGGATATGAAGGGTGCCTGTCAGTTTAACGTTTAAGATTGATATGAAGGGTTCGATTAGGTCACATTTTTATGGTCAGTCACTGACCGAACAACTTGCCCAGACGTTTGAGACGGAAACGAGGAGTCTGATTGTAGATGATCTAACGAACATTTCTTCACAAATAGAAAATGTAAAGCTATTTACTTTGGTTTTCAAATATCATCTTTTTTTTCATCTTTACTTATCCAATCATACTTGACACCAGATGTTTAGTGCACAACAGGACACCCAACAGGTAAATCAACCTGTGGTTGAATAGTTAGAGGAATAGGTCACATTTTTATGTCCGGTCACTGCGATTTGCCCAGACGTTTGAGACGGAAACGAGAAGTCCGATTGTAGATGATGTAACGAACACTTCTTCACAAGTAGAAAATATAAAGCTATTTACTTTGCTTTTTCAAATATCATCTTCTTTTTCATCTTTACTTACCCAATCACACTTGACACCGGATGTTTAGTGCACAACAGGACACCTAACAGGCAAACCAACCTGTGGTTGGATAGTTAGAGGGATATTAATATTTTCAGCCTATCAGGATTTAAATCCTGGTGCTCACATTTATTTCTGGATTTATTTTAGGATTTCTAACGATGCGCATTTAGTGAGAGAAGACGTTATCATCGACAATGAAGTGCCTACGATGACTTCATAAAATTTCAAATAATATGATGTATCAATCTCTCAAAAGTGCTCATGGACGTAAGGTTATGCGTGCGTGCGTTTATATGTATGAATGTATGCGCGTGTATATAAATGTTTGCTTTTGCATTGTATTAAAAAAAGAAAACACCCAACAGTTATGCACGACATGAAAAGAGAAAGAAATGTATACAATTTTCGCGTCAAGATGGAGCCTAAGGCTAAGGCTGGCCATAGTGGGAAGTATCATATAGTAGTATCATGCATATAATATTATTGTATGATACTACCTTCATAGTGCTTAGTATCATAAAATAGTATCATAGATTACCTTATTTATTGACATGCATGATACATAGCAGCATACTCCCTCTTTTTTGGTTTATAGGGCTCATCTCAAAAATTTCAGTTTTCCATTATATTAGGCTCATTTTGAGTCTAATTGAATTAAAGTGATTTGAGTTCCACAACATATTTAATTTATAGAGTTTAGAGAAAGAAAATGAGTAGCTATGCATGCATCATTTTCTACATCCATCATGCAAGTCCAATGAAAAGGATGATGCTACATTTATTGGAAATTGAATATGTGAGAAATATTTCATTGGCTAGCTAAAACTAGTGTCATCCACTCACAATTCACCTTGATTGATGAGATTTCAGATTTAAGCCCTATAAATCGAAAAGGAGGGAGTATCATTTAACATGTTATGGTATCTACCTATGTTACTTTAACTCTTTCTTTCTTATTTAATTGTTTGTCACATCAACATGTTTGATAGTCCCAAATACTTCATGATACTATCTTAATTACTCCCACTATACCAGCCTAACTAACACCCGACAATAATCCACGAAAGCGATGGAACTGCCGGCCGCGCGCCCTTCATTTTTTTTTAAATGTTGGCCCCATCGCCAAATTCGTTGATCAGGGTAGAACAGTGTAGAAAAGCGTTCCCCAGAAGGGAATGACAGGAAACGAGAAAAAAGAGAGAGAAACGAAAGAGGAAGACAGGAAAGAAAAAGGAAGACAACTATCTCAGCCCGGGTCGAAAGGCATCCCTGCTCCTGCCAGGTTCCACAGTCTAATTTCCTCTTTAATTCTGGTCTGCATCCCGTCCGCCGTCTTGTACTCCTGGTTGAAGACTCTCGTGTTCCTTTCCCGCAAGATCTCCCAAGTAATTAGGTGCACGAGGAAGAACAGCCCCTTTTTCTTCTCCTTAGCAGTGAGAGCATAGCAAGTCTCGAACCATGTTGAAAACTTGTGATCCCTCTCCCAGCTTGCCGGGCATAGCGATGGCATAGCCGTGAGGGAGGGCAGATGCAGGTTGGCAGCGGGAGCCGGAGAGTGGAGGGCGGAGGCCAGCCTAGGCGCCCCCCGTGCTTGTCGTGATATGCTGACTGCTGACTCAATTATTCGCGCCAACAGACGGATGATCCTCGGTCATGGGGCAGCGGCGCTGCTGGTCGGTTCGCTCGACCTGGTGGCTGACCGACTGAAAGCGCACGTCTCCACGTTTTCTCTAGAAGAAGTTGACCAAACCGCCAGGTGAGAGCGTGGGTTGGTACATGCTGCCTCCACTGTGCACGACGACATTTTTCAGGATGCAGGCAAAGAATGTTTTATTGCTCAACAAGAGGCACGTTATGTACACCTTAGAGGCTTGACGCTAATGGCTTACAGCATCTCTAGCCGACCCCATATAATACGGACCGTAAATACAATTCGTGAAAAATGGATTTTGCGGGTCAGTGCCGCGGCGCGGGTGCAGACAGAGACGGACCCTTTAAAACAGACACGTATAAAAGCATATTCGCAGAAGATATTACTATACGGGTCTTTAATGCGGGGTCTGCTCGGACGTCACCATGTCGATCCGCAAACCGAATACCACGTAAATTAGAATTACTTATCATGTGCAAAATAAGTAGAATGTCAATATTACAAATATAGTAATCATCCAAGTCCAATGCATACAATCTATGCTTCCTAGCATGCCAGACCAACCTCTTCTTTCGTTAAATGCCATCAAATTTGTTGTGTTTTCCTCGTTCGGTGTCCGAAGATATTGAGGACCAAAGACACGGACAATCACTTTGGCAAACCTACGCACTGACTTAATTATACTATATTCCCCAATGCGAAGGTACTTGTCGGTATAGTCAGTCGGAACACCGTATAAAATTACCTGCATAGTTGCCGAGATTTTCTGATGTGCATTAAATCCCTTCAAGCCCAGGCTGGACCAAAACAGCAAGCGGAAGGTCTCCGAAAGTCCTACATTAGCACCAAGCCATCCCCCAAGGGAGGGTATAACGGAGTGAAGGATTTGCTGCTTTCTTAAAATGATAGAGAGTCAGGAGAGGGTCTATGTTAATAGAGCTCTTTAGATAGGAGCGCATTCTTTGTTTGAGTAAAATATCGACAATTCGCCTCGCAAGCATCAACAATTTTAACAAAGAGGGATGTAGCTGCTAGGAGCATTAAAGAGAGAGAAAGAGATCTTGGAGAAAGAGAGTAATGGGGGAGAAGAAGTAGTGAGGCAGAAGCAAAGTGAGAGAAAGAGGATGGGGGAGGGAAAAGTGAAGGGAGAGAGGAGAAGGGTGGAGGAAGGGGAGGGGAAGGTGGCTACTGCGCCTTAGCAGTAGCGTCGGTTGGCGAAACGCGCTACTGCTAATATATTAGCAGTAGCGCTTGTTTGAGAGCTCCGCTAGTGCTACGAGGGGCCTACCATGTGGCATATTGCAGGTTTAGTTGTAGCGATGGGCCTTCGACGCACGGTACTGCTAGCGATATAACAGTAGCGCGCTTTGACCGAGCCGCGCTACTGCTCGTGTAAGCCCGATCACTACGACCTGGTTCTCTTAGCAGTAGCACATTTTGGCAGAAGCGCGCTACTGCTAATGGAGTAGCAGTAGCGTCTGTGCTATGGCCGTGCTACTGTAACTTAGCAGTAGCGCCTTTTTCAAAGGCACGCTACTGCTAAGCCTTTGTGTATGACTAAAGCTCCGAACAAAAGGTTTGTTTTCTACTAGTGTGGAGAGACCACATGGCTGGAAAAAATTGAAGCAATATGCAAAACTAGTCGTCACAGCAGAGAGCATATGATTGCAAGCCATGGTCGTGCATGTCCATGTCAGACCCCCATGCGCTAACGAACACTTCTTCACAAACAAGAAAATGTAAAGCTATTTAGGTCATCTCCAATGGAAGATGCAAAGTTGGAGATGTAAAACAGGATTTACATCTTTAAAAAATACCTTTTGCATCTCCAAAAAGAGGCAACTCCAACAAATGATGCAAAACAAAGATGTAAAACAACTATTCCAATATGTGATGCAAACAAAACTATAAAATCGGTGGCCGGCGGCGCGATTGATGCACAACCGTTGCATGCTGCCACATTTGCATAGTTCATTTTCATGATTCTAGCAACAACAGTGCACAATCAACCATAGTTTCAAATCCTACAAGCAAAAGACAATTGTCTCAAACGAAATTCTTGGTCCAACAAATAAAAATGCACATAGACCTTTCTCAAATTTCGTCCTCTCCGTTGTGGATGGTGGTACGATCATCATCGATGGCATCTTTGTTGGCAGTTTCTTGCATTGAGGTCTCGTTGCCGCGAACTCCACCGGAAGCACCTTCATTGCCACCTCCCATGCCGCTCATGTTACCACCGAAGGCACCTCCCATGCCACTCATCATGTTCCCACCAAAGGCTCATCACATGCCGGTCATGTTGCCACCAAAGCCACATCCCATGCCACTCATCATGTTGCCATCAAAACCACCTCCCATGCCGCTCATGTCACCACTGAAGCTACCTCCCATACCACCAAAGCCACCATCCATCTTGCAACCAAGGCCATCTCCCATGTTTCCACCAAATGCACCATTCATGGCACCACCCATCATGTTCATGTAGCCTCCCATTCCCCCTCCCGTTCCTCCTCACATCATGCTTCTCATGATCATTTGCTTCTTTAACAACATTTCATCGCGACAAATTTTAACATATGCCTTTTCCTTGGCATTAAGAGTGGATATGTCCATGACCATAAACTTTAGTGCCTTCTCCTCCAACATCTTCATCTCCTTGGTCGTCACCTTTCTCTCCTCAAGCTCAACCTTCCTCTCCTCGACTGTTGCCATCCTCTCCTCGGCTGACTCCCTCTTCTCCTCGGTCGCCGCCCTCCGGCGCTCGGCTTCACTCCTCTACTCCATTTCTTTGAGCTTCATCAATCTTTTTTATCTCCATACTCTCTCCTAGCCAGGACGATGGATCCAATGTTGTCCTCAGATCATTGTCTCCGGCCTTGGTTCACTTCACTTTCTTCACTCCATCTGGCCTATTCGATTTAGTCACCAATTGAGGGATAGGGCTCCTTCTCTCATCACCAGGGACATCTTCATCATCCTCCACAAACACACTCTCCTTCTTTGAAGCATCGACAACTTCTCTACTTTTCCACTTCTCCTCATCCTTGAGCTCTTTAGCAATGATGGGTAGTATAAAAATTTCCTTTGTTCTTCCTCTTCTATCCTTTGTTGTTCCTCTCTTGAAATAAGCCTTGCACAATTATTTTCTACAAAACGATAAACACCATGTCATCATCAAACAATCAACATTTCGAAAATTGTGGAAAGTAGATAAAACACACATAAAGAGCAAATGATTATTACCAAGTCACTTTCACCGCAACCACTCGGGTTCATGCAATCAACATTTCCCAACCAATCCGCCAACTTCTGACATCCGACGTTGACGGTGCCCCAACGTTGACGAAGGGGGTCACTTGAGCGATTGTGCCCGCTGGGGTTCCGATCATCGAAGTACTCCTTGATACGTTGCCAATAAGTGTTGGTGGATTGGTCGGTCCCAATGGTTTCATGTGGATAGACTTTGTTCCATGCGATGCAAATCAATACATCTTTCTTTTGCTATAATTTGCAGTTCTTCCCTTGATAACGAAGACCTCATCATCCATGTTGAGATTGTCATCACCATATTGCGTAGTTTCGTATTCTCGCTATGCATATTCATATGAATAATTATCATTCGTCACATTTGTCGCGTGCATGAAAGCTTCATCATCGAGACTACAAGAGAACATACGTGCAATGAACTTCATATTCCATTGGAATCGTAAATGCAAAGACATTTTTTTTTACCTTTGAGACATATCATCGAACACGTTTGATGCGGTCGAGATTGGCATGGACATATCTTCATCCGGTGCAGCGACGAGCGGTCGGGGTGGGGCAAATCCTGGCCAGCGAGCTAGCGGCAGCGGCATGGAGGCGGTAGCCGCGGTGAGGTCGGGCAGGGCATGATCGGCGAACTCGTGGAAGGTGGCGCCAAGGCCGGGCCCACAGTGGTGCCAGATGTGCGGCCTGCACAGGGCCCAAAATTCTGAGGGGCCCCGAATTTTGTACATAGGCCTAGTACTAAAAACGTAAATCTGTGAGTTAGTGGGCCGCTGGTACTGGAGTGGGCCAGACTCGAGGCAACAAGGCCATCTAGTGACGAGCGCTAAAACGGAATCGGTCTAATTCTCAATAAAAAAAAGAGAACGGGATCGACCTCCTCAACTGCTTGTCCTACTTGATCGCTACAAGATATCTCAAAAGAAAAAAAGAAAAACTTGATCGCTAGAGGATTGGGATAGTGGCTAATGGCTACACGAAAGCAGTGGCGGCTGGTAGGAAACTCTCCATAGTGGTGGTGCCTCATGGCTATAGGAAAGTGGGCAGAAAAAGTCTCGACGATCTTCGTCTCGTCTCACCCTCGTCCCTTGGTCCCTAGTCATTTGATATTTAGGTCTGTCTGATTCGGGCTGACAGGGCGATAGGCCGTTGTTGTAGTTGCCTTCATCATCTCCTCTTTTAAATTTCAGATTTGTTCACGTCGTCTCGTCGGATTAATCGGTGGCTAACTCTAATCTCTAGGTACTTAGGGAGTCCTTTTTTATTAAATCTATTAGTTTTCTCATCTGATAATTGCTCGTTGAATCCCGCAAAAAAAAAGATAATTGCTCGTTGAATTTAAATAATATATATTACACACACATCTGGATATATTTTAGATCTTTTAATTTTTTTTGTAAGATAAGGCCCCATATCTTAGTTTGGCACAGGTCCCGAATTTTGCCGGCCCGACCCTGGGTGGCGCGTCATCGGCGTCGGCCATGTCGGCAACGGGCGGTAGGGAGGAGGCGGACGGCCGGGAGTCGGGCGGTGGTTGTGCGCTGGAAGGCAACTAAACGTCAGTTTGTGAGGGCAGATGCAGCGCCGACGACGGAAGCCGGAGAGCGGGGAGCAGAGGGCAGCCGACGCGCGCCGCGTGCACGTCGTGATCAGCTGGCTGCTGACTCAGTTATTTGCGCCAACGAACGCATGATCCTGAGTGATGGACAGCGCGAAGCCGGTCGGGGTTGCCGGCCGGATGTGGCAGATGCCTACATCCTGCGAGATGTTCCGTACAGTGACAGCGAGATCGTGGCCATGCCGGATTTCAGACATCAGGACGTATCTGTACAATGTCTGCGCCAAACTTTTCTAGGACTGGTGCTCACATCGGTGGCACAGTGGCATGGAGCGTAGGCAAGCATGCTACGCTTGGCACCATAGGCAAGCGTGCAACTGCAGTGTTCCTGATAACGGCAGTTGGTGTGTCTACTAGTCGGTCCGCCTGATCTGGTGGCTCATCGACTGAAAGCGCACGTCTCAACATTTTCTCGAGAAGAAGTTGACGAAAACATCGGGTGAGAGCGTGGGTTGGTACTAGATGCTACCTCCACTGCGCACGACGACATCCTTCAGGATGCAGGCAAAGAACGAGTTGATGCTTAACAAGAAGCATCTTATTTACATCTCAGAGGCATTACACTAATGGTTCATTCCTGGATGTCTCTCACTCCCATATTCTCAAGGTGGCACTGTCTTTTCTTTTTCGCGGGGTGCATTAATTGGTCTCTTCTTGCATTGTGCTGGTCTTTGCTACTCTAGACCCTCAAGAGAAAGCTGGTGAGCTCCTCGATAGAGAAAACATACACACTTGAGATTGGTCATCCTCGTATATATATACATGAATTGTTAATATTGTATCTTGTGGTCGCTAGGACTTTATTTCGTTAGATGTTTTCTGTGAGGGAGGTCTTCACTTATGACCATCGTCTGTAATGTTACAAAACACGACCATGTGTCAGCTTCAGATTTTTGTTTGCTCCATCTCACGGACGAGCCGACTCATAATGTACACCATGTAAATCAGTGAGATACAAAGGGTTACATGGGATTTACAGGTTGGTTAGTTTTGATTAGAGATTAAGGGGGTGGAAGGGCCCACCCCATGAAAATCAGGAGGGGGAGTGATTAGTTAGCATCAAAGGATCCTATTCAACCTGTAATTGCGTGTAATCTTTAGTACATTTAGCATTTTTGCCATGTAAATATATAATTAATGGGAGATAGTGTGGTGGATATACCATTATGGCATCAATCTTTATCTAATACAAAAGCGGTCATGGCTTTTGTCGGAAAACCCACCGTGAAGTTTTTGCAAAAAAACCTCTTATTTTATGGTAATTCAGCCCGCAGTCCTCATCATAAGTCAGCCCCGAACAAAAACAAAAAAACAACGCCCCACATGACCCTGCCTCCTCGATCCCATCTCCACCTCCATCCCGCCACCACCTCCTGCCCCGTGACGCCTGCCCCACACCGCGTCCCTCCCCAAACAACGGCGATAATGGAGAGCGCAGGCCAGGACCTCATCGACGGATTCGCTGGCTCCCGGGCCAGCCCCTCCCCCGTGTCGGGTCACGCATCGATTTGGAGGGCCCTTTGGGCTGTCGCCGGTGAGGGAGTCCTGTTGGAATTACGCCCTAGAGGCAATGATAAATAAGTTATTATTATAATTCTTGTGTCATGATAATCGTTTATTATCCATGCTATAATGGTATTGAATGAAGACTTAGATACATGTGTGGATACATAGACAAAACACCGTCCCTAGCAAGCCTCTAATTGGCTAGCCAGTTGATCAAGGATAGTCAGGGTCTTCTCGCTATGAGCAAGGTGTTGTTGCTTGATAACTAGATCACATCATTGGGAGAATCATGTGATGGACTAGACCCAAACTAATAGACGTAGCATGTTGATCGTGTCATTTCGTTGCTATTGTTTTCTGCGTGTCAAGTATTTATTCCTATGACCATGGGATCATATAACTCACTGACACCGGAGGAATGCTTTGTGTGTATCAAGCGTCACAACGTAACTGGGTGGCTATAAAGATGCTCTACAGGTATCTCCGAAGGTGTCCGTTGAGTTAGTATGGATCAAGACTGGGATTTGTCACTCCGTATGACGGAGAGGTATCTCGGGGCCCACTCGGTAATACAACATCACACACAAGCCTTGCAAGCAATGTGACTTAGTGTAAGTTGCGGGATCTTGTATTACGGAACGAGTAAAGAGACTTGCGGGTAAACAAGATTGAAATAGGTATGCTAATACTGACGATCGAATCTCGGGCAAGTAACATACCGAAGGACAAATGTAATGACATACGGGATTATATGAATCCTTGGCACTGAGGTTCAAACGATAAGATCTTCGTAGAATATGTAGGATCCAATATGGGCATCCAGGTCCCGCTGTTGGATATTAACCGAGGAGTCCCTCGGGTCATGTCTACATACACTACAGGAATCAGCTTCTTTGTCGTCTGCCATCACAGACGACAAAGAGTAAATCCCGGACGGCAAAGAGAATACCACAAACGGCAAAGAATCTCACGGTCGGCAAAATTTCCGCGTCAGCCTACGACGACATCGTACCTTCTTTGCCGTCTGTCTCCCCAAAGCGGACGGCAAAGAGCTTTGCCGTAAGCTTTTCATAGGAGCAGTCAGCAAAGTGCTCGAGACGGCAGCCGACAGGCGTTGCCTTCGTTAGGGGTTAACGGAGTCTTTGCCATCTGCCTCCCCCTCTTCTTTGCCGTCTGCTTCTCCCCCTATTCTTTGCCGTCTGCCTCCTCCCCCCCCCTCCACTCTTTGCCGTCTGCCTCCTACCCCCCTCCTCTATGCCCTCTTCTTTGCCGTCTGCCCGCCCTTGAAGCAGACGGCAAAGAGCCTATATAGACACCCCAGGATGCACAGCTGGGTGCCATGTGACACCTTTGCCGTTTGCCAGCTGATGGCAAAGACCTGTGCCATCAGCTGGCAGACGTTAAAGAGCCCATATAGTACCTGTTTTTTTGTTTTATATTATTTCACAGCACACACACACATATATATATATGTATATTTGACAGCACATTTATATAATTCACCACACATATATGATATATAGTTCACCACACATATACTTGCCAACACATATATATAATTCACCACACATATATGATATACATATAAATCAATGTACATCCCCATATATCGAAAGAACCAACATACAAAGTATTGCACTGTTTATCCATATATACATATACATATAGTTCGACATTGTTCATCAACTCAAATGAAAACTAGGTGATATACATATAAAGTTCATCCATCGACATTGTTCAACTCCATGAACGCCAGCTTCCATGCATGTAGTATATCCAATCTACAGAAATGTGAATAAGAAAGTCAGAAGAAGAACAAAATATGATGTTTTAGAGCTAATTATGTAATTTTAGCGGAAAACTAGCTAAGAATATAATATTCATGAGCTAACCAAGGTTCTTATGCCATTTTTAGCATATTAATGGCATTTTGGAGCTAAATGGGTTAATTATGTCATTGTTGGGGAAATTAAAGCAAGGATAATATGAAAGAGGAGAAGAAAGAGGAGGAGGAGGAGAGGAAGAAGAAATCAAGAAGAAGGAGGAGAAGGAGGAGGAGGAGAAGGACTAGAAGGTCCTTGGCCTTCTCCTTCTCTTCTTCTTCTTCTTCTTCTTCTTCTTTCTTTTCATTTTTCCTATTTCTTCTCCTCTTGTTGGAGCTAAATTACCTAATTATGTCTTTTTTGAGCTATATGAGCTAATTATACCATTTTAGAGGAAAACAAGCTAAGAATATAATATTCATGAGCTAACCAAGGTTCTTATGACATTTTTAGCTTATTATGGCATTTTGGAGCTAAATGGGCTAATTATGTCATTGTTGGGGAAATTAGAGCAAGGATAATATGAAAGAGGAGAAGAAAGAGGAGGAGGAGAAGAAGAAGAAGAAATCAAGAAGAAGGAGGAGAAGGAGGAGAAGGAGGAGGAGAAGGACTAGAAGGTCATTGGCCTTCTCCTCCTCATCCTCCTCCTCCTCCTTCTTCTTCATCTTCTTCTTCTTCTTTCTTTTCATTTTTCCTATTTCTTCTCCTCTTCTCCTATTGTTGGAGCTAAATTACCTAATTATGTATTTCTGGAGCTAAGTGGGATAATTATCCCATTTTAGAGGAAAACAAGCTAAGTATATAATATTCATGAGCTAACCAAGGTTCTTATGCCATTTTGAGGTTATTATGGCATTTTGGAGCTAAATGGGGTAATTATGTCATTGTTGGGGAAATTAGAGCAAGGATAATATGAAAGAGGAGAAGAAAGAGGAGGAGGAGGAGAAGAAGAAGAAATCAAGGAGGAGAAGGAGGAGGAGGATAAGGACTAGAAGGTCCTTGGTCTTCTCCTCCTCGTCCTCCTCCTTCTCCTTCTTCTTCTTCTTCTTCTTCTTCTTCTTCTTCTTCTTTCTTTTCATTTTTCCTATTTCTTCTCCTCTGCTCCTCTTGTTGGAGCTAAATTACCTAATTATGTCTTTTTGGAGCTAAATGGGCTAATTATCCCATTTTAGAGGAAAATAAGCTAAGTATATAATATTCATGAGCTAACCAAGGTTCTTATGCCATTTTGACGTTATTATGGCATTTTGGAGCTAAATGGGCTAATTATGTCATTGTTGGGGAAATTAAAGCAAGGATAATATGAAAGAGGAGAATAAAGAGGAGGAGGAGGAGGAGAAGAAGAAATCAATAAGAAGGAGGAGAAGGAGGAGGAGGAGAAGGACTAGAAGGTCCTTGACCTTCTCCTCCTCCTCCTCCTCCTTCTCCTTCTCTTCTTCTTCTTCTTCTTCTTCTTCTTTCTTTTAATTTTTCCTATTTCGTCTCCTCTTCTCCTCTTGTTGGAGCTAAATTACCTAATTATGTCTTTTTGGAGCTAAATGGGCTAATTATCCCATTTTAGAGGAAAACAAGCTAAGTATATAATATTCATGAGCTAACTAAGGTTCTTATGCCATTTTGAGGTTATTATGGCATTTTGGAGCTAAATGGGCTAATTATGTCATTGTTGGGGGAAATTAGAGCAAGGATAATATGAAAGAGGAGAAGAAAGAGGAGGAGGAGGAGAAGAATAAGAAATCAAGAAGAAGGAGGAGAAGGAGGAGAAGGAGGAGGAGGAGAAGGATTAGAAGGTCCTTGGCCTTCTCCTCCTCCTCCTCCTCCTTCTCCTTCTCTTCTTCTTCTTCTTCTTCTTCTTCTTCTTTCTTTTCATTTTTCCTATTTCTTCTCCTCTTCTCCTCTTGTTGGAGCTAAATTACCTAATTATGTCTTTTTGGAGCTAAATGGGCTAATTATCCCATTTGAGAGGAAAGAAGATAAGTATATAATATTCATGAGCTAACCAAGGTTCTTATGCCATTTTGAGGTTATTATGGCATTTTGGAGCTAAATGGGCTAATTATGGCATTGTTGGGGAAATTAAAGCAAGGATAATATGAAAGAGGAGAAGAAAGAGGAGGAGGAGGAGAAGAAGAAGAAATCAAGAAGAAGGAGGAGAAGGAGGAGGAGAAGGTCCTTGGCCTTCTCCTCCTTCTCCTCCTCCTCCTCCTCCTCCTCCTCCTTCTCCTTCTTCTCTTCTTCTTCTTCTTCTTTCTTTTATATTAAGGAGCTAACCAAGGTTCTTATGCCATTTTGAGCTTATTATGGCATTTTGGAGCTAAATGGGATAATTATGTATTTTTGGAGCTAAATGGGCTAACTATGTCATTGTTGGGGAAATTAAGGCAAGGAGAATATGAAAGAGGAGAAGAGAAACTTACCATAGTGGTCATCAAGGAGGAGAAACACCTGGAGAAGGGTCGTGCGATGCCGCTCGGGAGTTATTGTGCAGAATAGATATTTTGCAATGTCTGAGTTAGCATGATGACACTCAATTATTAATACTAGTTTATAATGAAACTCACCGTGCCAATTGAAGAGAAGACGGGCATCGGCGGAGGGACTTGACCGCTCTTCTCGCACAGACCCTCAAGAGTGGGTCGTATTAGTTAGTAATGAAACAGACATTACACACATGATTTGGCTAATGTGAAAAAAAACTTACCACAAAAAGCTCGTACAGGGCCCGTTGACCCGCCTCATTCCGGGACCTCTCTTCCTCAATCAATCGTGCCGTGGTCTGGTCCCTCTCATCAAGTGCAGCCTGACTTGCCAATCTCTCTTTCTCAAGAGAAGCCTGGCTTGCCAATCTCTCTTTCTCAAGAGCAGCCTGGTTTGCCAATCTCTCTTTCTCAAGAGCAGCCTGAAACCCCATTCCTCGTTACCACAGTAATGATCTATGGTGACACACATAATGAAATGGATTAAAGTGTTCTTAGTCCGTACAACTAACCTCGATGGCAAGTTCGACTGGCCGTGGACGACGCATTATCTCAGGACAGCTGCTCGACTGGCGCACCTTGATCTCCGGGAGAGTGAGTGGACAACGTATTATCCCATCTCCAATGGCTATCGAGCCATGGGGCCTCCCGTCACCAGATATCATCACCAGCTCTGGATCCAAAGGTTCCTGGCTAGGGTTAAAGTCACCCCCTTTCGTAGCCTTCCCCGCGTCCCTGTATGCCACGAGATTCTGGTGGGATGATATGTTGGTGAAGTTATTGGGATCATCCAGGTCAGACTCAGAGAATGCCTTCGCCTTTTTGTACGAGGCAGTATGGGCCATGCCATAAAGGTTGTACAAGTGTGGCATCTCCGTCTTATTGTGATGCGCCTAAAAGAGAGGAACAAAATATTAGCATCAAGAATGAATTGCATGAATCATGAAGCAAATCACATACCCAGTTTCGTCCGAACTGAAGTAAGTTGGCGCTGCCTTGATGGTGTGGCACACCAACCATTTGGCTACGCCGATCCTTCACATTCTCGTGGACGGCTCGCCAGCTGCCTGTGCACCACTCATCAACCAACGCCTCCCAACAATCCATCTTATCCTCACACCATCTCGGGGGCACCTGTAAGTTATTAGAATGAATTTTCAGCGCTACGCCTATGAATGAAATCAAGAAAACTACGTAGAAGGACTTAAGAATAGGTAATTACCTTCATGTATTGCTCCTTCTTCAGAAACTTTCCGCGACAATCCTTCTTCTGCTTCTTAATACCACGCGTGGCGTAGTAATCCCGAATAGCCTACGGCCGCGCCTCATGGCGCAAGTTCTGTAGTAACCGCCTACACTCGTCCTCGAGAACCCTGGCCGCCTCCTCCTCATATCCACCCTCACACCTATAGAAGGTCTGCAATCAAACGTGACCGATTAGTACAATAATTAGCTATATTGTTAATTTAGATTCTGTAAAAGGATAATTTACCCAAAAGCTCTTGATCACCATCTCGGCCCTCGTGTGGCACAAGACACCATCTATAATCTCCTCTGGCGGGGCCTGCGCAGCCTGGTAGTGCTCCTAGGAAAATCCTAGTGTAGGAACCTGACCCTCACCAGGCAACGTGACAAACCCCGGGAAATTTGTCCGGCAAAGCACACCAAGAACGGAGTTCGGCCTGCGGACTCCAAGAGGGTGTACCCATCCCCTGCAGTATGATAAGGTCAACGCATTAGATATTTGAACAAACTTGAAGGCAAAAGCTAAAAAAGAGTAAATGTACTTGCCTATCTCCTTCAGGTTTAATCACCGGCCTCTGCTCGCGGGTAGCCGACGCGACCGGGAGACGTGTACTACCACGCTTGTACATGATGGCCCCGTCCACCTGCACATCGCCCTCACTATCCGTCAGCTCATCCCCGCCATCCCCACCCCCTGAGCCACCCGGACCCTCGGTCCAATCCGGCAACTCGGTACGATCTGGCCAGGTCTCCCATCCGGGCCTCTCCACGTCAGGTGAAGCCTGCGGAACCGTAGTCTCGTGGGCCGAATGCACCTCGACCCGAGGCTGCTCCTGGACCGGAGTCTCATGGGACGAATGCCCGTCAACAACAAGCTCCTGGAACGGAGTCCCCGTAGCCTCCTGCGCAAACGGGACGACCATAGTAGTCCTATGCTCGGGTGAATGAGCTGGTGGTGGTGGCGAGGACGGCTCAACAGTCCTCCTGGATCTTCCGGGGCCACCACCTCTCCCTGTAACCTTCCCCTTCTTCCCTACCCGTGTTGGGGAACGTCGCATGGGAAACAAAAAAATTCCTATGCGCACGAAGACCTATCATGGTGATGTCCATCTACGAGAGGGGATGTGTGATCTACGTACCCTTGTAGACCGTACAGCAGAAGCGTTAGTGAACGCGGTTGATGTAGTGGAACGTCCTCACGTCCCTCGATCCGCCCCGCGAACTATCCCGCGATCAGTCCCACGATCTAGTGCCGAACGGACAACACCTCCGCGTTCAGCACACGTACAGCTCGACGATGATCTCGGCCTTCTTGATCCAGCAAGAGAGACGGAGAGGTAGAAGAGTTCTCCGGCAGCGTGACGGCGCTCCGGAGGTTGGTGATGATCTCATCTCAGAAGGGCTCCGCCCGAGCTCCGCAGAAACGCGATCTAGAGGTAAAACCGTGGAGATATGTGGTCGGGCTGCCATGGCAAAGTTGTCCCAAATCAGCCCTAAAACCCCACTATATATAGGAGGAGGAGGGGGGAGCCTTGCCTTGGGGTCCAAGGACTCCCAAGGGGTCGGCCGAACCTAAGGGGGAAGGTCTCCCCCTCCCAAACCGAATTCTACTTGGTTTGGAAGGTGGAGTCCTTCTTCCCTTTCCCACCTCCTTCTTTTTTTTCCTTTTCTCTTTGATTTTTCTTCCAATGCGCATAGGGCTCTTTTGGGCTGTCCCACCAGCCCACTAAGGGCTGGTGCGCCACCCTCAATGCTTATGGGCTTCCCCGGGGTGGGTTGCCCCCCCGGTGAACTCCCGGAACCCATTCGTCATTCCCGGTACATTCCCAGTAACTCCGAAAACCTTCCGGTAATCAAATGAGGTCATCCTATATATCAATCTTCGTTTCCGGACCATTCCGAAAACCCTCGTGACTTCCGTGATCTCATCCGGGACTTCGAACAACATTCGGTAACCAACCATATAACTCAAATACGCATAAAACAACGTCGAACCTTAAGTGTGCAGACCCTGCAGGTTCGAGAACTATGTAGACATGACCCGAGAGACTCCTCGGTCAATATCCAACAGCGGGACCTGGATGCCCATATTGGATCCTACATATTCTACGAAGATCTTATCGTTTGAACCTCAGTGCCAAGGATTCATATAATCCCGTATGTCATTCCCTATGTCCTTCGGTATGTTACTTTCCCGAGATTCGATCGTCAGTATCCGCATACCTATTTCAATCTCGTTTACCGGCAAGTCTCCTTACTCGTTCCGTAATACAAGATCCCGTAACTTACACTAAGTCACATTGCTTGCAAGGCTTGTGTGTGATGTTGTATTACCGAGTGGGCCCCGAGATACCTCTCCGTCACACGGAGTGACAAATCCCAGTCTTGATCCATACTAACTCAACGAACACCTTCGGAGATACCTGTAGAGCATCTTTATAGTCACCCAGTTATGTTGCGATGTTTGATACACACAAAGCATTCCTCCGGTGTTAGTGAGTTATATGATCTCATGGTCATAGGAACAATACTTGACACGCAGAAAACAGTAGCAATAAAATGACACGATCAACATGCTACGTCTACTAGTTTGGGTCTAGTCTATCACATGATTCTCCTAATGATGTGATCCCGTTATCAAGTGACAACACTTGCCCATGGCCAGGAAACCTTGGCCATCTTTGATCAATGAGCTAGTCAACTAGAGGCTTACTAGGGACAGTGTTTTGTCTATGTATCCACACAAGTATTGTGTTTCCAATCAATACAATTATAGCATGGATAATAAACGATTATCATGAACTAAGAAATATAATAATAACTAATTTATTATTGCCTCTAGGGCATATTTCCAACAGTCTCCCACTTGCACTTGAGTCAATAATCTAGTTCACATCACCATGTGATTCCAACGAATCCAACCCCATATAGTTATGGGGTCTGATCACGTCTTGCTCGTGAGAGAGGTTTTAGTCAATGGATCTAAAACTTTCAGATCCGTGCGTTCTTTACAAATCTTTATGTCATCTTATAGATGCTGCTACTATGTGCTATTCGGAAATGCTCCAAATATCTACTCTACTATACGAATCCGTTTCACTACTCATAGTTATTCGGATTAGTGTCAAAGCTTGCATCGACGTAACCCTTTACGACGAACTCTTTAACCACCTCCATAATCGAGAAAAATTCCTTAGTCCATTAGTTACTAAGGATAAATTTTGACCGCTGCTAGTGATTCAATCATGGATCACTCTCTGTACCTCTCAACAGACTTTGAGTCAAGGCACACATCAGGTGCGGTACACAGCATGGCATACTTTAGATTCTACGGCTAAGGCATAGATGACGACCTTCGTCTATTCTCTTTATTCTGCCGTGGTCGGGTTTTGAGTCTTACTCAAATTCACACCTTACAACGCAACCAAGAACTCCTTCTTTGCTGATCTACTTTGAACTCCTTCAAAAACTTGTCAAGGCATGCATCTTATTGAAACTTTCATTAAGCATTTTTGATCTATCTCCATAGATCTTTGATGCTCAACGTTCAAGTAGCGCAATCCAGGTATTCCTTTGAAAACTCCTTTCAAACAACCTTATATGCTTTACAGAAATTCTGCATTACTTCTGATCAACAATATGTCTACCACATACACTTATCAGAAATTCTATAGTGCTCCCACTCACTTCTATGGAAATACAAGTTTCCCATAAACCTTGTACAAACCCAAAATCTTTGATCATCTCATCAAAGTGTATATTCCAACTCCGAGATGCTTGCACCAGTCCATTGAAGGATTACTGGAGCTTGCATACTTGCTAGTATCTTTAGGATCCATAAAACCTTCTGGTTGTATCACATACAATGTTTGCTCAATGAAACCGTCGAGGAAACAATGTTTTGACATCCTACGTGCAATATCTCATAAATAATGCATCAACAACTAACATAATTCTAACAGACCTTTAGCATCGCTACGAGTGAGAAAGTCTCATGATAGACAACTGTTTGATCTTGTGGAAAACATCTTTGCAACAAATTGAGCTTTTCTTAATAGTGACTTATCACCATCATCGTCTGTCTTCCTTTAAAGATCCATTTTTACTCAATAGTCCTATGACCATCAAGTAATTCTTCCAAAGTCTACACTTTGGTTTCATACATGGATCCTCTCTCGGATTTCATGGCTTCCAGCCATTTGTCGGAATCTGGGCCCACCATCGCTTTCTCCATAACTCGTAGGTTCACTGTTGCTCAACAACATGACCTCCAAGACAGGGTTACCGTACCATTCTGTAGCAGTACGTGACCTTGTCAACCTACGAGGCTTGTAGTAACTTGATCCGATGCTTGATGATCACCATCATCAGCTTCCACTTCAATTGGTGTAGGCGCCACAGGAACAACTTCCTGCGCCCTGCTACACACTGGTTGAAGTGATGGTTCAATAACCTCATCAAGTTCTACTACCCTCCCACTCAATTCTTTCGAGAGAAACCTTTCCTCGAGAAAGGATCCGTTTCTAGAAACAAACACTTTGCTTTCGGATCTGAGATAGGAGATGTACCCAACTGTTTTGGATATCCTATGAAGATGCATTTATCCGCTTTGGGTTCGAGCTTATCAGACTGAAACTTTTTCACATAAGTGTCGAAGCCCCAAACTTTCAAGAAACGACAGTTTAGATTTCTCTAAACCTTAGTCTATACTGTGTCATCTCAACGGAAATACGTGGTGCCCTATTTAAAGTGAATGCGGTTGTCTCTAATGCTTAACCCATAAACGATAGTGGTATTTCGATAAGAGACATCATAGCATGCACCATACCAAATAGTGTGTGGCTATGACGTTCAGACACGTCATCACACTATGATGTTCCAGGTGGCATGAACTGCGAAACAATTTCCACATTGTCTTAACCGCGTACCAAAACTCATAACTCAGATATTCATTTCTATGATCATATCGTAGACAGTTTATCCTCTTGTTACGACGAACTTCACTCTGAAACAGAATTGAACTTTTCAACATTTCAGACTTTGTGATTCATTAAGTAAATACTCCTGTATCTACTCAAATCGTCAGTGAAGTAGGAACATAATGATATCTGCTGCGTGCCTCAGCACCCATTGGACTGCATACATCAAAATGTATCACTTCCAACAAGTTACTATCTTATTTCATCTCAATGAAAACAAGGCCTTGCTCATGTGGTATGATTTGCATGTCACTAGTGATTCGAAATCAGGTGAGTACAAAGATTCATTAGCATGGAGCCTCTTCATGCAATTTATACCAACATGACTCAAGCGGTAGTGCCACAAGTAAGTGGTACTATCATCATTAACTCGTATCTTTTGGCACCAATACCATGAACATGTGTAACACTACGATCGAGATTCAATAAACCATTGAAGGTGATTATTCAAGAAAATAGAGTAACCATTATTTTCTTTAAATGAATAATCGTATTGCAATAAATACGATCCAATCATGTTCATGCTTAACGCAAGCACCAAATAACAATTATTTAGGTTTAACACAAATCCCGATGGTAGAGGGAGCGTGCAACGTTTGATCATATCAACCTTGGAAACACTTCCAACACGTATCGTCACCTCGCCTTTAGCTAGTCTCCATTTATGCCGTAGCTTTCATTTCGTGTTACTAATCACTTAGGAACCGAACCGGTATCCAATACCTTCATGCTACTAGGAGTGCCAGTAAAGTACACATCAACATCATGTATATCAAATATACTTCGTTCGACTTTTGTCAGCCTTCTTATCTACCAAGTATCTAGAGTTGCTCTGCCTCAGTGACTGTTCCCCTCATTACAGAAGCACTAAGTCTCAGGTTTGGGTTTAATCTTGGGTCTCTTCATTAGTGCAGCAACTGTTTTGCCGTTTCACGAAGTATCCCTTCTAGCCCTTGCCTTTCTTGAAACTTAGTGGTTTTACAAACCATCAACTATTGATGCTCCTTCTTGATTTCTACTTTCGCAGTGTCAAACATCGCGAATCGCTCAAGGATCATTGTATCTATCCTTGATATGTTATAGTTCA
This sequence comes from Hordeum vulgare subsp. vulgare, assembly GCF_904849725.1. Classification (NCBI taxonomy): domain Eukaryota; kingdom Viridiplantae; phylum Streptophyta; class Magnoliopsida; order Poales; family Poaceae; genus Hordeum; species Hordeum vulgare. The sequence goes on from NC_058524.1 coordinate 66,720,110, forward strand.
TCACGAAGCTCTCACAGCTTGGTGGCAGTGACTTTGGAGAACCATCACTATCTCATCTGGAAGATTAACTCCCACTTGATTCAAGCGATTGTCGTACTCAGACAATCCGAGCACACGCTCAACGATTGAGCTTTTCTCCTTTACTTTGTGGACAAAGAATCTTGTCGGAGGTCTCGTATCTCTTAACAAGGGCACAAGCATGAAATCTCAATTTCATCTCTTTAGAACATCACTTATGTTCCGTGACGTTTCAAAACGTCTTCGGCGCCTTGCTTCTAAGCCATTAAGTATTTTGCACTGAACTATCGTGTAGTCATCAGAAACGTGTATGTCGGATGTTCACAACATCTACAGACGACGCTCGAGGTGCAGCACACCGAGTGGTACATTAAGGACGTAAGCCTTCTGCGCAGCAACGAGGACAATCCTCGGTTTTACAGACTCAGTCTGCAAAGTTTGCTACTATCAACTTTCAACTAAATTTTCTCCAGGAACATAAAAAACAATAGAGCTATAGCGCAAGCTACATCGTAATTCGCAAAGACCATTAGACTATGTTCATGACAATTAGTTCAATTAATCATATTACTTAAGAACTCCCACTCAAAAAGTACATCTCTCTAGTCATTTGATTGGTCCATGATCCAAATCCACTATCTCAAGTCCGATCATCGCGTGAGTCGAGAAAAGTTTCAGTGGTAAGCATCTCTATGCTAATCATATCAACTATACGATTCATGCTCGACCTTTCGGTCTCATGTGTTCCGGGGCCATGTCTGCACATGCTAGGCTCGTCAAGCTTAACCCGAGTGTTCCGCGTGTGCAACTGTTTTGCACCCATTGTATGTGAACGTTGAGTCTATCACACCCGATCATCACGTGGTGTCTCGAAACGAAGAACCGTCGCAACGGTTCACAGTCGGGGAGAACACAATTTCGTCTTGAAATTTTAGTGAGAGATCACCTCATAATGCTACCGTTGTTCTAAGCAAGATTAGGTGCATAAGGGATTAACATCACATGCAATTCATAAGTGACATGATATGGCCATCATCTCGTGCTCCTTGATCTCCATCACCAAAGCACCGGCACGATCTTCTTGTCACCGGCGTCACACCATGATCTCCATCAACGTGTCGCCATCGGGGTTGTCGTGCTACTCATGCTATTACTACTAAAGCTACATCCTAGCAAAATAGTAAACGCATCTGAAAGCACAAACGTTAGTTTACACACAACCCTATGGCTCCTGCCGGTTGCCGTACCATCGACGTGCAAGTCGATATTATCTATTACAACATGATCATCTCATACATCCAATATATCACATCACATCGTTGGCCATATCACATCACAAGCATACCCTGCAAAAACAAGTTAGACGTCCTCTAATTTTGTTGTTGCATGTTTTACGTGGTGACCATGGGTATCTAGTAGGATCGCATCTTACTTACGCAAACACCACAACGGAGATATATGAATTGCTATTTAACATCATCCAAGGACCTCCTCGGTCAAATCCGATTCAACTAAAGTTGGAGAAACGAACAACCGCCAGTCATCTTTGAGCAACGGAGTTACTCGTAGCGATGAAACCAGTCTCTCATAAGCGTACGAGTAATGTTGGTCCGAGCCGCTTCGATCCAACAATACCGCGGAATCAAGAAAAGACTAAGGAGGGCAGCAAAACGCACATCACCGCCCACAAAAACTTTTGTGTTCTACTCGAGAAGACATCTACGCATGAACCTAGCTCATGATGCCACTGTTGGGGAACGTCGCATGGGAAACAAAAATTTTCCTACGCGCACAAAGACCTATCATGGTGATGTCCATCTACGAGAGGGGATGTGTGATATACGTACCCTTGTAGACCGTACAACAGAAGCGTTAGTGAGAGCGGTTGATGTAGTGGAACGTCCTCACGTCCCTTGATCCGCCCCGCGAACTATCCCGCGATCAGTCCCACGATCTAGTGCCGAACGGACGGCACCTCCGCGTTCAGCACTCGTACAGCTCGACGATGATCTCGGCCTTCTTGATCCAGCAAGAGAGACGGAGAGGTAGAAGAGTTCTCCGGCAGCGTGACGGCGCTCCGGAGGTTGGTGATGATCTCGTCTCAGCAGGGCTCTGCCCGAGCTCCGCAGAAACGCGATCTAGAGGTAAAACCGTGGAGATATGTGGTCGGGCTGCCGTGGCAAAGTTGTCTCAAATCAGCCCTAAAACCACACTATATATAGCAGGAGGAGGGGGGAGCCTTGCCTTGGGGTCCAAGGACTCCCAAGGGGTCGGCCGAACCTAAGGGGGAAGGTCTCCCCCTCCCAAACCGAATTCTAGTTGGTTTGGAAGGTGGAGTCCTTCTTCCCTTTCCCACCTCCTTCTTTTTTTTCCTTTTCTCTTTGATTTTTCTTCCAATGTGCATATGGCTCTTTTGGGCTGTCCCACCAGCCCACTAAGGGCTGGTGCGCCACCCTCAATGCCTATGGGCTTCCCCGGGGTGGGTTGCCCCCCCGGTGAACTCCCGGAACCCATTCGTCATTCCCGGTAACTCCGAAAACCTTCCGGTAATCAAATGAGGTCATCCTATATATCAATCTTCATTTCCGGACCATTCCAGAAACCCTCGTGACGTCCGTGATCTCATCCAGGACTCCGAACAACATTCGGTAACTAACCATATAACTCAAATACGCATAAAACAACGTCGAACCTTAAGTGTGCAGACCCTGCGGGTTCGAGAACTATGTAGACATGACCCAAGAGACTCCTCGGTCAATATCCAACAGCGGGACCTGGATGCCCATATTGGATCCTACATATTCTACGAAGATCTTATCGTTTGAACCTCAGTGCCAAGGATTCATATAATCCCGTATGTCATTCCCTTTGTCCTTCGGTATGTTACTTTCCCGAGATTCGATCGTCAGTATCCGCATACCTATTTCAATCTCGTTTACCGGCAAGTCTCTTTACTCGTTCCGTAATACAAGATCCCGTAACTTACACTAAGTCACATTGCTTGCAAGGCTTGTGTGTGATGTTGTATTACCAAGTGGGCCCCGAGATACCTCTCCGTCACACGGAGTGACAAATCCCAGTCTCGATCCATACTAACTCAACGAACACCTTCGGAGATACCTGTAGAGCATCTTTATAGTCACCCAGTTATGTTGCGATGTTTGATACACACGAAGCATTGCTCCGGTGTTAGTGAGTTATATGATCTCATGGTCATAGGAACAAATACTTGACACGCAGAAAACAGTAGCAATAAAATGAGACGATCAACATGCTATGTCTACTAGTTTGGGTCTAGTCCATCACATGATTCTCCTAATGATGTGATCCCGTTATCAAGTGACAACACTTGCCCATGGCCAGGAAACCTTGGCCATCTTTGATCAACGAGCTAGTCAACTAGAGGCTTACTAGGGACAGTGTTTTGTCTATGTATCCACACAAGTATTGTGTTTCCAATCAATACAATTATAGCATGGATAATAAACAATTATCATGAACTAAGAAATATAATAATAACTAATTTATTATTGCCTCTAGGGCATATTTCCAACAACCCGACCAACACCTCTCCAAGTGGGCAATGCCGCCGACGAAGAAGAACCCACGGGTGGTGTCGACAGACTGTCTGCCAAGGCTCTACGGAGAGATAGGGGTGGAAGGGAAGTACCACCCCTCGTGCGGGGCGCCTGGGAAGAGCCCGTCGAGCGATCTGGACCAGCGCCCACCATCTTTCCACACCTCGTGACCTGCCATGATAAAGATTAAAAGAAATTAGTACAACATAAAAAAATGAATAACTGACAAGAATAATAATATGTACATGAATAATAAAGATTAAAATATATATAATTTAAGTTGTGAATCTTACAAACTAATAATCATCATCAATAAATGCATCATCATCATCACTATCACGCATGTCTTCATGAATGACGTGCTCGTCGGGTTCAACGGCGTGAAGTTGTGAAAGGCCTTCCTTTAATCGTTGAAGCATTGACAGGTCATCCGCATCAGTAACCTCTACGAGTTCCAGGTCTTCTGGTTCCGGCTCAGGGCTGGAGCCGGATTCATTGTCGCTGTCTACTTCCATGTTCTTGGGTGAAGCACGGCGGTTCTTGAAACATTTCTTGGAAAGACGTGTTTCTTGGAAGAATTCTCCATCATATGTGTCTGGGTTAATGTGAGGTTCATAATCCTGTTCATTTGGGAGAGGTGGTCTGACATGTGGCGGCACTTCATAAACAACATACCAACCTTCCAGATTCTTATCCGTTTGGCATGCCCACGGTAGATAGAAAACTTGGGTCGCCTGTTGAGCCATAATATAGACATCGGGAACATCTAAATGGGTGTTTGGATTGATTTAGACTAGTCCTATATGTTCATGAGTCCTTCTAGTCTTCTTCGGCTGGAATCAATAACATTTGAAGACTACGACGTTCGGTGGGTTTTCACCATAGAATTGAAGTTCATAAATTGCTTCAACTCTTCCATAATACTCGATAACACCTTCGCCGATAGCAGAGACACCACAATTTGTAGATTTCCGGTCGGGCATAGATAGCTCTTTGCCAAAGGTACGAAAGAGATACCCGTTGATGTTGTATTTCTCAAATGAACGGACCTTATAGTCAAAACCATTAGCGACTTGTCTCAATTCGGCGTCCATAGACTCTGAATTTGCCTACAAGTTTAATACGAAACGATTGTTGCATTAGCCGCAAGTTAGACCAAGAAATGAAATGGTCCATTATTGATAATTACCGTTTGTTTGAACCAAGAGATGAAACCGGGATAGCCGCCTCCTGTCTTTGATAGAAGCTCATACTCTTCGACGGAATCATTTTCGATCATCGCTCCATCCGAGAATTTGGCGACGTAACGGCTGTTTGAAATATCTGGGAATGAGAGCAGTTCAAATGAATTAGAAGTTACGGGAAAATGTGCCGAAAACTCACTCGATGTACGGCCGCACTTTTGTAAAGTTGTTGAATATATACAACGAAATGTTCCGCCATTCTTCGACATCCAACATTATTGGTTTCGAAGCACCGGCTGGTGCGAGCTTCCCTTTGAATAGGCCGAGGTTGGACCCACCTTTTTTAGGGTCTGCATCATTGTTCCGAGGCTTCGGATTATGCAAATAATGATTTTTGGCTTCGCAGTGTGCTGTCACAAAGTTTGCCACCTCCTCAGTAATGAATGCCTCAGCCATCGATGCTTCAATTCTACGCTTATTTTTACATTTAGCTCGAAGGGTCTTTCTGCATCCTCTCAGTTGCATAGCACCAACGATCTTGCACGGGCCCACCCAATCTTGCCACGGTCGGTAGATGTAAAATCAAATGCTGCATTGGATTAAAGAAGCCCGGTGGAAAGATCTTCTCTAACTTGCACAACAACTCCGGTGCAAACTCCTCCATGTCTTCTACCACGCCAGGCGACAATTATTTCGCACAAAGAACACGGAAGAAATAGCTTAGCTCCGCCAGTACTAGCCATTCATCCTCAGGAATAAAGCCACGTAACATCACCGACATTACCCGCTCTAGCCATATGTGCCAATCATGACTCTTGAGACCAAAGATTTTTAATTTTTCAAGACTCGCTCCCCTCTTTAGATTCGCTGCATACCCATCGGGGAACATCAAGTGCATTTTGACCCACAAGATAATTTCCCTCATAGCTGGCCTTCCAAGATTGAACCAGGCCTTTGGCTTCGACCACTTCTGCTTTCCTTTGCCTTCTCACATGTTTTGTAACGGTCTATGACATAGTGTCTCTTGATTGACTCTAGCCTTAATATTATCCTTTGTCTTCCCATCTATGTCGAACAATGTACCAAAAATAGCCTCTCCGATATTCTTTTCAGTGTGCATCATGTCGATATTGTGTGGAAGAAGGAGGTCTTTGAAGTAAGGTAGATCCCAGAAGCATGGCTTGTGAGTCCAGGCATGTTTTGAATTATACCCTTGAAATACCCTAGACGCTCTGGATCAGGCTCGAGGGCGTTTAACTGATCCAGGATCTGTTGGCCTGTGAACGCAGGTGGTGCCAAGTTTTTGACAACTTTACCTTTGGTAAAGTTCTTCTTGTCTTTTCTGAACTGATGGTCAGGATCCAGGAACTGTCTATGCAAGTCAAAGCAAGAATACTTCTGACCCTCCTGCAACCAATGAAACTAAAGAGCTGCCTTGCATTGGGGGCACGGGAACCTTCCATGCACACACCATCCAGAAAATAGTGCATACGTTGGCAAGTCATGCATAGAGTACATGTACCACACATGCATTTTGAAGTCTTCTCTTCTAGCGGCATCGTATGTCTTGACCCCATTATCCCAAGCTTCTTCCAATTCATCCTTAAGCGGTTGCAGGTACACATTCATATTCTTCCCCGGATAATTGGGCCCTGGAATTATCAACGTCAGAAATATGTTCTTTCTTTGCATAATCTGCCCCGGGGGGGGGGGAGATTGAGTGGAATGACAAATAAAGGCCAACAACTGTATTGGGTTGCCCGTTGGGGAACGTCGCATGGGAAACAAATATTTTCCTACGTGCACGAAGACCTATCATGGTGATGTCCATCTACGAGAGGGGATTTCCGATCTACGTACCCTTGTAGATCGCACAGCAGAAGTGTTAAGAAACGCGGTTGATGTAGCGGAACGTCCTCACGTCCCTCGATCCGCCCCACGAACCGTCCCGCGATCCGTCCCACGATCCGCTCCGATCTAGTGCCGAACGGACGACACCTCCGCGTTCAGCACACGTACTGTTGGGTAACGTAGCATAAATTCAAAATTTTCCTACGCATATTCAGATCTTCCTATGGAGAGACTAGCAACGAGAGAGGGGTAAGAGAATCTTCATACCTTTGAAGATCGCTAAGCGGAAGCGTTACGAGAACGCGGTTGATGGAGTCGTACTCGCAGCGATTCCGATCTAGTGCCGAACTACGGCACCTCCGCGTTCAACACACGTGCAGCCCAGTGACGTCTCCCGCACCTTGATCCAGCAAGGAGGAGGGAGAGGTTGGGGAAGAACTCCAGCAGCACGACGGCGTGGTGTCGATGGAGAGACGAGGTCTCCCGGCAGGGCTTCGCCAAGCACCGGCACAGAGGAGGAGAAAGAAGAGCAGGGCTGCGCCGAGGGAGAGGGAAAAAGTATGTCTCTCAATGGCCAAAAGTGCCCGATATATATAGGGGGAAGGGAGAGGGGGTGCCACCCCTAGGGTTCCCACCCTAGGGGGTGCGGAAGCCCCCCCAGATGGGAGGTGCGGCGGCCAGAGGGGGGAGGAGGGGGTGGCGCACCACCTGGTGGGCCTTAGGCCCACCTGGCTTATGGTTTGCCCCCCCTTTTCTCTCCCCTGCGCATTGGGCTGAGTGGGGAGGCGCACCAGCCCACCTAGGGGCTGGTTCCCACCCCCACTTGGCCCACCTTACCTCCCGGGGTCGTTGCCCCCTTTCGGTGGTCCCCCGGGGCCACCTCCGGTGGTCCCGGTGGTCCCGGTACGTTACCGGTGATGCCCGAAACACTTCCGGTATCCGAAACCATCCGTCCCATATATCAATATTTACCTCCGGACCATTCCGGAGCTCCTCGTGACGTCCGGGATCTCATCCGCGACTCCGAACAACTTTAGGTAACCTCGGATAATAATTCCCTATAACCCTAGCGTCACCGAACCTTAAGTGCGTAGACCCTACGGGTTCGGGAGACAGGCAGACATGACCGAGACACCTCTCTGGCCAATAACCATCAGTGGGGTCTGGATACCCATGGTGACTCCCACTTGCTCCACGATGATCTCATCGGATGAACCACGATGTCAAGGATTCAATCAATCCCGTATACGATTCTCTTTGTCTGTCGGTACAGAACTTGCCCGAGATTCGATCGTCGGTATACCTATACCTTGTTCAATCTCGTTACCGGTAAGTCTCTTTACTCGTTCCGTAGCACGTCATCATGTGACTAACTCCTTAGTCACATCGAGCTCATGATGATGTTCTACCGAGTGGGCCCAGAGATACCTCTCCGTCACACGGAGTGACAAATCCCGATCTCGATTCGTACCAACCCAACAGACACTTTCAGAGGTACCCGTAGTGCACCTTTATAGTCACCCAGTTACGTTGTGACGTTTGATACACCCAAAGCACTCCTACGGTATCCGGGAGTTGCACAATCTCACGGTCGAAGGAAAAGATAATTGACATTAGAAAAGCTTTAGCATACGAACAATACGATCTAGTGCTATGCTTAGGATTGGGTCTTGTCCATCACATCATTCTCCCAATGATGTGATCCCGTTATCAATGACATCTAATGCCCATCATCAGGAAACCATGATCATCTATTGACTAACGAGCTAGCCAACTAGAGGCTTGCTAGGGACACATTGTGATCTGTTTATTCACACATGTATTACTGTTTCCTGTTAATACAATTATAGCATGAACAATAGACGATTATCATGAACAAGGAAATATAATAATAACCATTTTATTATTTCCTCTAGGGCATATTTCCAACAGTCTCCCACTTGCACTAGAGTCAATAATCTAGTTACATTGTGATGTATCGAACACCCATAGTATTATGGTGTTGATCATGTTTTGCTCGTGGAAGAGGTTTAGTCAACGGGTTTGCAATATTCAGATCCGTGTGTACTTTACAAATATCTATCACTCCACTCTGGACATGGTCCTGAATGGAGTTGTAGCGGCGTTTTATGTGCTTCGTCTTCCGGTGAAACCTGGGCTCCTTGGCTATGGCAATGGCTCCAGTGTTATCACAGAAGAGTGTCATTGGACCCGACGCGCTTGGAACCACTCCAAGGTCGGTGATGAGCTCCTTCATCCAAATTCCTTCATGAGCCGCTTCTGAAGCAGCTATGTACTCCGCTTCACATGTAGAATCTGCCACGACTTCTTGCTTGCTGCTGCACCAGCTCACTGCCCCACCATTCAACACATATACGTATCCGGTTTGTGACTTAGAGTCATCCGGATCTGTGTTGAAGCTAACATCGACGTAACCCTTTACGACGAGCTCTTCGTCACCTCCATAAACGAGAAACCTTTCCTTAGTCCTCTTCAGGTACTTACGGATATTCTTGACCGCTCTCCAGTGTTCCATGCCTGGATTACTTTGGTACCTCCCTACCAAACTTATGGCAAGGTTTATATCAGGTCTGGTACACAGCATGGCATACATTAGAGAGCCCACAGCTGAAGCGTAGGGGACATAACTCATCTTCTCTCTATCTGCTGCCGTGGTCGGCGACTGAGTCTTACTCAATCTCATACCTTGCAAAACTGGCAAGAACCCTTTCTTTGAGTTTTCCATATTGAACTTCTTCAATATCTTGTCAACGTATGTACTTTGCGAAAGACCTATGAGGCGTCTTGATCTATCTCTATAGATCTTGATGCCTAATATGTATGCAGCTTCTCCAAGGTCCTTCATTGAAAAAATCTTGTTCAAATAGGCCTTTATGCTCTCCAACATCTCTATATTATTCCCCATCAATAATATGTCATCCACATACAGTATGAGGAAAGCTACAGAGCTCCCACTCACTTTCTTGTACAGACAGGCTTCTCAGTAAACCTGTATGAACCCAAACACTTTAATCACCTCATTAAAGCGAATGTTCCAACTCCGAGATGCTTGCACCAGCCCATAGATGGAGCGCTGGAGCTTGCACACTTTGTTAGCACCCTTAGGGTCGACAAAACCTTCTGGTTGCATCATATACAACCCTTCCTTAAGGTTCCCGTTAAGGAACGCTGTTTTGACGTCCATTTGCCAAATTACATAATCATAAATGGCGGCAATTGCTAACATGATTCGGACTGATTTCAGCTTCGCTACGGGAGAGAAAGTCTCTTCGTAGTCAACTCCTTGAATTTGTCGAAAACCCTTTGCGACAAGTCGAGCTTTGTAAACGGTTATATTACCGTTTGCATCAGTCTTCTTCTTGAAGATCCATTTATTTTCTATGGCTCGCCGGTCATCGGGCAAGTCCACCAAAGTCCATACTTTGTTCTCATACATGGATCCTATCTCGGATTTCATAGCCTCAAGCCATTTGTTGGAATCCGGGCCCGCCATTGCTTCTTCATAGTTTGAAGTTTCACAGTTGTCTAACAACATGATTTCCATCACAGGGTTGCCGTACCACTCTGGTGCGGAGCGTGCCCTTGTGGACCTTCGCGGTTCAGTAGTAACTTGATCCGAAGCTTCATGATCATCATCATTAACTTCCTCTTCAGTCGGTGTCGGCGCCACAAGAACAACTTCCCGCGCTGCGCTACTATCCTGTTCGAGAGGGGGTGTAATTACCTCATCAAGTTCTACCTTCCTCCCACTTACTTCTTTCGAGAGAAACTCTTTCTCTAGAAAGGATCCGTTCTTGGCAACAAAGGTTTTACCTTCGGATCTAAGATAGAAGGTATACCCAATAGTTTCCTTAGGGTATCCTATGAATACGCATTTCTCCGTTTTGGGTTCGAGCTTTTCTGGTTGAAGTTTCTTCACATAAGCATCGCAGCCCCAAACTTTAAGAAACGACAACTTAGGTTTCTTGCCAAACCATAGTTCATACGGTGTCGTCTCAACGGATTTAGACGGTGCCCTATTTAAAGTGAATGCTGCAGTTTCTAATGCGTATCCCCAAAATGACAGCGGTAAGTCGGTAAGAGACATCATAGATCGTACCATATCTAATAAAGTGCGATTACGACGTTCAGACACTCCGTTGCGTTGTGGTGTGCCAGGCGGCGTCAGTTGTGAAACGATTCCACACTGCCTTAGGTGTGTGCCAAACTCGTGACTCAAATATTCTCCTGCACGATCAGATCGTAGACATTTAATTTTTGTGTCACGTTGATTCTCAACCTCACTCTGAAATTCCTTGAACTTTTCAAACGTCTCAGTTTTGTGCTTCATCAAGTAGATATACCCATACCTACTCAAATCATCGATGAGAGTGAGAACATAACGATAACCACCGCGAGCTTCAACGTTCATTGGACCACACACATCAGTATGTATTATTTCCAATAAGTCGGTTGCTCTCTCCATTATTCCTGAGAATGGAGTCTTAGTCATCTTGCCCATGAGGCACGGTTCGCATGTGTCAAATGATTCAAAGTCAAGAGACTCTAATAGTCCATGAGTATGGAGCTTCTTCATGCGCTTAACGTCGATATCACCAAGGCGGCAGTGCCACAAGTATGTGGGACTATCATTATCAACTTTACATCTTTTTGTACTCACACTATGAATATGTGTAACATCACGATCGAGATTCATCAAGAATAAACCATTCACCAGCGGAGCATGACCATAAAACATATCACTCATATAAATAGAACAACCATTATTCTCTGACTTAAATGAGTAGCCGTCTCGCATTAAGCAAGACCCTGATACAATGTTCATGCTTAAAGCTGGTACTAAATAACAATTATTAAGGTTTAAAACTAATCCCGATGGTAAATGTAGAGGTAGCGTGCCGACGGCGATCACATCGACCTTTGAACCATTCCCGACGCGCATCGTCACCTCGTCCTTGGCCAGTCTTCGCTTATTCCGCAGTTCCTGCTTTGAGTTGCAAATGTGAGCAACAACACCGGTATCAAATACCCAGGAGCTACTACGAGCGCTGGTAAGGTACACATCAATAACATGTATATCACATATACCTTTAACGTTGCCGGTCTTCTTGTCCGCTAAGTATTTGGGGCAGTTCCGCTTCGAGTGACCCTTTCCCTTGCAATAGAAGCACTCAGTCTCAGGCTTGGGTCCGTTCTTTTTCTTCTTCCCGGCATCTGGCTCACCGGGCGCGGCAACAGCTTTGCCGTCTTTCTTGAAGTTCTTCTTACCCTTGCCTTTCTTGAAACTAGTGGTCTTGTTGACCATCAACACTTGATGCTCTTTCTTGATTTCTACTTCTGCAGACTTGAGCATCGAGTACATCTCGGGAATGGTCTTCTCCATCCCTTGCATGTTGTAGTTAAGCACAAAGCCTTTGTAGCTTGGTGGGAGAGACTAGAGGATTCTGTCAATTATAGCATCATCCGGAAGTTCGACTCCAAGTGAAGTCAGACGACCGTGTAACCCAGACATTTTGAGTATGTGCTCACTGACAGAACTGTTCTCCTCCATCTTATAGCTAAAGAACTTGTCGGAGACTTCATATCTCTCGACACGGGCATGAGCTTGAAAAACTAGCTTCAGCTCCTGGAACATCTCATATGCTCCGTGTTGCTCAAAACGCCTTTGGAGCCCCGTTTCTAAACTGTATAACATGCCACACCTAACCAGAGAGTAGTCATCACTCCGCGTTTGCCAGACGTTCAGAATGTCCTGGGCTGCTGCGGGAGCGGGAGGGTCACCTAGCAGCGCATCACGGACATAAGCCTTTTTAGCTGCTTCAAGGATGAGCTTCAAGTTGCGAACCCAGTCCGCATAGTTGCTACCATCATCTTTCAGCTTATTTTTCTCTAGGAATGCGTTGAAATTGAGGCTGACGTTGGCCATCTACAATATTTATAAAGACAAAACTTTTTAGACTAAGTTCATGACAATTAAGTTCATTTAATCAAATTAAGTATGAACTCCCACTTAAATCGACATCCCTCTAGTCATCTAAGTGATACATGATCCATGTTGACTAACCCGTGTCCGATCATCACGTGAGACGGACTAGTCACCATGGTGAGCAACTTCATGCTGATTGTATTCAACCATACAACTCATGTTCGACCTTTCGGTCTCTTGTATTTGAGGTCATGTCTGTACATGCTAAGCTCGTCGAGTCAACCTAGGTGTTTCGCGTGTGTAAATCTGGCTTACACCCGTTGTATGCGAACGTTAGAATCTATCACACCCGATCATCACGTGGTGCTTCGAGACAACGAACCTTCGCAACGGTGCACACTTAGGGGAATACGTTCTCGAAATTTTGAGAGGGATCATCTTATTATGCTACCGTCGTTCTAAGCAATAAGATGAAAAACATGATAAACATCACAATGAAATCATATAGTGACATGATATGGCCATTATCATCTTTGCTCTTTCGATCTCCATCTTCAGGCATCACATGATCATCATCGTCACCGGCATGACACCATGATCTCCATCATCATGATCTCCATCATCGTGTCTCCGTGAAGTCGTCACGCCAACTACTACTATCACTACTACTATAGCTAACCGTTAGCAATGAAGTAAAAGTAGTAAGCACATGGCGTTGCATCTCATACAATAAATTAAGACAACTCCTATGGCTCCTGCCGTTTGCCATACTCATCGACATGCAAGTCGTGAAACCTATTACAATAACATGATCATCTCATACATCATACATGCAACATCACAACTTGGGCCATATCACATCACATGTCAAACCCTGCAAAAACAAGTTAGACGTCCTCTAATTGTTGTTGCAAGTTTTATGTGGCTGATTTGGGTTTCTAGCAAGAACGCCTTCTTACCTACATGACAGCCACAATGATGATATGCCAAAGCTATTTACTCTTCATAAGGACCCTTTTCATCAAATCCAATCCGACTAGAGTAGGAGAGACAGACACCCGCTAGCCACCTTTATGCACGGTGTGCATGTCTGTCGGTGGAACCAGTCTCACATAAGCGTACGTGTAAAGTCGGTCCGGGCTGCTTCATCCCACAATACCGCCGGAAAAGAATAAGACTAGTAGCGGCAAGCAAATTGACAAATCATCGCCCACAACGTTTGTGTTCTACTCGTGCATAGAATCTACGCATAGAAAACCTGGCTCTCATACCACTGTTGGGTAACGTAGCATAAATTCAAAAATTTCCTACGCATATTCAGATCTTCCTATGGAGAGACCAGCAACGAGAGAGGGGTAAGAGCATCTTCATACCTTTGAAGATTGCTAAGCGGAAGCGTTACTAGAACGCGGTTGATGGAGTCGTACTCGCAGCGATTCCGATCTAGTGCCGAACTACGGCACCTCCGCGTTCAACACACGTGCAGCCCGGAGACGTCTCCCGCACCTTGATCCAGCAAGGAGGAGGGAGAGGTTGGGGAAGAACTCCAGCAGCATGACGGCGTGGTGTCGATGGAGAGACGAGGTCTCCCGGCAGGGCTTCGCCAAGAACCGGCAGAGAGGAGGAGAAAGAAGAGCAGGGCTGCGCCGAGGGAGAGGGAAAAAGTCTGTCTCTCAATGGCCAAAAGTGCCCGATATATATAGGGGGAAGGGAGAGGGTTCCCACCCTAGGGGGTGCGGCAGCCCCCCCAGATGGGAGGTGCGGCGGCCAGAGGGGGGAGGAGGGGGTGGCGCACCACCTGGTGGGCCTTAGGCCCACCTGGCTTAGGGTTTGCCCCCCTTTTCTCTCCCCTGCGCATTGGGCTGAGTGGGGAGGCGCACCAGCCCACCTAGGGGCTGGTTCCCACCCCCACTTGGCCCACCTTACCTCCCGGGGTCGTTGCCCCCTTTCGGTGGTCCCCCGGGGCCACCTCCGGTGGTCCCGGTACGTTACCGGTGATGCCCGAAACACTTCCGGTATCCGAAACCATCCGTCCCATATATGAATCTTTACCTCCGAACCATTCCAGAGCTCCTCGTGACGTCCGGGATCACATCCGGGACTCCGAACAACTTTCGGTAACCTCGTATAATAATTCCCTATAACCCTAGCGTCACCGAACCTTAAGTGTGTAGACCATACGGGTTCGGGAGACAGGCAGACATGACCGAGACACCTCTCTGGCCAATAACCATCAGCGGGGTCTGGATACCCATGGTGGCTCCCACTTGCTCCACGATGATCTCATCGGATGAACCACGATGTCAAGGATTCAATCAATCCCGTATAAGATTCCCTTTGTCTGTCGGTATAGAACTTGCCCGAGATTCGATCGTCGGTATACCTATACCTTGTTCAATCTCGTTACCGGTAAGTCTCTTTACTCGTTCCGTAGCACGTCATCGTGTGACTAACTCCTTAGTCACATTGAGCTCATGATGATGTTCTACTGAGTGGGCCCAGAGATACCTCTCCGTCACACGGAGTGACAAATCCTGATCTCGATTCGTACCAACCCAACAGACACTTTCGGAGGTACCCGTAGTGCACCTTTATAGTCACCCAGTTACGTTGTGACGTTTGATACACCCAAAGCACTCCTACGGTATCCGGGAGTTGCACAATCTCACGGTCGAAGGAAAAGATAATTGACATTAGAAAAGCTTTAGCATACGAACAATACGATCTAGTGCTATGCTTAGGATTGGGTCTTGTCCATCACATCATTCTCCCAATGATGTGATCCCGTTATCAATGACATCTAATGCCCATGATCAGGAAACCATGATCATCTATTGACTAACGAGCTAGCCAACTAGAGGCTTGCTAGGGACACATTGTGATATGTTTATTCACACATGTATTACTGTTTCCTGTTAATACAATTATAGCATGAGCAATAGACGATTATCATGAACAAGGAAATATGATAATAACCATTTTATTATTGCCTCTAGGGCATATTTCCAACACGTACAGCTCGATGATGATCTCGGCCTTCTTGATCTAGCAAGAAAGATGGAGAGGCAGATGAGTTCTCCGGCAGCGTGATGGCGCTCCGGAGGTTGGTGGTGATCTAATCTCAGCAGGGCTCCGCCCGAGCTCCGCAGAAACGCGATCTAGAGGAAAAACCATGGAGGTATGTGGTCGGGCTGCCGTGGCAAAAGTTGTCTCAAATCAGCCCTAAAACCCCACTATATATAGGAGGGAGGGAGGGGAGGAGGCAGCTTCAAAACCTAAAGGTTTGGCCGAAATTGGAGGTGGAGGAGTCCTACTCCAATCCTACTTGGAGTATGATTCCACCTTCCCACTTGGAAACTCTTTCCACCTTATGTTTTTTCCTTCTCAAACCTTATGGGACTTAGTGGGAACTTATTCCAGCCCACTAGGGGCTGGTTTATCTCTTCACATAGCCCATGAGACCCCTTGGGGCGTGACACCCCTCCTGATGGTCCCCGGCACCCCTCCCGGCACTCCTAGTACACTACCGATGAGCCCGAAACTTTTCCGGTAATGCACGAAAACCTTCCGGTAACCAAATGAGGTCATCCTATATATGAATCTTCGTTTCCGGACCATTCTGGAAACCCTCGTGACGTCCGTGATCTCATCCGGGACTCCGAACAACATTCGGTAACCAACCATATAACTCAAATACGCATAAAACAACGTCGAACCTTAAGTGTGCAGACCCTACGGGCTCGAGAACTATGTAGACATGACCCGAGAGACTCCTCGGTCAATATCCAATAGGGGGACCTGGATGCCCATATTGGATCCTACATATTCTACGAAGATCTTATCGTTTGAACCTTAGTGCCAAGGATTCATATAATCCCGTATGTCATTCCCTTTGTCCTTCGGTATGTTAGTTGCCCGAGATTCGATCGTCAGTATCCGTATACCTATTTCAATCTCGTTTACCGGCAAGTCTCTTTACTCGTTCCGTAATACAAGATCCCGGAACTTACACTAAGTCACATTGCTTGCAAGGCTTGTGTGTGATGTTGTATTACCGAGTGGGCCCCGAGATACCTCTCCGTCACACGGAGTGACAAAACCCAGTATCGATCCATACTAACTCAACGAACAGCTTCGGAGATACCTGTAGAGCATCTTTATAGTCACCCAGTTACGTTGCGACGTTTGATACACACAAAGCATTCCTCCGGTGTCAGTGAGTTATATGATCTCATGGTCATAGGAACAAATACTTGACATGCAGAAAACAGTAGCAACAAAATGAGACGATCAACATGCTATGTCTATTAGTTTGGGTCTAGTCCATCACATGATTCTCCTAATGATGTGATCCCGTTATCAAGTAACAACACTTGCCTATGGCCAGGAAACCTTGACCATCTTTGATCAACGAGCTAGTCAACTAGAGGCTTACTAGGGACAGTGTTTTGTCTATGTATCCACACAAGTATTGTGTTTCCAATCAATACAATTATAGCATGGATAATAAACGATTATCATGAACAAAGAAATATAATAATAAGTAATTATTATTGCCTCTAGGGCTTATTTCCAACAGTATCCTACTTGCACTAGAGTCAATAATCTAGTTCGCATCACCATGTGATTTCAAAGAATCCAACACCCATATAGTTCTGGGGTCTGATCACGTCTTGCTCGTGAGAGAGGTTTTAGTCAACGGTTCTGAAACTTTCAGATCGGTGCGTTCTTTACAAATATTTATGTCATCTTATAGATGCTGCTACTACCTGCTATTCGGAAATGCTCCAAATATCTACTCTACTATACGAATCCGTTTCACTACTCATAGTTATTCGGATTAGTGTCAAAGCTTGCATCGACGTAACCCTTTACGACGAACTCTTTAACCACCTCCATAATCAAGAAAAATTCCTTAGTCTATTTAGTTACTAAGGATAACTTTGACCGCTGATCAGTGATTCAATCCTGGATCACTCTGTGTACCTCTTAACAGACTTGCTGCAAGGCACACATCAGGTGCGATACTCAGCATGGCATACTTTAGAGTCTACGGCTTAGGCATAGAAGACGACCTTCGTCTATTCTCTTTATTCTGCCGTGGTCGGGTTTTGAGTCTTACTCAAATTCACACCTTACAACACAGTCAAGAACTCCTTCTTTGCCGATCTATTTCGAATTCCTTCAAAAACTTGTCAAGGCATGCATCTTGTTGAAACTTGTATTAAGCGTTTTGATCTATCTCCATAGATATTGATGCTCAACGTTCAAGTAGCTCAATCCAGGTATTCCTTTGAAAAACTCCTTTCAAACAACCTTTTATGCTTCACAGAAATTCTACATTATTTCTGATCAACAATATGTCAACCACATATACTTATCAGAAATTCTATAGTGCTCCCACTCACTTCTTTGGAAATACAAGTTTCTCATAAACCTTGTACAAACCCAAAATCTTTGATCATCTCATCAAAGTGTATATTCCAACTCCGAGATGCTCGCACCAGTCTATTGAAGGATCGCTAGAGCTTGCATACTTGTTAGTATCTTTGGGATCGACAAAACCTTCTGGTTGTATCACATACAATGTTTGCTCAAGGAAACCGTCGAGGAAACAATGTTTTGACATCCTATGTGCAATATTTCAAAAATAATGCAACAACTACTAACATAATTCTAACAGACTTTTAGCATCGCTACGAGTGAGAAAGTCTCACCATAGTCAACTGTTTGATCATGTCGGAAACATCTTTGCGACAAGTCGAGCTTTTCTTAATAGCGACTTATCACCATCGTCGTCTGTTTTCCTTTTAAAGATCCATCTTTACTCAATAGTCCTATGACCATCAAGTAGTTCTTCCAATGTCTACACTTTGTTTTCATACATGGATCCTCTCTCGGATTTCATGGCCTCCAGCCATTTTTCGGAATCCGGGCCCACCATTGCTTTCTCCATAACTCGTAGGTTCACTCTTGCTCAACAACATGACCTCCAAGACAGGGTTACCGTACCACTTTGCAGTAGTACGCGACCTTGTCAACCTACGAGGTTTGTAGTAACTTGATCCGATGCTCGATGATCACCATTATCAGCTTTCACTTCAATTGGTGTAGGCGCCACAAGAACAACTTCCTGCGCCCTGCTACACACTGGTTGAAGTGATGGTTCAATAACCTCATCAAGTTCTACCACCCTCCCACTCAATTCTTTCGAGAGAAACCTTTCCTCGAGAAAGGATCCGTTTCTTGAAACAAACACTTTGCTTTCGGATCTGAGATAGGAGATGTACCCAACTGTTTTGGATATCCTATGAAGATGCATTTATCCGCTTTGGGTTCGAACTTATCAGTCTGAAACTTTTTCACATAAGTGTCGAAGCCCCAAACTTTCAAGAAACGACAGTTTAGATTTCTCTAAACCTCAATCTATACTGTGTCATCTCAATGGAAATACGCGGTGCCCTATTTTAAAGTGAATGCGGTTGTCTCTAATGCATAACCCATAAATGATAGTGGTAATTTGATAGGAGACATCATAGCATGCACCATACCAAATAGTGCGTGGCTATGACGTTCAGACACATCATCACACTATGATGTTCTAGGTGGCATGAACTGCGAAACAATTTCCACATTGTCTTAACTGCGTACCAAAACGCGTAACTCAGATATTCATTTCTATGATCATATCGTAGACAGTTTATCCTCTTGTTACGAAGAACTTCACTCTGAAACAGAATTGAACTTTTCAATATTTCAGACTTG
The DNA here is from genome assembly GCF_904849725.1 of Hordeum vulgare subsp. vulgare. Lineage (NCBI taxonomy): Eukaryota > Viridiplantae > Streptophyta > Magnoliopsida > Poales > Poaceae > Hordeum > Hordeum vulgare. The sequence goes on from NC_058524.1 coordinate 66,739,453, forward strand.
TGATTCATTAAGTAAATACTCTTGTATCTACTCAAATTGTCATTGAAGTAAGAACATAATGATATCCACTGCGTGCCTCAGCACCCATTGGATTGCATACATCAAAATGTATCACTTCCAACAAGTTACTATCTTGTTTCATCTCAATGAAAACAAGGCCTTTCTCATGTGGTATGATTTGCATGTCACTAGTGATTCGAAATCAAGTGAGTATAAAGATCCATCAGCATGGAGCCTCTTCATGCAATTTATACCAACATGACTCAAGCGACAGTGCCACAAGTAAGTGGTACTATCATCATTACCTCGTATCTTTTTGGCACCAATATCATGAACATGTGTAACACTACGATCGAGATTCAATAAACCATTGAAGGTGATTATTCAAGCAAATAGAGTAACCATTATTCTCTTTAAATGAATAATCGTATTGCAATAAACACGATCCAATCATGTTCATGCTTAACGCAAGCACCAAATAACAATTATTTAGGTTTAACACCAATCCCGATGGTAGAGGGGGTGTGCGACGTTTGATCATATCAACCTTGGAAACACTTCCAACACGTATCGTCACCTTGCCTTTAGTTAGTCTCCGTTTATGCCGTAGCTTTCATTTCATGTCACTAATCACTTAGCAACCGAACCGGTATCCAATACCCTCGTGCTACTAGGAGTACTAGTAAAGTACACATCAACATCATGTATATCAAATATACTTCTTTTGACTTTTGCCAGCCTTCTTATCTACCAAGTATCTAGAGTTGCTCCGCCTCAGTGATTGTTCCCCTCATAACAAAAGCACTTAGTCCCGGGTTTGGGTTTAATCCGGGGTCTCTTCATTAGTGCAACAACTGCTTTATTGTTTCACGAAGTATCCCTTCTAGCCCTTGCCTTTCTCAAAACTTAGTGGGTTTACTAACCATCAACTATTGATGCTCCTTCTTGATTTCTACTTTCGCAGTGTCAAACATCGCGAATTGCTCAAGGATCATTGTATCTATCCTTGATATGTTTTAGTTCATCACGAAGCTCTCACAGCTTGGTGGCAGTGACTTTGGAGAACCATCACTATCTTATCTGGAAGATCAACTCCCACTTGATTCAAGCGATTGTCGTACTCAAACAATCTGAGCACACGCTCAACGATTGAGCTTTTCTCCTTTACTTTGTGGACCAAGAATCTTGTCGGAGGTCTCATACCTCTTAACATGGGCACAAGCATGAAATCACAATTTCATCTCTTTAGAACATCTCTTATGTTCCGTGACGTTTCAAAACGTCTTCGACGCCTTGCTTCTAAGCCATTAAGTATTTTGTACTGAACTATCGTGTAGTCATCAGAAACGTGTATGTCAGATGTTCACAACATCTACAGACGACGCTCGAGGTGCAGCACACCGAGTGGTGCATTAAGGACATAAGCCTTCTGCGCAGCAATGAGGACAATCCTCGGTTTTACAGACTCAGTCTGCAAAGTTTGCTACTATCAACTTTCAACTAAATTTTCTCTTGGAACATATAAAAACAGTAGAGCTATAGCGCAAGCTACATCATAATTCGCAAAGACCATTAGCCTATGTTCATGACAATTAGTTCAATTAATCATATTACTTAAGAACTCCCACTCAAAAAGTACATCTCTCTAGTCATTTGAGTGGTACATGATCCAAATCCACTATCTCAAGTCCTATCATCACGTGAGTCGAGAATAGTTTCAGTGGTAAGCATCTCTATTGCTAATCATATCAACTATACGATTCATGTTCGACCTTTTGGCCTCATGTGTTCCGAGGCTATGTCTGCACATGCTAGGCTTGTCAAGCTTAACCCGAGTGTTCCGCGTGTGCAACTGTTTTGCACCCGTTGTATGTGAACGTTGAGTCTATCACACCCGATCATCACGTGGTGTCTCGAAATGAAGAACTGTCGCAACAATGCACAGTCGGGGAGAACACAATTTCGTCTTGAAATTTTAGTGAGAGATCACCTCATAATGCTACCGTCGTTCTAAGCAAGATAAGGTGCATAAAGGATTAACATCACATGCAATTCATAAGTGACATGATATGGCCATCATCATGTGCTTCTTGATCTCCATCACCAAAGCACCGGCACGATCTTCTTGTCACCGCCGTCACACCATGATCTCCATCAACGTGTCGCCATCGGGGTTGTCGTGCTACTCATGCTATTACTACTAAAGCTACGTCCTAGCAATATAGTAAACCCATCTGCAAGCACAAACGTTAGTTTAAAGACAACCCTATGGCTCCTGCCGGTTGCCGTACCATCGACGTGCAAGTCGATATTAACTATTACAACATGATCATCTCATACATCCAATATATCACATCACATCGTTGGCCATATCACATCACAAGCATACCCTGCAAAAACAAGTTAGACATCCTCTAATTGTTGTTGCATGTTTTACGTGGTGACCATGGGTATCTAGTAGGATCGCATCTTACTTACGCAAACACCACAACGGAGATATATGAATTGCTATTTAACCTCATCCAAGGACCTCCTCGGTCAAATCCGATTCAACTAAAGTTGGAGAAACCGACACTCGCCGGTCATCTTTGAGCAACGGAGTTACTCGTAGCGATGAACCCAGTCTCTCGTAAGCGTACAAGTAATGTCGGTCCGAGCCGCTTCGATCCAACAATACCGCGGAATCAAGAAAAGACTAAGGAGGGCAGCAAAACGCACATCACCGCCCACAAAAACTTTTGTGTTCTACTCGAGAAGACATCTACGCATGAACCTAGATCTGATACCACTGTTGGGGAACGTCGCATGGGAAACAAAAAATTTCCTACGCGCACGAAGACCTATCATGGTGATGTCCATCTACGAGAGGGGATTTCCGATCTACGTACCCTTGTAGATCGCACAGCAGAAGAGTTAAGAAACACGGTTAATGTAGTGGAACGTCCTCACGTCCCTCGATCCGCCCCGCGAACCATCCCACGAACCGTCCCGCGATCCGTCCCATGATCCGCTCCGATTTAGTGCCGAACGGACGGCACCTCCGCGTTCAGCACACGTACAGCTCGACGATGATCTCGGACTTCTTGATCCATCAAGAGAGATGGAGAGGTAGATGAGTTCTCCGGCAGCGTGACGGCGCTCCGGAGGTTGGTGGTGATCTAATCTCAGCAGGGCTCCGCCCGAGCTCCGCAGAAACGCGATCTAGAGGAAAAACCATGGAGGTATGTGGTCGGGCTGCCATGGCAAAAGTTGTCTCAAATCAGCCCTAAAACCCCATTATATATAGGAGGGAGGGAGGGGAGGAGGCAGCCTCAAAACCTAAAGGTTTGGCTGAAATTGGAGGTGGAGGAGTCCTACTCCAATCCAACTTGGAGTAGGATTCCACCTTCCCACTTGGAAACTCTTTCCACCTTATGTTTTTTCCTTCTCAAACCTTATGGGCCTTAGTGGGAACTTATTCCAGCCTACTAGGGGCTGGTTTATCTCTTCCCATAGCCCAGGAGACCCCTTGGGGCGTGACACCCCTCCTGATGGTCCCCGGCACCCCTCCCGGCACTCCTAGTACACTACCGATGAGCCCAAAACTTTTCCGGTAATGCATGAAAACCTTCCGGTAACCAAATGAGGTCATCCTATATATCAATCTTCGTTTCTGGACCATTCCGGAAACCCTCGTGACGTCCGTGATCTCATCCGGGACTCCGAACAACATTCGGTAACCAACCATATAACTCAAATACGCATAAAACAACGTCGAACCTTAAGTGTGCAGACCCTGCGGGCTCGAGAACTATGTAGACATGACCCGGGAGACTCCTCGGTCAATATCCAATAGCGGGACCTAGATGCCCATATTGGATCCTACATATTCTACGAAGATCTTATCGTTTGAACCTCAGTGCCAAGTATTCATATAATCCCGTATGTCATTCCCTTTGTCCTTCGGTATGTTACTTGCCCGAGATTCGATCGTCAGTATCCGTATACCTATTTCAATCTCGTTTACCGGCAAGTCTCTTTACTCGTTCCGTAATACAAGATCCCGAAACTTACACTAAGTCACATTGCTTGCAAGGCTTTTGTGTGATGTTGTATTACCGAGTGGGCCCCGAGATACCTCTCCGTCACACGGAGTGACAAATCCCAGTCTCGATCCATACTAACTCAACGAACACCTTCGGAGATACCTGTAGAGCATCTTTATAGTCACCCAGTTACGTTGCGACGTTTGATACACACAAAGCATTCCTTCGGTGTCAGTGAGTTATATGATCTCATGGTCATAGGAACAAATACTTGACACGCAGAAAACAGTAGCAACAAAATGAGACGATCAACATGCTATGTGTATTAGTTTGGGTCTAGTCCATCACATGATTCTCCTAATGATGTGATCCCGTTATCAAGTAACAACACTTGCCTATGGCCAGGAAACCTTGACCATCTTTGATCAACGAGCTAGTCAACTAGAGGCTTACTAGGGACAGTGTTTTGTCTATGTATCCACACAAGTATTGTGTTTCCAATCAATACAATTATAGCATGGATAATAAACGATTATCATGAACAAAGAAATATAATAATAACTAATTATTATTGCCTCTAGGGCATATTTCCAACATTGCCGTCATGCCGAAGGGATTAAAACCATCCGTGGCGGCGCAGACTCGAGGATTCCTTGGATCTGCCGCTTTATCCTGATGCAATCCATCGAAATGTTTCCATGGTTCCCCATCCGATGTGTGTACCATCATCTTATTCCCATACGCATTTAGTTTGGTTCTTTTGCCCAATTTGTGCCATGTCATCCGTCTGGCTGTCTCTTTGACCATGAAAAGACATTGAAGTCTTGGTACGATTGGCATATACCGAAGAACACTAACTGCGATTTTGGTCTGCCTCTTCTCACCCATACGGTTGTCTACCACAAGATACATGCAAGACTCGCAATTGGGACAATAGTCCAAGTGTGCATACTCCTTTCTAAATAATACACATCCTTTCTCACATGCATCTATCTTCTCATAGGGCATCTTAAGTACACGAAGTATTTTGTCCGACTGGTACAGGTTTGCAGGCATGACATGGCCTTTGGGTAGGAAGCATCCAAATAGTGTCATCATCGCGTCGTAGCATTCTCTTTCCAAGTTGAACTGAGCCTTCAGAGTCATTACTTGTGCAATTGCATCCAGCTGACAAAGCTCAGTGTGCTCATGGAGAGGACGTTTTGAAGACTCCAACATTTCGTAAAAGGCCTTTGCAGATTCCTCCATCTCATCTTCCAAATCCCGAGCATCATCAAAGTCTTGCACCATGTCTTCGATCCCGGTACCATGCTCGTCCGTGCGACGACGGACCACCTCAGCTCTTGTGCGTTGTATAGACTCACCATGAAATGTCCACACCGTATAATTAGGCTTAAAACCCCTCCTCTGTAGGTGTTTAATCATTACAGCCTCTGTCGTCTTTTTATAGTTGTCGCATCCAGTTAGGGGCAATAGTTTCTTTCTTGGCCATTTGTGAATGCGGCTTTCACAAATTCCTTTGTTTTTACAAACCATTCTTTCGTCATCTCTTTCTGACTAGGGTGACCGGTATACATCCACGCACATCACTCATATTGCATAGCTACTAAAGACAGAAGAAATATATTTATATATAATTTAGCATTTATATTCATCGGTTAATCAGGTTCGCCATTTTTATTACGTCCAGGCAACCTACACGCTAATAGGTAAAGATAGGTCCTAATCCCACCCGAGTATGTGTAGATGGGTTAGTTTGCCCATGCTCTGCTCCGGATCCAATGCAAAATTTCGGCAACACCTCCCCGCTGTTCTCCTGATACACGTCTCCGCAACAAACAGAGAGGATGTGCATCCGAAGAACAACAGGGAGGCACTGACGAAATTCCGCATCGGATCCAGAGCACATCATACGGGAAAACGAACCCAATCTACACATACTCGGGCTGTCCATGGATAATGTTGGACAATTCGAAAGGATGGCGGTTATAAATATGCAAAGACATGCATATTTATATATGTCGCCCTTTCGAACGGGAGACGCATACTGGTCACGCGTACTGATAAATTAATTTAATTACCTAAATCTAGAAAGTTTCATCCAGAAACCGAGCCACAGTAAATGAAGGGGCGGGGAGGAGATGAAATTCGTACTGACCCACGAATGCAGGGGCGGAGCTCGTACAACACACGGGCAGGTCTTCGCACAGCAGACCTCACAGCGATGAGACAACTATCACATGTAAATCCATCCGATCAAAACAAATATTCTAATTATGTCATTTTAGAGGAAAACAAGTTAAGAATATAATATTCATGAGCTAACCAAGGTTTTTATGCCATTTTGTAGCTAAATGGGCTAATTATCTCATTGTTGGGGAAAATAAGGTCAGGAGAATAAGATAGAGGAGAAGAAAGAGGAGGAGGAGGAGGAGAAGAAGAAATCAAGAAGAAGGAGAAGGAGGAGGAGGAGAAGAAGGAGGAGAAGGAGGAGGAGGAGAAGGTATTCTTCTTCTCTTCTTCTTTTCTGCTTCTCCTTCTTATTTTTGTCTCCTCCTCCTCCTCTTCTTCTTCTTCTTCTTCTTCTCCTCCTCCTCCTCTTCTCCTCTTTTCCTCCTCCTCCTCTTCTTCTTCTTCCTATTCTTTCTATTAAGCTAACTAACTAACTAACCTAACTAACCAAGCTAACTAAACCTATCGCTAAACCTAGATAGCACTAAACAGCAAAAAAAAACAGAATCTACTACTAAGTAACTAAAAAAGAATCTAGCTACCACTAAATACCAAACAATAAAAAATCAACTTCTTCTTCTTTTTTCTCTTCTTCTCCTTCTTATTTTTTTCTTATTCTCTTCTTCTCTTCTTCTTTACTTCTTCTCCTTCTTATTTTTTCTTCTCTTCTTCTTCTTCTTCTTCTTCTTCTTCTTCTTCTTCTTATTCTTATTCTTATTCTTCTCCTTCTTATTTTTCTTCTTCTCCTCTTCTTCTTCTTCTTCTTCTTCTTCTTCTTCTTCTTCTTCTTCTTCTTTTTCTTCTCCTCCTCCTCCTCCTCCTACTCCTCTTCTTCTTCTCATCTTCTCGTCCTCCTCCTCCTCCTCTTCTCCTCTTCTCCTCCTCCACCTAACTAACCAAGCTAACTAACTAACCTAACTAAAACTACTAACCTAACTAAATCTACCACTAAAATTACTAACAATAATCTAGCTACCACTAATTAACAAAACTAAACTATTTTTAAGGATGTGTTTGGTTGCAAAGTATTTTTAAAGTATTTCAAGGATATTACAGTTTTTTAAAATACTATGGTTTTAAATACTTTGACGTGTTTGGCTCTAATTAAAATTGTAGTATCATAAACTACAGTATCCACAAAACTGTAGTATTTTTGCAGTATAAAAAAAAGAGGTTGGGACCTCTTTTTTAAAAACTAAGAAACGCAACAAAGGCTTTGTCTTAGTGGTGGCCTATTACAATGTTGTATATTTTGATTGCCAAACATGCCATTGTTTCCATAATACTTAAAAAAATTGTTGTTTTCATAAACCACGGTATTCATTGTCATCGGTATAAAAAACTATAGTATCGGAATATTGAGGTTTAGAAAGAACATTGCTTCCAAACAGAGCCTTAATCTGTAAATTAGCAAAAAAAGAAAAAAAAGGACTCACCGGAGGGGGCGGCCGGGGAGGAGGAGGGTGCGGCGGTGGAGGAGACGGCGGTGGTGGCGGAGGGGTGGTGGTGGAGAGGGGGCGAGCGCCGACGGCGGTGGTGGAGGAGGAGGTCCCGGGGAGGAGGAGGGGGCATGGTGGAGGAGGGGGCGCACGGAGGAGGGTGCAGGGAGGCCGGAGGAGGAGGGGCGGCGGGGCAGGGAGGCCGGAGGCCGGAGGAGGGAGGAGGAGGGGGCGTAGGGAGGCCTGAGGAGGAGGGGGCGCAGGGAGGCCGGAGGAGGAGGGGACGCAGGGAGGCCGGAGGAGGAGGGGACGCAGGGAGGCCGGAGGAGGAGGGGGCGTAGGGAGGCCGGAGGAGGAGGGGGCGTAGGGAGGCCGGAGGAGGTGGGGCGGCAGTGCAGGGAGGCCGGAGGAGGGCGCGGCGGCGGTGGTGGTTTCGGGGGTGAGAGAGAGGGGTTGGGGTGGCCGTTAGGGGTGAGAGAGAGGCGTGTGGGGGTGGGGCTAACGGCCGTTAGGGGGGCACCCTCTTTGCCGTCCGCCTCCCGATGGCACAGAGAAGAAAAGCGGACGGCAAAGAGAGAGGCCGTTAGGGGGAGAGAGGGACTACGGGGTGGGCCGCCCATGCTCTTTGCCGTCTGCCTGAATGCTCTTTGCCGTGAGCTGGCACACGGCAGAGAGCTGGCTGCTGGCAAATAGTATCTTTGGCATCAGCCTGCTCTTTGCCGTCTGGTTTCTGGTAGCTGATGGCAAAGAGGGTCTTTGCCATCAGCCAACAGACGGCAAAGAAGCAGCACATGGCAAATAACTGTTTTCCAGTAGTGATAGTTCTCGAACCCGCACGGTCTGCACACTTAAGGTTCGACGTTATTTTATGCGTATTTGAGTTATATGGTTGGTTACCGAATGTTGTTCGGAGTCCCGGATGAGATCAGAGACGTCACGAGGGTTTCCGGAATGGTTCGGAAACAAAGATTTATATATAGGATGACCTCATTTGATTACCGGAAGGTTTTCGGAGTTACCGGGAAAGACGAATGGGTTCCGGGAGTTCACTGGGGCGGGGGGGGGGGGCAGCCCACCCCGGGGAAGCCCATAGGCCTTAGGGGTGCCGCACCAGCCCTTATTGGGCTGGTGGGCAAGCCCAGAGAGGCCCCTGCGCAGGAGATAAGAAATTCAAAGAGGAAAAAAAAGGGGAAGTGGGAAGGAAGGGAAGGACTCCACCTTCCAATCCTAGTTGGACTAGGATTGGAGGAGGAATCCTCCTCCCCCCCATCGGCCGAACCCCTTGGGGCCTCTTGAGCCCCAAGGCAAGGCTCCTCCCCTCCCACCTATATATACAGAGGTTTTAGGGCTGATTTGAGAAAACTTTTCCACGGCAGCCCGACCACATACCTCCACGGTTTTTCCTCTAGATCGCATTTCTGTGGAGCTCGGGCGGAGCCCTACTGAGATTAGATCACCACCAACCTCCGGAGCGCCGTCACGCTGTCAGAGAACTCATCTACCTCTCCATCTCTCTTGCTGGATCAAGAAGGCCGAGATCATCGTCGAGCTGTACGTGTGCTGAATGCGGAGGTGCTGTCCGTTCGGCACTAGATCGTGGGATGGATCGCGGGACGGTTCATGGCACGGTTCGCGGGGCGGATCGAGGGACGTGAGGACGTTCCACTACATCAACCGCGTTCACTAACGCTTCTGCTCTGCGATCTACAAAGGTACGTAGATCAGAAATCCCCTCTCGTAGATGACCATCACCATGATAGGTTTTCGTGCGCGTAGGAATATTTTTTGTTTCCCATGCGACGTTCCCCAACAGTGGCATCATGAGCTAGGTTCATGCGTAGATGTCTTCTCGAGTAGAACACAAAAGTTTTTGTGGGCGGTGATGTGCGTTTTGCTGCCCTCCTTAGTCTTTTCTTGATTCCGCGGTATTGTTGGATCGAAGCGGCTCGGACCGACATTACTCGTACGCTTACGAGAGACTGGTTTCATCGCTACGAGTAACTCAGTTGCTCAAAGATGAATGGCGGGTGTCGATTTCTCGAACTTTAGTTGAATCAGAATTAACCGAGGAGGTCCTTGGATGAGGTTAAATAGCAATTCATATATCTCCGTTGTGGTGTTTGCGTAAGTAAGATGCGATCCTACTAGATACCCATGGTCACCACGTAAAACATGCAACAACAATTAGAGGACGTCTAACTTGTTTTTGCAGGGTATGCTTGTGATGTGATATGGCCAACGATGTGATATGATATATGGGATGTATGAGATGATCATGTTGTAATAGATAATATCGACTTGCACGTCGATGGAACGGCAATCGGCAGGAGCCATAGGGTTGTCTTTAAACTAACGTTTGTGCTTGCAGATGCGTTTACTATATTGCTAGGATGTAGCTTTAGTAGTAATAGCATGAGTAGCACGACAACCCCGATGGCGACACGTTGATGGAGATCATGGTGTGGCGCCGATGACAAAGAAGATCATGCCGGTGCTTTGGTGATGGAGATCAAGAAGCACGTGATGATGGCCATATCATGTCACTTAGGAATTGCATGTGATGTGAATCCTTTTATGCACCTTATTTTGCTTAGAACGACGGTAGCATTATGAGGTGATCTCTCACTAAAATTTCAAGACGAAATTGTGTCCTCCCCGACTGTGCACCTCTGCTACAGTTCGTCGTTTCGAGACACCACGTGATGATCGGGTGTGATAGACTCAACGTTCACATACAACGGGTGCAAAACAGTTGCACACGCGGAACACTCGGGTTAAGCTTGACGAGCCTAGCATGTGTAGAAATGGCCTTGGAACACATGAGACCGAAAGGTCGATCATGAATCATATAGTTGATATGATTAGCATAGGGATGCTTACCACTGAAACTATCCTCAACTCACGTGATGATCGGACTTGAGCTAGTGGAATTGGATCATGAACCACTCAAATGACTAGAGAGATGTACTTTTTGAGTGGGAGTTTAGCAAGTAATTTGATTAAGTTAAACTCTAATTATCTTGAACATAGTCTAAGTCCACTTTGAATATATTTGTGTTGTAGATCATGGCTCACGCGACAGTCACCCTGAATTTTAATACGTTCCTAGAGAAAGCTAAGTTGAAAGATGATGGAAGCAACTTTGTAGACTGGGCTCGTAATCTTAAGTTGATCCTACAAGCTGGGAAAAAGGATTATGTCCTTGATGCTGCGCTAGGAGATGAACCACCCGCTGCGGCTGACCAAGATGTTAAGAACGCTTGGTTATCACGTAAGGAGGACTACTCAGTAGTTCAATGTGCAGTCTTGTATGGCTTAGAACCGGGACTTCAACGTCGCTTTGAGCGTCATGGAGCATATGAGATGTTCCAGGAGTTGAAGTTTATCTTTCAGAAGAACGCCCGGATCGAGAGGTATGAGACCTCCGATAAATTCTATGCTTGCAAGATGGAGGAGAATTCGTCTGTCAGTGAACACGTGCTCAAAATGTCTGGGTACTCAAACCGTCTAGCTGAGCTGGGGGTTGAACTCCCGCAAGAGGCTATCACTTACAGAATTCTTCAATCACTGCCGCCAAGCTATAAGGGCTTTGTATTGAACTACAACATGCGAGGGATGAACAAGTCACCCGGCGAGTTGTTCGCGATGCTGAAAGTCGCAGAGTCAGAACTCCGTAAAGAACATCAAGTGTTGATGGTGAATAAGACCACTAGTTTCAAGAGAAACGGCAAAGGAAAGAAGGGCAATTCAAAGAAGAGCGGCAAACCTGTTGCCAATCCGACGAAGAAACCCAAAGCTGGACCTAATCCCGAAACGGAGTGCTATTATTGCAAGGGTATGGGTCACTGGAAGCGCAACTGCCCCAAGTATCTGGTTGATAAGAAGGCGGCCAAAGAAAAATCAGGTATATTTGATATACATGTTATTGATGTGTACTTAACCAGCTCTCGTAGTAGTGCCTGGGTATTCGATACCGGTTCTGTTGCTCATATTTGCAACTCGAAACAGGAACTGCGGAATAGGCGAAGGCTGGCGAAAGATGAAGTGACGATGCGCGTGGGAAATGGTTTCAAGGTTGATGCAATCGCCGTCGGCACAGTTTCACTTCAGTTACCATCAGGATTAGTTATGAACTTGAATAATTTTTATTTAGTGCATGCGTTGAGCAGGAACATTATATCTGGATCTTGTTTATTGCAAGACGGTTACTCGTTTAAGTCAGAGAATAATGGTTGTTCTATTTCTATGAGTAATATCTTTTATGGTCATGCACCCAATGTGAGAGGATTGTTCATATTGAATCTTGATAGTGATACCACACATATACATAACATTGAGACCAAAAGAGTAAGAGTTAACAATGATAGCGCCATGTTTTTATGGCACTACCGCTTAGGTCATATTGGTGTAAAGCGCATGAAGAAACTCCATACCGATGGACTTTTGGAGTCACTTGACTTTGATTCACTTGACACGTGCGAACCATGCCTCATGGGCAAGATGACTAAAACTCCGTTCTCCGGAACAATGGAGCGTGCAAGTGACTTGTTGGAAATCATACATACCGATGTTTGTGGTCCTATGAGCCTGGAGGCACGTGGCGGATATCGTTATTTTCTCACCTTCACCGACGATTTGAGTAGATATGGTTATGTCTACTTAAAGAAGCACAAGCCTGAAACATTTGAAAAGTTCAAGCAATTTCAGAGTGAAGTTGAAAATCATCGTAACAAGAAGATCAAATTCCTACGGTCTGATCGTGGGGGTGAATATCTGAGTTTCGAGTTTGGTGCTCACCTAAAACAATGTGAAATTGTTTCACAGTTGACACCGCCTAGAACACCACAGCGTAATGGTGTGTCCGAACATCGTAATCGAACTTTATTAGAGATGGTGCGATCTATGATGTCTCTTACCGATCTGCCGTTATCGTTTTGGGGTTATGCATTAGAAACAACTGCATTCACTTTAAATAGGGCACCATCAAAATCCATTGAGATGACACCATACGAACTGCGATATGGCAAAAGACCAAAGTTTTCATTTCTTAAAGTTTGGGGATGTGATGCTTATGTCAAAAAGCTTCAGCCTGAAAAGCTGGAACCCAAAGCGGAAAAGTGCATCTTCATAGGTTACCCAAAAAAGACAGTTGGGTACACCTTCTATCTCAAATCCGAGGGCAAAGTGTTTGTTGCTAAGAACTGAGCTTTTCTCGAGAAGGAGTTTCTCTCGAGAGAATTGAGTGGGAGGAAGATAGAACTTGATGAGGTTGTCGAACCTCTCATCCCTCTGGATGGTGGCGCAGGGCAAGGGGAAACCCCTGTCGTTGCGACACCGGTTGAGGAGGAAGTTAATGATGATGATCATGAAACTCCGGATCTAGTTCCTATCGAACCTCGTAGGTAGACGAGACCGCGTACTACTCCAGATTGGTATGGTAATCCTGTCTTATCAATCATGTTGTTAGACAACAATGAGCCTGCGAATTATGAAGAAGCAATGGTGGGCCTGGATTCCAAAAAATGGCTGGAGGCCATGAAGTCCGAGATAGGATCCATGTATGAAAACAAAGTGTGGACTTTGGAAGTACTACCTAAGGGCCGCAAGGCTATTCAGAACAAATGGATCTTTAAGAAGAAGACTGACGCTGACGGTAATGTGACCGTTTATAAAGCTCGACTTGTGGCAAAGGGTTTTTCACAAGTTCAAGGAGTTGACTACGATGAGACATTCTCACCCGTAGCGATGCTTAAGTCAGTCAGAATCATGTTAGAAATAGCTGCATTTTTTGATTATGAAATCTGACAGATGGATGTCAAAACGGCGTTCCTTAATGGTTTCCTTAAGGAAGAGTTGTATATGATGCAACCCGAAGGTTTTGTCGATCCTAAAAATGCTAACAAAGTATGCAAGCTCCAGCGATCCATTTATGGACTGGTGCAAGCATCTCGGAGTTGGAATAAACGCTTTGATGAGGTGATCAAAGCATTTGGGTTTATACAAGTGGTTGGAGAATCTTGTATTTACAAGAAAGTGAGTGGGAGCTCTGTGGCGTTTCTAATATTATATGTGGATGACATATTGCTGATTGGAAACAACGTGGAGTTTTTGGAAAGCGTAAAGGATTACTTGAATAAAAGTTTCTCTATGAAGGACCTAGGAGAAGCTGCTTACATTCTAGGCATTAAGATCTATAGGGATAGATCAAAACGCGTGATAGGACTTTCACAAAGCACATACCTTGATAAAGTTTTGAAAAGGTTCAAAATGGAACAGTCCAAGAAGGGGTTCTTGCCAGTTTTACAAGGTACGAGATTGAGTAAGACTCAGTGCCCAGCAACTGATAAAGATAGAGAGCATATGAGCACCGTCCCCTATGCTTCAGCCATAGGTTCTATCATGTATGCAATGTTGTGCACTAGACCGGACGTTAGCCTGGCCATAAGTATGGCAGGCAGGTTCCAGAGTAATCCAGGAGTGGATCACTGGACGGCGGTCAAGAATATCCTTAAGTACGTGAAAAGGACTAAGGATATGTTTCTCGTGTATGAGGTGACGAAGAGCTCGCCGTAAAAGGTTACGTCGATGCAAGCCTTGACACAGATCCGGACGACTCTAAGTGACAAACCGGATACATATTTATTCTTAATGGGGGTGCGGTAAGCTCGTGCAGTTCCAAGAAAAGCGTCGTAGCTGATTCTACATGTGAAGCGGAATACATGGCTGCCTCGGAGGCGGCTAAGGAGGGTGTCTGGATGAAGCAGTTCATGACGGATCTTGGAGTGGTGCCAAGGGCACTGAATCCAATAACCTTGTTCTGTGACAACACGGGTGCCATTGCCTTAGCAAAGGAACCACGGTTTCACAAGAAGACCAGACACATCAAACGACGCTTCAACCTCATCCGCGACTACGTCGAAGGGGAGGACGTAAATATATGCAAAGTGCACACAGATCTGAATGTAGCAGACCCACTGACTAAACCTCTTCCACGGGCAAAACATGATCAACACAAGAACTGTATGGGTGTTAGATTTATTACAATGTAATTCGCATGCTGATGTGAGGGCTAGATTATTGACTCTAGTGCAAGTGGGAGACTGTTGGAATTATGCTCTAGAGGCAATGATAAATAAGTTATTATTATAATTCCTGTGTCAAGATAATCGTTTATTATCCATGCTATAATTGTATTGAATGAAGACTTAGATACATGTGTGGATACATAGACAAAACACCGTCCCTAGCAAGCCTCTAATTGGCTAGCCAGTTGATCAAGGATAGTCAGGGTCTTCTGGCTATGAGCAAGGTGTTGTTGCTTGATAAATGGATCACATCATTGGGAGAATCATGTGATGGACTAGACCCAAACTAATAGACGTAGCATGTTGATCGTGTCATTTTGTTGCTACTGTTTTGTGCGTGTCAAGTATTTATTCCTATGACCATAAGATCATATAACTCACTGACACCAGAGGAATGCTTTGTGTGTATCAAACATCACAACGTAACTGGGTGGCTATAAAGATGCTCTACAGGTATCTCTGAAGGTGTCCGTTGAGTTAGTATGGATCAAGACTGGGATTTGTCACTCCGTGTGACGGAGAGGTATCTCGGGGCCCACTCGGTAGTACAACATCACACACAAGCCTTGCAAGCAATGTGACTTAGTGTAAGTTGCAGGATCTTGTATTACGGAACGAGTAAAGAGACTTGCCGGTAAACGAGATTGAAATAGGTATGCGGATACTGACGATCGAATCTCGGGCAAGTAACATACCGAAGGACAAAGGGAATGACATACGGGATTATATGAATCCTTGGCACTGAGGTTCAAACGATAAGATCTTCTTAGAATATGTAGGATCCAATATGGGCATCCAGGTCCCGCTGTTGGATATTGACCGAGGAGTCCCTCGGGTCATGTCTACATAGTTCTCGAACCCGCAGGGTCTGCACACTTAAGGTTCGACGTTATTTTATGCGTATTTGAGTTATATGGTTGGTTACCGAATGTTGATCGGAGTCCCGGATGAGATCACGGACGTCACGAGGGTTTCCGGAATGGTACGGAAACGAAGATTGATATATAGGATGACCTCATTTGATTACCGGAAGGTTTTCAGAGTTACCGGGAATGTACCGGGAATGACGAATGGGTTCCGGCAGTTCACCGGGTGGGGGGGGGGGCAGCCCACCCCGGGGAGCCCATAGGCCTTAGGGGTGCCGCACCAGCCCTTTGTGGGCTGGTGGGCAAGCCCAGAGAGGCCCGTGCGCAGGAGATAAGAAAATCAAAGAGAAAAGAAAAAAAGAGGAAGTGGGAAGGAAGGGAAGGACTCCACCTTCCAATCCTAGTTGGACTAGGATTGTAGGAGGAATCCTCCTCCCCCCATCGGCCGAACCCCTTGGGGCCTCTTGAGCCCCAAGGCAAGGCTCCTCCCCTCCCACCTATATATACGGAGATTTTAGGGCTGATTTGAGACAACTTTACCACGGCAGCCCGACCACATACCCCCACGGTTTTTCCTCTAGATCGCGTTTCTGCGGAGCTCGGGCGGAGCCGTGCTGAGATTAGATCACCACCAACCTCCGGAGCGCCGTCACGCTGCCGGAGAACTCATCTACCTCTCTGTCTCTCTTGCTGGATCAAGAAGGCCGATATCATCGTCGAGCTATACGTGTGCTGAACGCGGAGGTGCCGTCCGTTCGGCACTAGATCGTGGGACGGATCGCGGGACGGTTCGTGGGACGGTTCGCGGGGCGGATCGAGGGACGTGAGGACGTTCCACTACATCAACCGCGTTCACTAACGCTTCTGCTCTGCGATCTACAAAGGTACGTAGATCGGAAATCCCCTCTCGTAGATGGACATCACCATGATAGGTTTTCGTGCGCGTAGAAATTTTTTTGTTTCCCATGCGACGTTCCCCAACAAGTCCTATGCGGCCATGCAGGCTGGGGATCGAGCGGTAGCCGACACGGCTTGGCGCTGCCGAGGCGCGTCGTGCCTGCTCCCTGTGCCCGCGCTGTGGGGACAAGCGCCGCGGCGGCCAGGAGGAGCAGGAGCGTGCATCTCGGGCCCCCTCTCATGGTAGTAGCTTGCGTTCCGTCGCGGCTCACAAATCGCCCATGAAACGGCTCTCCCGGCGCCGATATGGGGGCGGATTTGCGTGCTGGCAAGAGAAGCGGCGGCCAGTGCGTGGCGGAGGAGGTGAGATTTGAGGGGAAAGTGGTGGCCGAGGTGGCGTCAGGGAAGAAGGGAAGGGAAGAGAGGTTTCGGGACTACGGGCGTGGAATTAAAGTGGGGCTGCGAGCAACGGCAATGTCGACCTACTCCACTCAGCTCTCTACAACTGCTGCCGCTGCGCTTGCTCTGCTTCTTTTCACCGCCGCGGTAGCATGCGTGTGTCACTCTTGTGGCCTGGTGTATTCCACTAGCCGGTGAGGGCGCCGGGAGGATGGGCCCCGCGAAACAGTGGAACGGTACGCGTACTGCGCGCGGTGTTGTGACGGTGGAGGACAACTTGCCTCAGTTGCGCTTGTGTGTTCCGTTTTCCCCGGTCTTTTAAAAAAAGGCTTTTTGGATACCTTTTTCGGTGGTGGGAACCGCGGCCATGTGCAGGGGAAGGCGTGGGGGGCCGCTCGTCATGGACCTTTGACAGCGGTTTAGTGGAGTACCTAAGACGACGCAGGATTGCATGAGGTCAAGTAGTATAGGTGGTGTTTCTTTTCAAGGGACTAGACTTTTTTTAGTCTCAAGGACTAAGAAAAAAAAGTCTCTCCAGTAGAGTCTTTTTCTAGTCCCTTAAGGAAAAGTCTCTCCTGTTTCTTTACCTAGGGACTAAAAGGGACTTTTTTAGTCTAGTCCCTCTAAAGAAACACCACCATAATGTGGACAACCGATAGATTCGTGTTGTTAGCACCAGAACACGGTCCCATAAGTTAGAGACCGCAGCCGCTGCTGCCAAATGCTAGCTGTGAGCCAACCAAACCGAAAATTTATAAAGTCATATATACTTCATTCTTATGAGCATTTTCGAAAGACTGAACTATCATCCTGAAATTAGTCATTATAAACGTCTTATCATCGACGGACCACGTTTGATTTCATCCTTCACGTTCCCAAAAGCTCAAAAACTTACGACATCTCAGGGGCAACATGACATCCCAATGTTGGGCGCAAGGAAAAAATGTGTGCATCTCGTGCCCGAGAATCCGAGCCCGAAAATCTCGTGCGCGTCTGCCTCACATGCAAGCTCGGGCTCGGCCTCCTCTCCGTCGCTCGCTCCGCGGTTTCTACTGCGAGTTTCATGAAGCTCTCGCAATTTTGAAGAAGATGTCGAGACGTCTTGCTCGTCTTACTCCTCAAAATCCACTCCTTCTCTTCTTTTGTCGAATCTATAGGGAATTAACGATTTGTGTTCCTTTAAAGAGAGGACGAAAGGAGGAGAAGGGGCACAACGTGAGGAAGGCGGTCGTCGGCGCTGGCGACTTCGGTGACCGGCCGGCGGACAGGGATACGAGCTCTTGTTGAGGTGGCGTAGCTCGGTGCGGGCTGGTTCCTCCGGATCGTGCCTTGGCTCTCCCGAAGCGTGCACGTCCCTGATGGTCGGATATAGGCTTTTCACTCTCCTCTCTAATGGTTCATTCCTGGATGTCTCTCACTCCCATATTCTCAAGTTGGCACTGTTTTCTTTTTCACGGGGTGCATTGGTGTCTTCTTCTTCTTCTTGCATTGTGCTGATCTTTGCTACTAGACGCTCAAGAGAAAACGGGTGAACTCCTCGATAGAGAAAACGGGTGAACTCCTCGATAGAGAAAACATACACACTCGAGGTTGGTTATCCTCGTATATATATATACATGAATTGTTAATATTGTATCTTGTGGTCGCTAGGACTTTATTTCATTAGATGTTTTCTGTGAGGAAAGGTCTTCACTTATGACCATCTGTAATGTTGCAAAACACGACCATGTGCCAGCTTCAGATTTTTATTTGCTCCATCTCGCACACGAGCCGACTCATAATGTACGCCATGTAAATATAATAATAGGAGATGGTGCGGTGGATATACCATTATGGCACTAATCCTACATATGTAAGTAACTATTTTCGACCTGCCATTCCACAAGCAAGGGGTGCCATGCACGAGCGAAACGAAAACTAAGCAAGGGGAATTCCATGGATGACATAGCAATCGTAGCCTCAAGAGAGCAATTATGCCTTAAGCCCAAAACCATACACATATGTCATGTCATCAAAGATCCACGACAACATACATGACATTATTTTTCGGTTATTACTTGATCCCCACCAATTTTATTCCAACATGCATACATAAGCCATGCACACATGCGACCTCATCAAAGGCCTCTGCATCAAAAAAATTTAATTATACTACCTTGCCTATATTAAATAAAAAACAGTTATACAATGATCCAGCATAATATCTAAATATCAGTTTTTCTAAAGCGTATATAGATGTGCTTTAAGTATTGCATATTTAAGTCCTATATTAAGATTAAAATTTGTGTGAGTATTTTTTTTCAAGTTTAATTGAGTCATTTACATGTATAATATTTAAGACACATCTAGATGTATCCAAGACAAACTCATCTAATATTTAATATATATTTTTAGTATTTTTATATTATTAGTCCAAACGTTCATACAATCAATTCTTGTCCAGGTATATCTTTGAAACCCAGCAAGAGGAACAATGTTTGACACCAAGCAAGGGACTAACTAGCCTGACGCAAGTGAGAGCTCACACACACGCACAATTTAGAAGGAGAATACATCACCTTCTAGGAAAGAACGACACGATGCAGCGCCCAGCCGCACTAGACGGTAGAGGAAGAAGACCCATCTGCCAGTGCGAGCACAAACTGAAAGAAAATGATGAAGAATATCCGTGGCACCTCTCATGACACACCTTTCAACTTCTCGCAAACGAAGATAAAGGCAACCTAGCCTAGCACGAAGGGCAGAGGTTCAGCCGCCGTGGAGAGCGGACATCCGCTTAATGTGCGGCATGTTCCTTCAAGAGCTGAGAACATTCTAAAGCTGCAAAAGGGACATGATTTGAATAAATGTCTGCGGGTCGTGAAAGATCAGTCCCTTAAATATAACCTTTTTTCTAGACGTCCAAAAAGCCCAAGCCAATCTATGCTCTCTGCTCATTGATCCTTATGCAAGGAAATTGAAGGAATCTCCTATTTGCCGCTCTTTACGGCAGGGAGTCGGACAAATTAATGCACAGAGAAGGGGAGGCGCGGGATTTTAATGGGCTGGCCCATTAGCGCTTCACTGATCCCGGCTTTGGGAACATTCTAGAGGTTTCCAACCTGGTTTTTTCTGGTTTTGGGTTACATCTAGAAGGTTCTTGAACCGGTTTTTCTTTTTTTCGTTTGCTTTTTCCTTTATTCTTTTTCTGTTTTTGTGTCAAACAATATTCTGTATATTAAAAAAATGTTCTGGATTTCCATTTTTTTCTTCAAATATATATATATATTTTTTAATTTTAAGAAAATGTTTTAAATTTCAAATAGTTGCCTTTTAAAAAATATTTATAACTTTAAACAATTTTGGTATTTTCAAAAAATGTTCGGTTATTTAAAATAATGTTCGGTATTTCAGAAAATGTTCAGTATTTTCAGAAAATGTTCGAATTAATGAAATTTTGATCGATTTTTAAACTAAGTTGATGTTCGAAATTAGTTCTGAAATTTCAAAAATGTTATTGATTTTAACAAATATTACAAATTTCAAAACAATTGTCCTTTTAAACATTCTTTAATAATATACAAATTGTTCTAGATTTTCTAAAAAAATCTTGTCTTTCAAAAAATATTCGTGTTCTCCAAAATTATTCGCGTTTATAAAATTGTTTAAGACTATTCAAAATTCTTCTCATTTTCATAAAAATTATCTAGATTCAAAAAATATTCGTGCTTTAAAAAATTGTTCTGGGTTTTTCAAAATTATTCTCCATTTCAAAAATTTGTTCACAAGATTAAAAAAAGGTTGGTGCTTTAAAAAATCTTTGCGCTTCCAAATTTGTTCAGGATTTTTCAAAATTGTCCTCGTCTTCAAAATTTGTTATCAAGATTCAAAAAATATTTGCGCTTTAAAATTTTATTTGTGATTTCAAATTTGTTCTCTGTTTAAAAATGTTCATGTTTTCTAAAAATGATTGGAAAATTCAACATTTGTTCGTTTTTGAAAACAATAAAAAGGAAAAAGAACCAGAAAATAAAAAAAGAAAGGAAATAAACAGAAAAGTAAAAAAAAGAAACAGAAAAAAAAAAGGAAAATGAAAAAAAAATACTGGCCCGGACCACTCAGGCGACCACCCTGTGCTTCCGAGCAACTCCCTGCTCCGGAATGCGGCAGGTAGGAGCTCCCTAAAATGAAATCCTCGAAACCGGCCAGAGCCCAAGCTCGTGTAAACGCCTCTCTGAACACACTTCACACATACTCAGACTAGTCATAGTGGAGACTAGGGAGTAACTTAGACAACGTCACTACCTCTATAGTGGTCCTAATAGAGAGAATATCATACAAAAAATCAATATTCAATGAAAACTTTGTGAAAATATATATATTTTAAAGTTTTCTAAAAATCTGAAAAAACTATAAAATGTTAAGAGGGAGATGTTTATTGCCATACGAAATTCTAAGTTGTAACACATTACGACATCTGAGCTATGAAAAAGGCAAATTTCAGTCATAAATAGTGACATTACTATTTGGCACTGTTCAATGATGATTTTGTCTTTTTTTCATAACTCGCATACCGTAATGTATTTCAATTTAAAATTTTGCATGACAATAAAACATCATCCTCTTAACATCTTGTAATTTTTTTTCAATTTTTTTGAACTTCAAAAATGTATTTTGCTTGTCGTTTTCACCAATTTCTATCGAATGTTTGTTTTTCGTATGATATTCTCTCAATGGGTTGGGGAGAATATCATACGGAATTCAATATTCGATGAAGAATTTGTGAAAAATCGTATTTTAAAGTTTTAAGAATCTGAAAAAACTATAAAATGTTAAGAGGGAGATGTTTTATTGCCATAAGAAATTTTAAGTTGAAACACATTAGGCCATGTGAGCTATGAAAAGGACAAACTTCAGCCGTGAATAGTGACATAACTATTTGGCACTACTCAATGCTGATTTTTTTTATTTTTCATAGCTCGCATACCGTAATGTATTTCAATTTAAAATTTTGCATGGCAATAAAACATCATTCTCTTAACATCCTGTAATTTTTTTAGCTTTTTTGAACTTCAAAATATTTTTTCTTGTGGTTTTCACCAGTTTTCATTGAATGTTGGTTTCCGTATGATATTCTCCCAATGGGTTGGGGAGAATATCATACGGAAACCAATATTCAATGAATATTTTTTGAAAAATCATATTTTAAAGTTTTAAGAAAAAACTAAAAAACTATAAAATTTTAAGTTAAAACACATTACAATATGTGAGCTATGAAAAATACAAATTTTAGCCATAAATAGTGACATTACGATCTGACACTATTCAACGCTGATTTTGTCTTTTTCATAGCTCGCATACCATAATGTATTTCAATTTGAAATTTTGCATGGCAATAAAACATCATCCTCGTAACATCTTGTAATTTTTTAATATTTTTTTAAACTACAAGGTACATTTTTCTTGTGGTTTTCACCAATTTTCACCGAACCTTTGTTTTCCATATGATATTCTTCCAATGGGTTGGCGAGAATATCATACGGAAACCAATATTCAATAAAAACTTCGTTTACAATCGTATTTTAAAGTTTAAAAAATCTGAAAAAACTATAAAAGACTGCTACTCTCGATTCCACAATTCCCAATGGAGCTTGTCCGGACGCAACGGCAACAATCACGATCTCTCACAATCTAACAAAAGGACAGGATTTCCACCATTCTCGTAATCGGATTTCGTTGCTGATGGATGATCTCTTCCAACAGAACTCCGACCATCGATCGTTGAGGAATTATCTACTCCCTCCATTCCTAAATATAAGTCTTTTTATTAATTTCACTACGGGACTACATACGAAACAAAATGAACGAATCTACACTCTAAAGCATGTCTATATATATATCTGTATGTAGTCATTTAATAAAATCTCTAAAAAGACTTATATTTAGAAACGGAGGGAGTACCAGTGCATGTGGCCGTTGCTCCCGTCCAGTCACGTCTTGTCCCAACTCATTGCGGATTACCCGGCGTTGATGATGAAGATCCACCTGCTGCCGCCTTGGGCGTCTCCGTGGCATTCCCTTCTGCACCGAGCGAAAAATCAACAGGAAGCTGAATTCATTCGCGCGCTCGCCTGGCCCGAAACAGACGACGCGCCAGGCATCACGTGGGTGCGCGGCCCAACTGGTGTGTAATGCATGCAGCGGGAGCGTACCGTGGTCGACGACGACGAGGCCCTTCCGGTGCCGCTCCATGACGGCGAGGATGTACTTGAAGGACTCCGTGTCGCAGGGGATGCTGAGCGCGCCGCCCACGTATTCGAACTCGAACTCCTCCTCCGCCTTCTCCAGCAGCCGCCGGAACACCGGGTTGCCCAGGTACTCCGTCGGCACCACGAACCGCCGCCGCTCCGCGCCCACGTACACCGCGCAGCACCCGCGCGGCACGCCCGCGGGGGCCCCCGGGGTCGTCGGCTGGCCGTCGCCGTTGCCGTGCTCCTCCTGCTTCTCCGGCGCCGGTACCACCAGCGGCAACTTGTTGGCGCTGGCAACGTCCCTGTTCTGTTCATGAGCGTTGGCGTCGCGCTCGCCGGTGGCGCTGCCATTGGATGTTCTCCCGGTGGTCTTGGCGGCGGTGGATTGCCAACGCTGGAGCATCTGCCTGATCCAGATGATCTTCGGGAGGCCGGTGGCTGGTGCCGCCGCCGGCCCGTCAGCATTACTCCCCCGTTCCATCAATCGTCGGCTAGACGGCTCGCACGGTCGCCACGGTTACGGCCGGGCCAACCTAAACGAGCTAACATGGATCTCGTTGAACGATCTGAAGGAATCAACAAGCTTGAAGCCTTGAACTGGGTACGTGCAAGAGGCTTCTGTTGCCCCGGCCCTATACACAAATCATACGCTCGTCGTCGGCATGATCCTAAGAGCTTGAAGAATAGGTGAACGCTCATCAACTCGACAGGGATGTGCCGATCGGATGGCAGAGGAGGGGGCAATGGAGTTCATGCACGGCCGCCATTCACGCCATGCATGGTCTCCACAAGGCGAGCTCACAATGAATAATGGCCGTGCGTGTTTTAAGGCGGATTTTTCTCCGAGGAGATGCCAACTACATGACGAGGCATTGCATGACACCTACTCTCTTCGATTCCAAAATAAGTATACTAAAATTAAGACATTTATTTTACGTATTTGCTGAGACTAAGCTAGCTCAGATTCAGGTTTGGTCGCATTTACAGTCTCAGCCCGTTCGATCGTTTTCACGCCACGATTCGTGAGTTCGGCCTCTTTTATGTTTGTTGCAGCCGTTATCTGTTTTGTTCACTCCGGGTGCCCGTTTTCTTCTGACCCTTTTCTTAAGCCGAACCGAAGCATCTACGACTTGTTCCCCATTTTCTCGGCTGCAGTCTTCCATCATCACATCGCCTCTGTTCGCTGGAAGGAGGAGAGCTTCAACGGGAAGGAGGAGAGGTGAAAGGGAGGAGTCAACTGTTTTGTGCGCCGCCTGTTCAAGTGAGGCATTTCTTCCCCGTTTTATACTTCGTATTTTGTTTTGGTAAAGTTTTTTTCTAGGGTTTGTGCAGATGTATAGAATGGGATGTAGATTTCTGCCTTATAGGAGGGGATGTGAAGAGGACTTAAAAGGGTTGATTCATGTTTTTCTCATTGGGGTTGGTATGCACTAGTAGACAACAGGGCTTTGGTCTTGGTCAGATCAGAGCATTAGTTCTGATCTTGTTACGAACCGGGTATAATGGGAGCATCAGTCCTGGTTCGAGCGGTTAGGACGTCGGCCGGGCCTCGACAGGCATCAGTCCCGATTCAACTTCGAACTTTAGTCCCGGTTCCACACACCAATCAAGACTAAAAGGGTTGTTGCCCTTTAGCCCCGATTTGTGTCCCTTTAGTCCCAGTTTTAGACATAAATCGGGACTAAAGTTTTGCCTATATATATCCACGCCCTCATCTTCTTTGTTTTTTGGCCGTGGATGGGTGGGAGGTGTGTGCTACTCTGTTCTCATCTTCTATGCATATCAGGTGTTTGATGAAATACCCGAGCACACTTCAGTTTTCTCCTCTTCAAGCTCGACCTCCAAGCTACATTTTCTGCAAGATTTGTCTAGGTTTGGCGGTGCACGAACAAACAAGTGTTCTAAAAGGTTAGCAACTTCATCCTTTCATCTCTCACTATTAGTTTAGCTCATTTCAAATGCTCTTCAAGTAGAGTGGTTTGTGGGTTTTAGTGAAGGAGTGTATGCGGGAGTTCATTTGATTTAGATGCACAATCTGAGCTCAAATTCACTTCTTAGAGTCTGCACATGCGTAGGGTGCCGTCCTGTCGCCGTCCCCGTCCTCACCGTCGTCGATCGCCCGCTCCGATCTCGTCGCCGACACCACCGTGGTGAGCCTCTTGTTCTTATTTTCTTTTGAAAAGGAAAAAAATCTTACTTGTATATAGCTATTTGTATAATTTTCTTACTTTTATTATTGTTTTTTATTATATAGTGCCATGGTTTTGGTATCCGCCCCGTCGGCTCTCGTCAGATCTATGATTCAGATGTGGTATATTACCTTTTATAACTATTTGTTTCATTTAGTGTTTATGACAATTATGCCGACCAACGTGACATAGATGTTTTTATCTAGGAGGTATATGAACGGAAATTCCAATCGACCCTCTTATCGAGAGATTAAGTTTGGTTTAAAAGAAAACAATTACTTGAAAGAAAATATGAAGAGGAGAAGATGAAATTGGAGTTGCATGTTGCTGATGTCGTCGACGATCACAAGATCCTGATGGATGCAGTGCGCTTGAAGATTAGAAAAATTAAAAAATATGTCATTAATAATGAGGCTTGGTATCATTATGTTGTTGGATAAACTCTTATCTTAGTTGCGATTTTGATCGCATTTGTTGTTGCATTTAAATATTTTACATAGTTGTATCTTAGTTTGAATGCATGTTTTAATTAGATGCTCTAGAGAGTTGTATGTTGTTCTATGAGAACTATATGTATGAACTTTATGTATTTATTTATTTAGTAATAACATTTGATCACTACTATACTTTGCTTTTAATGTGATGATATATTGTATTAATTTGGTCACTTCTCTATTCATGATGTTTTGTAATGGTTTTTGATATACTTAATTATATAATGCACGCAGATGAACCAATAATGGATGTACGGTGACCGACGCACCTCCGACTACATTGACGGTCTGCATAATTTTCTCAAAATGGCTAAGGCAAACAAGCAAAATAGTTTTATGTATTGTCCATGTATTGTCCGTCGGATACGAAGGATTACTCTTCCTCAAAAACCCTTCACTTGCACCTGCTTGAGAAGAGTTTTATGTCACACTATAATGTTTGGACCAAGCACGAAGAAAGAGGGGTTATGATGGAAGACAATGAAGAAGAGGACGAAGACAATGTTTCTATGTTATACTTTTCATCTCTGCTGATTATCCTGCTCTGATGTACACACTTATCACATATTGAGCAGTTTGCATTATTTACACATTGGTCCTTCTCTTCTTTTGCTTATACTTTTTGCAAACTGTCAGTAATCTTATACTCCTACTCTTCAAATATATAACAACAGTAACTAAGGCAATAGTGAGGCACCAATAAAAAAATCCCTCCTCCCATGTATTAATGTATATTGGTCATAATTTACAAATTCTATTTTAACTCCGAATAAATGTTCTCCTAAATACTTTTTATATTCTCAGCACCGATATTATTTCATAATTCTTTTTCTTACATAAATCATCTGCTTTACACTCCTTATCATTCACACTTAATATTTACTTCAAAATTCCTCACGACCATAATGGAACCCAACGATGACTTCCACAAGAACATATTCATGGGCCATGCACATCAGGATATAAGACTTTGCAATGTAGCATTAATTAAGTACAGCAAAATTGAACCCTTACCGAGCTCTCTCACGCCCTCATCGATTTATACCGTTAGATCACATGTCTTAGCTATCATCGGCCGTCCAAGATACTTTTTACTCTCGCATGTGGTGGTACTGGGCCGAATGTCCTCGGCCAGCTATTCCCACGGTCGAATCGGAGGAATCTCACTCATTGATATTCTTGAACGTCTGATGCTAGAGGAACGTTCTTGATTCTGATTCGCGTCCTCGTAGCCACCCCGCTCCTCAATCTCGATCCTTCCTGACCTTGGCTAGGGCAGACCTATGTGCGCCGCGGCAGCGTAGATGGAGAAATAGAGATAGAGAAACACAGGAGAATCCCGCTGGATCGCCACCCCTCATAGAAAATCAGATCGATCAGTCGCTGCCACGAATCTCGCCGGATCGCCACCTCTCATAAAAAATTAGATCGATCGGTCGCTGCCACATCAAGGACACCATGCCGTCGCTGTTGTCCCAGTTCCAGGAGAACCTTACCCCTTTTGATGCTCCTCTAAGAACTGCCCATGTTGTATCATGTTGGACCTTTTTCTTTGGCTCATTTATTTGTTTTCTCTCGGGTGATACTCTATTTTCAGGTCGTGATGCTTGGGCTGGATGCAGCGGGCATGACCACCATCCTGTACAAGCTGCATATCGGGAAGGTCCTCTTGACTCTCCCTACGATTGGTAGTCTATTTGTGATAACCTGACTTATTAGGGATAATAGACTACTCATATCAATAAGGAATTCCTTCTTTTCCGGGAGCCTATTCGGGTGTGCATGAGTGAGGACAAAGTGCGCAGAAAACACTAGTATTGATATGTGGGGCCAGTCTAGATCCCGTCAGGAGTAACAACCGTCGGCGGGTGTGTCTGAGGCGTTACACTATTCAAAATATATTTTTGGTGTTAAACTATTAACGAGGGGAGGAAAGTGAGTGATTGTTGTTGGTAGTAGAAGAATAAATCAACCTGTTGTATATTGTGTGATAAGCAGATGGAGTTCGTGGCGGAACCCGGGAAGTCAGAGACGACCGAGGCAATGAAAGCAGCTTGAGCAAGAGGTCAGCTCTGTTGTTCTATTTGTCATTTTAAGAGATGGTTCCTTTCTTGGAAATAGATAGATAAACACGGGAGAATCCCGCCGGATCGCCACCCCTCATAGAAAATCAGATCGATCGGTCGTAGCCACATCAAGGACACCACGCGGCCGCTATTGTCCCGGTTCCAGGAGAACCTTACCCCTTTTGATGCTCCTCTAAGAACTGCCCGTGTTGTATCATGTTGGACCTTTTTCTTTGGGTCATTTATTTGTTTTCTCTCGGGTGATACTCTATTTTCAAGTCATGATGCTTGGGCTGGACGTAGCGGGCATGACCACCATCCTGTACAAGGTGCATATCGGAAGGATATTACTCAATAGCTACGTCCATGTTTTTGGGACGTGGCGGTCTTATATCTACTCTACTAAGACATTTCATAGAAGAGCAATCTGGATACTTGCTATTGTGGTCTGGACTCACAATTGCATCAGTGTCATGGATCAAGAGATGCATTAATTTTGATGTCAAACTATTGTCCCGTTTCTTGCATGGGGCCTAAACTCATAAAATATATATTTTTAGGTTGTTGTAATGTGGAAATATGCAGTCATCATATTTTTTGTTTTATACCCCGTCCGTTTGAAAAATCTTGTCCCAAGCTTGTCCTTCAAATGGATGTATCTAGCACCAAATTAGTGCTAGATACATCCATTTGATAGGCAAGCTTTTTCGGACGGAGGAAGTATATATTTTACCCTATTTGAAGTTTCTTATGCCTTGGAATATGTTTTGTTTATAACTAGCACAAACCCATTTGTCTGAAGTTAACCAAAGGTGAAAACTCTATGATTTGCAACATCACCATCAGTTTCTTGTTATGTGATTGGTGTAGAGAAGAATATCCATACAACACCGGAGTTTCTTTGTTCATCTGAAAATATTAGTTGCTTTATACTGTATGGATTCTTGAGGTGTCAACTAGATGTGTGCATACTTAAGTTAATACCATTATTTCTTCTATTATAACTACAAAAATTGAACCACAAATTATCTAGTATTTTATTTCATTAAGCGGCTTGAATTAACTTGTTTCAAAAACATGCTTGATTGAACAATCCGATTAGATATTTATTTATTCCACCAAAACACTATGTCTAAACTATTGCTTGTGCTTTAGCTTCTACGATTGTTTGAAAAACTTTTCTAGACCCATTTTCTTCCACCCTTTGAGGTCATGTCCCGTGAGGAGGCACACTAGTGCACGTCATTGGAGGACCTCTGTGAAGTAGTCTTTTATACATGGTGGATGTAGGGAGCTACTTCATGTTGGAACTGCGGCACATGCGCTTGGATGGGTTGGTTGATAGTGGAGAGATGGCGTTGTGGCTAGCCCCGGCAAGATGCTTCTCTTTGTATGCGCCATCACTTAATTCTTCAGTGCCGTGCAACTTGTTGGCGCCATCGTCTGCCATGGCTTGCTTCTTGTCCTCTGCTCCCCGCTTGCTGGAACCAAGTACCATGATGTAGTAACCCTGAATGTAAAATAAGAACTTCGACAACCTGACCAAACAATCATATTGATCTTACGTGCTTTACATGATCATGCTTTGTTATATGAGGTATTGTGGAGGCGGCTGACACAATGCTTGCAAGCAGGTATAGATATCATCATGCCGTTGTCCATTGACTTGCCTCAATTTTTGTGTTGAGTGTTTACCGAGTTTGATAATTGGATGCGTTTTTGCAAAGTTCAAAGGGTTGCAGTCTCTATTGCAAATGCTTGGAAGAAGATAATTACAGATTGCTTCTAGTTTGTGATAATTCGGTCCAAATTTTGTGTAATCTACTACACGTTAAGGACATGGTGGTATTGTTTATCACCAATTTGCATGAGTTTTTTGGGGTCAAATAGATGGACGCTGGTGCGTGACATATAGTTCATGTGGCCATATATTATTGATGAATAATATTTTTGTTGGTGAAATTAATAAGGATAACTTCTTAATTGTTGCTCCCTTTCAGATCTTTCTGCGACAATAAAAAAGTACCAATGCATCTTTTTCACTATCATCGGCTTTAGTCTGCACTTTGATTAGTTGCCAACTGTAAAGTGGACCATATTCCTAAATTCATCATTGGAAGAGCACATACATGTTGCATTTGATTTTATATTTGGTTCATTCAAAGATTGTTGTGCAAACTTTTGTATCAAGTCAATTTGTATGTGTGAGATATTTTTGTCTGTGTAAAATCCCCTCAATTCGTAACTCATACATGAGTTCGTTTGTATAAATATAACTTTAATTATTCATGTGTAATATATTGATAAATCCCCCTCAACGCCTATGTATCTTGACTTGGGTGTGCACGTTTGTTGTGGTGGCGTGCGTTTACACTCGATTATTGATGATCGTTGTTTTATATATAAAGAGGGGTGAATCCTTTTTATACTTTACTGCATGTATTATAAAAAATCATTGGCAATTGAAAGCGAGATGATATTGTTTTGATCTATTATGTGACATTGAATGATCAATTGCAGTTCCATTAGGCAGTTATGCCTTTCTTGCTAACACAAGAAGTCTCTCTAACAGAAAAAAGCACACAGAAAAATAACATAGACAATATATACAAAAGCTGTGTTTTCACTAATAGAAGAGTGAGACAACATGCCAATTGTAAAGGGAATCAAAAGAAAAGGGAAAAGAGAATGAAAAATTAAGGAGAAGAATGTTATGATCTCATGATAAGATGCCGACCATCGGTCAACAACCACACGAGCTAACCTATAGTAGCTCCTAAGGCACACATAATTTTGTTCAAGAGGCATAATTGGAATAAGAATACACACCAGAGATACTTCCTAAAATATTTGCATTATAGGCTTATAGTCCATAGCAACGCACGGGCATTCTACTAGTACAAATAGATGGGTGCGGCAACGCGCACCGTCGTTGATCTATTTATCCGTTTATTATTGAACCTCTTTCCCTAATCTTCACGCAAGCATCCGAAGCAATTATTGCAGCCATAAATGATAGATTCGACACACATGTAGATCCACTCATGCACAGAATGAATGATTGAAGAAAAAATGGTTCTTTTTTCTATTCCTAGGCATTTTATTGTTCTTAGTTTTATTTGTTTCTGACTGTAAGTTCCAAAAACTATAATGGAAGTCCTTGAGTTTTCATGTAGTATATGAATGGATCATGTTTCTTGCTTTATTTGTACACTGCCTCAACATACAAGGACAAAAGAATACAAGGGTTTGCACACAACCAGCTTTAGGCTCTGTTTGGGACCACAATAGATTATGATAATATGGATTGTGAAGATAGATTACATAATCAAGTTTATAAAAATATTCTAGATGGGCATGTTTAAAGGTCAGATTATATAAACTGTAATCCAGGTTTTACATTACATAATGATATGTCTGTCATGTGCGCGCGCTGAGGAGAAAAAAGGAGGAGGGTGGCGGTGGCAACAATTAGTAACTACCTCAAACTTTATAAAGGATAATGGGTCATTAGCAATCCATAATCTGGTTTTATCTCACGTAGAGTAGAATGTGAGTTTATTATAATTCGTCCATCTAGTTTTTATAATCTACAACATAATATGTCATGTTTGGCGACAATATAGATTATAAAAACTTGACTATCATAATCTGAGTGGTTCCAAACAGGGCCTTAAACTCAAACCCATTGTCGTACCTTTTTTCCTTCAAATAAACGATAATATAGATGTACGCATGGGCTTCTGCATGAGCGCTTCGTGTTGCCGTGTGATAGAGGCGAGGGTGTCCCGATCTTTCGATGAGATGGTGCCTATCAATTTGGTGGAGACGACTTTGACGATCCAACTACAAACGTGCACGATGTTGTGCGTTAGCAATTGCTAAGCCAACTCCATGTTGGAATTATGCCCTAGAGGCAATAATAAATGTATAGTTATTATTATAATTCCTGTATCAAGATAATAGTTTATTATCCATGCTATAATTGTATTGAATGAAGACTCATTTACATGTGTGGATACATAGACAAAACACCGTCCCTAGCATGCCTCTAGTTGGCTAGCCAGTTGATCAATGATAGTCAGTGTCTTCTGATTATGAACAAGGTGTTGTTGCTTGATAACTGGATCACGTCATTGGGAGAATCACGTGATGGACTAGACCCAAACTAATAGACGTAGCATGTTGATCGTGTCATTTTGTTGCTACTGTTTTCTGCGTGTCAAGTATTTATTCCTATGACCATGAGATCATATAACTCACTGACACCGGAGGAATGCTTTGTGTGTATCAAACGTCGCAACGTAACTGGGTGACTATAAAGATGCTCTACAGGTATCTCCGAAGGTGTTAGTTGAGTTAGTATGGATCAAGACTGGGATTTGTCACTCCGTGTGACGGAGAGGTATCTCGGGGCCCACTCGGTAATACAACATCACACACAAGCCTTGCAAGCAATGTAACTTAATGTAAGTTGCGGTATCTTGTATTACGGAACGAGTAAAGAGACTTGCCGGTAAACGAGATTGAAATAGGTATACGGATACTGACGATCGAATCTCGGGCAAGTAACATACCGAAGGACAAAGGGAATGACATACGGGATTATACGAATCCTTGGCACTGAGGTTCAAACGATAAGATCTTCGTAGAATATGTAGGATCCAATATGGGCATCCAGGTCCCGCTATTGGATATTGACCGAGGAGTCTCTCGGGTCATGTCTACATAGTTCTCGAACCCGCAGGGTCTGCACACTTAAGGTTCGACGTTGTTTTATGCGTATTTGAGTTATATGGTTGGTTACCAAATGTTGTTCGGAGTCCCGGATGAGATCACGGACGTCACGAGGGTTTCCGGAATGGTCCGGAAACGAATATTGATATATAGGATGACCTCATTTGATTACCGGAAGGTTTTCGGAGTTACCGGGAATGTACCGGGAATGACGAATGGGTTCCGGGAGTTCACCGGGGGGGGGGGCAACCCACCCCGGGGAAGCCCATAGGCTTTGGGGAGACACACCAGCCCTTAGTGGGCTGGTGGGACAGCCCCAAGGGGGCCTATGCGCCAAGAGAAGGAAATCAAAGGAAAAGAAAAAAAAGAGAGGGAAGAAGTGGGAAGGGAGGGGGACTCCTCCCACCAAACCAAGTCCAACTCGGTTTGGGGGGGGAGTCCTCCCCCCCTTGGCTCGGCCGACCCCTTGAGGGTCCCTTGGACCCCAAAGGCAAGGTCCCCCTCCCTCCTCCTATATATATGGGGCTTTTAGGGCAGATTTGAGACGACTTTCTCACGGCTGCCCGACCACATACCTCCATAGTTTTTCCTCTAGATCGCGTTTCTGCGGAGCTCGGGCGGAGCCCTGCTGAGACAAGGTCATCACCAACCTCCGGAGCGCTGTCACGCTGCCGGAGAACTCTTCTACCTCTCCGTCTCTCTTGCTGGATCAAGAAGGCCGAGATCATCGTCGAGCTGTACGTGTGCTGAACGCGGAGGTGCCGTCCGTTCGGTACTAGATCGTGGGACTGATCGCGGGATTGTTCGCGGGGCGGATCGAGGGACGTGAGGACGTTCCACTACATCAACCGCGTTCTCTAACGCTTCTGCTGTACGATCTACAAGGGTACGTAGATCACTCATCCCCTCTCGTAGATGGACATCACCATGATAGGTCTTCGTGCGCGTAGGAAATTCTTTGTTTCCCATGCGACGTTCCCCAACACTCCAAGAGGTTATTGACCATGCCAGAGCTCAATCAACCTGACCACGAAGGTCTCTTCCTGCAAGCAATCGAAGAACAAGTAATAATATAATAAAAGTAATTTGAATATTGCGAAAATATATGAAGTATTGATAAGGGTGGGGATCCGAAAGCGGTCTTGGTCTGATCATTGGACAGAAACGGAGTACACGAAGGTGCAATGGCTAACTTTTAACTAAAAAAATCCCAAGCAAAACGCTACTAGGTTTATCTACTTATATAGGAGCAAGAGCTGGCGGCCAAGGGGGTGGGAGGAATTCCCAAGGTAGCCTAAAACTAACCGTAGGTCGTACAAGGCGTATAGGCCCAAGTGGAGGTGATGCAACACCTTAGAGTTGTAGTTTGACTTGGATTCTGGTGCAACATCATATCGTTTCGTCAATATCTCGACGCTCCCAATTTTTTTATGGTGATTCCAATAATGGTGGAACGTAAATGAAATCAAATTTCTAACAAAAAAAGAATCATCCAATTCGGATTCCGTATGAAAAAGGTGTTAACGTTTTGAGACAGGTAAGTTTGTGCAGTCTGAATCTGAGTTCAGAACGTGAAAGACTTGGACTTTATCTTCTTTGGGCTAAATGTGACGTGAGAGAACTTCTTGAACAACACATAATCATTTCCTTTAATGTGAGAGGACTTCTTGAACAACACCTAATCATTTCGTCTTCCTTTATCTTCACACGTGGTTCATGCAAGCGTTTGACAATTCTGCATTTAGGCATTGAGTAAAAATAGGTGAAGTATTTTTGTTTCAGATAAAATAAATAAATTATTATGTAATTATTATAATAAATCACCTCACAAATACGCAAATATGAAATATTTTTTGTCGTATCCGAGGTAGCCATGTCCTCATCATCCTCCCTTCTTGAAAACAAAGCCGTCCTCGGCATTGCTTAATCTAAAATATGGCCAACAAAAGAGACAAAGCATACATGTTGTATATGTATATGTCATCCATTTTTTACTTCCCTTGTTTCTTGCACATATGACACATGTATATATGAGTAACTTTCATATGTTATGAAATATAAAGCCAAAATATTATCACAAGAAGTAGAAGGCATGGAAATATTGCAACTCAGCTTGCACATATAAGTGAAGTCCTTATTCATATCAAAAGATTGACAATGTTCATCATTAAACCATCCTAACATTCACTAGTAGAAAACAAGGATTTTGTCCTAGCCTTGATCGAGGAATAGTCCCGGTCGACATACGAACCGGGACTGATTCCTGCATCAGTCCCGGTTCGAGCGGCCAGGACGCCGGTCGGGCCTCGGCGGGCACCGGTCCCGGTTCCACCCACCAACCGGGACTAAAGAGCTTGGCTCCTAGAACAACCACTTTAGTCCCGGCTCATGTCTGGGACCGGGACTAAAGGCATGTCTTTAGTCCTGGTGCTAGACACCAACCGGGACTATAAGAATGCATATATATATATATATATATATATATATATATATATATATATATATATATATATATGCCATGCCCGTTCACTCCTCTATTTTTTGGCCGGCCAGCATGTGGGAGTTGTGTGCCACTCTATTCTCACCTCCTATGCACATGAGGTGTTTGATGAAATGCTAGAACCACACTTATGCTTTCTCTCCTCTCCAAGCTCGACCTCCAAGCTCCATTTCCACCCAGATTTGTCTAAGTTTGGCTATGCACCAACTATCCAAGTGTTCTAAACAGGTTAGCAACTTCATCTTCATCTCTCACTACTAGTTTAGCTCATTTCAAATGCTCTAGAAGTAGTGTGGTTTACGGGTTTTATATACTTCATCATATAATGCACGGAGATTAATCGACAATGGATGTACGGTGACCGACGCACCTCCGACTACATTGACGGCCTACATAATTTTCTCGAAGTGGCTGAGGCAAACAAGCAGAATGGTTTTATTTATTGTCCATGTACTATCTATGGAAATACTGCTTGAGAAGGGTTTCATGCCACACTATCATGTTTGGACCAAGCATGGAGAAAGAGGGGTTATGATGGAAGACAATGAAGAAGAAGAGGATGATGACAACTATCCGGATCCTATGTTCCCCGAATACGGTGATACTACAATGGGGGAAGCTGAAGATCAAGAGGCACCAGATGTGCCCGCTGATGATAATCTTCGTTAGGTCATTGTTGATGCACAGAGAGAATGCTAAAGTGAAAGGGAGAAGTTGAAGTTCGATCGCATGTTAGAGGATCACAAAAAAGGGTTGTATCCAGATTGCAAAGATGGCAATGCAAAGCTCGGTACCACACTGGAATTGCTGTAGCGGAAGGCAGATAATGGTATATATGACAAGGGATTTAAGAAGCTACTAAAAATAATGAAGAACAAGCTTCCAAAGGATAACGAATTGCCTGATAGTATGTATGAAGCAAAGAAGGTTCTCTGCTCTCTAGGATTAGAGGTGCAGAAGGTACATGCATGCCCTAATGACTGCATCCTCTACTGCGGTGACGAGTACGAGAATTTGAATGCATGCCCGGATGTGCATGAAGCGGAAGTTCATTATGATGTCGGTGCTCATCCAAGGCCCTAAGCAACGTGGCAACGACATTGATGTGTACCCAAGACCATTAGTTGAAGAACTTTTACAGTTGTGGGATAAAAAAGGTGTACATGTGTGGGATGAGCACAAATAGCAATTGTTTGACCACGAGCGTTGTTGTTTGTAACCATCAATGATTGATCTGCTCTTAGTAACCTTCTCAGATAGACAAATAAGGGATAGCACGTATGCACACATTGTTTATATGAGACTGAAAGTATATGTTTGGACAAATGTAAGAAGAATGTGTACCTGGGACATCGTCGATTTCTTTCGAGTAGGCATCACTTAAGAAAGAACAGCAAGCATTTCAAAGGTGAGGGAGATCATCGGAAGAAGCTTGTCCTCTGTATAGGTGTTGTTATATTCGATATGGTCAAGGATTTACAAGTTGTCTTTGGAAAGGGTCCCGACGGACAATCTTATCCGAATGACGCTCAAGGACACGCACCCATGTGGAAGAAGAAATCTGTATTTTGGGACCTACCTTATTGGACAGACCTAGAGGTCCGCTCTGCAATCAACGTGATGCACGTGATGAAGAATGTTTGCGTGAACCTGCTGTTGGGGAACGTCGCATGGGAAACAAAATTTTTCCTACGCGCACGAAGACCTATCATGGTGATGTCCATCTACGAGAGGGGATGTGTGATCTACGTACCCTTGTAGACCGTACAACAGAAGTGTTAGTGAACGCGGTTGATGTAGTGGAACGTCCTCACGTCCCTCAATCCGCCCCGCGAACCGTCCCGCGACCAGTCCCACGATCTAGTGCCGAACGAACGGCACCTCCGCGTTCAACACACGTACAGCTCGACGATGATCTCGGCCTTCTTGATCCAGCAAGAGAGACGGAGAGGTAGAAGAGTTCTCCGGCAGTGTGACGGCGCTCCGGAGGTTGGTGATGATCTCGTCTCAGCAGGGCTCCGCCCGAGTTCCGCAGAAACGCGATCTAGAGGTAAAACCGTGGAGATATGTGGTTGGGCTGCCGTGGCAAAGTTGTCTCAAATCAGCCCTAAAACCCCACTATATATAGGAGAGGGAGGGGGAGCCTTGCCTTGGGGTCCAAGAACCCCCAAGGGGTCGGCCGAGCCAAGGGGGGAAGGATTCCCCTCCCAAACCGAGTACTACTTGGTTTGGAAGGTGGAGTCCTTCTTCCCTTTCCCACCTCCTCCTTTTTTTTCCTTTTCCTCTTTGATTTTCTTCCCAATGCGCATAGGCCTCTTTTGGGCTGTCCCACCATCCCACTAAGGACTGGTGCGGCACCCCGAACACCTATGGGCTTCCCCGGGGTGGGTGGCCCCCCTGGTGAACTCCCGAGACCCATTCGTCATTCCTGGTACATTCCCGGTAACTCCGAAAAACCTTCCGGTAATCAAATGAGGTCATCCTATATATCAATCTTCGTTTTCGGACCATTCCGGAAACCCTCGTGATGTCCGTGATCTCATCCGGGACTCCGAACAACATTCGGTAACCAACCATATAACTCAAATACGCATAAAACAACGTCGAACCTTAAGTGTGCAGACCCTGCGGGTTTGAGAACTATGCAGACATGACCCGAGAGACTCCTCGGCCAATATCCAATAGCGGGACCTGGATGCCCATATTGGATCCTACATATTCTACGAAGATCTTATCGTTTGAACCTCAGTGCCAAGGATTCATATAATCCCGTATGTCATTCCCTTTGTCCTTCGGTATGTTACTTGCCCGAGATTCGATCGTCAGTATCCGCATACCTATTTCAATCTTGTTTACCGGCAAGTCTCTTTACTCGTTCCGTAATACAAGATCCCGCAACTTACACTAAGTCACATTTCTTGCAAGGCTTGTGTGTGATGTTGTATTACCGAGTAGGCCCCGAGACACCTCTCCGTCACACGGAGTGACAAATCCCAGTCTTGATCCATACTAACTCAACGAACACCTTCGGAGATACCTGTAGAGCATCTTTATAGTCACCCAGTTACGTTGTGACGTTTGATACACACAAAGTATTCTTCCGGTGTTAGTGAGTTATACGATCTCATGGTCATAGGAACAAATACTTGACACGCAGAAAACAGTAGCAACAAAAATGACACGATCAACATGCTACGTCTATTAATTTGGGTCTAGTCCATCACGTGATTCTCCTAATGACGTGATCCAGTTATCAAGCAACAACACTTTGTTCATAATCAGAAGACACTGACTATCTTTGATCAACTAGCTAGCCAACTAGAGGCTTGCTAGGGACAGTGTTTTGTCTATGTATCCACACATGTAAATGAGTCTTCATTCAATACAATTATAGCATAGATAATAAACGATTATCTTGATACAGGAATTATAATAATAACCATATTTATTATTGCCTCTAGGGCATAATTCCAACACCTGCTAGGTTTCTT
Organism: Hordeum vulgare subsp. vulgare; assembly: GCF_904849725.1. NCBI lineage: Eukaryota > Viridiplantae > Streptophyta > Magnoliopsida > Poales > Poaceae > Hordeum > Hordeum vulgare. The sequence goes on from NC_058524.1 coordinate 66,778,103, forward strand.
GGGCATGTATGGGAGGACAAAAGATATACCTAAGGCATGGGAGGACCAGCAATGTATGAACGAGAAAGACAGCATGTATCGATAGCAGTATCAAGGTCCTGCCAACTACGCTCTTACCAAAGCAGAGAAGGAAAGCTTTTTTCAATGCGTGCTCAGTATCAAGGTCCTGTCTGTCTTCTCATCGAATATAAAGGGGATAATAAGTAGGGATTTTTATGCCTAATAAATATGGCAGAGAAAAAATTCCAAAACCTAAAGTCTCATGACTGCCACGTGATTATGACACAACTGCTTCTGGTTGCATTGAGGGGGCTTCTACCAAAAAATGTTCGATTAGCTATTGTGAATCTATGTGCATTCCTGAATTCAATTTCTCAGAAGGTAATCGATCCAGAAATCCTACCAAGGTTACAAAATGATTTGGTCCAATGTCTTGTGAGTTTCGAGTTGGTGGTCCCACCAGCCTTCTTCAATATTATGACGCACGTCCTAGTTTACCTAGTTGACGAGATTGCTATTCTGAGTCTTGTATTTCTACACAATGTGTTCCCCTTTTAGAGGTTCATAGGAGTCTTGAAGAAATATGTCTGTAATCGTGCAAGGCCAGAAGGAAGCATCTCCAAGGGCCACGAAACAGAGGAGGTCATTGGATTTTATGTTGACTTTATTCCCGACATTAATCCGATTGGTGTCCCTCAATCATGGCATGACGGGATAGTGAGTGGAAAAGGCATGCTAGGACCAAACTCAACAATATGTGGGGATGGGCATTATTGGTCGCAAGCACACTACAAAGTTCTACATAATTCTACCTTGGTGACCCCGTATATCAATTAACACAAGAATATTCTACGCTCCAAACACCCGGAACAGTCTTTTGAATGGATTACACGTGAACACATCGGTATTTTCAGCGGTTGGTTGCAAACACATCTCATGGGTAACAACATTGTTGGAGACTACCTGTACTTGTTGGCCAAGACACCATATTTGACTATATTAACTTTCAAGGGGTATGAGATAAATGGAAATACATTTTACACGATTGCCCAAGATAAAAAGAGAACCAACCAAAATAGTGGTGTCCACTTTGATGCAGCAAACACCAATAGGCCAAAGGACATAAATTATGGTTACATAGAGAAGATATAGGAACTTGACTATGGGAAATATTTGAAGGTCCCTTTGTTTCGGTGCAAATGGGTCAATCTGAAAGGAGGCGGGGGTAAAGGAAGACCCGATGTACGGAATGACAACAGTGGATATCAACAATCTTGGGTACAAAGACGAACCATTCATCCTAGCCAATGACGTGGCACATGTTTTTATGTGAAGGACATGTCTACCAAACCGAGAAAAACAAAAGATAAAGAAGCGAATGCATCATACGATGAGCCAAAGCGCCACATAGTTCTTTCAGGAAAAAAGAAACATCATTGGAGTGGAGGACAAGATAGACATGTTAGAAGATTATGAAAAGTTCCATTAAATTCCTCCCTTCAAAGTGAAGGCTGACCCAAGCATGTGTTAAATGGTGAAGATTATCCATGGTTATGGCACAATAAGCAATAAGATTAACCAAGTTTTGATCCTACAATATCACTGATGTTACATGTCAGAAAATGAAATCCCATTGTAACCCTCTCAACTTTTTAGCACACGCTATGTGTGTGGAATTATGATACTATGCCAAGTTTCAACCTTTTCAGAGTTCATTTGTAGTACTTTTTAATTTCAGGGTCATTTAGCTCAAAAGATCATTAAATGCATGAAAAATAGAAAATGAAGTCAGAAAAGTGTGGAAAATTTATTATGTGGCTTTGAATGGTGCATATTGAACGCACCAATATTCTGGAGTTAAAATATGTAAGAAAAATTAAATCCCTTTGTAACAGATGAGTTTTTGTCCGAAACCGTGATACTTCGAAAGAGATTGTCTAGTTTGTACACGAAGTGCATCAAGTCTGTGTCGTAACCCTCTCAACTTTTTAGCACATGCTATGTGTGTGAAATTATGATACCATGCCAAGTTACAACCTTTTCAGAGTTCATTTGTAGTGCTTTTCAATTTCAGGGTCATTTAGCTAAAAAAACTCATTAAATGCATGAAAAATAGAAAATGGAGTAAAAAAGGGTTCAAAATTGATTATGTGGCTTTGAATGGTGCGTATTCAATGCACAAAAACTATGGAGTTAAAATACGTTAAAAAAGGAAATCCCTTTGTAACAGATGAGTTTTCGTCCAAAACCCTGATGCTTTGAAAGAGATTGTCCAGTTTATACACGAAGTGCATCGAGTTTTTGTCGTAATCCTCTCTACTTTAGTACATGCTATGTGTGTGAAATTATGATACCATGCCAAGTTTCAAACTTTTCGGAATTCATTTGTAATGCTTTTTTAATTTCAGGGTCACTTAGCTAAAAAAATCATTAAATGCATGAAAAATAGAAAATGAAGTCAAAAATGGGTTGAAAATTGATTATGTGGATTTGAATGGTGCATATAAAACATGAGTTAAGATGTGGAGTTAAGATGTGTTAAAAAATGAAATCCTTTTATAAAACATGAGTTTTCGTGTGAAACAGTGATACTTTGAAAGAGATTGTCCACTCTGTACACGAAGTGCATCCAGTTTTTGCCGTAACCCTCTCAACTTTTTATCACATGCTATTGATGACGAGATGATGGATATACTTCTTGCCCCTCGTTGGTTACCCCAAGTGGAAGGTGGAGATGTAGTCAGCAGCAGATTTCCCTTAAACGGAGACTGTAAGTTTTATCGAACCAGGAGGACTCCTAGGCTCAACAAGTAGGTGTCTTCCACCCTGGTGCTAGTAGAAGACGTGGACCTGCATACACAACAAATAACTTTTCTCCCACCGAGTACAGAGAGGTTTTCAATCTCTCCGGCCTTGTAGTTTGCAAAGGATCAAAACACAAGCGGGGAAAGTAATAGTGATTGCAATGGAAAATAAATGAAAGCGGTAAAGGATGAGGTGTAAACAATGATGGTGATATGGACCGGAGTCACATGATGTTCACTAGTGATGTCTCTCTCCCAAAAGACAATAAACAACTATGCTTGGGTAAACAAATCACAGTTGGGCAATTGACAGAATTATGATCGCACCGCAATGCTAATTATGCTACTTGATAGTTAGAGGTTCAATGGTAATGGGCACCATGCCTAGACAAATAGACCGTTTATTTATCATCATCTACTTACTAATCATCCACCTTGAGATATCTATCCAGAACATCTCGCCGGTATTAAGTTGCGAGCCCCACCCAAAGTATAAACTCAAAGCAACGGACAACTGCATTAACGAACTATGTGTAAGGTAAACAATCCTTGCAACTGTGGTTATAAGCACCGTTGTTTTCTCCCTGGTGGCAACAAGCACATCCCCTAGTCTCATGTTTCTGTCACTCAAGCTAGATATCGAGGGGCATGAACCCACAATCATGCATAACGCTCCCTCTTGGAGTTACAATCTACTACTCGGCCAAAGCAATAAATAGCAATGGAGAACATGCAGGAATTACTAAGGAACATAATATAAAAGGATAATCAAATATATAACTCATAACAATCTGAACATAATCTCATAATCCATGGAATCCCAACAAACCGAGCATAGCAATAGCAAGAGAATTACATAGATGCCTTGATCATGTAGGGCATCTCACAAGGACTAACCATTGAAGCACAAGATTGGAGAGAAGACATCACATAGCTACTGGTCATGGACCCATGGTCCAAGGAGGACTACTCACGGCACATCCGGGAAGCGTCCATGGCGGTGGAGAAGCTCCGGCAGGTCAATCCTCCCTCCGGCAGGGTTCCGGGAAGAGGTCTCCTAACGCTCCCGATCTTAGAAGCGCTGCGGCGGCGGAACGATGGAGAAATTCGCGATTCCAAAAGTTGTTGAAGGGTTTCCTCTCAGGACTCTAAATATAGGCCAAAGGAGGGCACCGGAGGTGGTGGGACCCACCCAGACGGCCTAGCGCCTGGCCGCGCCAGCAGGTCGCCTGGGAGGCCCGTGGCACCCCTTTGGCCCATCTTCGGTGATCCGGAAGCTTCTGTTTCGCTGATTTTTTATATATTTTTTCTGGAATTTTTAGGGCTTTGGAAAATTGGGTAAAAGCCCCCGCAAAATAGACATCAGCAGACAAAAACTAGCACTGGGTGCACTGAGTTAGTAGGTTAGTCCAAATATGTGTAAAATGATATAAAAGTGTGGCAAAACATATAACAATGTCACCCAAAAGATCATGGAACAAGCATAAATCTAGATATGTTTGGGACATATCAATATGCCCAAGCTTAATTTCTGCTCGTCCTCGAGTAGATAAATGATAACACAATAATTTCTATGGTGACATGCTAACACACATACAAGAACTTCAAAGTAAAGCAAGTGATATATGTAATTCAAGTCAAGACAATAACAAGCAAGAGTTTATATCTAGTATTGAATTTAGCAAAGTAAGAACATAAAGGTGCAAGAGCTCTCGCTGCCTGTGACTCGAATGTCTCCAAATGGTGTTTGCGTGCAAAAAGTGGGAGATGGGTTGATATCATAAAATATTTTTTAATTGAGAACCAAATCTACTAAAATTTCACACTTAGTCTCCTTCGGAATCTTATTTTGACTCATCCCCACACCACTAGTGAGGCACAAGTCAAAATGATCCTCTCCCTTTCGACTTTGATCACTCATGCAATGGATGCGCATAAGCAAGATATGTTGGCACTTAGGACGGCGAATAGAATAATGATGGGGAAGGAAGACAAAAGGTGTGAAAGGCTCACATCAATGAGGACAACCATAGGCGAGAGAAAGCCAAATGAGAGATATGATGTGAGGAGTAGGGATTGTCATGTAACGGATGCACATATGAGCTAAGGTAAGCTCTCCAATGGAACTAGTAGGGGTGCATCCAACTTATTTTCTCATGAAGACTGAGAGCTCATTTGAGGAGGCTCATCATTGGAATATGCAAACCAAGGCCCAGTTCTTTTGCCAGAATCTCGGGATTCACCCAGAATCCGACCCCTCCCGAGCTTCTCCCAGAATCATTTACCCCCATTTATTTTACAATCCTAACTAATTAGACCCTAAATACATAGGATTGTAAAATAAATGGGGCTCAAAGATTCTGGGAGAAGCTTGGGAGGGTTCAGATTCTGGGAGAATTCCCACATTCTGGCTAAAGAACTCGGCCCAAGTTCTATAGTGTAAGGGTCCCCACATAGTTATGCATGAATGATAATCTCTATGTAGTACCAATATAGCAATGGAGTACTAGTGTGGATCTTTCAAAAGGAATAGTAGTGTTGTCCCCTTCTCTCTTTTTATTTTCTTTTTCTTTTATTTTATTTTTTGTGGCCTCTTTGGCTCTTTCTTTTTATCTCTCATTTGTCCTCCTTGGGATCTTTTGATTGTCCTCTTTGGGATCTTTTCCTCACTTAAGGGCAACACTCTATGTTTTACATGAATAAAAAGAAGATCATCACACTTTATAAGAAGTACTCAACATAAAGATAACTGAAAACTATCATGATGTATGCAAATGTATGCCTCTGCCAGTGTAGCAGGATATGTAATCATACGAGCGTGTCATGTAGCAAAAATTGGGGCAAGGCCCAACTAGCATGCGGCTCTACAATCAAGAGAAAGCATGTATGACATGAAGATCAAGTCATGAGATGGTGGATGTTGCATGGCAATGTATCTCGGAAAGGCTATGGAAATGCCTTAATAGGTAGGTATGGTGGTTGTTTTGAGGAAAGATATAACGAGGCTTATGTATGACAGACTGTATCATGTCATGGGTTTGGATGCACCGGCGGAGTTTGCACCAACTCTCAATGTGAGAAAGGGCAATGCACCGTACCGAAGAGACCGGCAAAATATGGATGGTGCAAGTGCCAACAATCGAATACTGACATTACACTAGTAGAAAAGAGGGCTTTGATCCACTTTATGAAATCCCATTAGTCCCGGCTCACTTATGAACCGGGACACATGGGGGCATCGGTCCCGGTTCGTGAGGCCAGGGCACCGACCGGGCCTCATGGGCCATTGGTCCCGGTTCGTCTGGCCCCTTTGGTCCCGGTTCCAGACACGAACCGGGTCCAATATTCCTTGCCGCTGGCCCACAACCATTAGTCTCGGTTTTTGGCTGGAACCGGGATTTATGTTGAACTTTAGTCTCGGTTCCATCCACAAACCAGGACCAATGATTGGCCTATATATACCCCCTGCCCGCGAGCATAGCAGTGCACTGCTCTGTTTTTTTGGCCGGCCGTGGGAGAGCTTTGTGGCGCTCTAGGTCACCTCCTATGCACATGAGGTGTTCGATGAAATACCCAAGCCACACTTAACCTTTATCCTCTCGAAGCCCCGTGTTCAAGCTCCATTTTCCTCTAGTTTTGTGTAGATTTAGCGGTCCGTCCGTGTCATGTCCCCATCCTCACCACCGTCGATTGGGTGCGCCCTTCTCGGCATCAGCACCACCGTGGTTAGTCTCTTCTTCTTATCTTCTTTCTAAAAGAAAAAAGTTCTTACTTGTATGATTTAGATAGATACTTGTGTAATTTTCTTACTTCTATTATTGTTTGTTATTATATAGTGCGATGGTTTTGGTATCCGCCTTCGCCGGCCTTCGTCCTGTCTGTGATTCGGATGTGATATATATTATGTTTTATAACTATTTGTTTTATTTAGTGTTCATGACAATTATGCCGGCCAACGTGACATAGATTTTTTAATCTAGGAGGTATGTGAACCAGAAATTCGAACCGACATACAAATTCTTGCCGAGAAGTTAAATTTGGTTGAAAAAGAAAACAGTTACTTGGAAGAAAAATTACATAGAGTTGAAGAGGAGAAGATGATATTGGAGTTGGATGTTGCCGATGTGCGTGACGATCACAAGACCAAGATGAATGCAATGCGCTTGAAGATTAGAAATATTAGAAAATATGCCATTCATACTGAGGCTTGGTATAATTATGTCGTTGGATCAATTTGTACCTTAGTTGCGGTTATGATCGCATTTGTTGTTGCATTCAAATTTAATAGTTCAATGTATGTTCTAATTAGATGCTCTAGATAGCTATATGTTGTCCAATAATGAGAACTATGTAAGAACGTTATGTATTTATTTTGGTCACTACTGTACTTTGGCTTTAATGTGATGATGAATTTCTATTAATGTGCTCACTTCTCTATTCATGATATGTTGTAATGGTTTTTAATACACTTTATTATATAACACACGCAGATGAACCGGCAATGGATGTACGGTGACCGACGCACCTCCGAGTATATTAAGGGTCAGCATAAATTTCTCAAAGCGGTTGAGGCAAACAAGCAGAATGGTTTTATGCATTGTCCATGTACTGTATGTGGGAATACGAAGGAATTCTCCGACTATAAAACCCTTCACTTCCACCTGCTTCAGAAGGGTTTTATGCCACACTATAATGTTTGGACCAAGCACGAAGAAAGAGTGGTTATGATGGAAGACAACGTAGAAGAAGAGGATGATGATAACTACCCGCCCCCTGAATATGCTGATGCTGCAATGAGGGAAGGTGAAGATCAAGAGGAACCAGACGATGTGCCCGATGATGATCTTCGTCGGGTCATTGTTGATGCACATAGAGAATGCAAAAGTGAAAGGGAGAAGTTGAAGTTCGATCGCATGTTAGAGGATCACAAAAAAGGGTTGTACCCAAATTGCGAAGATGACAACACAAAGCTCGGTACCACACTGGAATTGCTGCAATGGAAGGCAGACAATGGTGTATCTGACAAGGGATTTAGTTCGCTGCTGAAATTAATGAAGAAGAAGCTTCCAAAGAATAACGAATTGCCCCGCAGTACGTAAGAAGCAAAGAAGGTTCTATGCCCTCTAGGATTGGAGGTGCATAAGATCCATGCATGCCCTAATGACTGCATCCTCTACCGTGGTGCGTACGAGGATTTGAACGCATGCCCGGTATGCGGCGCATTGCGGTATAAGATCAGAAGAGATGACCCTGGTGATGTTGAGGGCCAGCGACCAGGAATATGGTTCCTGCCAAGGTGATGTGGTATGCTCCTATAATACCACTGTTGAAACGTCCGTTCAGAAACAAAAAGCATGCCGAGTTGATGCAATGGCACATAAAAGACCGTAAAGAAGACGGGAAGTTGAGAGCACCTGCTGACGGGTCGCTGTTGACGGACAACTATTCCTGACTTGATGCCTTCCCGGCAACGGCGCCAGAAAAATTGTCTTGATAACCCTCAGGTATAAGGGATCGCAATAGTTTTTGAGGGTAGAGTATTCAACCCAAATTTATTGATTCGAATCAAGGGGAAGCGAAAGAATATTCTCAAGTATTAGCACTTGAGTTGTCAATTCAACCACACCTAAAAGATTTAGTGTCTGTAGCAAAGTATCAGTAGCAAGGTAGTATGATAGCAGCAGTAGCAACAGTAACCAGTAGCAGCAAAGTAATAGCGGTAACAACAGAGTAACAGCAGCAGCGGTGACAACAGTAACGACAAAGTAACGTAGCAAGGACCAGTAGTAAAAGACTCGTAGGCATTGGATCGGTGATGGATGATTATGCCGAATGTGATTCATCATGTAACATCTATAACACGGAGGGATAAGTAACTAGCTCCCATTAGTCAATCTAATGTAGGCATGTATTCCGTATGTAGTCATACGTGCTTAGGGAAAAGAAATTGCATGATATCAATTGTCCATCCCTCTCGTGGCAGCGGGGTCCTAATGGAAACTACGGGATATTAAGATTCTCCTTTTAATAAACAACCGGACCAACGCATTAACACGTGGTGAATACATGAACTCCTCATACTATGGTCATCTCCGGGAGTGGTTCCGACTATTGTCACTCCGGGGTTGTCGGGTCATAACACATAGTAGGTGACTACAACTTGCAAGATAGGATCTAAAACACACATATATTGGCGACGACATAATAGGTTCAATCTGAAATCATGGCACTCGGGCCCTTGTGACAAGCATTAAGCATGGCAAAGTAGTAGCAACATCAATCTCAGAACATAGTGGATACTAGGGGTCAATCCCCATCAAAACTAACTCGATTACATGATAGATCTCATCCAACTCATCACCGTCCAGCAAGCCTACGATGAGATTACTCACGAATGGTGAAGAGCATCATGGAATTGGCGATGGAGTAAGGTTTATGATGACAATGGCAACGATTTCCTCTCTCCGGAGCCCAGGACGGACTCCAGATTTGCCCTCGAGATGAAGAACAGGAGGTGGCGGCGCCTCCTTATCGTAAAACGCGATGAATCCTTCCCCTTGATTTTTTTCCGGGCGAATCGGAATATATAGAGCTGAGATTGGAGGCGGTGGAGCCTCGTGGGCCCCACAAGCCCTCACGGCGCGGCCAGGGGGGGGGGGGGGTGGCCGCGCCCCCTAGGCTTGTGGCCCACTGGCTCACCCCCTCTGGTGGATCTTTGCGCAGATATTTTTCATTAATTCTAGAAAAATTCTCTATAAATTTTCAGGTCATTCCGAGAACTTTTATTTCTCCACAAAAACAACACCATGACAATTCTGCTGAAAATAGTGTTAGTCCGGGTTAGTTCCATTCAAATCATGCAAATTAGAGTCCAAAACAAGGGCAAAAGAGTTCGAAAAAGTAGATACGACGGAGACGTATCAACTCCCCCAAGCTTAAAGCCTTTCTTGTCCTCAAGCAATTCAGTTGACAAACTAAAAGAGACAAAAGAAAAACTTTGATGAACTCTATTTGATCTTGTTGTTGCAACTATGTCTAACTCACAACCAGAATTTCAGCAAGATCACAAGCAAACCACATAAGCAAATGACGTCTAGGTCTCACGGTAAACTCATATCAATGGAATAATCAACTAGCGAGCAAATAATAATAAGCCTCATATGTCAACACTTCAATCAAAACAACATGAAGCAGTACGAACATAAGGTATCTCGCTAGCTCTTTCTGAGACCGCAAAACATAAATGCAGAGCACCTTCACAGACTAAGGGTGACTAAACATTATAACTCATGGCAAATAAGATCCAGTCACAGTCATACTCAACACAGTTAAAAGCAAATCATAAAAACGACAGAGGTGCTCTCTAATGGGTGCTTTTATAAGAGGAGGATGACTCAACAGGAACATAAATAGACAAGCCCTTCGCAGAAGGAAGCATTGATTTGGAGAGGTGCCAGAGCTCAAGCTTTAAAAACAGAGATAATAATTTTGGGTGGCATGCTCTCATTGTAAACACAATGACTAAGAGTTCTCAACATCTTCCACGCTACACATGCTATAGGAGGTTCCCAAACAGAAAAGTAAAGTTTTGACTCCCCCACCACCAATCAATCACACTCCACGGCTAGTCGAATTCTCGGGTACCGTCCATACCAACATCAATCGTGGGGGAGTTTTGTTTGCAATTATCTTTTCGATTTGAGCATGGAACTGGGAATTCCCATTACTGGCCCCTTTCTCGTGAATGATAGTGAATGAACACATATCGAGGATAACACGCCTAGCACGGAAGATACTGATAGCCCCTGATACGTCCATTTTGCATCATGTTTTCATGTTGATATTTATCGCTTCTTGGGCTGTTATTTCACTTCACGGTACAATTCTTATGCCTTTTCTCTCTTATTTTGCAAGGTTTACGTGAAGAGGGAGAATGCCGGCAGCTGGAATTCTGGCCTGAAAGTGGAGCAAAGTTGAGATACCTATTCTGCGCAACTCCAAACGCCGTAAAAATCAACGAGGATTTTTTTCCGGATTTATAAAAAATACTGGGCCGAAGAAGCGTCAGAGGGTCGCCAGGGGGTGCCCATAAGCCTGCACGGCGCGACCACCCCCAGGACACGCCATGAGGGCTTGTGGGCAGCCTGCTGGCCCACTTGCGCCCCTCTTCTGCTATATGAAGGGTTTCGTCCAGGAAAAAAAATCAAGGAGGAGCTTTTTCGTGGTTTCGCTGCCGCCACGAGGCGGAACTTGAGCAGAACCAATCTAGAGCTCCGGCAGGACGATCCTGCCGGGGAAACTTCCCTCCGGGAGGGGGAAATCGTCACCATCGTCATCACCAACACTCCTCTCATCGGAGGGGACTCGTCACCATCAACATCTTCATCAGCACCATTTCATCTCCAAACCCTAGTTCAACACTTGTAACCAATCTCCGTCTCGCGACTCCGATTGGTACTTGTAAGGTTGCTAGTAGTGTTGATTGCTCTTTGTAGTTGATGCTACTTGGATTACTTGGTGGAAGAGTTTATGTTCAGATCCTTGATTCTACTCATTACCTCTCTGGTCATGAATATGATTATGCTTTGTGAGTAGTTACTTTTGTTCCTGAGGACATGGGATAAGTCATGCTAATAGTAGTCATGTGAATTTGGTATTCGTTCGGTAATTTGATATGTTGTATGTTGTTTTTCCTCTAGTGGTGTTATGTGAACATCGACTACATAACACTTTACCATTATTTGGGCCTAGAGGAAGGCATTGGGAAGTAGTAAGTAGATGATGGGTTCCTAGAGTGACAGAAGCTTAAACCCTAGTTTATGCGTTGCTTCGTAAGGGGCTGATTTATATCCACTAGTTTAATGCTATGGTTAGACTTTGTCTTAATTCTTCTTTCGTAGTTGCGAATACTTGCGAGAGGGGTTAATCATAAGTGGGATGCTTGTCCAAGTAAGGGCAGTACCCAAGCGCCGGTCCACCCACATTTTAAACTATCAAAGTAACGAACGCGAATCATATGAACATGATGAAAACTAGCATGACAGAAATTCCCGTGTGTCCTCGGGAGCGTTTTTCCTCCTATAAGACTTTGTCCAGGCTTGTCCATTGCTACAAAAGGGATTGGGCCACTTTGATGCACCGTTGCTACTTTTGTTACTTCTTGCTTGGTGCGAATCATCAGACCACACAATCACTTGTTACCGACAATTTCAGTGCCTGCAGATTTTACCTTGCTGAAAACCACTTGTCAGATCCTTCTGCTCCTCATTGGGTTCGACACTCTTACTTATCGAAAGGACTATGATTGATCCCCTATACTTGTGGGTCATCAAGACTCTTTTCTGGCACTGTTGCCGGGGAGTGAAACGCCTTTGGTAAGTGGAACTTGGTAAGGAAACATTCTTGTAGTGTGCTGAAATTTGTTGTCACTTGTCACTATGGATACTAATCCTTTGAAGGGCTTGTTCGGGGTATCTTCACCTCGAACGGAAGCACAGAGAGTTGCTCCTCAACCTGCTGCACCTACTGAAAATATTTTCTTTGAATTTCCTTTGGGTATGCTTGAGAAACTGCTGACTAATCCTTTTACAGGAGATGGAACATCACATCCAGACTTGCATCTAATCTATGTAGATGAAGTTTGTGGTTTATTTAAGCTTGCAGGTTTGCCCGAGGATGAGGTCAAGAAGAATGTCTTTCCTTTATCTTTGAAGGATAAGGCGTTGACATGGTATAGGCTATGTGATGATACTGGATCATGGGAGTACAATCGGTTGAAATTGGAATTTCATCAAAAGTTTTCTCCTATGCATTTAGTACATCGTGATCGGAATTATATTTATAATTTTTGGCCTCGTGACAGAGAAAGCATCACTCAAGCGTGGGAGAGGCTTAAATCAATGCTATATTCATGCCCCAATCATGAGCTCTCGAGAGAAATTATCATTCAGAACTTCTATGCTCGGTTTTCTCATGATGATCGCACCATGCTTGACACTTCTTGTACCGGTTCTTTTATGAAGAGAGATATTGACTTCAAATGGAATTTATTGGAGAGAATTAAACGCAACTCTGAAGATTGGGAGCTTGAAGAAGGTAGGGAGTGAGGTATGAATTTCACGTTTGATTGCGTTAAATCCTTTGTTGAGACAAATACTTTTAGTGACTTTAGCGCTAAGTATGGACTTGACTCTGAGATAGTAGCTTCATTGTGTGAATCATTTGCTGCTCATATTGATCTCCCCAAAGAGAAGTGGTTGAAATATCCTCCTCCTTTAGAAGTCAATGTAGTTAAACCCACTCCAGTTGAAGAGAGAGTCATTGCCTATAATGATCCTGTTGTTCTCAGTGCTTACATTGAGAAACCACCTTTCCCTGTTAGGATAAAGGATCATTCTAAAGCTTCAACTGTGATACATAGAGGCTATATTAGAACACCTACACCCCTGAGAAAATTAGAGTTGAACCTAGCATTGCCATTATCAAAGATCTTCTGTCCGACGATGTTGAGGGACATAATATTCACTTCTGCGAAGATGCTGCGAGAATTGCTAAACCTCACGTTAGAGACAAACATAGGCCTGTTGTTGGCATGCATGTGCTTTCTGCTAAGATAGGAGATCATTGTTACCATGGTTTATGTGACGTGGGTGCTAGTATTAGTGCAATACCTCAATCCTTATACGATGAAATCAAAGATGAGATTGCACCTCTTGAGATAGAGCCTATTGATGTCACTATTCAGGTTGCTAATAGAGATACTATCTGCCCCGTGGGAATTGTTAGGGTTGTTGAAGTCTTGTGTGGTAAAATGAAGTATCCTGCTGATTTCCTCGTTCTTGCTACCGCACAAGATAGATTTTGTCCCATCATATTTGGTAGACCTTTTCTCAATACCGTCAATGCTCATATTGACTGTGAGAAGCAAATTGTCACTGTTGGCTTTGAAGGTGTGTCACATGAGTTCAATTTCTCCAAGTTTGGTAGACAACCTCATGAAAAGGAGTTGCCTAGTAAGGATGAAATTATTGCCTTAGCTTCTATTGCCGTGCCTCCTACTGATCCCTTAGAGCAATACTTGCTTGAGCATGAAAATGATATGCATATGGATGAAAGGGATGAGATAGATAGAGTTGTCTTAGAACAATATCCTATCCTTAAGAATAACTTTCCTGTTGAACTTCTTGGGGATCCACCCCCACCAAAGGGTGATCCTGTGTTCGAGCTTAAACAGTTGCCTGATACTCTTAAGTATGCCTATCGGGATTAAAAAGAGATATATCCTGTTACTATTAATTCTAGCCTCTCAGAGCACGAAGAAAAGAAGTTACTAAAAACTCTCAGGAAGCACCGTGCTGCTATTGGATATACTCTTGATGATCTTAAGGGCATTAGTCCCACTCTATGCCAGCACAAGAGCAAAACTGATGCTGATTTCAAACCAGTTGCTGATCATCAAAGGAGATTGAATCCTAAGATGAAAGAAGTAGTAATAAAAGAAATACTAAAGCTCCTGGAAGCAGGTATTATCTATCCTGTTGCTCATAGCGATTGGGTGAGTCCTGTGCATTGCGTCCCTAAGAAGGGAGGCATTACCGTTGTCCCTAATGATAAGGATGAATTAATCCCACAGAGGATTATTCTGGCTATAGGATGGTGATCGATTTTAGGAAATTGAATAAGGCCACTAGGAAAGATCATTACCCTTTGCCTTTTATTGACCAAATGCTAGAAAGGTTGTCTAAACACACACACTTCTGCTTTCTAGACGGTTATTCTGGTTTGTCCCAAATACCAGTTGCACAATCTGATCAGGAGAAAACCAATTTCACCTGCCCTTTCGGTATCTTTGCGTATAGACGTATGCCTTTTGGCCTATGTAATGCACCTGCCACCTTTCAAAGATCTATGATGGCTATATTCTCTCACTTTTGTGAAAATATTGTCGAGGTTTTCATGGATGATTTTTCCGTTTACGGGTCTTCTTTTGATGATTGCCTCAACAACCTTGATCGAGTCTTATAGAGATGTAAAGACACGAATCTTGTCTTGAATTGGGAGAAGTGCCACTTTATGGTTAATGAAGGCATCGTCTTAGGACATAAAATTTCTGAAAGAGGTATTGAAGTCGATAAGGCCAAGGTTGATGCAATCGAGAAAATGCCATACCCCACAGATATCAAAGGTATAAGAAGTTTCCTTGGTCATGCTGGTTTCTATAGAAGGTTCATTAAAGACTTCTCTAAGATTTCTAGGCCTCTTACCAATCTCTTGCAAAAGGATATTCCTGTTGTCTTTGATGATGATTGTGAGGAAGCCTTCGAAATACTTAAGAGGGCTTTGATAACTGCACCTATTGTTCAACCACCTGATTGGAACCAACTTTTGAAATCATGTGTGATGCTAGTGATTATGCTGTTGGCGCTGTCCTAGGGCAAAGAGTTGATAAGAAGTTGAATGTTATTCACTATACTAGTAAAACTCTAGACAGTGCCCAGAGAAACTATGCTACTACGGAGAAGTAATTTCTAGCAGTCGTGTTTGCATGTGGAAATTTCAGGTCTTACATAGTTGATTCCAAAGTCACTATTCACACTGATCATGCTGCTACTAAGTACCTCATGGAGAAGAAAGACGCTAAACCTAGACTTATCAGATGGGTTCTCTTGCTACAAGAATTTGATTTGCACGTTGTCGACAGAAAGGGTGCTGACAACCCAGTAGCAGATAACTTGTCTAGGTTGGAGAACGTTCTTGATGACCCACAACCTATTGATGACAACTTTCCCGATGAGCAACTGAATATCATCAATGCTTCACGTAGTGCACCGTGGTATGCTGATTACGCAAACTATATCGTTGCCAAATACATACCACCTAGTTTCACGTACCAGCAAAAGAAGAAATTCTTCTTTGACTTGAGACACTACTTTTGGGATGATCCTCACCTTTATAAGGAAGGAGTAGATGGTGTTATTAGATGTTGTGTACCTGAACATGAACAGGGACAGATCCTACAGAATTGTCACTCCGAGGCCTACGGAGGACACCATGCGGGAGATAGAACTACACACAAGGTATTGCAATCAGGTTTCTATTGGCCCACTCTCTTCAAGGATGCCTGTAAGTTTGTCTTGTCTTGTGACGAATGTCAAAGAATAGGTAATATTAGCAAACGTCAGGAAATGCCTATGAACTATTCACTTGTCATTGAACCATTTGATGTTTGGGGCTTTGATTATATGGGACCTTTCCCAAAATCCAACGGGTATACTCACATCCTAGTTGCTGTTGATTACGTCACTAAGTGGGTAGAAGCTATCCCCACTAGTAGTGCTGATCACAACACCTCTATCAGGATGCTGAAAGAAGTTATCTTCCCTAGATTTGGAGTCCCTAGATATCTAATGACCGACGTGTTGTAAATATGCCCTAGAGGCAATAATAAAATGGTTATTATCATATTTCCTTGTTCATGATAATCGTCTATTGTTCATGCTATAATTGTATTAACAGGAAACAGTAATACATGTGTGAATAAATAGATCACAATGTATCCCTAGCAAGCCTCTAGTTGGCTAGCTCATTAGTCACTAGATGATCATGGTTTCCTGATCATGGGCACTAGATGTCATTGATAACGGGATCACATCATTGGGAGAATGATGTGATGGACAAGACCCAATCCTAAGCATAGCACTAGATCGTATTGTTCGTATGCTAAAGCTTTTCTAATGTCAAGTATATTTTCCTTCGACCGTGAGATTGTGCAACTCTCGGATACCGTAGGAGTGCTTTGGGTGTATCAAACGTCACAACGTAACTGGGTGACTATAAAGGTGCACTACGGGTACCTTCGAAAGTGTCTGTTGGGTTGGTACGAATCGAGATCGGGATTTGTCACTCCGTGTGACGGAGAGGTATCTCTGGGCCCACTCGGTAGAACATCATCATGAGCTCAATGTGACTAAGGAGTTAGTCACACGATGACGTGCTACGGAACGAGTAAAGAGACTTACCGGTAACGAGATTGAACAAGGTATTGGTATATCGACGATCGAATCTCGGGCAAGTTCTATACCGACAGACAAAGGGAATTGTATACGGGATTGATTGAATCCTTGACATCGTGGTTCATCTGATGAGATCATCGTGGAGAAAGTGGGAGCCACCATGGGTATCCAGACCCCGCTGATGGTTATTGGCCAGAGAGATGTCTCGGTCATGTCTGCCTCTCTCCCGAACCCGTAGGGTCTACACACTTAAGGTTCGGTGATGCTAGGGTTATAGGGAATTGTTATACGAGGTTACCTAAAGTTGTTCGGAGTCCCGGATGATATCCCGGACGTAACGAGGAGTTCTAGAATGGTTCGGAGGTAAAGATTGATATATAGGACGGATGGTTTCGGACACCGGAAGTGTTTCGGGCATCACCGGTAACGTACCGGGACCACCGAGACCACCGGAGGTGGCCCCGGGGGTCCACCGAAGGGGGGAAACGACCCCGGGAGGTAAGGTGGGCCAAGTGGGGAAGGGAACCAGCCCCTAGGTGGGCTGGTGTGCCTCCCCACTCAGCCAAATGCGCGGGGGAGAGAAA
The DNA here is from genome assembly GCF_904849725.1 of Hordeum vulgare subsp. vulgare. Taxonomy (NCBI): domain Eukaryota; kingdom Viridiplantae; phylum Streptophyta; class Magnoliopsida; order Poales; family Poaceae; genus Hordeum; species Hordeum vulgare. The sequence goes on from NC_058524.1 coordinate 66,795,503, forward strand.
AGGGGGGGGGGCAAACCCTAAGCCAGGTGGGCCTAAGGCCCACCAGGGGTGCGCCACACCCCTCCTCCCCCCTTGGCCGCCGCACCAGCCCCCATCTAGGGCTGCTGCCCCCCAGGAGAGGGAAACCCTCAAGGGGGCATAGACCCTCCCTCCCCCTATATATAGTGGGCACTTTTGGCCATTGGAGATCAGACTTCTCCCTCTCCCTCGGCACAGCCCTGCCCTTCTTTCTCCTCCTCTCTGTCGGTGCTTGGCGAAGCCCTGCCAGGAGACCTCGTCTCTCCATCGACATCACACCGTCGTGATGCTGGAGTTCTTCCCCAACCTCTCCCTCCTCCTTGCTGGATCAAGGTGCGGGAGACGTCACCGGGCTGCACGTGTGTTGAACGCGGAGGTGCCGTAGTTCGACACTAGATCGGAATCACACCGCGATCCGAATCGGTGCGAGTACGACTCCATCAACCGTGTTCTAGTAACGTTTCCTCTTAGCGGTCTTCAAAGGTATGGAGATGCTCTTACCCCTCTCTCGTTGTTGGTCTCTCCATAGGAAGATCTGAATATGCGTAGGAAAATGTTGAATTTATGCTACGTTATCCAACACGACGGTGGTTCACACTTCATTCATGGTGCTTTCCATAAAACGCTTGCTAAGTACGATGTCAACCATAGAATTGCGTCTCCCTACCACCCTCAGTCCAGTGGTCAAGTAGAGTTAAGCAATAGAGAGATTAAACTGATTCTGCAAAAGTCCGTCAACAGGTCTAGAAAGAATTGGTCTAAGAAGCTCGATGATGCACTGTGGGCTTATAGAACTGCCTATAAGAATCCCATGGGCATGTCTCCATACAAAACGGTGTACGGGAAAGCATGTCATTTACCTCTTGAGCAAGAGCATAAAGCCTACTGGGCAATCAAAGAGCTCAACTTTGATTTCAAACGTGCCGGTGAGAAGAGGTTATTTGATATTAGCTCGCTTGATGAGTGGAGAACTCAGGCATATGAGAATGCCAAGTTATTCAAAGAGAAGGTTAATAGGTGGCATGATAAGAGAATACAAAAGCATGAGTTCATTGTAGGTGATTATGTCTTGCTATATAACTCTCGTTTAAGATTCTTTGCAGGCAAGCTTCTCTCTAAATGGGAAGGTCCCTATGTTGTTGAGGAAGTATATCGTTCCGGTGCTATCAAGATCAACAACACGGAAGGTAATTGTCTGAGAGTTGTAAATGGGAAGAGAATCAAGCATTATATCTCAGGTACTCCCATAAATGTTGAAAGCAATATTATCAATACCATAACTCCGGAAGAATACCTAAGGGATATTTATCAGCCCGTTTCAGACTTCGAAAACGAAGAGGTATGTGATTCGGTAAGAAAATAGAGTCCAAAACTTTCTGAGTAGGAAATTTTCTCCGTTTTCGAATTTTTGAAAAAATACAAAAATTGGAAGTAGTCCGGAAAGTGCGCGAGGAGGCGACAAGCCTGCACGGCGCGGGCCGACCCCTGGCCGCGCCGTGAGGGCTTGTGGCCACCTAGTGCGCCTCCTGGACTCCGTTTTCGTGCAGGGTACTCCTTTTGGTCTGAAAAAAAATCATTATATATACTCCCGTTTGGTCTGACCCCTGCATCACGCAGATTTCCTTTGTTTTTCGTTTCGAGCTTGTTTTCTGCCACAGATCTAGGTCAAGATGTCATCTCGGGATTCAGAGGGGGAGAGTGCTAGCAGTCCCCGGCAACGGCACTGGAAGAATGCTGTTGATGTGTTCCTGACTTGATGCCTCCACGGCAACGAAGCCAGAACTGCTCCCAGTTGCTCAACAATTAGCAATTATCTTGCAATGGCCCACCAGCGCGTGGGTTCGCGGCAGTTTTCAAGGGTAGAATATTCAACCCAAATTTGTTTGTTCGCCCGACAGGAAGTGAAAGGATACTCTCAAGTATTAGCATCTGAATGCGTCAGCTTCAACCACACCTGAAAGATTAGTATCTGCAAGCAAAGTATCAGTAGCAAAGTAGTATGATAGCAACGGTGCCAGAAACGATCTGGTGACAAGGCAGACTATTCCTAACTGTTGTATCAATGGCGCCAGAAGTTGCCCGTGGACGGGAAATATTCTTTTCCGTCAACGTCGAGAGAAAAACTATTGTAGCAGGTAGCAGCAGTGTAACGAGTATCAACAGTGGCAAGGAACAGCAGCAGTGACAACAGTAGCAAGTAGCAACAATAGCAAGTAACAGCAGTAGCAAGTAGCAGCAGAGCAAAGCAAGTAACAGCAGCAGCAACAGTAGTAACAACAGCAACAACAGTAGTAACAGCAGCAGCAACAGTAGTAACAGCAGCAGAGCAAAACAAGTAACAACAGCAGTGGGACAAACTCGTAGGCAATGGGTCGGTGATTCGTTTGGATGACATTCATCATGCAACAGTTATAACACGGAGAGATATGTGACTAGCTCCCGTTCGTCAATGTGATGTAGGCATGCATTCCATGTGTATTCATACGTGCTTAGGGAAAAGAACTTGCATGACATCTATTGTCCATCCCTCCCGTGACAGCGGGTCCAAAAGGATACTACGGGATATTAAGATTCTCCTTTTAATAAAGAACCGGAACAACGCATTAGCACTTGGTGAACAGATGAACTCCTCAAACTATGGTCATCACCGGGAGTGGTTCCGGTTATTGTCACTCCGGGGTTGCCGGATCATAACACATAGTAGGTAACTACAACTTGCAAGATCGGATCTAAAACACACATATATTGGTGACAACATAATAATTTCAGATCTGAAATCATGGCACTCGGGCCCTAGTGACAAGCATTAAGCATGGCAAAGTAGTAGCAACATCAATCTCAGAACATAGTGGATACTAGGGATCAATCCCCGTCAAAATTAACTCGATTATATGATAGATCTCATCCTACTTATCACCGCCCAGCGAGCCTATGAATAGATTACTCACGAATGATGAAGAGCTTCATGGAATTGGAGAGGGAAGAAGGTTGATGATGACGATGGCGACGATTTCCCCTCTCCGGAGCCCAAAATTGACTCCAGATCTGCCCTCCAGATGAAGAACAGGATGTGGCGGCGCCTCCGTATCGCAAACGCGATGAAATCTTCTCTTCAAATTTTTTCCGAGGTGAAAGTGAATTTATAGAGCTGGAGTTGGGGGCGGCAGACCCACGTGGCCCCCACAAGCTTGGTTATCGCGACCAGGGGGGGCGTGGCAACAGGGCTTGTGGCCCACTGGCCCATCCCCTCCGGAGGATCTTTGCGCAGGTATTTTTCATATTTTCCAGAAATATTCTCCGTAAATTTTCAGGACGTTCTGAGAACTTTCATTCCTGCACAAAAACAACACCAGGGCAATTCTGCTGAAAACAACGTCAGTCCGGGTTAGTTCCGTTCAAATCATGCAAATTAGAGTCCAAAACAAGGGCAAAAGAGTTTGGAAAAGTAGTTACGATGGAGACATATCAACTCCCCCAAGCTCAAAACCTTGCTTGTCCTCAAGCAACTCAGTTGACAAACTGAAAGAGAAAGAAAAACTTTGACAAACTCTGTTTGATCTTGTTGTTGCAACTATGTCTAACTCATAACCAGAATTTCAGCAAGATCACAAGTTAACAACATAAGCAATTGACACAAAGGTCTGACGGTAAACTAATATCAATGGCATAATCAGCTAGCGAGCAAATAATAATGAGTTTCAGATACCAACAATTCAATCAAAACAAGCATGAAGCAATATGAATAGGTGGTATCTCGCTAGCTCTTTCTGAGACCGCAAAACATAAATGCAGAGCACATTCAAAGATCAAGGGATGACTAAACATTGTAATTCATAGCAACGAAGATCCAATCATAGTCATTCTCAATATCAATCAAAAGCAAAGCATAAAAAGGACAGAGGTGCTCTCTAATTGGTGCTTATATAAGAAGTGGATGACTCAACAGGAAAATAAATAGACAGGCCCTTCGCAGAGGGAAGCACTGATTTGGAGAGGTGCCAGAGCTCAAGCTTTGAAAACATAGATAATTATTTTGGGTGGCATGCTTTCATTGTCAACGCAATGACCAAGAGTTCTCAATATCTTCCACGCTATTCATGCTGTAGGTGGTTGCCAAACAGAAAAGTAAAGTTTTAACTCCCCCACCACGAATCAATCACACTCCACGGCTAGCCGAATCCTCGGGTACCGTCCATACTAACATCAATCCGGGGGGAGTCTTGTTTTACAGTTATGTTTTCGATTTAAGCGTGGAACTGGGCATTCCAATTACCGGCCCCTTTCTCGTGAATGACAGTGAATAAACACATGTCGAGGATAACACGCCTGACATGGAATATACCAATACCCCCCCGTCACCACATGAGCGGTTCGGGCATGCAAAACAGATTATTTCTTGAAGGTTTAGATAATGGCACATGCAAATTTACTTGGAACGGCAGCTAAATACCGCAAATAGGTAGGTATAGTGGACTCTCATGGAAAAACTTTTGGGTTTATGGAAGTGGATGCACAAGCAGTATTCCGCTTAGTACAAGTGAAGGCTAGCAGAAGACTGGGAAGTGACCAACTAGAGAGCGACAACAGTCATCTAGATGCAATGAGTTTGACTAACATGGAGTGCAAGCATGAACAGGATATAGATCACCATGAACACGAACATCATAGAGGCTATGTTGATTTTGTTTCAACTACATGCATGAACATGCGCCAAGTCAAGCCACTTGAATCATTCAAAGGAGAATACCATCCTATCATACTACATCATAGTCATCTCAGAATCTATGTTGGAATTCAAGACAAACCATTATAAGCTCCTAGCTAATTAAGCATGGCATCAGAAACTATGATCTCTAAGTTGTCATTGCAAACATGGTTTTCTCACAACAAAGCTGAATCTGGGACGACAAGCTAGTCATATTTACAAAAACAAAATAGATAGAGTTCATACCAGCTTTTCCAGTCTCAGTCACTTAATCATATATCGTCATTATTGCCTTTCACTTGCACGATCGAATGATGTGAACAATAATAAGAGTGCTCGTGCATTGGACTACGCTGGAATCTGCAGGCAAACACAAAGGAGAAGACAAAGTAATATGGCTCTTTGAAAGCTAAACAGGTATGCATGCAAGAGCCACTAAACATTGTAACCAATATCTTCTACCTTGACCCAAAGAAAAAGAAAACTATTTACACGGGAAAGCTCCCAACAAGCAAAAGAAGAAAGGACAATCTTTTTGGGTTTTCTCAAAAGGACACAAAACAAGAAAACAAGAAAACAAAAATAAACTAGCATGGATAATACAGTGGCAAAGTGTGAGCACCGACTAACAAAGTGAAAGCATAAGCATGAATCTAAAGTCGATGAGAACACGTACTCCACCAAGCCTAGGCATTTGGCCTAGCTTGGTCTACTCCCAAGGATGGTCCTGGCGAAACCCAAAATCATAATCGGGGTTATACGGGAGCGCTGCAGCCACTGCCTGAATAGCTGCCTCACGGAGACGAGCAGCTGTCGCCTCCCTCTCATACTCCTCTGCCTCTCCTATGGTTATGTAGTATCTCTGTTTTACCCGAAAGTCAAAGAAAGCAGGAGCAGGAAGGGTAATATGGGAAACACGCTGCCGGTTAAATATCAATCGGTATAGGAGGGATTCATCATCCCTCTCAAGGAACTGGTAGCGTGTCACAGCGACGTGGTCAAGGAAAGCTGTATGGAGCGGGGGATCTCCTGCGCGGATGGTTACTCCAAGAAAATTTGCTATGCGAGTGGCATAGATGCCTCCAAAGAAATCCCCATCAATAGCATTCTTATTCAGCCTCCTTGCTCTAATAGATCCCATGTTGAAGCTTTTGTCACCCGTCACTGCGCTGTTAAGGATACTAAGGTCGGATGCGCATAGGTGACAATGTTCAACCTTGCCGTTAATGCATCTACCTATGAAGAGGGCAAAGTAGTGCAAGGCAGGGAAATGAATGCTTCCTATGGTAGCTTGCGTGATGTCTCTAGTTTCTCCAACAGATATACTAGAGAGAAAAAATCTCTAACCGAAGACTTAGCAGGATCTTTAAGATTACCCCCATCGGGTATCTTGCAAATCCTATTGAAATCCTCCAAATCCATGGCGTAGGATTTATCATACAGATCAAACAGTATGGATGAGTCACGGCCAACTGAAAATTTAAATCTTCGCACGAAAGAGGCAGTGAGCATGGCATATTGTTCACATTTATCTGAGAGGAATTCTTCTAACCCGGCATTGCGGACAAGTGTATCAAACTCATCCTTGAAGCCTGCTTCGATCATAAACTCATCGGAAGGCCATTCACATGGTTGTACCGGTGCGTCCCTTAGTTGATAAGGTTCGGGCTCCCGAATAGAAAGACGGGGACCCTTCTTACTTGAGGAACCACCATGAAACTTCCTCCTGAACATAATTTATTTTTGCTGAAATTTTTTAAGTTCAAGAGAAAAGTGAATAAAGACCAACCACACCTTGTAGTAACTACTCCTACTAGTGTCTAGAGACCGTATCACGCGCGAAAACTACTTGGTACAAGATAAAATCAACATTTCAAGCTCAAGAACAGGGTCACCAAGGTAGCAAGAATATGCGAAGGATAAAGCACTAGAGCAAAAACTAATTGGACCAATGGAGGAGTCACTTACCAAGGAGTAATTTCCCCAAAACTCTTCGGAGAATGGTGCTTTGAGCAAGGAGATCGAAAATCATAGCCAAATGAGCAAGAACAGGGGTTTGAGCTGCAAAACGATTTTTTCTGGAGGTAGAAGAAGAGGATGGGAGCTGGAATGAGTGGAGGGGGTCCGTGTGGGCTCCACAAGCTTGCTTCCCACGGCCAGGGGGGGGGGGGGGTGGCCGCGGTGACAGGGCCTATGGCCCACCGGGGTGGCCCCCAGGCCAGCTCTCAGGCCCAGTATTTTTCAAATATTCCAGAAAAAATAATACTAGATTTTCAGGACCATCGGAGAACTTTTATTTTCGGGATACTTTTCTCCGGGACGCTAAAACAGAAAACAGGGAAAATTAAACTAAACCTATCATTTTTCTTCTAAGCAACAGAAAGTGAAAGCTTAAAACAGAGGTATGTGACTCTTTGGTTCATCCATTTCATGGTCATCGAAGGAAATCCGTCAATGGGGTTGATCAAATCCTCATGACAAAACTTTTTCGAATCGCAAAAGGAAACGGAGAATTTTCGAATAGTCACTAAGTCACCTCAATGGGGATATGAATCTCCCCAACAAGCAAATCATACTTCATCTTGACACGAGGAATAGGGCATTCAAAGCACCCAATAAGAATCGATGAATTTTTTTTGATAGCATTGATGCAATGTACTTGATATTGTTTCTTCAAAAAGTGGACTGTATGCTCATTACAGTTGACACAGAAAGTGACATTACCTTTGTTGCAATCTATAACAGCCCCTGCAGTGTTTAAAAAGGGTCTTCCGAGGATGATAGCCATGGCATCGTCCTCGGGAATATCCAAGATAAAAAAGTCTGTTAAGATACTGGTGTTAGCAACCACAACATGCACGTCCTCGCAAATGCCGAGAGGGAAAGCAGTTGATTTGTTGGCCATTTGCAAGAAATTTCAGTGGGTGTCAACTTATCCAGTTCAATTCTACGATAAAGGGAGAGAGGCATAACACTAACTCCGGCTCCAAGGTCACACAAGGCAGTTCTTACATAGTTTCCTTTAATGGAGCAAGGTATAGTGGGCACTGATGGATCACCAAGTTTCTTAGGAGTTCCATCTTTGAAAATGTAATTCGCAAGCATGGTGGAGATCTCAAGATCTGGTATCTTCCGTTTATTGGTCATGATATCTTTCATGTACTTGGCATATGGAGACATTTTCAGCATGTCAACTAACCGCATCTGCAGAAAGACGGGTCTTATCATTTCAATAAAGCGCTCGAAATCCTCATCATCTTTTTTCATGGATGGCTTAGGAGGAAAGGGCATAGGTCTCTGAACCCATGGCTCTCTTTCTTTACCATGCTTCCTAGCAGTGAAATCATTCTTATCGTATCTCTTAGGTTGTGGGTTATCAGGATTAACCGTAGGTTCAATCTCCACATCCTTATCATTGCTAGGTTGAGCATCGTTATGAACATCGCTGTCCATATTGTCACGAGGTTCATGTTCATCACCAGATTGTGTTTCTGCATCAGAAGTAGAAATATCATTTGGTTCTTCAGGTGTGACAATATTTGGTGAACTGACATGTAGGTTTCTATCATCCTTCTTCTTCTCCTTAGGATGACTGGGTGTATCAGCATTAATTCCTTGAGAATCTTGATCAATTCTCTTAGGATGACCTTCAGGATACAAAGGTTCGTGAGTCATTTTGCCTCCTCTAGTAATGACTCTACAGAGTTGTCATTTAATTCATTGAGCAAGTCATTGTGAGCTTTAAGTACTTGTTCTACCTGAGTAGTAAGCATAGAGGCATGTTTACTCAGAAGCTTCAGATCATTGACGTTTCTGTCTACACAAGCACTTAAGTGACTAAGCATACGAGTACTTTGTTCCAAATGTCTGCTAACATAATCATTGAAACTCTGTTGTTTGGCAACAAAGTTGTCAAATTCATCAAAGCATAAGCTAGCAGGTTTGTCAAAAGGAATATCACTCTCATCAAACCGACGCAAAGAATTTACTTCTACTACTTGTATCGGGTTATCGAGACCATGGATCTCTTCGATAGGTGGTAGATTTTTGACATCTTCAGATCTAATGCCTTTCTCTTGCATAGATTCCTTGGCTTCTTGCATATCTTCGGGACTGAGGAATAGAATACCTTTTTTCTTCGGAGTTGGCTTAGGTGGTGGTTCGGGAATAGTCCAAGCATTATCGTTGATCAAGATGTTATTCAGTAGATTCTCAACTTGTTCTATACTTCGTTCCCTAAAAACACAACCGACACAACTATCTAGGTGGTCTCTAAGCATCGGTAAGTCCGTTATAGAAGATATCAAGTATCTCGTTCTTCTTAAGAGGGTGATCAGGCAAAGCATTCTGTAGCTGGACGAGCCTCCCCCAAGCTTGTGGGAGACTCTCTTCTTTGAGTTGAGAAAAGTTGTATATTTCCTGCAAGGCAGCTTGCTTCTTATGGGCAGGGAAATATTTCTCACAGAAGTAATAAACCATATCCTGGGGACTATTCACACATCCAGGAGCAAGAGAAGTGAACCAGGATTTAGGGTCATCCTTTAGAGAGAATGGAAACAACTTAAGGATATAGTAGTGGTGGATCTTCTCCTCATTAGTGAAAAGGGTGGCTATATCGTGTAGTTTGGTAAGATGGGCTACGACCGTCTCAGACTCATAACCGTGAAAAGGATCAGATTCGACTAGAGAGATTATCTCTGGGTCGACAGAGAATTCATAATCCTTATCGGTGATAAAGATAGGTGAAGTGGCAAACTTCGGGTCGTATTTCATCCTAGCTTTCAGAGATTTTTCCTTCCACTTGAGAAGTAATTTCTCAGCGTCATAGGCATCCTTACACACAAGAAAATCCTTAGCTATCTCTCCCTCCATAACATAACCCTCAGGTATATCAGGAAATTCATATCTAGGAGAGCTAGATCTAGCAGGAGCAAAAGCAGGTTATATCTCAATAGTATCGGCAGTTTCAGAAGCATCACGAGCATTGGCAGTAACTCTAGCAATATGAGCATCAAGGAATTCCCCTAGTGGCACATCAGGCAAAGTAGTATCTCTAGATGTATCAAGCATAGCATCATCACGTAAAATAGGATCTATAGCATCATCAGGCAAGGCAGTATCAAGCATAGCATCATCAGGCAAAATAGCATCTCTAGCAGTATCAGGCATAGCATCTCTAGAAGTATCGGGCATAGCATCTCTAGCAGTAGAATCATAAGCATCATCAAGCACATGCGACATATCAAGATTTCTAGCAGGAGGTGATGTTGCAAACTTACTCATAACTGAAGGTGAATCAAGTGTAGAGCTAGATGGCAGTTCCTTACCTCCCCTCGTAGTTAAGGGCAAGACTTTGGTTTTTGGATCTTTTAGATTCTTCATAGTGATCAGCAGATATAAATCCGAAGTGACTCAGAGAATATAGAAATCCCTTCCCCGGCAAAGGCGCCAGAAAAAATGCTGCTAGCAGTCCCCGACAACGGCACTAGAAGAATGCTGTTGACGTGTTCCTAACTTGATGCCTCCACGGCAACGAAGCCAGAACTGCTCCCAATTGCTCAACAATTAGCAATTAACTTGCAATGGCCCACCAACGCGTGGATTTGCGGCAGTTTTCGAGGGTAGAGTATTCAACCCAAATTTGTTGGTTCGCACGACAGGAAGTGAAAGGATACTCTCAAGTATTAGCAGCTGAATGCGTCAGCTTCAACCACACCTGAAAGATTACTATCTGCAAGCATAGTATCAGTAGCAAAGTAGTATGATAGCAACGGTGCAAGAAACGATCTGGTGACAAGGCAGACTATTCCTAAGTGTTGTATCAATGGCGCCAGAAGTTGCCCGTGGACGGGAAATATTCTTTCCCGTCAACTTCGAGAGAAAAAGTATTGGAGCAGCTAGCAACAGTGTAACGAGTATCAGTAGTGGCAAGGAACATCAGTAGTGACAGCAGTAGCAAGTAGCAACAGTAGCAAGTAACAGAAGTAGCAAGTAGCAGCAGAGCAAAGCAAGTAATAGCAGCAGCAACAGTAGTAACAGCAGCACAGCAAAACAAGTACATCACAGCAACAGTAGTAACAGCAGCAGAGCAAAACAAGTAACAGCATCAGTGGGACAAACTCGTAGGCAATGGGTCGGTGATTCGTTTGGATGACATTCATCATGCAACAGTTATAACACGGAGAGATATGTGACTAGCTCCTGTTCGTTAATGTGATGTAGGCATGCATTCCGCATGTAGTCATACGTGCTTAGGGAAAAGAACTTGCATGACATCTATTGTCCATCCCTCCCGTGGCAGCGGGTCCAAAAGGATACTACGAGATATTAAGATTCTCCTTTTAATAAAGAACCGGAACAACACATTCGCACTTGGTGAACACATGAACTCCTCAAACTATGGTCATCACCGGGAGTGGTTCCGGTTATTGTCACTCCGGGGTTGCCGGGTCATAACACATAGTAGGTAACTACAACTTGCAAGATCGGATCTAAAACACACATATATTGGTGACAACATAATAATTTCAGATCTGAAATCATGGCACTCGGGCCCTAGTGACAAGCATTAAGCATGGCAAAGTAGTAGCAACATCAATCTCAGAACATAGTGGATACTAGGGATCAATCCCCGTCAAAACTAACTCGATTACATGATAGATCTCATCCTACTTATCACCACCCAGCGAGCCTACGAATAGATTACTCACGAACGATGAAGAGCTTCATGGAATTGGAAAGGGAAGAAGGTTGATGATGACAATGGCGATGATTTCCCCTCTCCGGAGCCCAAAACGGACTCCAGATCTGCCCTCGAGATGAAGAACAGGATGTGGCGGTGCTCCGTATCGCAAACGCGATGAAATATTCTCTTCTGATTTTTTTCGAGGCGAAAGTGAATTTATAGAGCTGGAGTTGGGGGCGCAGACCCACGTGGGCCCCACAAGCTTGGTTGCCGCGGCCAGGGGGGCGAGGTAACAGGGCTTGTGGCCCACTGGCCCATCCCCTCCGGTGGATCTTTGCGCAAGTATTTTTCATATTTTCTAGAAATATTCTCCGTAAATTTTCAGGACGTTCTGTGAACTTTCATTTCTGCACAAAAACAACACCATGGCAATTCTGCTGAAAACGGCGTTAGTCCGGGTTAGTTCCATTCAAATCATGCAAATTAGAGTCCAAAACAAGGGCAAAAGAGTTTGGAAAAGTAGATACGATGGAGACGTATCAGAGAGCTATGTGGCTGATTACCTTGCTAACCCCAAGGTCTATGGGGACTTTGATCCTTATGGCTGGACCTCTCATGAGGAAGAAGATTATGATCCCAAGGGGAAGGAACAAAGAGCTATGTGGCTGATTACCTTGCTAACCCCAAGGTCTATGGGGACTTTGATCCTTATGGCTGGACCTCTGATGAGGAAGAAGATTATGATCCCAAGGGGAAGGAACAAACGAGTTCCGATGAAGAGGAGGCTCCTCTACCTCAACCTGGACGCATGCATGTGGAGTTCAAGAAGTCGAGCCTCCCTGACTCAAGAAAGAAGCCTAAGACCTTGTTTATCCCTTCTCGTTTCTTGCAGGAGAGTAAGCAAGCATTATGCAAAAGGGTGTTGAAGCTTGAGGAGGAAAATGATGATCTGAGGGAGTAGAATTTCATGCTCAAGTGGAAATTAAACAAACTCAAGACCGCTTCAACAACTTCTCCACCATCACCACCAAAGGAAGACAACTGAGCATTGGTATGGGCAATCCCCTTGGCTTGTGCCAAGTTTGGGGGAGTTGCCCCGGTATCGTATCACCATCACATCTTTTGCCTTTACCTTTGTTTTAGTTTTCCTTTTCAGTTTTCTCTTTCTCTAGTAGATTAAAAGTCTTAGTATCTTAGTCTTTAGTTTTTCTTTGTGTCACCCCCGATGTATTCGAGCTCCTGAGCCATATATTAAAGAGTGTCTTAGTTGAAGGACTTTGCCTCTTGCCATGATCAAAAGAGTGAGAGAAGAACAAAGCATGAAAGATCATGTAATGATCTTATGGGAAGTGCTGGATTCACATATAAAAAGAATGAGGATTGAAACTTGTTGAGGGTAGGCAAACGTAGACCTTGGTCATTGTTGCAATTAATAGGAAGTGATAAAGAAGGAGAGGTTCACATATAAATATATCATCTGTGACACCATCTATGATTGTGAACACTCACTAAACTATTGCATGCCTAGAAGTAGATGTTGGACAAGGAAGACAACATAATGAATTGTGTTTGCTAGGTTCCGAACAATATTATATGAATAGATATCCCTTAGCATGTGACGATTGCTTCCACCTCACATTAGCCAAACCTCCCGCACTAAGTAGAGATACTACTTGTGCATCCATAAACCATCAACCCAGTTTTGCCATGAGTGTCCACCATACCTACTTATGGATTGAATAAGATCCCTCAAGTGAGTTGTCATCGGTGCAAGCAATAAAAATTTCTCTCTAATATGTATGATCTATTAGTGTGTGGAAAATAAGCTTTGTACGGACCTGTGATGAGGAAGACATAAAAGCGACAGACTACAAAATAAAGTTATTTATCACAGGAGGCAATATAAAGTGACGTTCCTCCACACTAAGAGGACACGCATCCAAACCTCAAAAGCGCATGACAACCTCTGCTTCCCTCTGTGAAGGGTTGTTGACATGCAACTATTCCTGACTTGATGCCTCCACGGCAACGGAGCCAGAAAAGAGCTGCTCCCGGTTGCTCAACAATTAGCAATTGTCTTGCAATGGCCCACCAGCGCGTGGGATCGCGGCAGTTTTCGAGGGTAGAGTATTCAACCCAAATTTGTTGGTTCGCACGACGGGAAGTGAAAGAATATTCCCAAGTATTAGCAGCTGAATGTGTCAGATTCAACAACACCTGGGAGATTAGTTTCTGCAAGCAAAGTATCAGTAGCAAAGTAGTATGATAACAACGGTGCCAGAAACGATCTGGTGACAAGGCAGACTATTCCTAACTGTTGTATCAATGGCGCCAGAAGTTGCCCGTGGACGGGTGATAGCAATATCTGGCGATGGCTAGACGAATGCTGATGACAACAAATCTTCCCCTGCAACAGCACTAGAAGAATGTTGCTAGCACTCCCCGGCAACGAAACTAGAAAAATGTTGTTGATGGCCCACCAGCGCGTGGGTTCGCAGCAGTTTTCGAGGGTAGAGTATTCAACCCAAATTTATTGGTTTACCAGACAGGAGGTGAGAGGATACTCTCGAGTATTAGCAACTGCATTTGTCAGATTCAACCACACCTGAAAGATTAGTATTTGCAAGCAAAGTAGTAACAACAAAGTAGTATGATAACAACGGTGTCACAAACGATCTATTGACGGCAGACTATTCCTAATGATTGTATCAATGGCGCCAAGTTGCCTCGTTGATGGAAGTTGTCAGTTCCCGTCAATGACCAGCGAACCAAAATTGTAGAAGGTAGCAGCAATGTAACAAGCAAGACAAGTAACAGCAGCAGTAGCAACAGTAGTAACAGCAGCAGAGCAAGACAAGTAACAACAGTAGCAACAGTAGTAGCAGCAGCAGAGCAAGACAAGTAACAGTAGTAGAAGCAACAGTAGCAACAGCAGTAGAGCAATACAAGTAACAGGAGTAGGACAAACTCATAGGTCATGGGTCGGTGATTTGTTTGGATGATATTCATCATGCAACAGCTATAACACGGAGAGATATGTGGCTAGCTCCCGTTCGTCAATGTGATGTACGCATGCATTCAGTGTGTCGTCATACGTGCTTAGGGAAAAGAACTTGCATGACATCTATTGTCCATCCCTCCCGTGGCAGCGGGGTCCAAAAGGAAACTACAGGATATTAAGGTTCTCCTTTTTATAAAGAACCGGACCAACGCATTAGCACTTGGTGAACACATGAACTCCTCAAACTATTGTCATCATCGGGAGTGGTTCCGGTTATTCTCACTCCTGGGTTGCCGGATCATAACACATAGTAGGTAACTACAACTTGCAAGATCGGATCTAAAACACACATATATTGGTGACAACATAATAATTTCAGATCTGAAATCATGGCACTCGGGCCCTAGTGACAAGCATTAAGCATAGCAAAGTAGTAGCAACATCAATCTCAGAACATAGTGGATACTAGGGATCAATCCCCATCAAAACTAACTGGATTACATGATAGATCTCATCCTACTCATCACCGCCCAACGAGCCTACGAATAGATTACTCACGAACGACGAAGAGCTTCATGGAATTGGAGAGGGAAGAAGGTTGATGATGACGATGGCGACGATTTCCCCTCTCCGGAGCCCAAGACAGACTCCAGATCTGCCCTCCAGATGAAGAACAGGTGGTGGCGGCGCCTCCGTATCGCAAACGCGACGAAAACTTCTCTTTTTAGTTTTTCTGGGACGAAAGGGATCTTATAGGGCTGGAGTTGGGGGCGGCAGAGCCGTGTGGGCCCCACAAGCCTGCCCATCGCCACCAGGGGGGTGGTGGCGGAGCCAGGGCTTGTGGCCCACTGGCCCACCCCCTGAGGTGGAACTTGGCACAGATATATTTCTTATTTTCCAAAACTGCTCCCCGTAAATTTTCAGGACGTTTGGAGAACTTTGATTTGTGCACAAAAATAACACCAAGGAAATTCTGCTGAAAACAGCGTCAGTCCAGGTTAGTTCCATTCAAATCATGCAAATTATAGTCCAAAACAAGGGCAAAAGAGTTTGGAAAAGTAGATATGATGGAGACGTATCAACTCCCCCAAGCTTAAAACCTTGCTTGTCCTCAAGCAACTCAGTTGACAAACTGAGAGAGAAAGAAAAACTTTGACAAACTCTATTTGATCTTATTGTTGCAACTATGTCTAACTCATAACCAGAATTTCCGGAAGATCACAAGTTAACCACATAAGCAAATGACACAAAGGTCTTACGATAAACCAATATCAATGGCATAATCATCTAACAAGCAAATAATAATGAGTTTCAAATACCAACACTTCAATCAAAACAAGCATGAAGCAATATGAATAGGTGGTATCTCGCTAGCTCTTTCTGAGACCGCAAAACATAAATGCAGAGCACTTTCAAAGTTCAAGGGCTCACTAAACATTGTAATTCATAGCAACGAAGATCCAGTCATAGTCATACTCAATATCAATCAAAAGCAAAGCATAAAAATGACAGAGGTGCTCTCTAATTGGTGCTTATATAAGAGGAGGATGACTCAACAGGAAAATAAATAGACAGGCCCTTCGCAGAGGGAAGCATTGAGTTGCAGACGTGCCAGAGCTCAAGCTTTGAAAACAGAGATAATAATTTTGGGTGGCATGCTTTCATTGTCAACGCAGTGACCAAGAGTTCTCAATATCTTCCATGCTACTCATGCTATAGGCGGTTCCCAAACAGAAAAGTAAAGTTTTAACTCCCCCACCACCAATCAATCATACTCCACGGATAGCCGAATCCTCGGGTACCGTCCATACTAACATCAATCCGGGGGGAGTCTTGTTTTACAGTTATGTTTTCGATTTAAGCGTGGAACTGGGCATTCCAATTACCGGCCCCTTTCTAGTGAATGACTCGTGAATAAACACATGTCGACGATAACACTCCTAGCATGGAAGATATCAATAGCCCTCTGTCACCACATGAGCGGTTCGGGCATGCAAAACAGATTATTTCTTGAAGGTTTAGAGAATGGCACATGCAAATTTACTTGGAACGGCAGGTAGATACCGCAAATAGGTAGGTATGGTGGACTCTCATGGAAAAACTTTTGGGTTTATGGAAGTGGATGCACAAGCAGTATTCCGCTTAGTACAAGTGAAGGCTAGCAAAAGACTGGGAAGCGACCAACTAGAGAGCGACAACAGTCATCAAGATGCAATGAGTTTGACTAACATTGAATGCAAGCATGAACAGGATATAAATTACCATGAACACGAACATCATAGATGCTATGTTGATTTTGTTTCAACTACATGCATGAACATGCGCCAAGTCAAGCCACTTGAAACATTCAAAGGAGAATACCATCCTATCATACTACATCATAGTCATCTCAAAATCTATGTTGGCATTCAAGACAAACCATTATAAGCTCTCAGCTAAATAAGCATGGCATCAGAAACTATGATCTCTAAGTTGTCATTGCAAACATGGTTCTCTCACAACAAAGCTAAATCTGGGTCGAGATGCTAGTCATATTTACAAAAACAAAATAGATAGAGTTCATACCAGTTTTTAGTCTCAGTCAATTCATCATATATCATCATTGTTGCCTTTCATTTGCACGATCGAACGATGTGAACAATAATAAGCACATTGGACTAAGCTGAATCTGCAGGCAAACACAAAGGAGAATACAAAATAATATGGCTCTTTGAAAGCTAAACAGGTAAGCATGCAAGAACCAATAAACATTGTAACCAATATCTTCTACCTTGACACAAAGAAAAAGAAAACTCTTTACACGGGAAAGCTCCCAACAAGCAAAAGAAGAAAGAAAAATCTTTTTGGGTTTTCTCAAAAGGACACAAAACAAGAAAACAAGAAAATGAAAAGAAACTAGCATGGATAATACAGTGGCAAAGTGTAAACACCGGCTAACAAAGTGAAAGCTTAAGCATGAATGTAAAGTCGGTGAGAACACATACTCCCCCAAGCTTAGGCTTTTGGCCTAGCTTGGTCTACTCCCAAGGTGGGAAATAACCAGCTCCAAGATACTTCGGAGCAGACTGTGGATGCCACTGCTGTGTGAGCTCCTCTGGCTCCCACTGATAAACTGGCGTCTCGTACTCGACTGGCGGCTCAGGCACGGGCGCCTGTGGTTGGGCCAAGCCCCAATATGCGTAGATGTACGCGGGCATAATAGTGTACCTGCCTGCATGAAGATCGAACAAAGAAGAAGCAGGCAAAGTAATAGTCTCTCGAGTACCCTAACTAAACACCAGGTTATAAATCATCCGTCTACTAGCATCTCTATCCAGAAAATCATGGCGAACCATGGTGTCATAATCCAGATATCTCTCAGGGAGAAGGATCTCTCCTTCCTCTCCCAGTCTAATGGGTATCTCAAAGTGTCTGGCAAGACGGGTAGCATAGATACCTCCATAGACAACACCTTTAGAACGGTTCAGGTTCAACCGTTGAGCTACTATAGCGCCCAAGCTATAAGTCTTATCGTTATAAAGGCCTTCACGCAAAACGGCAAGGTCTGGAGAACTAAGTGATCCAGCCTCCCCACGGCCAATCAAACATTTTCCCACAAATAGTGAGAAGTACCGAAGCACAGGAAAATGTATGCTAGCAATTCTAGCGCGAGACACTCCTCTCTCCTCTCCAACAACAATAGAACCAATGAAATCCTCCAAGTCCCGTGGATGAGGGTCACGGATGTCCCCAACATAAGGTAATTTGCAAACATTGCAAAATTCTTGCAGCGTCATGCACTGGGGGACATCGTAAATCATGAACTCAACCATGGGAGGATTCTTCCTCGGATAGAAGTTGAAGCTTTGAACAAAAATATTGGTGAGGAGGAGGTATTGTGGGCACTTATCTTCAACGAACGCAGTAAGACCTTCGTTCTCTACCAAGTAATAAAAGTCTTCATAAAGTCCGGTGGCGCGCAAAAATTCATCACTTGGCCACTCGCACGCTCGAACTTCTGTGACTCGAGGGACTACGTACTTGGGGTGGTTCTTCTCATCCTCCTTGGGGTTACAGCTTAAGAGCCTCTCAAGAACCTCCTCATCTTTTCCTTTTTCTAGCTCTGAAAAATTCTGAAATTTTTAGAGACTTTGAAAGAAAAGTGAAAAAGGATTAACCCAACTTGTAGCAACTACTCCTACTAGTGCCTAGAGACCGTATCACGCGCTAAAACTACTTGGGACCAGCTAAAATCAACCTTTCTAGATCAAGAACAGGGTCACCAAGGTAGCAAGAATTCGCGAAGGATAAAGCACTAGAGCAAAAACTAATTGGACCAATGGAGGAGTCACTTACCAAGGAGTAATTTACCCAAAATGGTTCGAAGAATGGTGCTTTGAGCAAGGAGATCGAAAATCACAGCCAAATGAGCAAGAACACGGGTTTGGGCTGCGAAACAATTTTTTATGGAGTTGGAAGAAGAGGCTCGGAGCTGGAATGAGTGGAGGGGGTGCCTGTGGGCCCCACAAGCTTGCACCCCGCCACCAGGGGGGTAGGTGGCGGTGGCAGGGCTTGTGGCCCACTGGTCAGGCCCCCAGGCCAGCTCTCAGGCCCAGAAATTTTCAAAAATTCCAGAAAAAATCATACTAATTTTTCAGGACAATCGGAGAACTTCTATTTTCGAGGTATTTTTCTCCGGGACGCTAAAACAGAAAATAGGAAAAGCTAAACTAATTCTATCATTTTTCTTCTAAGCAAAAGAAAAGGAAAACTTAAAACAGAGGTATGTGACTCCTTGATTCATCTGTTTCATGGTCATCGAAAGAAATCCGTCAATGGGGTTGATCAAATCCTCAGGACAAAACTTTCTCGAATCGCAAGAGAGAACGGAGAATTTTTGAATAGCCACTATGTCACCTCAATGGGGATATGAATCTCCCCAACAAGCAAATCATACTTCATCTTGACACGAGGAATAGGGCATTCAGAGCTCCCAATAAGAATCGGTGAAGTTTTTTCGATAGCATTGATGCAATGTACTTGATATCATTTCTTCGGAAAGTGCACGGTGTACTCATTACCGTTGACAATGTACTTGATACCGTTTCTTCGGAAAGTGCACGGTGTGTTCATTACCGTTGACATGGAAAGTGACATTGCCTTTGTTGCAATCTATAACAGCTCCTGCAGTGTTTAAAAAGGGTCTTCCGAGGATGACAGCCATGGCATCGTCCTTGGGAATATCCAAGATAACAAAGTATGTTAAGATAGTGGTGTTAGCCACCACAACACGCACATCCTCGCAAATGCCAACAGGGAAATCAGTTGATTTGTCGGCCATTTGCAGAGAAATTTTAGTGGGTGTCAACTTATCCAGTTCAAGTCTACGATAAAGAGAGAGAGGCATAACACTAACACCGGCTCCAAGGTCACATAAGGCAGTTCTTACGTAGTTTCCTTTAATGGAGCAATGTATAGTGGGCACTCCGGGATCACCAAGTTTCTTAGGAGTTCCACCTTTAAAAGTGTAGTTGGCAAGCATGGTTGAGATCTCAAGATCTGGTACCTTCCATTTATTAGTCACGATATCTTTCATGTACTTGGCATACGGAGATATCTTGAGCATATCAGTTAACCGCATCTGCAGAAAGACGGGTCTTATCATCTCAACGAAGCGCTCAAAATCCTCGTCATCCTTTTTCTTGGATGGCTTAGGAGGAAAGGGCATAGGTCTCCGAACCCATGGCTCTCTTTCTTTACCATGCTTCCTAGCAGTGAAGTCATTCTTGTCGTATCTCTTAGGTTGTGGATTATCAGGATTACTGTAGGTTCTATCTCCACATCCTCGGCATGGCTTGGTTGAGCATTATTATGAACATCACTGTCCATATTGTCACCAGGTTCATGTTCCTCACCAGATTGTGTTTCTACAGTAGACGCAGAAATATCAATAGGTTCTTCCGGTGTGACAGTATTTGGTGAACTGGTGTGCAGGTTTCTATCATCCTTCTTCTTCTCCTTAGGATGACTAGGTGTATCAGCATTGATTCCTTGAGAATCTTGATCAATTCTCTTAGGATGACCTTCAGAATACAAAGGTTCCTGAGTCATTTTGCCTCCTCTAGTAATGACTCTGACAGAGTTGTCATTTAATTCATTGAGCAAGTCATTCTCAGCTTTAAGTACTCGTTCTACCTGAGTAGTAATCATAGAGGCATGTTTACTCAGAAGCTTCAGATTGTTGACATTTCTGTCTACACAAGCACTTAAATGGCTCAGCATACGAGCACTTTGTTCCAAATGTCTGCTAACATAATCATTGAAACTCTGTTGTTTGGCAACAAAGTTGTCAAATTCATTAAAGCATAGGCTAGCAGGTTTATCAAAAGGAATGTCACTCTCATCAAACCTACGTAGAGAATTCACTTCTACTACTTGTATCGGGTTATCGAGACCATGGATCTCTTCGATAGGTGGTAGATTTTTGACATCTTCAAATCTAATGCCTTTCTCTTGCATAGATTTCTTGGCTTCTTGCATATCTTCGGGACTGGGGAATAGAATACCTATTTTCTGAGGAGTTGGCTTAGCAGGTGGTTCGGGAATAGTCCAAGCATTATCGTTGATCAAGAGGTTATTCAGTAGAGTCTCAGCTTGTTCTAGAGTTCGTTCCCTAAAAACACAACCGGCACAACTATCTAGGTGGTCTCTAGAGGCATCGGTAAGTCCGTTATAGAGGATATCAAGTATCTCGTTCTTCTTAAGAGGGTGATCAGGCAAAGCATTCTGTAGCTGGACGAGCCTCCCTCAAGCTTTTGGAAGACTCTCTTCTTGGAGTTGAGCAAAGTTGTATATTTCCTGCAAGACATCTTGCTTCTTATGGGCAGGGAAATATTTCTCACAGAAGTAATAGACCATCTCCTGGGGACTACTCACACATCCAGGAGCAAGAGCGGTGAACCAGACTTTAGCGTCATCCTTTAGAGAGAAAGGAAACAACTTAAGGATATAGTAGTGGCGGATCTTCTCCTCATTAGTGAAAAGGTTGCCTATTTCGGATAGTTTGGCAAGATGGGCTATGACCGTCTCAGACTCATAACCGTGAAAAGGATCAGATTCGACTAGAGAGATTATCTCAGGGTCGACACAGAATTCATAATCCTTATCGTGACAAAGATAGGCGAAGTGGCAAACTTGGGGTCATTTTTCATCCTAGCTTCCCGAGATTTTTCCTTCCACTTGAGAAGTAATTTCTCAGCGTCATAGGCATCCTTACACGCAAGAAAATCCTCAGCTATCTCTCCCTCCATAACGTAACCCTCAGGTATATCAGGTAATTCATATCTAGGAGAGCTAGATCTAGCAGGAGCAAAAGCAGGTTCTATCTCAATAGTATCGGCAGTTTCAGAAGCATCACGAGCATTGGTAGTAACTCTAGCAATATGAGCATCAAGGAATACTCCTAGTGGAACATCAGGCAAAATAGTATCTCTAGCAGTATCAAGCATAGCATCATCAGGCAAAATAGCATCTCTAGCATCATCAGGCAAAGCAGTATCAAGCATAGCATCTCTAGCAGTATCAGGCATAGCATCAAGCATAGTATCATCAGGCATAGTATCAAGCATAGCATCTCTAGCAATAGCATCACAAGCATCATGAAGCATAGGCGACATATCAAGATTTCTAGCAGGAGGTGATGTCGCAAACATACTCATAACTGAAGGTGAATCAAGTGCAGAGCTAGATGGCAATTCCTTACCTTCCCTCGTAGTTGAGGGCAAGACTTTGGTCTTCGGATCCTTCAGATTCTTCATAGTGATCAGCAGATATAAATCCCAAGTAACTCAGAGAATATAGCAATACCTCCCCGGCAACGGCGCCAGAAAAATGCTGATTACAATCTCTGGCGACGGCTAGACGAATGCTGATGACAACAAATCTTCCCCTGCAATGGCACCAGAAGAATGCTTCTAGCACTCCCCGACAACGAAACTAGAAGAATGTTGTTGATGGCCCACCAGTGCGTGGGTTCGTAGCAGTTTTCGAGGGTAGAGTATTCAACCCAAATTTGTTGGTCTACCAGACAGGAGGTGAGAGGACACTCTCGAGTATTAGCAGCTGAATTTGTCAAATTCAACCACACCTGAAAGATTAGTATCTGCAAGCAAAGTAGTAGCAACAAAGTAGTACGATAACAACGGTGTCAGTAACGATCTGTTGACGACAGACTATTCCTAACGATTGTATCAATGGCGCCAACTTGCCTCGTTGACGGAAGTTGTCAGTTCCCGTCAATGACCAGCGAACCAAAATTGTAGCAGGTAGCAGCAGTGTAACGAGCAAGACAAGTAACAGCAGTAGTAGCAACAGTAGTAACAGCAGCAGAGCAAGACAAGTAACAGTAGTAGCAATAGTAGTAGCAGCAGCAGAGCAAGACAAGTAACAGCAGTAGTAGCAACAGTAGTAACAGCAGCAGAGCAAGACAAGTAACAGCAGTAGGACAAACTCGTAGGCAATGGGTAGGTGATTTGTTTGGATGATATTCATCATGCAACAGTTATAACACGAAGAGATATGTGGCTAGCTCCCGTTTGTCAATGTGATGTAGGCATGCATTCCGTGTGTAGTCATACGTGCTTAGGGAAAAGAACTTGCATGACATGTATTGTCCATCCTTCCCGTGGCAGCGGGGTCCAAATGGATACTACGGGATATTAAGGTTCTCCTTTTAATAAAGAACCGGACCAACGCATTATAATTAGCACTTGGTGAACACATGAACTCCTCAAACGATGGTCATCACCGGGAGTGGTTCCGGTTATTCTCACTCCTGGGTTGCCGGATCATAACACATAGTAGGTAACTACAACTTGCAAGATCTGATCTAAAACACACATATATTGGTGACAACATAATAATTTCAGATCTGAAATCATGGCACTCGGGCCCTAGTGACAAGCATTAAGCATAGCAAAGTAGTAGAAACATCAATCTCAGAACATAGTGGATACTAGCGATCAATCCCCGTCCAAACTAACTCGATTACATGATAGATCTCATCCTACTCATCACCGCCCAGTGAGCCTATGAATAGATTACTCACGAACGATGAAGAGCTTCATGGAATTGGAGAGGGAAGAAGGTTGATGATGACGATGGCGATGATTCCCCCTCTCCGGAGCCCAAAACTGACTCCAGATCTGCCCTCCAGATGAAGAACAGGATGTGGCGGCGCCTCCGTATCGCAAACGGGATGAAATCTTCTCTCCTGATTTTTTTCGGGACGAAAGGGAATAAATAGAGCTGAGTTTGGGGGCGGCAGAGCCACGTGGGCCCCACAAGCCCTGACACCGTGACTTGGGGGGGGGGGGGGTGGCCGCGGCCACAGGGCTTGTGGCCCACTGGCTCACCCCCTCCGGTGGATCTTTGCGCAGGTATTTTTCATATTTTCCAGAAATATTTTCCGTAAATTTTCAGGACGATCCGAGAACTTTCATTTCTGCACAAAAACAACACCATGGCAATTCTGCTCAAAACAACGTCAGTCCGGGTTAGTTCCATGCAAATCATGCAAATTAGAGTCCAAACACAAGGGCAAAAGAGTTTGGAAAAGTAGATACGATGGAGACATATCAACTCCCCCAAGCTTAAAACCTTGCTTGTCCTCAAGCAACTAAGTTGACAAACTGAAAGAGAAATAAAAACTTTGACAAACTCTGTTTGATCTTGTTGTTGCAACTATGTCTAACTCATAACCAGAATTTCAGCAAGGTCATAAGTTAACCACATAAGCAAGTGACACAAGGTCTCACGGTAAACTAATATCAATGGGATAATCAGCTAGCGAGCAAATAATAATGAGTTTCAGATACCAACAATTCAATCAAAACAAGCACGAAGCAATATGAATAGGTGGTATCTCGCTAGCTCTTTCTGAGACCGTAAAACATAAATGAAGAGCACTTCCAAAGATCAAGGGCTGACTAAACATTGAAATTCATAGCAACGAAGATTTAGTCATAGTCATACTCAAGATCAATTAAAAGAAAAGCATAAAAATGACAGAGGTGCTCTTTAATTGGTGCTTATATAAGAAGAGGATGACTCAACAGGAAAATAAATAGACAGGCCTTTCGCAGAGGGAAGCATTGATTTGCAGAGGTGCCAGAGCTCAAGCTTTGAAAACAGAGATAATAATTTTGGGTGGCATGCTTTCATTGTTAATGCAATGACCAAGAGTTCTCAATATCTTCCATGCTACACATGCTATAGGCGGTTCCCAAACAAAAAAGTAAAGTTTTAACTCCCCCACCACCAATCAATCACACTCCACGGCTAGCCGAATCCTCGGGTACCGTCCATATTAACATCAATCCGGGGGGACTCTTTTTTATAGTTATGTTTTCGATTTAAGCGTGGAACTGGACATTCCAATTACCGGCCCCTTTCTCGTGAATGATAGTAAATAAACACATATCAAGGATAACACTCCTAACATGGAAGATATCAATAGCCCCATGTCACCACATGAGCGGTTCGGGCATGCAAAACAGATTATTTCTTGAAGGTTTAGAGAATGGCACATGCAAATTTACTTGGAACGACAGGTAGATACCGCAAATAGGTAGGTATGGTGGACTCTCATGGAAAAACTTTTGGGTTTATGGAGGTGGATGCACAAGCAGTATTCCGCTTAGTACAAGTGAAGGCTAGCAAAAGACTGGGAAGCGACCAACTAGAGAGCGACAACAGTCATGAGGATGCAATGAGTATGACTAACATTGAGTGCAAGCATGAGCAGGATATAAATCACCATGAACACGAACATCATAGAGGCTATGTTGGTTTTGTTTCAACTACATGCATGAACATGCGCCAAGTCAAGCCACTTGAATCATTCAAAGGAGAATACCATCCTATCATACTACATCATAGTCATCTCAAAATATATGTTGGCATTCAAGACAAACCATTATAAGCTCCTAGCTAATTAAGCATGGCATCAAAAACTATGATCTCTAAGTTGTCATTGCAAACATGGTTCTCTCACAACAAAGCTGAATCTGGGATGACAAGCTAGTCATATTTACAAAAACAAAATAGATAGAGTTCATGCCAGCTTTTCCAGTCTCAGTCACTTCATCATATATCATTATTATTGCCTTTCACTTACACGATCGAACAATGTGAACCATAATAGGAGTGCTCGTGCATTGGACTAAGCTGAACCTACAGGAAAACATAAAGGAGAAGACAAAATAATATGGCTCTTTGAAAGCTAAACAGGTATGCATGCAAGAGCCACACTAAACATTGTAACCAATATCTTCTACCTTGACCCAAAGAAAAACAAAACTATTTACACGGGAAAGCTCCCAACAAGCAAAAGAAGAAAGGAAAATCTTTTTGGGTTTTCTCAAAAGGACACAAAACAAAAAAACAAGAAAATGAAAATAAACTAGCATGGATAATAAAGTGGAAAAGTGTAAACACCGACTAACAAAGTGAAAGCATAAGCATGAATGTAAAGTTGGTGCAAACACGTACTCCCCCAAGCTTAGGCTTTTTGCCTAGCTTGGTCTACTCCCAAGGCGGGAAATAACCAGCTCCGGGATACTACGGAGCGGACTGTGGATGCCACTGTTGTGTGAGCTCCTCTGGCTCCCACTGATAAACTGGTGTCTGGTACTCGACTGGCGGCTCGGGCACACGCATTTGTGGTTGGGCCAAGCCCTAATACGCATAGATGTACGACGGCATAATAACGTACCTGCCTGCATAAAGGTTGAACCAAGAAGGAGCAGGAAAAGTAATAGTCTCTCGAGTACCATGACTAAATACCAGGTTGTAAATCATCCGTCTACTAGCATCTCTATCCAGAAAATCATGGCGAACCATGCTGTCATAACCCAGATATTTCTCAGGAAGAAGCATTTCTTCTTCCTCGCGAAGTCTAATAGGTATCTCATAGTGTCTAGCAAGGCGAGTAGCATAGATACCTCCATAGACGACACCTTTGGAACGGTTTGTGTTCAACCGCTGAGCTACTATAGCACCTAGGCTATAAGTCTTATTGCTATAAAGGCCTTCGCGCAAAACCGCAAGGTCTGGAGAGCTAAGTGATCCAGCCTCCCCACGGCCAATCAAACATTTTCCCACAAATTATGAGAAGTACCGAAGCACAGGAAAATGTATGCTAGCAATTCTAGTGCGAGACACTCCTCTCTCCTCTCCAATAGCAATAGTACCTATAAAATCCTCCAAGTCCCGTGGACGAGGATCATGAATATCCCCAACATAAGGTAATTTGCATACATTGCAAAAATCCTGTAGTGTCATGCACTAGGGGATATCGTATAACATGAACTCAACCATAGGAGGATTCTTCCTCGGATAAAAGTTGAAGGTTTGAACGAAAATATTGGTGAGGAGGAGGTATTGTGGGAACTTATCTTCAACGAACGCGGTAAGACCTACGTTCTCAACCAAGTAATAGAAGTCTTCATAAAGCCCAGCGGCGCGCAAAAATTCATCACTTGGCCACTCACACGCTCGAACTTCTGTGACTCGAGGAACCACGTACTTGGGGTGGTTCTTCTCATCCTCCTTGGGGTTACGTCTTGAAGAGCCTCTCAAGAACCTCCTCATCTCTTCCTTTTTCTAACTCTGAAAAATTCTGAAATTTTTAGAGACTTCGAAAGAAAAGTGAGTAAGGATTAACCCAACTCGTAGCAACTACTCCTACTAGTGCCTAGAGACCATATCACACGCTAAAACTACTTGAGACCAGCTAAGATCAACTTGTCACCAAGGTAGAAAGAATACACGAAGGATAAAGCACTAGAGTAGAAACTATTTGGACCAATGGAGGAGTCACTTACCAAGGAGTAATTTCCCCAAAACAGTTCGGAGAATGGTGCTTTGAGCAAGGAGATCGAAAATCACAGCCAAATGAGCAAGAACACGGGTTTGAGTTGCGAAACGATTTTTTCTGGAGGTAGAAGAAGAGGATGGGAGCTGGAATGAGTGGAGGGTGTCCCTGTGGGCCCCACAAGCTTAGTGGTCGCGGCCAGGGGGGAGGCCGCGGTGACAGGGCTTGTGGCCCACTGGTGTGGCCCCCAGGCCAGCTCTCAGTCCCAGTATTTTTCAAAAAATCCAAAAAAAATCATATTTGATTTTCAGGACCATCGGAGAACTTTTATTTTCGGGGTACTTTTCTCCGGGACGTAAAACAGATAACAGGAAAAACTAAACTAAATCTATCATTTTCCTTCTAAGCAAGAGAAAGTGAAAGCTTAAAACAGAGGTTTGTGACTCCTCGATTCATCCATCTCATGGTCATCGAAAGAAATCCGTCAATGGGGTTGATCAAATCCTCATCACAAAACCTTTTCAAATCGCAAAAGGAAATGGAGAATTGTCGAATAGCCACTAAGTCACCTCAATGGGGATGTAAATCTCCCCAACAAGCAAATCATACTTCATCTTGACACGAGGAATAGGGCATTCAAAGCTCCCAATAAGAATCGATGAAGTTTTTTCGATAGCATTGATGCAATGTACTTGATATTGTTTCTTCGGAAAGGGAACCGTATGTTCATTACCGTTGACATGGAAAGTGACATTGCCTTTGTTGCAATCTATAACAGCCCCTGCAGTGTTTAAAAAGGGTCTTCCGAGGATGACAACCATGGCACCGTCCTCGGGAATATCCAAGATAACAAAGCCTGTTAAGATAGTGGTGTTAGCAACCACAACAGGAACATCGTCGCAAATGCCGATAGGGAAAGCAGTTGATTTGTCGGCCATTTGGAGAGTGATTTCTGTGGGTGTCAACTTATCCAGTTCAAGTCTACGATAAAGGTAGAGAGGCATAACACTAACACTGGCTCCAAGGTAAGATAAGGCAGTTCTTACGTAGTTTCCTTCAATGCAGCAAGGTATAGTGGGCACTCCGGGATCACCAAGTTTCTTAGGAGTTCCACCTTTGAAAGTGTAATTGGCAAGCATGGTGGAGATCTCAAGATATGGTATCTTCCGTTTATTAGTCACGATATCTTTCATGTACTTGGCATAGGGAGACATTTTGAGCATATCAATTAACCGCATCTGTAGAAAGACGGGTCTTATCATTTCAATAAAGCGCTCAAAATCCTCATCATCATTTTTCTTGGATGGCTTAGGAGGAAAGGGCATAGGTCTCTGAACCCATGGCTCCCTTTCTTTACCATGCTTCCTAGCAGTGAAGTCATTCTTATCATATCTCTTAGGTTGTGGGTTATCAGGATTAACCGTAGGCTCAATCTCCACATCCTTATCATTTCTAGGTTGAGCATTATTATGAACATCGCTGTCCATATTGTCACCAAGTTCATGTTCATCACCAGATTGTGTTTCTGCATCAGACGCAGAAATATCATTTGGTTCTTCAGGTGTGATAGTATTTGGTGAACTAACATGTAGGTTTCTATCATCCTTCTTCTTCTTCTTAGGATGACTGGGTGTATCAGGATACAAAGGTTCGTGAGTCATTTTGCCTCCTCTAGTAATGACTCTGACAGAGTTGTCAGTTAATTCATTGAGAAAGTCATTCTGAGCTTTAAGTACTTGTTCTACCTGAGTAGTAATCATACAAACATGTTTACTCAGAAGCTTCAGATCATTGGCATTTCTTTCTACACAAGCACTTAAATGACTAAGCATACGAGTACTTTGTTCCAAATGTCTGCTAACATAATCATTGAAACTCTGTTGTAGGGCAACAAAGTTGTCAAATTCATCAAAGCATAGGCTAGCAGGTTTGTCAAAATGAATATCACTCTCATCAAACCTACGCAGAGAATTCACTTCTACTACTTGTATCGGGTTATCGAGACCATGGATCTCTTTGATAGGTGGTAGATTTTTGACTTCTTCAGCTCTAATGCATTTCTCTTGCATAGATTTCTTGGCTTCTTGCATATCTTCGGGACTGAGGAATAGAATACCTCTTTTCTTAGGAGTTGGCTTAGGAGGTGGTTCGGGAATAGTCCAAGTATTATCGTTGATCAAGATGTTAGTCAGTAGGATCTCAGCTTCTTCTACAGTTCGTTCCCTAAAAACACAACCGACACAACTATCTAGGTGGTCTCTAGAAGCATCTGTAAGTCCGTTATAGAAGATATCAAGTATCTTGTTCTTCTTAAGAGGGTGATCAGGCAAAGCATTCTGTAGCTGGATGAGCCTCCCCCAAGCTTGTGGGAGACTCTCTTCTTCAGCTTGAGCAAAGTTGTATATTTCCTAAAAGGCAGCTTGCTTCTTATGGGCAGGGAAATATTTATCAAAGAAGTAGTAGACCATATCCTGGGGGCTACGCACACATCCAGGAGCAAGAGAAGTGAACCAAGTCTTAGCATCATCCTTTAGCGAGAAAGGAAACAACTTGAGGATATAGTAGTGGCGGATCTTTTCCTCACTAGTGAATAGGGTGGCTATATCGTGCAGTTTGGTAAGATGGGCTACAACCGTTTCAGACTCATAACCGTGAAAAGGATCCGATTCGACCAGAGTCATTAACTCAGGGTCGACAGAGAATTCATAATCCTTATCGGTCACAAAGATAGGCGAAGTAGCTCAACATCATAGCTATCCTTACACGCAAGAAAATTCTCAACTATCTCTCCTTCCATAACATAGCGCTCAAGCATAACAGGCAATTCAGGCATAGTATCAGGTTCTACTTCAATAGTATCAGCAGTTTCAGAAGTATCATCACATCTAGCAGCAACTCTAGAAATTTGTGCATCAAGGAATGAACCTAGTGGCAAAGCAGTATCAAGCATAGCATCATCATAAGCATCATGGGCAGCAGAAGTAGCATCATCAAGCACAGGCGACATATCAAGATTTCTAGCAGGAGGCGGTGTCGCAAACTTACTCATAACTGAAGGTAAATCAAGTGCAGAGCTAGATGGCAGTTCCTTACCTGTCCTCGTAGTTGAGGGCAAGATTTCAGTTCTTGGATCTTTGGGATTCCTCATAGTGACCAGCAGACGTCAATCCCAAGTGACTCAGAGAATATAGTTGTGCTTCCTCGGCAACGGCGCCAGAAAATTCCTGTTGACGGACAACTATTCCTGACTTGATGCCTTCCCGGCAACGGCGCCAGAAAAATTGTCTTGATAACCCTCAAGTATAAGGGATCGATACAGTTTTCGAGGGTAGAGTATTCAAGCCAAATTTATTGATTCGACTCAAGGGGAAGCGAAAGAATATTCTCAAGTATTAGCAGTTGAGTTGTCAATTCAACCACACCTGAAAGATTTAGTGTCTGCAGCGAAGTATCAGTAGCAAGCTAGTATGATAGCAGCAACAACAACAGTAACCAGTAGCAGCAAAGTAACAACAGTAACAACAGAGTAACGGCAGCAGCAGTGACAACAGTACCGGCAAAGTAACGTAGCAAGGACCAGTAGTAAAAGACTCGTAGGCATTGGATCGGTGATGGATCATTATGCCGAATGTGATTCATCATGTAACAACTATAACACAGAGAGATAAGTAACTAGCTCCCGTTCATCAATCTAATGTAGGAATGTATTCCGTATGTAGTCATACGTGCTTAGGAAAAAGAACTTGCATGACATCTATTGTCCATCCCTCCCGTGGCAGCAGGGTCCTAATGGAAACTACGAGATATTAAGGTTCTCCTTTTAATAAATAACCGGACCAACGCATTAACACATGGTGAATACATGAACTCCTCATACTATGGTCATCTCCGGGAGTGGTTCCGGCTATTGTCACTCCGCGGTTGCCGGGTCATAACACATAGTAGGTGACTACAACTTGCAAGATAGGATCTAAAACACACATATATTGGCGACAACATAATAGGTTCAGATCTGAAATCATGGCACTCGGGCCCTAGTGACAAGCATTAAGCATGGCAAAGTAGTAGCAACATCAATCTCAGAACATAGTGGATACTAGGGATCAATCCCCGTCAAAACTAACTCGATTACATGATAGATCTCATTCAACTCATCACCGTCCAGGAAGCCTACGATGAGATTACTCACGAACGGTGAAGAGCATCCTGGAATTGGTGATGGAGGAAGGTTGATGATGATGATGGCGACGATTTCCCCTCTCCGGAGCCCAGAACGGACTCCAGATCTGCCCTCCAAATGAAGAACAGGAGGTGGCGGCGCCTCCGTATAGTAAAACGTGTTGAATCCTTCTCCCTGAATTTTTTCGGGCGAAACGGAATATATAGAGCTGAGATTGGAGGCGGTGGAGCCTTGTGGGCCCCACAAGCCCTCACGGCGTGGCCAGGGGGGTGGTCGCGCCCCCTGGGCTTGTGGCCCACTGGCTCACCCCCTCAGGTGGATCTTTGCGCACGTATTTTTCATTAATTCCAGAAAAAATCTCCGTAAATTTTCAGGTCATTCCGAGAACTTTTATTTCTGCACAAAACAACACCATGGCAATTCTGCTGAAAATAGCGTTAGTACGGGTTAGTTCCATTCAAATCATGCAAATTAGAGTCCAAAACAAGGGCAAAAGAGTTTGGAAAAGTAGAAACGATGGAGACGTAGATAAGATCGAGAGAAAGTGGAGTGACTTTTCACGTAACCCAAGGAACATATGGTTTGGTTTAAGTGCAGATGGCGTTAATCCTTTTGGGCAGCAGAGCAGCAAGCGTAGCACATGGCATGTGACTCTATGTATGTATAACCTTCCTCCTTGGTTGTGCATGAAGTGGAAGTTCATTATGATGTCAGTGCTCATCCAAGGCCCTAGGCAACCCGGCAATGACATTGATGTGTACCTAAGGCCATTAGTTGATGAACTTGTACAACTATGGAATGGAAATGGTGTACGTGTGTGGAATGAGAATGAACAGGAGGAATTTGACCTACATGTATTGTTGTTTGTAACCATCAACGATTGGACTGCTCTTAGTAACCTTTCAGGCCAGACAAACAAGGGATACAACACATGCACACACTGTTTAGATGACACCAAAAGTATATATTTGGACAAATGCAGGAAGAATGTGTACCTGGGGCATCATCGATTTGTTCCGACCAACCATCAATGTTGAAAGAAACGAAAGCATTTCAAAGGTGAGTCAGATCACCGGAAGAAGCCCGCCCTCTGTGCTGGTGATCACATACTTGATATGGTCAATGATTTACATGTAATCTTTGGAAAGGATCCTGGTAGACTATCTGTTCCGAATGATGATGCGGGACACGCACCCATGTGGAAGAAGAAATCTATATTTTGGGACCTACCCTATTGGAAAGACCTAGAGGTCCGCTCTGCAATCGACGTGATACACGTAACGAAGAATCTTTGTGTGAACCTGCTAGGCTTATTGGGAGTGTATGGGAAGACAAAAGATACACCGAAGGCACGGGAGGAACATCGACGTGTGCATGAAAAAGACGGCATGCATCCAAAGCAGTATGAAGGTCCTGCCAGCAATGCTCTTACCAAAGAAGATAAGGAAATCTTCTTTGAATGCCTGCTCGGTATGAAGGCCCCGTCTAGCTTCTCGTCAAATATAAAGGGAATAATAAATATGGGAGAGAAAAAATTCCAGAACCTAAAGTCTCATGACTGCCACGTGATTATGATGCAACTTCTTCCGGTTGCATTGATGGGGCTTCTACCAGAAAATGTTCGATTAGCCATTGTGACGCTATGTGCATTCCTCAATGCAATCTCTCAGAAGGTGATCGATCCAGTAATCCTGCCAAGGTTAAGGAGTGATTTGGTGCAATGTCTTGTTAGTTTCGAGCTGGTGTTCCCACCATCCTTCTTCAATATCATGACGCACGTCCTAGTTCATCTAGTCGACGAGATTTTCATTCTGGGCCATGTATTTCTACACAATATGTTCCCCTTTGAGAGGTTCATGGGAGTCTTAAAGAAATATGTTTGTAACCATGCAAGGACAAAAGGAAGCATCTCCACGGGCCATCAAACAGAGGATGTCATTGGGTTTTGTCTTGACTTCATCCCTGACCTTAATAAGATTGGTCTCCCTCGATCGCGGTATGAGGGGAGACTGACTGGAAAAGGCACACTAGGAGCAGACTCAATAATAAGTAGGGACGGGCATTCTTGGTCTCAAGCACACTACACAGTTCTACAGAATTCTACCTTGGTGACCCCGTATGTCGATGAACACAAGAATATTCTAAGCTCCAAACACCCGGAGCAGTGTGACGACTGGATTACATATGAACACATGAGGACTTTCGGCTGTTGGTTGCAAAAACGCCTCATGTGTGACAACACTATTTTTGATGAGATGTACTCGTTGGTCAAGGGACCATCTTCGAATGTATTGACTTACCAAGGGTACGAGATAAATGCGAATACATTTTAAACGATCTCCCAAGATCAAAAGAGCACCAACCAAAATAGCGGTGTCGACTTTGATGCAGCAACCAAGAGGGGAAATGACACATATTATGGTTACATAGTGGACATATGGGAACTTGACTATGGACATGATTTCAAGGTACCTTTGTTTCAATGCAAATAGGTCAATCTGTCAGAAGGCGGGGTACAGATAGACCCACAGTACGGAATGACAACAATGGATCTGAACAATCTTGGGCACGCAGAGGAACCATTCGTCCTAACCAATGATGTGGCGCAGGTTTTCTATGTGAAGGACATGTCTACCAAACCGAGAAAAAGAAAATATAAAGAAGCGAATACATCATATGATGAGCCAAAGCGCCACATAGTTCTTTCACGAAAAAGAGACATCATGGGATTGGAGGGCAAGACAGACATGTCTGAAGATTATGAAAAGTTTCACGAAATTCCTCCCTTCAAAGTCAAGGCTCACCTAAGCACCCTGTTAAACGATGAAGATTATCCATGGTTACAGCGCAATAAGCAAAGAACACAAGCAAAGAAAAAGTGAAGAAATGAAATGTCATAAATAGTTGAAAATTGATGATGTGGCTTTGAATGGTGCATTTTGAACACACAAAAATTCTGGAGTTCAAATAAGTTCAAAAAATGAAATCCCTTTGTAACATACGAGTTTTCGTATGAAACCATGATACTTCGAAAGAGATTGTCTGTTTTGTACACGAAGTGCATCCAATCTTAGCCGCAACCCTCTCAACTTTTTAGCACATGCTATGCGGGTGAAGTGATGATACCATGCCAACTTTCAACATTTGGAGTGTTCATTTGTAGTGCTTTTCAATTTAAGGGTCATTTAGCTAAAAAAAATTAGTAAATGCATGAAAAATACCAAATGAAGTCAGAAATAGTT
The DNA here is from genome assembly GCF_904849725.1 of Hordeum vulgare subsp. vulgare. Lineage (NCBI taxonomy): Eukaryota > Viridiplantae > Streptophyta > Magnoliopsida > Poales > Poaceae > Hordeum > Hordeum vulgare. Next base: position 66,830,187 of record NC_058524.1, read on the forward strand.
GAAAATTGATGATGTGGCTTTTAATGGCGCATTTTGAACACACAAAAAGTCTGGAGTTCAAATAAGTTCAAAAAAATGAAATCCCTTTGTAATAGATGAGTTTTCGTATGAAACCGTGATACTTCGAAAGAGATTGTCTGTTTTGTACACGAAGTGCATCCAGTTTTTGCCGCAACCCTCTCAACTTTTTAGCACATGCTATGTGGGTGAAATGATGATACCATGCCAACTTTCAACATTTTCAGAGTTCATTTGTAGTGCTTTTCAATTTAAGGGTCATTTAGCTCAAAAAAATCAGTAAATGCATGAAAAATACCAAATGTAGTCAGAAATAGTTGAAAATTGATGATGTGGCTTTGAATGGTGCATTTTGAACACACAAAAAGTTTGGAGTTCAAATAAGTTCAAAAAAATGAAATCCCTTTGTAACAGATGAGTTTTCGTATGAAACCCTGATACTTCGAAAGAGATTGTCTGTTTTGTACACGAAGTTCATCCAGTTTTTACCGCAACCCTCACAACTTTTTAGCACATGCTATGTGGGTGAAATGATGATACCAAGCCAACTTTCAACATTTTCAGAGTTCATTTGTAGTGTTTTTCAATTTAAGGATCATTTACCTCAAAACAAATCAGTAAATGCATGAAAAATACCAAATGAAGTCAGAAATAGTAGAAAATTGATGGCGTGGCTTTGAATGGTGCATTTTGAACACACAAAAAGTCTGGAGTTCAAATAACTTAAAAAATGAAATCCCTTTGTAACAAATGAGTTTTTGTAAGAAACGGTGATACTTCGAAAGACATTGTCCATTTTGTACACGAAGTGCATCCAGTTTTTGTCGTAACCCTCTCAACTTTTTAGCACATGCTATGTGGGTGAAATTTTGATACCATGCCAACTTTCAACATTTCCAGGTTTGATTTGTAGTGCTTTTCAATTTAAGGGCCATTTATCTCAAAAAATCAGTAATTTGCATGAAAAATACCAAATGAAGTCACAAATAGTAGAAAATTGATGATGTGGCTTTGAATGGTGCATTTTGGACACACAAAAAGTCTGGAGTTCAAATAAGTTCAAAAAATGCAATCCCTTTGTAATAGATGAGTTTTCGTATGAAACCCTCGTACTTCGAAAGAGATTGTCCGTTTTGTACACGAAGTGCATCCAGTTTTTGCCGTCACCCTCTCAACTTTTTAGCACATGCTATGTGGGTCAAATGATGATACCATGCCAACTTTCAACATTTTCAGAGTTCATTTGTAGTGCTTTTTAGTTTAAGGGTCATTTAGCTCAAAAAAATCATTAAATGCATGAAAAATACCAAATGAAGTCACAAATAGTAAAAAAATTGATGATGTGGCTTTGAATGGTGCATCTTGAAAAAATTTGTGACCTAAAAGCAAAAAAGAATCACTTAAAAATAGTAAGCAGGAACAAAATAAAATAAATGAAGTAAAAACAGAAAAATAGAATTTTTTTCAAAAAAATGCCACCTACTTGGCCACCACGGCGTCAATACGACTAGAAACCCAACCACCCTATTGGGCGAGGATTCAGGCCCACAGGGAGTGACAGATTAGGCCCGAAAGCCTGCAATTGAGAGGACCTCGAGAGGTTGTGCGCAGCAGCGCTTATAAATCACTCGCTACCTCTCTTGTCTAGCGATGATGGACTAAACTTTTGGCCCCTGGCAGCACCACACTTTGGTCCCGGTTGGTGCCTCCAACCGGCACCAATACACACCTTTGATCCCTATTTTAGCCACCAACCGGTACGAAAGGTCTCTTCTTCCCGCCCTTTTGGGCGGACGAAAGTGTGGCTTTGGTCCCGGTTGGTGCCACCAACCGGAACCAAAGGTTTTCATATATTGCAGGAGTTGTCAAAATTGACCTTTAGTCTCGATTGGTGTACCAAACCGGGACTAAATTGTTGCTTTGGTACCGGTTTGAGCCACCAACCGGAAACAAAGGTATATGTATATTGCGGGAGTTGTCGAAATTTCCACCAACTTCCATTTCCCCCCGTTCTATCTTCGTCGTCGTCGTCACACCCAAGCCCATCGCCGTCGGCCCACGCCTCCTCCACGAGCCCGTCGTCACCGTCGTCGTCGCTCCTGAGCCCGTCGTCGCCCCGAGCCCATCACTGTCGCTGTCGCTCCCGAGCCCGTCGTTGCCCTGAGCCCATCGCGCGCTGCCGTCCCCGAGCCCATCGCGCGCCGTCGTCCCCGAGCCCATCGTCTCCCCGAGCCCATCGCGTGCCGTCGTCCCCAAGCCATCATCGTCGCCCCCGAGCCCATCGACGTCGGCACCGTCGTCGTCGTAGCCCCCGAGCCCATCGTCGTCGACGTCGCCCGTCGTCCGTCGTTGTTCCGAAGCCCACCGTCGTTGCCCGTTGCTACTGCAACAAAAGACCTTCCAACGGCGCCAGAAACAAGCGTGCTGACGGGAGACTATTCTTGTCTTGATACTCCTCAGCAACGGCACCAGGAATCCTTCTACTACGGCTACGCCTTTAGGGACTTCCTAGGCAAATATGCAAAGGATTCCCCCTTGTCCTTGGAGCCTTGCGTTGGTGTTCCCTTGAAGCGGAAAGGGTGATGTAGCGCAGCGGTGGTAAGTATTTCCCTTAGTTTTGAGAACCAAGGTATCGATCCAGTGAAGGAATATCACAAGTACCTGCACAAACACAAAGAGCTTGCTCCCAACGCTATGAAGGGGTTGTCAATCCCTTATAGATTGTTTGCCAAGTGAGAACTGAAAGCAACAAAGAAACAAAGCAAAGTAAAAGCAAAAGTGGAAACGATAGGTGTGAATAGACCGGGGGCCGTAGTGTTCACTAGTGGCTTCTCTCATGAAAGCAAGTAGATGGTGGGTGAACGAATTACTGTCGAGCAATTGATAGAACCCCGCAAAGTCGTGACGTTATCTATGGCAATGATTATATCTATAGGCATCACGTACAAAACAAGTAGACCAATACTTTCTGCATCTACTACTATTACTCCACACGTCGACCGCTATCCGGCATGCATCTAGTGTATTAAGTTCATGAGAACAGAGTAACGCCTTAAGCAAGATGACATGATGTAGATGGACAATCTCATATCTACGATAAAAGCCCATCTTGTTACCCTTCATGGCAACAACATGATATGTGCCTTACTGCCCTTTCTGTCACTCGAAAAGGTCACCACACGGTATGAACCCAAAACCAAGCACTTCTCAATCATAGATCTAGTTGGCCAAACAAAACCCAAGACTCGGAGAGACTTACAAGGATATCAAATCATGCATATAAGAAATCAGCAAAGACTCAAATATATATCATAGATAATCTGATCAAAAATCCACAATTCATCGGATCTCGACAAACACACCGCTAAAGAGGATTACATCGGATAGATCTCCATGAAGATCATGGAGAACTTTGTATTGAAGATCAAAGAGAGAGAAGAAGCCATCTAGCTACTAACTACGTACCCATAGGTCTGGAGTGGACTACTCATGAGTCATTGGAGGGGCGATGATGTTGGTGAAGAAGCCCTTCAACTCCAAAGTCCCCTCCGGCAGGGCACCGGGAAGGGTCTCCAGATGAGATCTCGCGGAAACGGAAGCTTGCAGCGCCGGAAAAGTGTTTTCGTGGATGCCCCGATTTTTTCTGGATTTTTAGGGAATTTATAGGCCAAAAAACCTAGGGCAGGGGAGCGCCATGGGGGCCACAAGCTTGGTTGCTGCGGCCTCCCCCCTGGCCGCGACAACAGGGCTTGTGGGCCCCCTGTGGGCCCACTTGCTTGGCCCTCAAGCCTCCCAATCTTCTTCCGTTCTGGAAAAATTCATTTCGGGGATTTTATTCCGTTTGGACTCAGTTCCAAAATCAGATCTGTAAAGAGTCAAAAACACAGAAAAACAGGAACTGGCACTTGGCACTGAGTTAATAAGTTAATCCCAAAAAAGATATAAAAGGTAAACAAAACATCCAAAGTTGACAAGATAACAACGTGAAACCATCAAAAATTATAGATACGTTTGAGCCGTATCAAGCATCCCCAAGCTTAACTCCTGCTCGTCCTCGAATAGGGAAGTGATAAAGAATGAATTTTTGATGCTTTCATGCTACCTAGCATAGATGTCCTTTGTAACTCCTCTTATGTGACGTGAATGTTCAGATCCATTAGATTCAAAACAATAGTTTGCTATTAACGTGGAAACAATAATACTTCAAGCAAACTAGCAAGGTAATCATGAACTTTCAAAATAACAAGGCCAAAAGAAATTATCCCTACAAAATCATATAGTCTGGCTATGCTCTATCATCATTGCACAACGAATTTAAATCATGCACAACCCCGGTATTGGCCAAGTAATTGTTTTCACACCTTTACTTTCTCAAACTTTTTCAACTCTCACGCAATACATGAGCGTGAGCCATGGTTTTAGCACTATAAGTGGTGTGGAGTGTGGTGGAGGTTGCAATACAAACAAGGAGAAGATTGTCACATTAACTAGGCATATCAATGAGCTGTGGAGATGCTCATCAATAGATATCAATGTGAATGAGTAGGGATTGCCATACAAATGCTGCACTAGAGCTAAGAGTATGTGAAAGCTCTTAAAGAAAACTAGTGGGTGTGCATCCAACTTGCTTGCTCACGAAGACCTAAGGCAATTTTGAGGAAGCCTATCATTTGAATATACAAGCCAAGTTATATAATGAAAATTTCCCACTAGCTATATGGTGGTGACGAAACGAGAGACTCTCAATCATGAAGATCATGGTGCTTAATATGCACAAGTGTGGATAGGTGGTAGCATTGTCCCTTCTCTCTTTTTCTCTCATTTTTTTTGGATGGGATCTTTGGCCTCTCTTTTTTTGGTGGGCATCTTTGGCCTATTTTATTTCCTCACATGGTAAAATGCTCCATCAATGATGATCATCACACTTACAACTCAAAACTTAGAGCAATGATGACTCTATATGGAATGCCTTCGGTAGTGTACCGTGACAATGATCTAGCAAGGCATGGACATTAATGGAAACATCATGCTAGCTATCTTACGATCATGAAATGGCAATGTAGACGTGGTGGCACATGTCATGGTGGTAGTTGCATGGCAATATATCTCGGAATGACTTTGAAAAAGCCATAGTAGGTAGGTACGGTGGCTGTTTTGAGGGAGGCTAATGGTGGGTTTTGTGCACCGACGAAAGTTGCACGACACTAAAGAAGATAGTGATGGTGGAAGGTGAAAGTGCATATAAACCATGGACTCAACATTAGTCATGAAGAACTCATATACTTGTTGCAAAAATTTTATTAGTAATCGAAACAAAGCATTCAACGCATACTCCTAGGGGAAGGGTTGGTAGGTATAAACCATCGCGCGATCCCGACCGCCACGCAAAGCATGACAATCAATAGACTAATCATGCTCAGACTTCATCACATAGTGGTTCACCATACATGCATGCTACGGGAATCACTAACTTCAACACAAGTATTTCTAGATCCACAACACCTTACTAGCATAACTTCAATATTACCATAACTACAACTCAAAACTAGTTGAGATGAATCAAACTTCTCTAACTATTCAATGCACATGAAGGTGGAAGTTTTCGTATCCCTTTGGATAACTACCCCTTTTGAGACTACTTTCATAGCATAGATCAACTACCAAGCCACGCACCGCCGTGCTCTAAAAGATATAAGTGAAGCACATAGAGCAAAATCAACTAGCTCAAAAGATATAAGTGAAGCACATGTGAGCTGAATTGTCTACCGAAGGATATAAGTGAAGTTCGACAAAATCACGGTGAGTGAATGTCTCTCTATCTAGGTGTGCAGCAAGGATGATTGTGACACAACAAAAATAAAAGACTCCTACGATACAAGACGCTCCAAGCAAAACACATAACATGTGGTGAATAAAAATATAGCCCCAAGTAACGTTACCGATGGATTGAAGACGAAAGAGGGGATGCCTTCCCGGGGCATACCCAAGATTAGGCTTTTACGGCATCCTTGAATCATCTTGGGGTGCCTTGGGCATACCCAAGCTTGAGCTCTTGCCACTCTTTATCTTTTTGTCCATAAGAACTTCACCCAAAACTTGAAAACTTCACAACACGAAACTTAAACAGAAACTCGTGATAACATTAGTAAAAGAAAGCAAACCACCACTTCCTTAGGTACTGTAGAACACTTAAATTCTACTTATGTTGATGTTGGGTTACTGTATTTTCAATCTTCCATGGCTAATACCCCCTGATACTATCCATAGTTTCATCAAAATAAGCAACCAACACAACAAAAACAGAATCTGTTAACAGCAGACCAGTCTGTAGCAATCTGTATACTTCGTATACTTCTGGTACTTCAAAATTTGGACAAATTACGAAAGTCAGAATAATTTGCGTAGGAATCAGCAGAAAAAAGAATCAAATCAAAAGCTCTTACAGAAAAAACGAAAATTCTTTTCGTGAGCAGAAAGTTTCTGTCTTTTCCAGCATGACCAAACGATCATCCCCAAGACTAATCATAACGGTTTTGCTTGGCACAAACGAAAAAAGAAACACAAAAAACACAATCATAACAGAATTATGAAAGTGTGGAAAACACAAATCAAAAATAAAAAGGATAGATTCGTTGGGTTGCCTCCCAACAAGTGCTATTGTTTAACGCCCTTAGCTAGGCAAAAGGTGATGGAATCACGTATAGTCATCTTTGATGCTCAAACCATAAGTAGCCCTCATCATAGATTCATAAGGCAATCTTATTTTATTTCTAGGAAAGTGCTCCATAACCTTCTTTAGAGGAAATTGAAATCTAATATTCCCTTCCTTCATATCGATGATAGCACCAATAGTCCTTAGGAAAGGTCTACCAAGAATAATGGGACATGAAGGATTGCAATCTATGTCAAGTACAATGAAATCCACGGGTACATAGTTCTTATTTGCAACAATAAGAACATCATCGATCCTTCCCATGGGTTTATTGACAGTAGAATCCGCAAGATGCAAATTAAGAGAACACTGTTCAATCTTATGAAAACCAAGAATATCACATAAAGACTTTGGAATCACGGAAACACTAGCACCCAAATCACACAAAGCATTGCACTCATAGTTTTTTATCTTGATTTTGATAGTAGGTTCCCACTCATCATGAAGTTTTCTAGGTATAGAGACTTCTAGTTCGAGCATCTCTTCAAGAGATTTCATCATAGCATCTACGATATACTGCTTTGGCTATAAGCGTGTGGAGAGTTTGCAATGGATTGCATCAAAGAAATGCATTCAAACAAGGAGCAACTATCATAATAGAATTCCTTGAAATCCAAAGTGGGAGTTTCATTACTACCCAAAATTTTGATTTCTTCTACTCCACTCTCCACACCTTTATCATCAAGATAGGTGGACTCCGAATCATTGGACCATTTTTCAACCAAAGTGGATTCATATCCAGCCCCTTCATCAATAGGTTTGACACGCGAAAACAAAGATTCAAGAGGAGTCACACCAAGCACTTTAAGATCTTCGTGATTTGCATTACTAGAACGCACCCTTCTAAACCATTCATGCCTAGCGTGAATTTGGGCGGTTCTTTCTTTGCTCTCATTCATGGAGACACACATAGCTTTCAGAGTTTCATCCAAGTTGACCTTGGGAGGAGCTCATCTAACTTTCAAAGCATCAATATCACAAGACATCCTAGCAACGCTCTTAGCCAAATCGTCAATTTTGAATAGTTTTTCCTCTATGGGTGCATTGAAAATCTTTTGAGAGTTGATGAACTCTTTGATATTACTCTCTAAATGAGAGGGTAACTTGTTGTGATTTCCATAAGTGTTGTTCTAGTAATTGCCATAATTGTTAGATGAGTTACTAGGAAAAGGCCTAGGAACATAGTTTCCTCTAAAAGCATTGTTGTTGCCAAAATTGTTCCTACCAACAAAATTAACGTCCAAACTAGCGTTGCTACTCTCAATCAAGGAAGATAGTGGCATGTCATTAGGATCTAAAGGAGCGTTTCTACTAGCAACCAAATTCATCAACTCTTCCATCTTAGCACTAAGCGAGTTAATTTCTTCTATAGTGTGTACCTTTTTGCTACTTAGAGTAGTTGGTCATGACCTTTCAGTGTGCCACTGAGAGTAGTTGGTCATGATATTGTCTAGGAGTTTTGTAGTGTCTCCTAATGTGATCTCCATGAACGTTCCACCTGTGGCGGAGTCCAAGATATTGTGAGAGGCAAAATTCAAGCCAGCGTAAAAGATTTGTATAATCATCCACAAACTCAAGCCATGAGCGGGACAATTTCTAATCATTAACTTCATCCTCTCCCAAGATTGTGCAATGTTTTCATGATCAAGTTGCTTGAAATTCATGATATCGTTACGTAAGGAGATAATCTTAGCCGGCGGAAAATACTTGGATATGTAAGCATCTTTGCACTTATCCCAAGAATCGATACTATTTTTAGGCAAAGAAGAAAACCAAGTTTTTGCGCGATCTCGCAACGAGAAAGGAAAAAGCTTCAACTTAATCACGTCATTATCCACATCTCTTTTCTTTTGCATATCGCAAAGCTCAATGAAGGTATTGAGATGGGATGCGGCATCTTCACTAGGAAGGCCAGAGAATTGCTCTTTCATAACAAGATTCAGCAAAGCTGCGTTGATTTCATACGATTCTGCACTAGTGGCGGGAGCAATCAAAGTACTAATAAAATCATTATTATTGGTACTTGAGAAGTCGCAAAGTTTGGTGTTTTTAGCCATGATGACTTCAACAAACAAAGAAGCACATAAGCAAGCAAGAAAACCGGCAAAGGAATACGGCAAAAAGGCAAAAGGCAAAAGAAACTGGCAAAGGAGAAAAGCAAATGAAAACGACAAACGTGAAGTGGGGGAGAGGAAAACGACAGGCATCTGGCAAAAAAGTAAATGCAAGAGATGAGTTTGTGAGATCTACTTGGATAGATCTCTCCGTCCCCGGCAACGGCGCCAGAAATACTTCTGCTACTGCAACAAAATACCTTCCAACGGCGCCAGAAACAAGCATGCTGACGGGAGACTATTCTTGTCTTGATACTCCTCACCAACGTCCTTCTGCTACGGCTACGCCTTTAGGGACTTCCGAGGCAAATATGCAAAGGATTCCCCCGTGGCCTTGGAGCCTTGCGTTGGTGTTCCCTCGAAGCAGAAAGGGTGATGTAGCACAACGGTGGTAAGTATTTCCCTCAGTTTTGAGAACCAAGGTATCGATCCAGTGAAGGAATGTCACAAGTACCTGCACAAACACAAAGAGCTTGCTCCCAATCCTATGAAGGGGTTGTCAATCCCTTATAGATTGTTTGCCAAGTGAGAAATGAAAGCAACAAAGAAAAAAGCAAAGTAAAAGCGAAAGTGGAAACGATAGGTGTGAATAGACCCGGGGGCCGTAGTGTTCACTAGTGGCTTCTCTCATGAAAGCAAGTAGATGGTGGGTGAACGAATTAGTGTCGAGCAATTGATAGAACCGCGCAAAGTCGTGACGTTATCTATGACAATGATTATATCTATAGGCATCACGTCCAAAACAAGTAGACCGATACTTTCTGCATCTACTACTATTACTCCACACGTTGACCGCTATCCAGCATGCATCTAGTGTATTAAGTTCATGAGAACAGAGTAATGCCTTAAGCAAGATGACATGATGTAGATGGACAATCTCATATCTATGATAAAAGCCCATCTTTTTACCCTTGATGGCAACAACATGATGTGTGCCTTGCTGCCCTTTCTATCACTGGGAAAGGTCACCACATGGTATGAACCCAAAACCAAGCACTTCTCCCATTGCAAGAATCATAGATCTAGTTGGCCAAACAAAACCCAAGACTCAGAGAGACTTACAAGGATATCAAATCATGCATATAAGAAATCAGCAAAGACTCAAATGTATATCATAGATAATCTGATCACAAATCCACAATTCATCGGATCTCGACAAACACACCGCCAAAGAGGATTACATCGGATAGATCTCCATTAAGATCATGGAGAACTTTGTATTGAAGATCCAAGAGAGAGAAGAAGCCATCTAGCTACTAACTACGGACCCATAGGTCTGAAGTGAACTACTCACGAGTCATTGGAGGGGCGATGATGTTGATGAAGAAGCCCTTCAACTCCAAAGTCCCCTCCGGCATGGCACCGGGAAGGGTCTCCAAATGAGATCTCGCGGAAACGGAAGCTTGCGGCGGCGGAAAAGTGTTTTCGTGGATTCCCCGATTTTTTCTGGATTTTTAGGGAATTTATAGGCCAAAGACCTAGGGCAGGGGAGCGCCAGGGGGGCCACAAGCTTGGTTGTCGCGGCCTCCCCCTGGCTGCGGCAACAGGGCTTGTGGGCCCCCTGTGGGCCCACTTGCTTGGCCCTCAAGCCTCCCGATCTTCTTCCGTTTGGACTCCGTTCCAAAATCAGATCTGAAAAGAGTAAAAAACACAGAAAAATAGGAACTGTCGCCTGGCACTGAGTTAATAAGTTAGTCCCAAAAAACATATAAAAGGTAAACAAAACATCAAAAGTTGACAAGATAACAGCGTGAAACCATCAAAAATTATAGATACGTTTGAGACGTATCAGCCGTCGACGCACCGGTAGCACGCCCATCTCCATCTCCCTATTTGCGAATCCATGTGTGAGGAGACGTAGTCTAATTGCGAATCCATGTGTGTGTATTTCAGTCTTATTAGAATATGTTGGGTACATATTTGAACTCCCCAATGTGACACGAGTTATAAAAATTATGAAAATATTTAGATTAGATTAAGTTACAATAGCAAATAAAGTTATAAAAGTTATAAAAATATTTAGATTAGATTAAGTTACAAATTAAGTTTTTCTATTAATATTTGAGATTATGTATAAAAGTTAGTTTTTACCTTATTTCTATTTTAGTTTTTGTAAAAAGTATTTTACCAAAAAAGGTCTTCCCCCACTTTGTAATATTTGCACAAACAATGGATAATCCAAGAGACATGGACCAAGAACAAATTTTGGGGGATATAATCCACGGCGACGGTATTGTCGATTTTTTTCTCAGCGACATCGATGCGGTCTGAAGGAGAGGATTACGACTCCGGTGATCGAACAATCGAGGAGGAAGGACATTATCATGATGGCTTCGGTGACTACATAATCCTGGAGGAAGGAGGCCATGATGACGGCTCCGGTGATCGAACGGAGGAGGGAGGTATTGAAATGTCCGGATCGAGCCAAACTTCGGTAATGAGACGAGGCCCGAAGAGAAGGTTGGGCAAGGATCAAAAGTTCACAATCACATCACTCGCGGACGATGGCCTATCGATTGAACCCAAGCGGACCAAGGATGCGTTTTCTGCTCAGTGCAGAGCTATTGTCAGGGACAACATCCCGATCAGCATCAAGCAATGGAATAAGCCTAAGGGCGACTACGTCCCTGAAGGTGATTATGTCACCGATAGGCAGAAAGATGATCTTTGGACCACACTGAAGGAAAATTTCACTCTATCGCCAGAGGAGGATCCAAATAAGCCAGTTATAGAACCATTGGTCAAGGCGTGTGCTCTTAAGAAGATGGCGGATCTATTCAAGAGGTGGAAGAATGAGTTGAAATCAAAGTTTGTCGACAAACGGAAGACTCCAGAATTCGTTGGCCGATTTGAGAAGATAAGAGATCACTGGCCCGCATTTGTGGCCTACAAGACATCGGACAAGAGTAAGAAAATGTCAGAGACAAAGAAGAACAATGCTGCAAAGAAGCAGTATCACCATCACACGGGGTGAGGTGGCTACGTCAAAGGCCGTCTGTTGTGGGACAAAGCTGAGAATGACCTGATTGCTAAAGGGGTCCAACCATAGACATGGAACTGGCCTGACCGTTCAAGGAATTGTTTCTTCGGGGTTGGGGGAACTTTGGACCCTGAAGCAGGGAAGTGTCGTTGGACGGACGAGCAACTTGCAACACCCATCAACAAGCTTCAGAAGTGTATCACCGCAACGCGGGAAGGGACGTTCTTTCCCGACAGAGAGAAGGACGAGCTGACTGGGGCCCTAGGGAATGCTGAGCACCCTAGACGAACACGAGGCACACCAGGCTCTGTTCCGTGGAAGGTTGGGTTTCCCGACTCAGCCGGTTACAGAAGCCGAGAGAGAAAGAGGAAAGCGGAGCTAAGAGACATGCAGAAGATCAATGCAAGGCTACAAATTCTAGAGGAACTTAAGAGCCAGCGAGCTTCCGACCAACCATCTCAGCGGCACGGAACTACCCCAGAAGTTACACCGCCATCTCAGCAAAGAAGCAGCGTGGCTTCCACGGAGCTCGTTCAGCCTGACTTCATGGCTCCTATCTACCCCATCGATACTATCACGGAGTCTCAACCTTGCGATCTTTTGACAAAACGGTGGAACCTCACTTTCAAGGCTGCTATCAGCTTTGTTGCACCTCCTCAACCCAACGGAACTTTTCACTGCCTTCAAATTCCACGTGGCTTTGCTGTTGTGATGGTGGATGAAGTAAAGGAGGGACTTGAGCAGCTCGAGCTTGACCACTCTACAGGTGAAGGGGAGAATAAGTTGGTTCATGCTGTGAGGAGTATATGTCTAGGGCCGAAGGAGTACATCAAGCTTCCAAACTAGACGCCTCCTCCTCCTCCTCCTCCGGCGAGTGATCAGGGCACTCCTCATCCTCCTCCGGTGAGTGATCAGGGCACTCCGGCTCCTCCGATGCGTGAGGGCACTTCGCCTCCTTCTTCGGCTCCTCCTCCGGCGAGTGAGGGCACTCCGCCTCCTTCTTCGACTCCTCCTCCAGCGCGTCGGAGTAGTTCGGCTCCTCCTCCGGCACGTCGCGTCAAGTCCAGAGTACCTGTGCAAACACAAAAGAGCTTGCACCCAATGCTATAAATGGGTTGTCAATCCCTTCAAGATTAATTGCCAAGTGGGATCTGAAGGCGAAAAGTGCAACGAAGTAAAAGAGTAAGGCTGGAAATATGGTGTGAACTAGACCCGGGGGCCATAATGTTCACGAGAGGCTTCTCTCAAAATAGCAAATATTACGGTGGATGAACAAATTACTGTCGAGCAATTGATAGAACCGCGCAAAGTCATGATAATATCTAAGGCAATGATCATACATATAGGCATCACGTTTGAGACAAGTAGACCAATACTTTCTGCATCTACTACTATTACTCCACACATCGACCGCTATCCAACATGCATCTAGTGTATTGAGTTCATGACAAATAGAGTAACGATTTAAGCAAGATGACATAATGTAGAGGGATAAACTCAAACCAATGATGAAAACCCCATCTTTTTACCCTTGATGGAAACAACACGATGCGTGCCTCGCTACCCCTTCTATCACTGGGTGAGGTCACTGATGACCCACAAGTATAGGGGATCAATCGTAGTCCTTTCGATAAGTAAGAGTGTCGAACCCAACGAGGAGCGGAAGGCTCTGATAAATAGTTTTCAGCAAGGTAATAACTGCAAGCACTGAAAGTAGTGGTAACAGGTGATGGTGTAGTGAGGTGAAACGTAGCAAGCGAAAAGTAACAAGTAACAAGTAGTAGCAACAGTGCAGCAAAGTGTCCCAATCCCTTTTGTAGCAAGGACAAGCCTGAGCAAAGTCTTATAAGAGGAAAAACGCTCCCGAGGACACACGGGAATTTCTGTCATGCTAGTTTCATCATGTTCATATGATTCACGTTCGTTACCTTGATAGTTTGATATGTGGGTGGACCGGCGCTTGGGTACTGCCCTTACTTGGACAAGCATGCCACTTATGATTAACCCCTCTCGCAAGCATCTGCAACTACGAAAGAATAATTAAGACAACGTCGAACCATAGCATTAAACTAGTGGATCCAAATCAGCCCCTTACGAAGCAACGCATAGACTGGGGTTTAAGCTTCTGTCACTCTGGCAACCCATCATCTACTTACTACTCCCCAATGCCTTCCTCTAGGCCCAAATATGGTGAAGTGGTATGTAGTCGACGTTCACATAACACCACTAGAGGAAAAGACAACATACAACATATCAAAATACCCAACGAATACCTAATTCACATGACTATTATCAGCATGACTTATCCCATGTCCTCAGGAACAAAAGTAACTACTCACAAAGCATAATCATAATCACGATCAGAGGTGTAATGAGTAGCATCAAGGATTTGAACATAAACTCTTCCACCAAGTAATCCAACTAGCATAAACTACAAAGAGTAATCAACACTACTAGCAACCTTACAAGTACCAATCGGAGTCGCCAGACGGAGATTGGTTACAAGAGATGAACTAGGGTTTGGAGAGGAGATGGTGCTGATGAAGATGTTGATGGAGATGAATCCCCTTCGACGAGAGGAGTGTTGATGATGACGATGGCGACGATTTCCCCCTTCGGGAGGGAAGTTTCCCCGACAGGATCGTCCTGCCGGAGCTCTAGATTGGATCTGCTCAAGTTCCGCCTCGTGGCGGCGGAGAATCCACGAAAAAGCTCCACCCTGATTTTTTTCTCGGACGAAACCCTTCATATAGCAAAAGAGGGGGGCCAGTGGGCCACCAGGATGCCCACAAGCCCTGTTGCCGCGGCCAGGGGGTAGGCCGCGGCAACCAGGCTTGTGGGCCCCTGGCTGCTCGCCTCTGACACTTCTTTCGCCCAGTATTTTTTATATATTCCCAAAAAAATCCATGTTGATTTTTAGGGCATTTGGAGTTGCGCAGAATAGAGGACTCGGACTTGCTCCTTTTCCAGTCCAGAATTCCAGCTGTGGGTATTCTCTCTCTTCAAATAAACCTTGCAAAATAAGAGAGAAAAGGCATAAGTATGGTACCACAAAGTAAAATAACAGTCCATAAAGTGATAAATATCAACATGAAAGCATGATGCAAAATGGACGTATCAGTCACCGCACGGTATGAACCCAAAACCAAGCACTTCTCCCATTCCAAGAATCATAGATCAAGTTGGCCAAACAAAACCCACAACTCGAAGAGAATTACAAGGATATGAAATCATGCATATAAGAGATCAGAAGAAACTCAAATAAGATACATAGATAATCTGATCATAAATCCACAATTCATCGGATCTCGACAAACACACCGCAAAAGAATATTACATCGGATAGATCTTGATATGTCTCCAACGTATCTATAACTTTTGATGGTTTCATGCTATTATCTTGTCAAACTTTGGATGTTTTGTATGCCTTTTATATCTTTTTTGGGACTAACTTATTAACTCAGTGCCAAGTGCCAGTTCCTGTTTTTTCCATCTTTTGACCCTTTTCAGAGGAGTATTTTAAACGGAGTCCAAACGGAACGAAACTTCCAAAAAGATTTTGTCTGCAACACAAGAAGATCAGGGAGCGTGAGAACTAGGGGAGGGGGCCACCAGGGACCCCACAAGCCCCCTATCCGCAGCCAGGGGGGCCGCGCATCCCAGGCTTGTGGGCTCCCTGGGCCACGTCTGCCCTAGGTCTTTCGCCTATATATTCCAAAAAATTCCAGAAAAAATCGGGAGATCATCGAAAGTACTTTTCCGCCGCCGCAAGCTTCTGTCTCCGCAATATCCCATCTGGACCATGTTCTGGTGCCGTGCCGGAGAGGGGATTCGGATACGGCGGGCTTCTTCATCAACACCATGACCTCTCCGGTGATGCATGAGTAGTTCACCATAGACCTATGGGTCCATACCTAGTAGCTAGATGGCTTCTTCTCTCTCTTGGATCTTCAATACAAAGTTCTCCATGATCTTCATGGAGATCTATCCGATGTAATCTTCTTTTGCGGTGTGTTTATCGAGATCCAATGAATTGTGGATTTATGATCAGATTATCTATGAATCTTATTTGAGTTTCTTCTGATCTCTTATATGCATGATTTCATATCCTTGTAATTCTCTTTGAGTTGTGGGTTTTGTTTGGCCAGCTTGATCTATGATTCTTGCATTGGGAGAAGTGCTTGGTTTTGGGTTCATACCGTGCGGTGACCTCACCCAGTGACAAAAGGGGTAGCGAGGCAGGCATCGTGTTGTTGCCATCAAGGGTAAAAAGATGGGGTTTTCATCATTGGTTTGAGATTATCGCTCTACATCATGTCATCTTGCTTAAAGCGTTACTCTGTTCATCATGAACTCAATACACTATATGCATGCTGGATAGTGGTCGATGTGTGGAGTAATAGTAGTAGATGCAGAAAGTATCGGTCTACTTGTCTCGGACGTGATGCCTATATGTATGATCATTGCCTTAGATATTATCATGACCTTGCGCGGTTCTGTCAATTGCTCGACTATAATTCGTCCACCCTTCGTAATATTTGCTATTTTGAGAGAAGCCTCTAGTGAACACTATGGCCCCCAGGTCTACTCCACACCATATTTTCAGCCTTACTCTTTTACTTCGTTGCACTTTCCGCCTTCAGATCTCACTTTGCAATCAATCTTGAAGGGATTGACAACCCCTTTATAGCGTTGGGTGCCAGCTCGTTTGGGTTTCCGTAGGTACTCTCGACTTGACGAGATTCTCCTACTGGACTGATACCTTGGTTCTCAAAATGAGGGAAATATTTACTGCTCCTGTGCTGCATCACCCTTTCCTCTTCAAGGGAAAAACCGACGTAAGCAAGTCTCCGTCAACGTGTCAATTTCTGGTGTTGTTGTTTGAGAAGTAGCAAGAAGAATTTTTGG
This sequence comes from Hordeum vulgare subsp. vulgare, assembly GCF_904849725.1. Classification (NCBI taxonomy): domain Eukaryota; kingdom Viridiplantae; phylum Streptophyta; class Magnoliopsida; order Poales; family Poaceae; genus Hordeum; species Hordeum vulgare. The sequence continues at coordinate 66,846,919 of NC_058524.1, forward strand.
CGCCGTTGCCGGGGAGGATCAAGTCAAGACATCCAAGTAAGTGTCACAAACTCATCTCTTGCATTTACTTTTTTGCCTCTCGTTTTCCTCTCCCCCACTTCTGAAAAACAAAAATTTACAAAAAGATTTGCCCTTTTCTTCGTTTGCCTTTTCGTTCGCCCTTTTCTCTCGCTTGCTCCTTGTTCGCTTGTGTGCTTGCTTGCTTGCTGAAGTCACCATGATTGAAAACATCAAACTTTGTGACTTCTCGAATACTAATAATAATGATTTTATTAGTACTCCGATTGCTCTCGCCACTAGTGCGGAGTCATACGAAATCAATGCCGCTTTGCTGAATCTTGTTATGAAAGAGCAATTTTCTGGCTTTCCTAGTGAAGATGTCGCATCCCATCTTGATACCTTCATAGAGCTTTGCGATATGCAAAAGAAGAAAGATGTGGATAATGATGTGATTACATTGAAGCCTTTTCCTTTCTCGTTGCGAGATCGAGCAAAAACTTGGTTTTCGTCTTTGCCCAAAAATAGTATCAATTCTTGGGATAAGTGCAAAGATGCTTATATATCCAAGTATTTTTCGCCGGCTAAGATTATCTCTCTCCGTAATGATATCATGTATTTTAAGCAACTTGATAATGAACATGTTGCACAATCTTGGGAGAGAATGAAATTGATGATTAGTAATTGTCCCGCTCATGGCTTGAGTCTTTGGATGATTATACAAATCTTACGCTGGCTTGAATTTCGCTTCTAGAAATATCTTGGACTCCGCCTCAGGTGGAACATTCATGGAAATCACGTTAGGAGAAGCCACAAAACTCCTAGACAATATCATGAAGAACTACTCTCAGTGGCACACTGAAAGGTCACCTACTAGTAAGAAGGTACATGCTATAGAAGAAATTAACTCGTTGAGTTCTAAGATGGATGAGTTAATGAATTTGGTTGCTATGAGAAGTGCTCCTTTGGATCCTAATGATATGCCCTTGTCTTCCTTGATTGAGAGTAGCAACGCTAGCTTGGACGTTAATTTTATTGGTAGGAATAATTTTGGCAACAACAATGCTTTTAGAGGAAACTATGTTCCTAGGCCTTTTCCTAGTAACCCATCTAATAAGTTTGGCAACTCCTACAACAATACTCATGGAAATTACAATAGATTACCCTCTGATCTAAAGAGTAATATCAAAGAGTTTATCAACTCGCAAAAGATTTTCAATGCGTCCATAGCGGAAAAACTACTAAAAATTCACGATTTGGCTAAGAGCGTTGATAGAATGTCTAGTGATATTGATGCTTTGAAAGTTAGATGTGCTCCTCCCAAGATCAATATGGATGAAACTTTGAAAGCTATGCGTGTTTCCATGAGTGAGAGCAAAGAAAGAACCGCCCAAATTCGTGCTAGGCATGAATGCCTTAAAAAGGCGTCTTCTCGTGATAAGAATCACGAAGATCTTAAAGAGCTTGGTGTGACTCCCATTGAATCTTTGTTTTCTTATGTCAAACCCAATGATGAGGGGGCTGGATATGAATCCACTTTGGTTGAAAAACGCCCCAATGATTCGGAGTCCATCTATCTTGATGCTAAAAGCATTGAAAGTGGAGTAGAAGATATTAAAACTTTGAGTAGTAATGAAATTACTACTTTGGATTTCAAGGAATTCAATTATGATAGTTGCTCCTTGATTGAATGCATTTCCTTGATGCAATCCATGCTAAACTCTCCACACGCTCATAGCCAAAACAAGGCCTTTACCGATCATATCGTCGAAGCTATGATAAAATCTCTTGAAGAGAAACTTGAATTGGAAGTCTCTATTCCTGGAAAGCTTCATGATGAGTGGGAACCTACTATCAAAATCAAAATAAAAAACTATGAATGCAATGCTTTGTGTGATTTGGGTGCTTGTGTTTCCGCGATTCCAAAGTCTTTATGTGATGTTCTGGGTTTTAATGAGATTGAAGAATGTTCTATTAATTTCAATCTTGCGGATTCTACTGTCAAGAAACCCATGCGAAGGATCAATGATGTTCTTATTATTGCAAATAGGAACTGTGTACCCGTGGATTTCATTGTGCTTGACATTGATTGCAATCCTACATGCCCTATTATTCTTGGTAGACCTTTCCTAAGGACTATCGGTGCTATCATCGATATGAAGGAAGGGAATATTAGATTTCAATTTCCTTTAAAGAAGGGCATGGAGAACTTTTCTAGAAAGAAAATAAGATTGCCTTATGAATCCATGATGAGGGCTACTTATGGTTTGAGCACCAAAGACGACGATACGTGATTCTATGGCCTTATGCCTAGCTAAGGGCGTTAAACAATAGCGCTTGTTGGGAGGCAACCCAATGAATTTATCCTTTTCTTTTTGTTTTGTTGCGTACACACCATCATAATTCTGTTATGATTGTGTTTTTGTGTTTATTTTTGTATTTGAGCCAAGCAAAACCTTTATGACTAGTCTTGGTGATGGTTGTTTGATCCCGCTGGAAAAAGACAGAAATGTTTCGCTCACGAGATGATTTTTCATTTTTATTCAAAAAGATATTTTGAGTTGATTCTTCTTGCTGCTGGTTGATATACATTTTTCCCAGGCAGTAGTAATATTTCAGAATTTTTTAGGTACGAGAAGTATACGAAGTATACAGATTGCTACAGACTGGTCTGTTTTTGACAGATTCTGTTTTTGTTGAGTTGGTTGCTTGTTTTGATGAAACTATGGATAGTATCAGGGGGTACTAGCCATGGAAAAGTGAGAATAGAGTATCCTAACACCAATATAAATAGAATTCAAATTTTATACAGTACCTAAACGGGTGGTAGTTTGTTTTCTTGTGCTAATGATATCACGAGTTTCTGTTTAAGTTTTGTGTTGTAAAGTTTTCAAGTTTTGGGTGATGTTCTCATGGACAAAGAGATAAGGAGTGGAAAGAGCTCAAGCTTGGGGATGCCCAAGGCATCCCAAGCCAAATTCAAGGACACCAAAAATCCTAAGCTTCGGGATGCCCCGGGAAGGCATCCCCTCTTTCTTCTTCAATCCATCGGTAACATTACTTGGAGCTATATTTTTATTCACCACATAATATGTGTTTTGCTTGGAGCGTCTTGTATCGTCGGAGTCTTTTCTTTTTGTTGTGTCACAATCATACCTGTTGCACACCTTTGGAGAGAGACATGCACTCATTGTGATTTTGCTAGAATGCTCATCGTGCTTCACTTATATCTTTTGAGCTAGATAAGTTTGCTCTATGTGCTTCACTTAGATCTTTTAGAGCACAGCGGTGCGTGATTTGGTAGTTGGCTTGTGCTATGAAAGTAGTCCCAAAGGTGATAGGTACCCAAAGAGGATACAAAAACTTCCATCTTCATGTGCATGGAGTAGAAAGAGAAGTCTTGATTCCTCTCAATTAGTTTTGAGACATGGATTTGGTAATATTAAGAGTTATGTTAGTAGGGTGTTGTGAATCTAGAAATACTTGTGTTGAAGTTAGTGATTCCCGTAGCATGCACGTATGGTGAACCACTATGTTAGGAAGTCGAAGCATAATTGATCTATTCATTGTCATCCTTTGTGTTGAGGTCGGGATCGCGCGATGGTTAACACCTACCAACCCTTCCCCTAGGAGTATGCGTTTAGCACTTTGTTTCGATTACTAATAAAAACTTTCGCAACAAGTATGTGAGTTCTTCATGACTAATGTGAGTCCATGGTATAGATGCACTTTCACCTTCCACCATTGCTGGCCTCTTTAGTGTCGCACAACTTTCATCGGTACACAAACCCACCGTATGTCTTCCTCGAAGCAGCCACCTACCTACTATGGCATTTTCATAGCCATTCCGAGATATATTGCCATGCAACTCCCGCCGTTACGTCTCATGACTTGTGCCGTCACTCTCATATTGCCTTTGCATGATCGTAAGATAGCTAGCGAGAGGTTCCAACATCATACGCCAAGCTAGATCGTTGCACATCCCGGTACACTGCCGGAGGCATTTCCTATAGAGTCATCATAGTTCTAAGCTTTGAGATGTGAGTAAATAAAAGTGTGATGATCATCATTATTAGAGCATTGTCCCATGTGAGGAAATTAAAAAATAAAAAAGAGGCCAAAGTTGCCCACAATAAAAAAAGGAGAGAAAAAAGAGGCCCAAGTTCCCAAATAAAAAAAGAGAAAAAGAGAGAAGGGAGAATGCTACTATCTTTTTCCACACTTGTGCTTCATAATAGCACCATGTTCTTCATGATTGAGAGCCTCTCGTTTTGTCACCACCATATACTAGTGTGAATCTTTACTATATAACTTGGCATGTATATTCCAATGATGGGCTTCCTCAAATTGCCCTAGGTCTTTATGAGCAAGCAAGTTGGATGCACACCCACTAGTTCTCCTTATGAGCTTTCACATACTTATAGCTCTAGTGCATCCTTTGTATGGCAATCCCTACTCATTCACATTGATATCTATTAATGGGAATCTCCATAGCCCTTTGATACGCCGAGTCAATGTGACCATCTCCTCCTTTTTGTCTCAAAACCAGCACCACACTCTATTCCACCTATAGTGCTATATCCATGGCTCACGCTCATGTATTGCGTGATAGTTATAGAAAGTTTGAGAAAGTAAGAGTGCGAAGACAATTAATTTGCAAATACCGGGGTTGTGCATGATTTACATTAGTTGTGTGAGGATGATGGAGCATAGCCAGACTATATGATTTTGTAGGGATAACTTTCCTTGGCCTTGTTATTTTGAAAGTTCATGATTACCTTGCTAGTTTGCTTGAAGTATTATTGTTTTTATGTCAATAGCAAACTATTGTTTTGAATCTTACGGATCTGAACATTCATGTCACATGAAAGAAGTTACAAAGGACAACTATGCTTGGTAGCATTCCACATCAAAAATTCAGTCTTTATCACTTCCCTACTCGAGGACGAACATGAGTTAAGCTTGGGGATGCTTGATACGTCTCCAACGTATCTATAATTTTCGATGGTTTCATGCTATTATCTTGTCAAACTATGGATGTTCTGTATGCCTTTTATATATTTTTTGGGACTAACTTATTAACTCAGTGCCAAGTGCCAGTTCCTGTTTTTTCCGTGTTTTTGACCCTTTTCAGAGGAGGATTTTAAACGGAGTGCAAACGGAATGAAACTTCCAAAAAGCTTTTTTACGAAACAGAAGAAGATCGGGGAGCCAGAGAACCAGGGCAAGGGGCCACCAGGGACCCCACAAGCCCCCTAGCCATGGCCAGGGGGCCCGCGCCTCCGAGGCTTGTGGGCTCCCTAGGCCACCTCTGTCCTAGGTCTTTGGCCTATATATTCCCAAAAATTCCAGAAAAAATCAGGAGATCATCGAAAGTACTTTTCCGCCGCCGCAAGCTTCTGTCTCCGCAAGATCCCATTTGGGGCACGTTCTGGTGCCCTGTCGGAGGGGGGATTCGGATAGGGAGGGCTTCTTCATCAACACCATGACCTCTCCGATGATGCATGAGTAGTTCACCATAGACCTATGGGTCCATAGCTAGTAGCTAGATGGCTTCTTCTCTCTCTTGGATCTTCAATACAATGTTCTCCATGATCTTCATGGAGATCTATCCGATGTAATCTTCTTTTGCGGTGTGTTTGTCGAGATCCGATGAATTGTGGGTTTATGAGCAAATTATCTATGAATCTACTTTGAGTTTCTTCTGATCTCTCATATGCATGATTTCATATCTTTGTAATTCTCTTCGAGTTGTGGGTTTTGTTTGGCCAGCTTGATCTATGATTCTTGCATTGGGATAAGTGCTTGGTTTTGGGTTCATACCATGCGGTGACCTCACCCAGTGACAGAAGGGGTAGCGAGGCACGCATCGTGTTGTTGCCATCAAGGGTAAAAAGATGGGGTTTTCATCATTGGTTTGAGATTATCCCTCTACATCATGTCATCTTGCTTAAGGCATTACTCAGTGCGTCATGAACTCAATACACTAGATGCATGTTGGATAGCGGTCGATGTGTGGAGTAATAGTAGTAGATGCAGAAAGTATCGGTCTACTTGTCTCAGACGTGATGCCTATATGTATGATCATTGCCTTAGATATCGTAATGACTTTGCACGGTTCTATCAATTGCTCGACAGTAATTTGTTCAACCACCATAATATTTGCTATTTTGAGAGAAGCCTATAGTGAACACTATGGCCCCCAGGTCTACTCCACACCATATTTTCAGCCTTACTCTGTTACTTCGTTGCACTTTCCGCCTTCAGATCTCACTTTGCAATCAATCTTGAAGGGATTGACAACCCCTTTATAGCGTTGGGTGCAAGCTCGTTTGTGTTTGCGCAGGTACTCTGGACTTGACGAGATTCTCCTATTGGATTGGTACCTTGGTTTTCAAACTAGGGGAAATATTTACTGCTCCTGTGCTGCATCACCCTTTCCTCTTCAAGGGAAAAACCGACGCAAGCAAGTCTCTGTCAACGTGTCAATTTCTGGCGCTGTTGTTTGAGAACTAGCTGATCTCCATGAAGATCATGGAGAACTTTGTATTGAAGATCCAAGAGATAGAAGAAGTCATCTAGCTACTAGCTATGGACCCGAAGGTCTATGGTGAACTACTCACGCATCATCGGAGAGGTCATGGTGTTGATGAAGAAGCCCTCCGTATCCGAATCCCCCCTCCGGCAGCGCACCAGAACGTGCTCCAGATGAGATCTTGCGGAGACACAAGCTTGCGGCGGTAGAAAAGTATTTTTGTGGTTCTCTCGCGCAGTTTTGGAATTTTTCTGAATTTATAGGCGGAAGAGAGGTAGGGCAAACGTGCCACAGGGAGCCCACAAGCCAGCTAGGTGCGGGCCCCCCTGGCTGCGCCTAAGGGCTTGTGGGTCCCCTGCTGGCCCCTACCTTGGTTCTCAAGTCTAGCGCGTATCTTTTGTTTTGGAAAAAATCTTTTCAGATGTTTTATTCCGTTTGGACACCGTTTAAAATTCTCCTCTGAAAAGGGTCAAAAACACGGAAAAAATAGGAACTGGCACTTGACACTGAGTTAATAAGTTAGTCGCAAAAAAGATATAAAAGGCATACAAAACATCCAAAGTTTGACAAGATAATAGCATGGAACTATCAAAAATTACAAATACGTTGGAGATGTATCAAGCATCCCCAAGCTTAACTCATGCTCGTCCTTGAGTAAGGAAGTGATAAAGACTGAATTTTTGATGTGGAATGCTACCCAGCATAGCTTTCCTTTGTAACTTATTTCATGTGACATGAATGTTCAGAGACGTAAGATTCAAAACAATAGTTTGCTATTGACATGAAAACAATAATACTTCAAGCAAACTAGCAAGGTAATCATGAACTTTCAAAATAACAAGGCCAAAGAAAGTTATCCCTACAAAATCATATAGTCTGGCTATGCTCCATCATCCCCACACAACTAATTTAAATCATGCACAACCCCGGTATTGGCCAAGTAATTGTTTTTGCACTCTTACTTTCTCAAACCTTTTACAACTATCATGCAATACATGAGCGTGAGCCATGGATATAGCACTATAGGTGGAATAGAGTGTGGTGGTGGTTGTGGGACAAAAAAGGAGGAGATGGTCACATTGACTCGGCATATCAAAGGGTTATGTAGATGCCCATTAATAGATATCAATGTGAATGAGTAGGGATTACCATACAAAGGATGCACTAGAGCTATAAGTATGTGAAAGCTCAAAAGGAGAACTAGTGGGTGTCATCCAACTTGCTTGCTCACGAAGACCTAGGGCAATTTGAGGAACCCATCCTTGGAATATACAAGCCAAGTTATATAATAAAGATTCCCACTAGTATATGGTGGTGACAAAGCAAGAAGCTCTCAATCATGAAGAACATGGTGCCATTATGAAGCACAAGTGTGGAAAAAAGATAGTAGCATTGTCCCTTCTCTCTTTTTCTCTCTTTTTTTATTTGGGCTCTTTGGCCTCTTTTTTTCTCTTTTTTTGTGTGGGAAACTTTGGTCTCTTTTTTTTCCTCACATGGGACAATGCTCTAATAATGACGATCATCACACTTTTATTTACTCACAGCTCAAAGCTTAGAACGATGATGACTCTATAGGAAATGCCTCCGGCAGTGTACCGGGATGTGCAACGATCTAGCTTGGCGTATGACGTTGAAACATCTCGCTAGCTATCTTACGATCATGCAATGGCAATATGAGAGTGATGGCACAAGTCATGAGACGGAACGGTGGGAGTTGCATGGCAATATATCTCGGAATGGCTATGAAAATGCCATAGTAGGTAGGTGTTGGGTAACGTAGCATAAATTCAAAATTTTCCTATGCTTATTCAGATCTTCCTATGGAGAGACCAACAACGAGAGAGGGGTAAGAGCATCTTCATACCTTTGAAGATCGCTAAGCGGAAGCGTTGCTAGAACGCGGTTGATGGAGTCGTACTCGCAGCGATTCCGATCTAGTGCCGAACTACGTCACCTCCGCGTTCAACACACGTGCAGCCCGGTGGCGTCTCCCGCACCTTGATCCAGCAAGGAGGAGGGAGAGGTTGGGGAAGAACTCCAGCAGCACGACGGCGTGGTGTCGATGGATAGAGACGAGGTCTCCCGGCAGGGCTTCGCCAAGCACCGGCAGAGAGGAGGAGAAAGAAGAGCAGGGCTGCGCCGAGGGAGAGGGAAAAGTCTATCTCTCAATGGCCAAAAGTGCCCACTATATATAGGGGAAGGGGAGAGGGGGTGCCACCCCTAGGGTTCCCACCCTAGGGGGTGCGGCAGCCCCCCCAGATGGGAGGTGCGGCGGCCAGAAGGGGGAGGAGGGGGTGGCGCACCAACTGGTGGGCCTTAGGCCCACCTGGCTTAGGGTTTGCCCCCCCTTTTCTCTCCCTTGCGCAATGGGCTGAGTGAGGAGGCGCACCAGCCCACCTAGGGGCTGGTTCCCACCCCCACTTGGCCCACCTTACCTCCCGGGGTCGTTGCCCCCCTTCGGTGGTCCCGGTGGTCCCGGTACATTACCGGTGATGCCCGAAACACTTCCGGTGTCCAAAACCATCCGTCCTATATATCAATCTTTACCTCCGGACCATTCCGGAGCTCCTCGTGACGTCCGGGATCTCATCCGGGACTCCGAACAACGTTCGGTAACCTCGTATAATAATTCCCTATAACCCTAGCGTCATCGAACCTTAAGTGTGTAGACCCTACGGGTTCGGGAGACAGGCAGACATGACCGAGACACCTCTCTGGCCAATAACCATCAGCGGGGTCTGGATACCCATGGTGGCTCCCACTTGCTCCACGATGATCTCATCGGATGAACCACGATGTCAAGGATTCAATCAATCCCGTATACGATTCCCTTTGTCTGTCGGTATAGAACTTGCCCGAGATTCGATCGTCGGTATACCTATACCTTGTTCAATCTCGTTACCGGTAAGTCTCTTTACTCATTCCGTAGCATGTCATCGTGTGACTAACTCCTTAGTCACATTGAGCTCATGATGATGTTCTACCGAGTGGGCCCAGAGATACCTCTCCGTCACACGGAGTGACAAATCCGGATCTCGATTCGTACAAACCCAACACACACTTTCGGAGGTACCCATAGTGAATCTTTATAGTCACCCAGTTACGTTTTGACGTTTGATACACCCAAAGCACTCCTACGGTATCCGGGAGTTTCACAATCTCACGGTCGAAGGAAAAGATACTTGACATTAGAAAAGCATTAGCATACGAACAATACGATCTAGTGCTAGGCTTAGGATTGGGTCTTGTCCATCACATCATTCTCCCAATGATGTGATCCCGTTATCAATGACATCTAATGCCCATGATCAGGAAACCATGATCATCTATTGACTAATGAGCTAGCCAACTAGAGGCTTGCTAGGGACACATTGTGATCTATTTATTCACACGTGTATTACTGTTTCCTGTTAATACAATTATAGCATGAACAATAGACGATTATCATGAACAAGGAAATATGATAATAACCATATTATTATTGCCTCTAGGGCATATTTCCAACAGTCTCCCACTTGCACTAGAGTCAATAATCTAGTTAGATTGTGATGTATCGAACACCCATAGCATTATGGTGTTGATCATGTTTTGCTCGTGGAAGAGGTTTAGTCAACGGGTCTGCAATATTCAGATCCGTGTGTACTTTACAAATATCTATCACTCCACTCTGGACATGGTCCTGGATGGAGTTGTAGCGGCGTTTGATGTGCTTCGTCTTCCGGTGAAACCTGGGCTCCTTGGCTATGGCAATGGCTCCAGTGTTATCACAGAAGAGTGTCATAGGACCCGACGCGCTTGGAACCACTCCAAGGTCGGTGATGAGCTCCTTCATCCAAATTCCTTCATGAGCCGCTTCTGAAGCAGCTATGTACTCCGCTTCACATGTAGATGCTGCCATGACTTCTTGCTTGCTGCTGCACCAGCTCACTGCCCCACCATTTAACACATATACGTATCCGGTCTGTGACTTAGAGTCATCCGGATCTGTGTCGAAGCTAGCATCGATGTAACCCTTTACGACGAGCTCTTCGTCACCTCCATAAACGAGCAACATTTCCTTAGTCCTTTTCAGGTACTTAAGGATATTCTTGACCGCTGTCCAATGTTCCATACCTGGATCACTTTGGTACCTCCCTACCAAACTTATGGCAAGGTTTATATCAGGTCTGGTACACAGCATGGCATACATTAGAGAGCCCACGGCTGAAGCGTAGGGGACAGAACTCATCTTCTCTCTATCTGCTGCCGTGGTCGGCGAGTGAGTCTTACTCAATCTCATACCTTGCAAAACTGGCAAGAACCCTTTCTTTGAGTTTTCCATATTGAACTTCTTCAATATCTTGTCAAGGTATGTACTTTGCGAAAGACCTATGAGGCGTCTCGATCTATCTCTATAGATCTTGATGCCTAATATGTATGCAGCTTCTCCAAGGTCCTTCATTGAAAAACTCTTGTTCAAATAGGCCTTTATGCTCTCCAACATCTCTATATTATTCCCCATCAATAATATGTCATCCACATACAGTATGAGGAAAGCTACAGAGCTCCCACTCACTTTCTTGTACAGACAGGCTTCTCCGTAAACCTGTATGAACCCAAACGCTTTAATCACCTCATTAAAGCGAATGTTCCAACTCCGAGATGCTTGCACCAGCCCATAGATGGAGCGCTGGAGCTTGCACACTTTGTTAGCACCCTTAGGGTCGACAAAACCTTCTGGTTGCATCATATACAACTCTTCCTTAAGGTTCCCGTTAAGGAACGCTGTTTTGACGTCCATTTGCCAAATTTCATAATCATAAAAGCTTCGCTACGGGAGAGAAAGTCTCTTCGTAGTCAACTCCTTGAATTTGTCGAAAACCCTTTGCGACAAGTCGAGCTTTGTAAACGGTTACATTACCGTTTGCATCAGTCTTCTTCTTGAAGATCCATTTATTTTCTATGGCTCGCCGGTCATCGGGCAAGTCCACCAAAGTCCATACTTTGTTCTCATACATGGATCCTATCTCGGATTTCATTGCCTCAAGCCATTTGTTGGAATCCGGGCCCGCCATCGCTTCTTCATAGTTCGAAGGTTCACCGTTGTCTAACAACATGATTTCCATCACAGGGTTGCCGTATCACTCTGGTGCGGAGCGTGCCCTTGTGGACGTTCGCGGTTCAGTAGTAACTTGATCCGAAGCTTCATGATCATCATCATTAACTTCCTCTTCAGTCGGTGTAGGCGCCACAGGAACAACTTCCCGCGCCGCGCTACTATCCTGTTCGAGAGGGGGTGTAATTACCTCATCAAGTTCTACCTTCCTCCCACTTACTTCTTTCGAGAGAAACTCTTTCTCTAGAAAGGATCCGTTCTTGGCAACAAAGGTTTTACCTTCGGATCTAAGATAGAAGGTATACCCAATAGTTTCCTTAGGGTATCCTATGAATACGCATTTCTCCGCTTTGGGTTCGAGCTTTTCTGGTTGAAGTTTCTTCACATAAGCATCGCAGCCCCAAACTTTAAGAAACGACAACTTAGATTTCTTGCCAAACAATAGTTCATACGGTGTCGTCTCAACGGATTTAGACGGTGCCCTATTTAAAGTGAATGCTGCAGTTTCTAATGCGTATCCCCAAAATGATAGCGGTAAGTCGGTAAGAGACATCATAGATCGTACCATATCTAATAAAGTGCGATTACGACGTTCAGACACTCCGTTGCGTTGCGGTGTGCCAGGCGGCGTCAGTTGTGAAACGATTCCACACTTCCTTAGGTGTGTGCCAAACTCGTGACTCAAATATTCTCCTCCACGATCAGATCATAGACATTTAATTTTTCTGTCACGTTGATTCTCAACCTCACTCTGAAATTCCTTGAACTTTTCAAACGTCTCAGATTTGTGCTTCATCAAGTAGATATACCCATACCTACTCAAATCATCGGTGAGAGTGAGAACATAACGATAACCACCGCGAGCTTCAACATTCATTGGACCACACACATCAGTATGTATTATTTCCAATAAGTCGGTTGCTCTCTCCATTATTCCTGAGAATGGAGTCTTAGTCATCTTGCCCATGAGGCACGGTTCGCATGTGTCAAATGATTCAAAGTCAAGAGACTCTAATAGTCCATCAATATGGAGCTTCTTCATGCGCTTAACGCCGATATGACCAAGGCGACAGTGCCACAAGTATGTGGGACTGTCATTATCAACTTTACATCTTTTGGTACTCACACTATGAATATGTGTAACATCACGATCGAGATTCATCAAGAATAAACCATTCACCAGCGGAGCATGACCATAAAACATATCACTCATATAAATAGAACAACCATTATTCTCTGACTTAAATGAGTAGCCGTCTCGCATTAAGCAAGACCCTGATACAATGTTCATGCTTAAAGCTGGTACTAAATAACAATTATTATGGTTTAAAACTAATCCCGATGGTAGGCGTACAGGTAGCGTGCCGACGGCGATCACATCGACCTTTGAACCATTCCCGACGCGCATCGTCACCTCGTCCTTGGCCAGTCTCCGCTTATTCCGCAGTTCCTGCTTTGAGTTGCAAATGTGAGCAACAACACCGGTATCAAATACCCAGGAGCTACTACGAGCGCTGGTAAGGTACACATCAATAACATGTATATCACATATACCTTTAACGTTGTCGGCCTTCTTGTCCGCTAAGTATTTGGGGCAGTTCCGCTTCCAGTGACCTTTTCCCTTGCAATAGAAGCACTCAGTCTCAGGCTTGGGTCCATTCTTTTTCTTCTTCCCAGCATCTGGCTTACCGGGCGCGGCAGCAGCTTTGCTGTCTTTCTTGAAGTTCTTCTTACCCTTGCCTTTCTTGAAACTAGTGGTCTTGTTGACCATCAACACTTGATGCTCTTCCTTGATTTCTACTTCTGCAGACTTGAGCATCGAGTACAACTCAGGAATGGTCTTCTCCATCCCTTGCATGTTGTAGTTAAGCACAAAGCCTTTGTAGCATGGTGGGAGAGACTAGAGGATTCTGTCAATTATAGCATCATCCGGAAGTTCGACTCCAAGTGAAGTCAGACGACCGTGTAACCTAGACATTTTGAGTATGTGCTCACTGACAGAACTGTTCTCCTCCATCTTATAGCTAAAGAACTTGTCGGAGACTTCATATCTCTCGACACGGGCATGAGATTGAAAAACTAGCTTCAGCTCCTGGAACATCTCATATGCCCCGTGTTGCTCAAAACGCCTTTGGAGCCCCGTTTCTGAACTGTATAACATGCCACACCTAACCAGAGAGTAGTCATCACTCCGCGTTTGCCAGACGTTCAGAATGTCCTGGGCTGCTGCGGGAGCGGGAGGGTCACCTAGCAGCGCATCAAGGACATAAGCCTTTTTAGCTGCTTCAAGGATGAGCTTCAAATTGCGAACCCAGTCCGCATAGTTGCTACCATCATCTTTCAGCTTGTTTTTCTCTAGGAATGCGTTAAAATTGAGGTTGACGTTGGACATCTACAATATTTATAAAGACAACTTTTAGACTAAGTTCATGACAATTAAGTTCATTTAATCAAATTAAGTATGAACTCCCACTTAAATCGACATCCCTCTGGTCATCTAAGTGATACATGATCCATGTTGACTAACCCGTGTCCGATCATCACGTGAGACGGACTAGTCACCATGCTGAGCAACTCCATGCTGATCGTATTCAACCATACGACTCATGTTCGACCTTTCGGTCTCTTGTATTCGAGGTCATGTCTGTACATGCTAAGCTCGTCGAGTCAACCTAGGTGTTTCGCGTGTGTAAATCTGGCTTACACCCGTTGTATGCGAATGTTAGAATCTATCACACCCGATCATCACGTGGTGCTTCGCGACAACGAACCTTCGCAATGGTGCACACTTAGGGGAATACGTTCTCGAAATTTTAAGAGGGATCATCTTATTATGCTACTGTCGTTCTAAGCAATAAGATGTAAAACATGATAAACATCACAATGCAATCATATAGTGACATGATATGGCCATTATCATCTTTGCTCTTTCGATCTCCATCTTCAGGCATCGCATGATCATCATCGTCACGGCGTGACACCATGATATCCGTCATCATGATCTCCATCATCGTGTCTCCGTGAAGTCGTCACACCAACTACTACTATCACTACTACTATAGCTAACCCTTAGCAATGAAGTAAAAGTAGTAAGCACATGGCGTTGCATCTCATACAATAAATTAAGACAACTCCTATGGCTCCTGCCGGTTGTCATACTCATCGACATGCAAGTCGTGAAACCTATTACAATAACATGATCATCTCATACATCATACATGCAACATCACAACTTTGGCCATATCACATCACATGTCAAACCCTGCAAAAACAAGTTAAACGTCCTCTAATTGTTGTTGCAAGTTTTACGTGGCTGATTTGGGTTTCTAGCAAGAACGCCTTCTTACCTACCTGACAGCCACAACGATGATATGCCAAAGCTATTTACCCTTCATAAGGACCCTTTTCATCAAATCCAATCCGACTAGAGTAGGAGAGACAGACACCCGCTAGCCACCTTTATGCACGGTGTGCATGTGTGTCGGTGGAACCAGTCTCACGTAAGCGTACGTGTAAAGTCGGTCCGGGCCGCTTCATCCCACAATACCACCGGAAAAGAATAAGACTAGTAGCGGCAAGCAAATTGACAAATCATCGCCCACAACTTTTGTGTTCTACTCGTGCATAGAATCTACGCATAGAAAACCTAGCTCGGATGCCATTGTTGGGTAACGTAGCATAAATTCAAAATTTTCCTACGCTTATTCAGATCTTCCTATGGAGAGACCAGCAACGAGAGAGGGGTAAGAGCATCTTCATACCTTTGAAGATCGCTAAGCGGAAGCGTTGCTAGAACGCGGTTGATGGAGTCGTACTCGCAACGATTCCGATCTAGTGCCGAACTACGACACCTCCGCGTTCAACACACGTGCAGCCCGGTGGCGTCTCCCGCACCTTGATCCAGCAAGGAGGAGGAAGAGGTTGGGGAAGAAATCCAGCAGCACGACAGCGTGGTGTCAATGGAGAGACGAGGTCTCCCGGCAGGGCTTCGCCAAGCACCGGCGGAGAGGAGGAGAAACAAGAGCAGGGCTGCGCCGAGGGAGAGGGAAAAGTCTATCTCTCAATGGCCAAAAGTGCCCACTATATATAGGGGAAGGGCAGAGGGGGTGGCACCCCTAGGGTTCCCACCCTAGGGGGTGCGGCAGCCCCCCCAGATGGGAGGTGCGGCGGCCAGAAGGGGGAGGAGGGGGTGGCGCACCAACTAGTGGGCCTTAGGCCCACCTGGCTTAGGGTTTGCCTCCCCCCCTTTTCTCTCCCTTGTGCAATGGGCTGAGTGGGGAGGCGCACCAGCCCACCTAGGGGCTGGTTCCCACCCCCACTTGGCCCACCTTACCTCCCGGGGTCATTGCCCCCCTTCGGTGGTCCCCCGGGGCCACCTCCGGTGGTCCCCCGGGGCCACCTCCGGTGGTCCCGGTGGTCCCGGTACATTACCGGTGACGCCCGAAACACTTCCGGTGTCCAAAACCATCCGTCCTATATATCAATCTTTACCTCCGGACCATTCCGGAGCTCCTCGTGATGTCCGAGATCTCATCCGGGACTCCGAACAACGTTCGGTAACCTCGTATAATAATTCCCTATAACCCTAGCGTCATCGAACCTTAAGTGTGTAGACCCTGCGGGTTCGGGAGACAGGCAGACATGACCGAGACACCTCTCTGGCCAATAACCATCAGCGGGGTCTGGATACCCATGGTGGCTCCCACTTGCTCCACGATGATCTCATCGGATGAACCACCATGTCAAGGATTCAATCAATCCCGTATACGATTCCCTTTGTCTGTCGATATAGAACTTGCCCGAGATTCGATCGTCGGTATACCTATACCTTGTTCAATCTCGTTACCGGTAAGTCTCTTTACTCATTCCGTAGCACGTCATCGTGTGACTAACTCCTTAGTCACATTGAGCTCATGATGATGTTCTATCGAGTGGGCCCAGAGATACCTTTGCGTCACACGGAGTGACAAATCCCGATCTCGATTCGTACCAACCCAACAGACACTTTCGGAGGTACCCGTAGTTTTCCTTTATAGTCACCCAGTTACGTTGTGACGTTTGATACACCCAAAGCACTCCTACGGTATCCGGGAGTTGCACAATCTCACAGTCGAAGGAAAAGATACTTGACATTAGAAAAGCATTAGCATACGAACAATACGATCTAGTGCTAGGCTTAGGATTGGGTCTTGTCCATCACATCATTCTCCCAATGATGTGATCCCGTTATCAATGACATCTAATGCCCATGATCAGGAAACCATGATCATCTATTGACTAACGAGCTAGCCAACTAGAGGCTTGCTAGGGACACATTGTGATCTATTTATTCACACATGTATTATTGTTTCCTGTTAATAAAATTATAGCATGAACAATAGACGATTATCATGAACAAGGAAATATGATAATAACCATATTATTATTGCATCTAGGGCATATTTCGAACAGTAGGTATGGTGGCTGTTTTGAGGAAGGCATATGGTGGGTTTGTGCATCGGCGAAAATTGCGCGGTACTAGAGAGGCTAGCTATGGTGGAAGGTCAAAGTGCATTTGTACCATGGAGTCATATTAGTCATGAAGAACTCACATACTTGTTGCGAAAGTTTTTATTAGTAATGGAAACAATGTGCTAAACGCATACTCCTAGGGGAAGGGTTGGTATGTGTTAACCATCGCGCGATCCCGAACACAACACAAAGGATGACAATCAATAGATGAATTATGCTCCGACTTCCTAACATAGCAGTTCACCATACGTGCATGTTACAGGAATCACTAACTTCAACACAAGTATTTCTAGATCCACAACACCCTACTAACATAATTCTTAATATTACCAAATCCACGTCTCAAAACTAATTGAGAGGAATCAAACTTCTCTTTCTACCCAATGCACATGAAGATGGAAGTTTTATTGTATCCTCTTTGGGTACCTATCACCTTTGGGACTAATTTCATAGCACAAACCAACTACCAAGTCACGCGCCTCCGTTCTCTAAAAGATCTAAGTGAAGCACATAGAGCAAAATTATCTAGATCAAAAGATATAAGTGAAGCACGATGAGCAGTCTAGCAAATCCACGATGAGTGCATGTCTCTCTCAAAAGGTGTGCAGCAAGGATGATTGTGACACAACAAAAAGAAAAGACTCCTACGATACAAGACGCTCCAAGCAAAACACATATCATGTGGTGAATAAAAATATAGCTCCAAGTAATGTTACCGATGGATTGAAGACGAAAGAGGGGATGCCTTCCCGGGTCATCCCTAAGCTTAGGATTTTTGGTGTCCTTGAATTTGGATTGGGATGCCTTGGGAATCCCAAATCTTGATCTCTTTCCACTCTTTATCCCTTTTTCCATGAGAACATCACCCAAAACATGAAAACTTCACAACACAAAACTTAAACAGAAACTCATGATATCATTAGCACAAGAAAAGAAACTACCACCTCTTTAGGTACTGTAGCAATCTTGATTTCTATTTATATTGGTGTTAGTTTACTGTATTCTCACTTTTTCATGGCTAGTACCCCCCGATACTATCCATAGTTTCATCAAAACAAGCAACCAACACAACAAAAATAGAATCTTTCAAAAACAGACCAGACTGTAGCAATCTGTATACTTCGTATACTTCTGTTACCTCAAAAATTATGAAATATTACGACAGCCTGGGAAAATGGCATATCAACCAGCAGCAAAAAGAATCAACTCAAAAGCTCTTTCTGGATAAAATGAAAAATAATTTCGTGAGCGAAAAGTTTCTGTCTTTTTCCAGCAGGATCAAACAACCATCACCAAAACTAGTCATAAAGGTTTTGCTTGGCTCAAACACAAAAAGAAATACAAATGACACAATCATAATAGAATTATGATGGTGTGGAAGCAACAAAACAGAAAGCAAAAGATAAATTCATTGGGTTGCCTCCCAACAAGCGCTATTGTTTAACGCCCTTAGCTAGGCATTGATAATTCAATGATGCTCACACAAAAGACAAGAATTGAAGCACAACGAGAACATCATAAAGCATGTGAAAGTCACATCTAAGTCTAACATACTTCCTATGCATAGGCATTTTATAGGAAAACAAATTGGCAAGACAACCAATAGTTACCAAATGCAAGGAAGAAGAAAGAGACAATAGCAATCTCAACATAACGAGAGGTAATTTGGTAACATGAAAGTTTCTACCACAATATTTTCCTCTCTCATAGCAATTACATGTGGGATCATAATCAAATTCGAGAATATAGCTATCACAAACGATATTCTTTTCATGATCCACATGCATGCAAAGTTGACGCTCTTCAAAAATGGTGGGATTATCATCAACTAAAGTCATGACTTCTCCAAACCCACTTTCAATCTTAATGCAAATATCGTATTCATCATGAGGCGTAAACAAATTTTCAAGATCATAAGAAAAATCATCACCCCAATTACGATCATTGCAACAAGTAGTAGAGATAGCAAAACTAACATCCCCAAGCTTAGGGTTTTGCATATTTTTAGCATGATTGTCATTAATAGAATTTATAATAAAACCATTGCAATCATGCTTTTCATTCAAGGAGCCCTCGTGAATCACTTCATAAATTTCTTCATCATGATTTTCAGATTCACGCATCTCAAGCAAAACTCCATAGAGAAAGTCAAGTGCACTCAACTCACTAGAAAATGGTTCAACATAATTGGATCTCTTAAAGAGATTAGCAAGTGGATGAGGATCCATATCAATAGATTTTCAGCAAGCGAAGATGCAAGCATATTGAAGGCACATAGCCCACAAACAAAGAAAAGGCAAACGAAAAAGGCAAATATTTTTGTAAATTTTTGTTTTTCAGAAGTGGGGGAGAGGAAAATGAGAGGAAAAAAAGTAAATGCAAGAGATGAGTTTGCGACACTTACTTGGATGAGTTGTTGACTTCATCCTCCCCGGCAATGGCGCCAGAAATCCTTCTGCTGCCTCTTGAGCTTGCGTTGGTTTTTCCCTTGAAGAGGAAAGGGTGATGCAGCATAGGACCAGTAAGAATTTCCCTCAGTTTGAGAACCAAGGTATCAATCCAGTAGGAGTATCGCGTCAAGTCCAGAGTACCTGCGCAAACACAAAAGAGCTTGCACCCAACGCTATAAAGGGGTTGTCAATCCCTTCAAGATTGATTGCCAAGTGAGATCTAAAGGAGGAAAGTGCAACGAAGTAAAAGAGTATGGCTGAAAATATGGTGTGAAGTAGACCCCGGGGGCCATAGTGTTCACTAGAGGCTTCTCTCAAAATAGCAAATATTACGGTGGGTGAACAAATTACTGTCGAGCAATTGATAGAACCGCGCAAAGTCATGACAATATCTAAGGCAATGATCATACATATAGGCAAGTAGACCGATACTTTCTGCATCTACTACTATTACTCCACACATCGACCGCTATCCAGCATGCATCTAGTGTATTGAGTTCATGACAAACAGAGTAACCCTTTAAGCAAGATGACATGATGTAGAGGGATAAACTCAAACCAATGATGAAAACCCCATCTTTTTACCCTTGATGGCAACAACACGATGCGTGCCTCGCTACCCCTTCTGTCACTGGGTGAGGTCACCGCACGGTATGAACCCAAAACCAATCACTTCTTCCATTGCAAGAATCATAGATCAAGTTGGCCAAACAAAACCCACAACTCGAAGAGAATTACGAGGATATGAAGATAATTTGATCATAAATCCACAATTCATCGGATCTCGACAAACACACTGCAAAAGAAGATTACACCGGATAGATCTCCATGAAGATCATCGAGAACTTTGTATTGAAGATCCAAGAGAGAGAAGAAGACATCTAGCTACTAGCTATGGACCCGAAGGTCTATGGTGAACTACTCACGCATCATCGGAGAGGTTATGGTGTTGATGAAGAAGCCCTCCGTATCCGAATCCCCCTCCGGCAGGGCACCAGAACGTGCCCCGGATGGGATCTTGCGGACACAGAAGCTTGCGGCGGCGGAAAAGTATTTTTGTGGGTCTCTCGCGCAGTTTTGGAATTTTTCTGAATTTATAGGCGGAAGAGGTAGGGCAGACGTGCCATAGGGGGCCCACAAGCCTGCTAGGCGCGGGCCCCCCTGGCCGCGCCTAGGGGTCTTGTGGGGTCCCCTGCTGCCCTTGCCTTGGTACTCAAGTCTAGCGCGTATCTTCTGTTCCAAAAAAAATCTTTTTTGACGTTTTATTCCGTTTGGACTCCGTTTAATATTCTCCTCTGAAAAGGGTCAAAAACACGGAAAAAATAGGAACTCGCAGTTGGCACTGAGTTAATAAGTTAGTACCAAAAAATATATAAAAGGCATAAAAAACATCGAAAGTTTGACAAGATAATAGCATGGAACCATCAAAAATTATAGATACGTTGGAGCCTGATCAAGCATCCCCAAGCTTAACTCCTGCTCGTCCCCGAGTAGGGAAGTGATAAAGACTGAAGTTTTGATGTGGAATGCTACCTAGCATAGTTGTCCTTTGTAACTTCTTTCATGTGACATGAATGTTCAGATCCGTAAGATTCAAAACAATACTTTGCTATTGACATGAAAACAATAATACTTCAAGCAAACTAGCAAGGTAATCATGAACTTTCGAAATAACAAGGCCAAAGAAAGTTATCCCTACAAAATCATATAGTCTGGCTATGCTCCATCATCCCCACACAACTAATTTAAATCATGCACAACTCCGGTATTGGCCAAGTAATTGTTTTCGCAATCTTACTTTCTCAAACCTTTTTCAACTCTCACGCAATACATGAGCGTGAGCCATGGATATAGCACTATAGGTGGAATAGAGTATGGTGGAGGTTGTGAGACAAAAAGGAGGAGATGGTCACATCGACTCGGCGTATCAAAGGGCTATGGAGATGCCCATTAATAGATATCAATGTGAAAGAGTAGGGACAACCATGCAATGGATGCACTTAGAGCTATAAGTATGTGAAAGCTCAAAAGGAGGACTAGTGGGTGTGCATCCAACTTGCTTTCTCACAGAGACCTAGGGCAATTTTGAGGAAACCCATCATTGGAATATACAAACCAAGTTATATAATGATGATTCCCACTATCATATAGTGGTGACAAAACAAGAGACTCTCAATCATGAAGAACATGGTGCTATTATGAAGCACAAGTCTGGAAAAGATAGTAGCATTGTCCCTTCTCTGTTTTTCTCTCTCTCTTTTTTGTTTGGGCTCTTTGGCCTCTTTCCATATCTCTCCCCTTTTTTGTGGGCAACTTTGGCCTCTCTTTTTTATTTCCTCACATGGGACAATGCTCTAATAATGATGATCATCACACTTTAATTTACTCACAGCTCAATGCTTAGAACAATGATGACTCTATAGGAAATGCCTCCGGCAGTGTACCGGGATGTGCAACGATCTAGCTTAGCGTATGACTCGCTAGCTATCTTACGATCATGCAATGGAAATATATGAGTGAAGGCACAAGTCATGAGACGGAACGGTGGGAGTTGCATGGCAATATATCCCGGAATAGCTATGAAAATGCCATAGTAGGTAGGTATGGTGGCTGTTTTGAGGAAGGCATATGGTGGGTTTGTGCACCGGCGAAAGTTGCGCGGAACTAGAGAGGCTAGCAATGGTGAAAGGTGAAAGTGAATCTATACCATGGACTCACATTAGTCATGAAGAACTCACATACTTATTGCGAAAGTTTTTATTAGTAATCAAAACAAAGTGCTAAACGCATACTCCTAGGGGAAGGGTTGGTAGGTGTTAACCATCGTGCGATCCCGACCGTAACACAAAGGATGAAAATCAATAAATCAATTATGCTCCGACTTCCTAACATAGCGGTTCACCATACGTGCATGTTACGAGAATCACTAACTTCAACACACGTATTTCTAGATTCACAACACCCTATTAACATAATTCTTAATATTACCAAATCCCTATCTCAAAACTATTTGAGAGGAATCAAACTTCTCTTTCTAAACAATGCACATGAAGATGGAAGTTTTATTGTATCCTCTTTGGGTGCCTATCACCTTTGGGACTACTGTCATAGCCCAAGCCAACTACCAAGTTACTCAGATAGATCACTCTCAAAAAGATATAAGTGAAGATCGAGAGTTCTTATTTCTCCAAAATATGACACCGCCGTGCTCTAAAAGATCTAAGTGAAGCACTTAGAGCAAAGATATCTAGCTCAAAAGATATATGCGAAGCTCAAAGAGTATTCTAGCAAGTTCATGATGAGTGCATGTCTCTCTCAAAATGTTGCAGCAAGGATGATTGTGACACAACAACAAAAAAGACTCCTACGATACAAGACGCTCCAAGCAAAACACATATCATGTGGTGAATAAAAATATAGCTCCAAGTAATGTTACCGATGGATTGAAGACGAAAGAGGGGATGCGTTCCCGGGGCGTCCCCAAGCTTAAGCTTTTTGGTGTACTTGAATTTGGCTTGGGATTCATTGGGCATCCCCAAGATTGAGATCTTTCCACTCTTTATCCCTTTGTCCATGAGAACATCACCCCAAACTTGAAAACTTCACAACACAAAACTTAAACAGAAACTCGTGATATCATTAGCACAAGAAAACAAACTACCACCTCTTGAGGTACTATAGGAAACTTGATTTCTATTTATATTGGTGTTAGATTACTGTATTCTCACTTTACCATGGCTAATACGCCCCCCCCCCCCGATACTATCCATAGTTTCATCAAAATAAGCAATCAACACAACAAAAACAGAATCTGTCAAAAACAGACCGGTCTGTAGCAATCTCTATACTTTGTATAATTATGGTATCGCAGTAATTTTGAAAAATTACGACAGTTTAGGCAATTGGCATATAAACCAGCAGCAAAAAGAATCAACTCAAAAGCTCTTTCTGGATAAAAATGAAAACTAATTTCGTGAGCGAAAAGTTTCTGTCTTTTTCCAGCAGGATCAAACAACCATCACCAAAGTAGTCATAAAGGTTTTACTTGGCTCAAACACAAAAAGAAACACAAAAGACACAATCATAACAGAATTATGATGGTGTGGACACAAAAAAACAGAAAGCAAAAGGCAAAGATAAATTCATTGGGTTGCCTCCCAACAAGCGCTATTGTTTAACGCCCTTAGCTAGGCATTGATAATTCAATGATGCTCACAAAAAAGATAGCAATCGGACACGAAGAGAGCATCATGAAACATGTGACAAACATATCTAAGTCTAACATACTTCCTATGCATATGCATTTTATAGGTAAACAGATTGTCAAGACAACCAATAGTTACCATATGCAAGGAAGAAGAAAGAGACAATAGCAATCTCAACATAACGAGAGGGGATTTAGTGATGTGAAAGTTTCTACCACAACAATTTCCTCTCTCATAACAATTACATGTGGGATCATATTCAAATTCAACATTATAGCTATCACATAGGATATTCTTTTCATGATCCCCATGCATGCAAAGTTGACGCTCTTCAAAAATAGTGGGATTATCATCAACTAAAGTCATGACTTCTCCAATCCCAATTTCAATATTATTGCAAATATCATATTCATCATGAAGTTGAAACAAATTTTCAAGATCATAAGAAAAATCATTACCCCAATCATGATCATTGCAACAAGTAGTGGTCATAGCAAAACTAGCATCCCCAAGCTTAGGGTTTTGCATATTTTTAGCATGATTGTCATTAATAGAATTTATAATGAAATCATTGCAATCATGCTTTTCATTCAAGGAGCCCTCGTGAATCACTTCATGAATTTCTTCATCACAAATAGAAGATTCACGCATCTCAAGCAAAACTTCATAAAGATAGTCAAGTGCACTCAACTCACTAGCACTAGTGGGGACAGGGCCTATAGTCCCGGGCCGTAAGGGGCTTTAGTCCCGGTTCACCAACGGGGACCAAAGAGGCGGGACTAAAGGCCTAACCTTTAGTCCCGACCCTGTTCCAAGTCGGGACCAAAGGTGCTCCACGTGGGCGCCTCGGAGCGCCCTCAGGGGCAGGCCCTTTAGTCACGGGTCTTAACACGGACCGGGACTAAAGAGTTTCTGCAGATTTTGTTTATTTTAGGGTTTTAGGGTTTTAGGGTTTAGGTGTTCGGGAGATTAACGTGATGCCTCGTTTGGTGTTCGGGAATTAGTTTTCATATAATTCTAAATATACATGTTTATGCATATATATATAAGATTAACTTATCTTACAAGCGAGCATATATATACAATTATATGGAGATCTGAATTATCGGGACTAGAGCCCGTCTATTCGATTACATGGACCAACATCAGTAATGGCCCCTAGCTACACTAAATCGTCCTTTGTCATCTATAGCTTCCGTCCTCAGAAAGGTCGCAAGCTCCTCTGCAACAGCAATCACGCGTTGCTCTGGTAGGTACTTCTCCCTCATGGCCGTGTACTATATAAGAAGAGGAGATGAATATGAATATCAATCATGATAACAAAGAATGACGGGTAAAAATAGAGGTGTGAATGTTCATTGCTTACGTCGTATCTGTAATCCTTGTGCTCAGAGGTAAACGTGCGAATGGTCTCGCAAACATTGTATCCGCATAGATGCGTCCCCCGTGGCTGCTGGTCGCACTTTACGAGAATAGAATATATATAATCAAAATAATAATCTAGCATCATAAATGTATTGAAAATAGAAGTATATCATACTACTACTTACCTGAGCCGCTCTAAAGGTCAGCTTCTCATGCTCGATACCGGGAGTCACGCACTTGAACCGCTTCCAAACCCTGCCCGACAAGGAAAATGATTTGCTAAGTTTTTCATTAATTGATATATCAGAAAATCATCGAAGCAGACCGATAGAGCGCAAGAATGATTGAAATTACCGTTGGAGCATGTCCTGCAGGCTTTGGAACTGTTCCAAGGGTCTCGATAATGGGTCGAAGGCATCAACTCTTCCCTTATCAATTTGAATGTCCAACAGAATCCAATGGTAGTTGCACATGTATATATATGTGTGTGTGTGTGTGTGTGTGTGTGTGTGTGTGTGTGTGTGTGTGTGTGTGTGTCAGTAACTTATCAATTACACTTATAAGTGAATGGACACAATAGAGTAAAGACCCTCACTTGAAGTTGTATGGAAACAGTATGTGGTCACAGAAATTTTGATCTGTTAGAAACCTTAGAAGGTTTTCCTCCGTCTCCTTGGGTTTATCAGTTAGCATCGCTATATGTATTTTATCTGGGTCAATAAACCCAATATTTAGGATGTTCCTACTTTTACATTCCAGAATCTTCATTCTGCATAATAGAGTACAAGTTATATGTAGACAATGAATTGAAATAACTAAACAAGTTATATGTAGACAAAGAATTGAAAAACTTACAAACAATAGCAACTCATAAGCGATTTGTCGAGGGCGTCAGCATTGTACATCTGGAAGAGTTCATCAAAGTCGATATGGATTTCTTCGGGGCGGCCGTAGTACTCCCGTGGGACACGCGCCACGATCATCGTTCTCCCATTCTTTGATTCACTTAAGTACCATGTATGCAAGTAACGCATATTTGTTGGGAGATCATCAAACTTATCTTTGCTGACCAAAGGCGCTCCCATGATAAACTGTGGCTTAGGGGCTACCACACCCTTGGGTAACCTGTCGTCTTGGGAAGCCAGAACGTCTTCAACCGGGATACCCCATTCATCCGCCCACTTCTTTGCTAATTCCAGATCTTGCCCCTGCACCAGAGAGGGGACATTCTCGGGTAACACCCTGAGGGGTGGGATCAACGGTTTGGCCTGTTGTCCAAGCTGAGGAACATCTGATCTTTTTTTGCTTGTAGTTGAACTTGATTTGCTCCCACTTGCACTTGCACGTGATCTGCTCTTTTTCCCTTCCTTCTGTAATGTGCGTGTATAGTCATCAGGCTTATGGTGTAAGTCATACTGTGATGGAAGGGTTGTGAAGTATTTTGCATATGCTATTTGCTTCTCGGTGTATTCCGGGCGGGGCTCGGGTTCCTTCTTTTTCATCTGCGCATCATAATGTTCCTTTGCTATCCTGGCGTTTTCCTTGTCGGTACGATCATAAGGTCTGATAGGAATATTACCATGAGGTACCTTTGGGAGGGGCAACAGTTTGCGCTTTGGGGAGCTCCGTCGCTTAGAACTCATCGACGGAGCGTTCTTAGTGGCACGCTTCTGCTTAGTATCCTTAGCGGGCGGCGGCGGAGACGGACGACCCAAGTCCGGCGGCGGTGATCGAGATGGACTCGTGTTGTGCTGGCCGTCGTAATGTGGAGGGCTTGGAGGTGATGGAGGTGTAGGTGACCTGCGACGACTCGGAGGCGCTGTTGTCCTTGGGGCCGAGCCTGGAAGCTTGATGTAGTTCTTGTCCCATAGGATGACTCCACCCGGTACTTCTCCGAGTGTCCTCTCCTCTTCAGGTCCAGCTATGTCGAGCTCCATATCACGAAACCCCGCCATGATTTCATCCACCCCGACTTTAGCAAAGCCAGCTGGAATCTCACGGCCATGCCAGCGTGCATCAGGGCCAGAAGGTAAAGCTTGTCCGACCGCCACCTTCATGGATATGTTCTTGAATTTCTGATGGAGTTCACATGATGTTTACTCCTTG
Organism: Hordeum vulgare subsp. vulgare; assembly: GCF_904849725.1. NCBI lineage: Eukaryota > Viridiplantae > Streptophyta > Magnoliopsida > Poales > Poaceae > Hordeum > Hordeum vulgare. Next base: position 66,874,183 of record NC_058524.1, read on the forward strand.
ATTCCATCCACGGGGTAGCCGGGACCGCCCTCTATCATTCTTCGTGCATCGTCGGGCGGGGCCTCAGATTCAGCCACGCTGCTTTTCCGCTTAGATGGGGCGCCGGTAATATCGAGTGCAGGATCTTCCTGGCGCGCTACTCCTCTAAGCTCATCAATCTGCTTTTGTTGCTCGTTAAGCCTGGCAAGCAACTGGTTGAACTTGTCATTCTCCTCATCCTGTTGTCGCTTCTTTGCTCTCGCTCGGCCTCTGTAAGTGTCTTGGTCTCTGGCAAACCCAAGCCACCACGGGTAAGAAGGACCGAAGCCTCGCGTTCGTCCTCCATGTTCGTCATTGCCGAGGACCAGTGTGAGAAAATCTTTCTCTCTATCTGCAGTGAACTGTCTTTTTCCCTCCTTAATTTATTTCACTATCTTTTTGCAATTCTCCCTGGGTATCCTAAGACCGACACTGCAGGTGAGGTCCCCTGTTTCTTTGGCGTACGAACCACCATGCGCAAGGAACCAATTTCTTGCTCTCAATTCCCACTCATCACGGATGGGTTCAGGTATGATGCCTTTAGCTAGCAGATCTTGCTCTTTCTTATCCCACTTTGGGATGGCAGTCTCATAGCCCCCTGGCCCCAGCGTGTGGTGATATTTCTTCTTGTCGGCATTTTTCTTGTTCTTTTCTGATAATGCCTTGGCATCTTCTGACTCCTTGTACTCTTGAAATGCCTTCCAGTGATTCGCCTGCTTGGCTAGATACCCCTCGAATACTGGCACTTTCTTTGTCTTCCAATAGTTTTTCCATAGCTTCTTCTTCCAGCTACGGAACAGTTCGGCCATCTTCTTTAGAGTCCACTGCTTGACTTTGGCCCTCATCTTTTTTTGCGGCGTCTTCATTCTCACATTCTGGCAGGTTGAAATGTGACATGAGATCATTCCAAAGATTATCTTTGTACCTTTCGGCGACATAGTCACTATCGGCTGCCCCTTTGCGCTTGTTCCACTCCCGAAAGCTGATCGGGACGTGATCCCTAACGAGAACTCCGCATTGCTTCTTTAATGTGTCAGCAGCATTCTTAGGAAGCTTGGGTTCGCCCGTAGGCAATATCACCTCAAAGGTGTAATGCGTCCGTGCATCCAACTTTTTAGTCGGGCCTCGTTTCGTAGCTTTGCTCGATGTGGAGGCCTAAGAGGGAGAACATTCGTCAAATGAATGTATATGTATACAATATAGAGCTATCTCCAATATTTTTCACATATTATAAGTGATTGTCGAACTTCATATGTATACCTTGCCGAACTTTATTATTTCTCCACCGGCTTCTCCATCAATGGAGCTATCACCTTCTCCGTCATTGGAGCTATCTCCTGCCCCATCGGCTTCATCTTCGTGTCGTTCGACCTCCATTCCATATCCGGAGGGGTTTAGATATGACGACGGAGATTCAGCTGGTTCAACGTCGGGGCCGTCTTTGATTATATCTTCGAGAAGTTCTTCCTCTTCGAGGATCCTGATATGTGGATCCATAGTTCTACAAAAAACGGACATTTGATTAACTAATAAACTAACACACTATATATGATGCAAAATAATTCTATTTCTATTTGCAAATAAATTCTAACTAAATAATTCTAACTAAATAATTCTAACTAAATAATTCTAAGTAAAATAATTCTATCTCTATTTGCAAATAAATTCTAACTAAAATAATTCTATTTCTATTTGCAAATAAATTCTAACTGAATAATTCTAACTAAATAATTCATGACTTCATCATTACCTAGTAGTAATAGGAGCATGATGCTATGAAGCTTTATAAAGTTGTTTTGTAACGGAATCCCGAATAGGATAATTAGCTTTTTGGTACGCAGTTCAAAAAGAGCCATCCGAATATCGCTATTTGGAAGAACTTTGTTGAACTTTGTACCAAAAAAGTATTATTCTATCAGGAACTCCGTTCCAAAACAACTTTAGTCCCGGGTCGTGGCTCCACCCGGGACTCCTAGATTTCTGCATTGTGCTCTCTAATTTTAGTATTCAAAGTAGGAGTACTTTTCCAATTTGAGCATTCAATAAGCAAAACCAAATTGTAAAATAAAGTAGTATTCAAATTAGCATGCATTCAATTATAAGCAAAACTACATCATCTCTTGTGTCCGTACATCGTCGAATATTATCACTAATACTCCTCGAATACTATCATACATATAGCATCACTAATACAGCTAGAACCGTAGCGCCCGACGGGTATCGTCGCGGGCGGTGGACACCCAAAGAGAAGGAACCATCACAGGATCATAGCTCTAGTGAGATCCCTGAAGAACCTGCTAGGTATAGTCGAACCTGCCCTCCAACGCAACCATGTAGCGACGGACGTGCTCATCCTCCTCGCTGACACGGTGACGTACCACCTCCACGGTGTCCGGAAGCCTCGGCACCGTCACTGGCCCACGCGACCGCCACCAAACAAGGATCGGGTCAACAACGGGCTGGCTCCTCACCAACCTACGCCCCCCAGAAGGTAGCACCTCCCAATACCAGCCGGGCGGAGCCCAGTCCCGAACATGGCCCCTCTGATCAAGCAGGTGTCCTCCTCCGAGTCGACGACGAGGATGCGGGATAGGCATCGTAAAATGAACTAAAAAATAAACTAGTTCTATTAATTTTCTTGCTAAAAATAAACTAATTGTATATATAGTAAAATAAAGTAGTTTTATTAAATCAACTAGTTCAACTATATATTGACAAAAGTTTTAAGTGTGTGTAAAAATTCTTGTATGTAAGCATCTGCAATTGTATTGTTTTTAAAAAAATAGGAGCATGATGCTATGAAGCTTTATAAAGTTGTTTTGTAATGGAATCCCGAATAGGATAATTAGCTTTTTGGTACGCGGTTCAAAAAGAGCCATCCGAATATCGCTATTTGGAAGTACTTTGTTGAACTTTGTACCAAAAAAGAATTATTCTATCAGGAACTCCATTCCAAAACAACTTTCGAGAGCTTGATAGCGCCATGCGTCTGTTACTACCAGGTAATGATGAAGCCATGGACCGACCCTAAACTAACTTACTTAAATCTACATAGCCCTAAACTAGCTAACACTAACCTAATTAACACTAATTTATATGCTTAAGTGATTTTTGTAGTGATTTAAGTGATATTTGTAGATTGTAGATTTGTATATACTTAAACACTAACTGTGACCTAAACTAAAAGGCCCTAAACTAACTTACTGAAATTTACATAACCCTAAACTAACAATAACCTATTAATTAACACTAGCTACCTAACCCTAATAACACAAATTTAAATAACACAAAAATAACACAAATAACCTATTTAACACTAACCTACCTAACCCTAAATTCACCAAATATTCTACAAATAACACTTAAGCATATACAATAGCAAAATTAAGCAATAATCTAAAAAACACTAATTAAGCATCTATATACGTACAAAATTACATAAGCATGCATGCATGTCGACGATTGATCAAGAGAGGAGAGGAGAGAGGCTCACCGGCAGCAGGGGGTGTTGGATCGAGGAGGAAGGTAGGGCGACGACGACGACGAGGAGGACGGCAAGGCGACAAACGATGGCGAGGAGGACGGCAGGGCGCGACGACGAGGAGGAAGGCAGGGCGACGACAACGGCGACAGCAAGGAGGACGGGAGGGCGACGGCGCCGGCGAGGAGGACGGCGACGACGATGAGGACGGAAGGGCGACAGCAAGGAGGACGGAGGGGCAACGGCGACGGCGCACAGCCTGGCGGCGTCGAGCAGTTCGTCCGGTGCTGCAGGCGAGCGAGAGGAGGAAGAAAGATTGAAATGGCGATTTGGGTTGGAAATTTCCAACTCCCGCTTATATAGGTGGAGCTTTGGTCCCGGGTCGGGGCTCGAACCGGGACAAAGACACCCTTTAGTCCCGGGTCTAGCCACGACCCGGGGCTAAAGACCCCTTTTCGGCAGGCGAGGAGGCGGGAAACGAGGGGCTTTAGTCCCGGGTCGTGGCTCCACCCGGGACTATAGGTGGTCTTTAGTCCCAGTTCGAACACCTACTGGGACTAAAGACCTGGGCTGGCTCCGGGGTGACGCGGGGCAACCTTTAGTCCCACCTCGCCTAGCGAGGGGCGCTGGCAGTGCTTTATAAGCACTGTCGCGCCTTGCTCCATTGAGCTTCTCTCTATTGAAGGCGTGTGGGCCTAACTCTCATCTTGCTGCCTGTTGGGCCTATTGGGCCCGCGGGCCTTCATCGTGGCCCACCTATCGGGTAGGGTTTCTAGTCGTATGCAGGTCGTGATGGCCCAATAGGCGGCATTTGTTTTTTGACTTTAATAATTTTTAGTCCTAGTTTATATTTTAATTCTTTGCTATTCAATATATTTTTTCTCTTCTATTTTAGTTTTCTATTGAGTTGATCTTTTTTTGTTTCTTTTTAGTTAATGTTTTACTTGATTCTTTCTAACAAATAAGCACTTTGAAAATTTTAGTAAATTATTCTTAATTCATTCATTTTAGTTAATGTTTTAGTTGATTCTTTTTAGTTGACTCTTTTTTTGTTTTCTATTAAATATTTTAACAAAAAAACGTTATGAAATTTCTCACTTCATTTGATATTTTTCGTGCATTTACTTTTTTTTTGAGCTAGTTGACCCTGAAATGGAAAAACACTACAAATGAACTCTGAAAATGTTGAAAGTTGGCATGGTATCATCATTTCACCCACATAGCATGTGCTAAAAGGTTGAGAGGGTTACGGCAAAAATTGGATACACTTCGTGTACAAAACGGACAATATCTCTCGAAGTATCATGGTTTCGAACAAGAACTCATCTGTTACAAAGGGATTTCATTTTTTTGAACTTATTTGAACTCTATACTTTTTGTGTGTTCAAAATGCATCATTCAAACGCACATCACAAAATTTCAACAACATTTACTTTTTTTTGAGCTAGTTGACCCTGAAATTGAAAAGCACTACAAATGAACTGTGTGTTGAAAGTTGGCATGGTATCATCATTTCACGCACATAGCATGTGCTAAGAAGTTGAGAGGGTTACGGCAAAAACTGGATACACTTCGTGTACAAAACGGACAATCTCTCTTGATGTATCAGCGTTTCGAACGAGAACTCATCTGTTACAAAGGGATTTCATTTTTTTGAACTTATTTGAACTCCATACTTTTTTTGTGTTCAAAATGCACCATTCAAAGGCACATCACAAAATTTCAACAATTTCTGACTTCATTTGGTATTTTTCGTGCATTTACTTATTTTTTTGAGCTAGATGACCCTAAAATGGAAAAGCACTACAAATGAACTCTGAAAATGTTGAAAGTTGGCATGTTATCATCATTTCACCCACATAGCATGTGCTAAAAAGTGGAGAGGGTTACGTAAAAAACTGGATGCACTTCGTGTACAAAACAGACAATCTCTCTCGAAGTATGAGGGTTTCGAACGAGAACTCATCTATTACAAAGGGATTTCATTTTTTGAACTTATTTGAACTCCATACTTTTTGTGTGTTTAAAATGCACCATTCAAAGGCACATCACAAATTTTCAACAATTTCTGACTTAATTTGGTATTTTTCGTGCATTTACTTTTGTTTTTTTGGGCTAGATGACCCTAAAATTGAAAAGCACTACAAATGAACTCTGAAAATGTTGAAAATTGGCATGCTATCATCATTTCACCCACATAGCATGAGTTAAAAAGTTGAGAGGGCTACGACAAAAACTGGATGCACTTCGTGTACAAAACGGACAATCTCTCTCGAAGTATCAGGGTTTCGAACGAGAACTCATCTCTTACAAAGGGATTTCATTTTTTGAACTTATTTAAACTCCATACTTTTTGTGTGTTCAAAATGCACCACTCAAAGGCATATCACAAATTTTCAATAATTTCTTACTTCATTTGGTATTTTTCATGCATTTACTTATTTTTGTTGAGCTAGTTGACCCTGAAATTGAAAAGCACTACGAATGAACTCTGAAAATGTTGAAACCTGGCATGGAATCATCATTTTACACACATAGAATGTGCTAAAAAGTTGAGAGGGTTATGGCAAAAACTGGATGCACTTCGTAGTGCACATCACATAAAGTTCTCGATCGATTACCTTGTGGGATATTGCATTGCGGAATGCACATAGCTTCACAATGGGTAATCGAACATTTTCCGATAGAAGCCGCTCAATCCAACCAGAAGCAACTGCGTCATAATCACGTGGCAATCATGAGACTTCAGGTTCTGGAATTTTTTTCTCTGCCATATTTATTATTCCCTTTATATTAGACGAGTAGCCAGCGGGGACCTTCATACTGCTCAGGCATTCAAAAAAGATTTCCTTCTCTGCTTTGGTAAGAGCATAGATGCTTAAGTATTGACGCACTTTATCAGTCTTCTTGTCGTATGGGTCTTTCATACGTTGGTGCTCCTCCCGTGCTTCTGTTGTATCTTTTGTCTTTCCATGCACTCCTAGGAAGCCTAGCAGGTTCAGGCAAAGATTCTTCGTCACGTGCATCACGTCGATTGAAGACCGGACCTCTAGGTGTTTCCAGTTGGGTAGCTCCCAAAATAAAGATTTCTTTTTCCACATGGGCACGTGTCCGGTAGCGTCGTCTTTCGGAACAGATTGACCGCGAGGACCCTTTCCAAAGATTACTATTTGATCCAAATCCTTGACCATAGCCAATAACTCATCACAAGTAGGGAGGTTAGGCTTCTTCCGGTGATCTGCCTCACCGTTGAAATGCTTGCCTTTCTTTCTTACGGTATGATTGGTCGGAAGAAATTGACGACACACCAGGTAGACAACCTTCTTAGATTTCCCAAATATGTACCTTTAGTCTTATCTAAACAATGCGTGCATGCATTGTATCCCTTGTTTGATTGTCCTAAAATGTTACTAAGAGCAGGCCAATCATTGATGGTTACGAACAACAATGCTCATAGGTCAAATTCCCGTTCTTTGTGCTCATCCCACACACGTACACCTGGTGGGCCCACAAATGCAAAAGTTCATCAACTAATGGCCTTAGGTACACATCAATGTCGTCGTAGGGTTGCTTCGGTCCTTTAGTCCCGGTCTGTGGTACGGGCCGGGACTAAAGGCCTATTTTCTGTTTTCTTATTTTATTTGTTTTTGCATATTTGAGAATATAAATAGTTATTTGTTTGCATATTTGAGAATTTGACAAAACTATGATAATGAAAAGTGTTTGAAATTGAATAAATAATTCAAAACTAAAAGGTTTAGTACATTCCATACATGCATTACATAAAAGGTTTAATACATTATTAAATTATTGCACCAATATTCCTATCTATTATTTCTGTTTTCTTCTGGGTCGTAGCCATGGAGAATCTTCATCATTCAGTAGGATGCTTGGGTCAGTTTTCACTTTGAAGGGCGGAATTTCATGAAACTTATAATAATCTACTGACATGTCTGTCTTGTCATCTACTCCCACGATGTTTCTTTTCCCTGAAAGAACTATGTGGTGTTTTCGCTCATCGGACGATATCTTCTTTTGCTGATTTCTTTTTCTCGTTTTTGTAGACATGTCCTTCACATAGAAAACCTGAGCGACATCATTGGCTAGGACAAATGGTTCGTCCATGTACGCAAGATTGTTGAGATCCACTGTTGTCATGCCGTACTTTTGGTCTACAACTACCCCGCCTCATGTCAGCTTCACCCATTTGCACTGAAACAAAGGGATCTTAAAAGTAGGTCCATAGTCAAGTTCCCATATCTCCTCTATGTACCCGTAATATGTTTCCAAACAGTGCCCATTCTCGTCTGTTGCATCAAAGCGGACACCACTGTTTTGGTTGGTGCTCTTTTTATCTTGGGCAACCGTGTAAAATGTATTCCCATTTATCTCATATCCTTGGAAAGTACATATAGTCGAAGATGGTGGCCTGGCCAAACAGTATAGCTGATCTCCAACGGTGTCGTCATTCATGAGATGTGTCTGCAACCAACTGCCGAAAGTCTTCTCGTGTTCCCCTTTAATCCAAGAGTCAGCCTTCCCGGGGTTTTCGGAGCGTAGAATATTCTTGTGTCTCACGATATACGGAGCCACCACGGTGGAATTGTGTAGAACTGTGGAGTGTGCTTGAGAGAAAGAATGCCCGTCCATACATACTTTTGTTTTCCTTCCTAGTGTGCCTTTTCCTGTCAGCCTACCCTCATACCGAGATTCAGGAACACCAATCGGCTTAAGGTCAGGAAGAAATTCCACACAAAACTCAGTGACCTCCTCTGTTCCATAGCCCTTGGAGATGCTTCATTCTGGCCTAGCACAGTTACGAACATATTTCTTTAAGACTCCCATGAACCTCTCGAAGGGGAACATATTGTGTACAAACACAGGACCGAGAATTCTAATCTCTTCGACTAGGTGAACTAGGAGGTGTGTCATTATATTGAAGAAGGATGGCGGGAACAACAACTCAAAGCTGACCAGACATTGGACCACATCAATCTATAACCCTGATAGACTTTCTCGATCGATTACCTTCTGAGAAATTACGTTGAGGAATGCACATACCTTCACAATTGCCAGGCGAACATTTTCTGGTAGAATTCCCCTCAATGCAACCGGAAGCAATTGCGTCATAAGCACGTGGCAGTCATGAGACTTTAGGTTTTGGAATTTTTTGTCTTTCATATTTACGATTCCCTTCATATTCGACGAGAAGCCAGTCGGGACCTTGATACTGAAAAGGACTTCAAAGAAGATTTCCTTCTCTTCCTTAGTAAGAGCGTAGCTGGCACGCCCTTGAAACTGCCCTGGATGCATGCCATCTCTTCCTTTATGACGTTCCTGGTCCTCCCGTGCTTCCGGTGTATCTTTTGACTTCCCATACAAGCCCAGGAAGTCTAGAATATTCACGCAGAGATTCTTCGTCAGGTGCATCATGTCGATTGCCAAGCGGATCTCATGGACTTCCCAGTAGGGTAGCTCCCAAAATATAAATTTCTTCTTCCACATGGGTACACGCTTATCAGGGCCGTTAGGAACATGTTGGCTGCTAGGACCCTTTCCAAAGATTACTTTTAAATCTTTGACCATATGAAATACTTCAGCACCAGTACGGATGACAGGCTTCCCCCGGGGTTCTGCCTTGCCATTGAAATGCTTGCCTTTTTTCTTTAAGGGATGCTTGGGCGGAAGAAAACGACGATTGTACGGGTACACATTCTTCCTACATTTGTCCAGATATATACTTTCTGTCTGATCCAAACAGTGTGCGCATGCATTGTATCCCTTGTTTGACTGTCCTGAAATGTTACTAAGAGCAGGCCAATCATTGATGGTTACGAAAAGCAACGCTCGAAGGTCAAATTCCTCTTGTTTGTGCTCGTCCCACACACGTACACCTGGTTCGGCCCACAGCTGTAAAAGTTCATCAACTAATGGCCTTAGGTACACATCAATATCGTTGCCGGGTTGCTTTGGACCTTGGATAAGCACTGGCATCATAATGAACTTCCCCTTCATGCACAACCAAGGAGGAAGGTTGTAGATACATAGAGTAACAGGCCAGGTGTTGTGACTGCAACTCTGCTCCCCAAAAGGATTCATGCCATCTGTACTCAGACCAAACCATAAGTTCCTTGCGTCACCTGCAAATCTCGGGAACTCTCTCTCGATTTTTCTCCACTACCGACCATTAGCGGGGTGCCTCAACTTATCGTCTTTCATACGATCTTCTATGTGCCATCGCAACAACTTCGCATGATCTTTATTTCTGAACAGACGTTTCAACCGTGGTATTATAGGAGCATACCACATCACCTTGGCAGGAACCCTCTTCCTGGGTGGCTCGCCCTCAATATCACCAGGGTCATCTTTTCTGATCTTATACCGCAATGCAGTGCATACCGGGCATTTATCCATATTCTCGTACTTCTCACCGCGGTAGAGGATGCAGTCATTAGGGCATGCATGTATCTTCTGCACGTCTAATCCTAGAGGGCAAACAAGCTTCTTTGCTTCATACGTGCTGGCGGGCAATTCGTTCTTTCTTGGAAGCATCTTCTGTTGGAAATATGCCCTAGAGGCAATAATAAATTAGTTATTCCAGTGTGCTACCCAGCTTCTTCTGGCCATCTTCACAAGTTGGGTACAACAATTTGTTGTGGTCCTGTAACATCTGCTCGAACTGCAACCTCTCCTTTTCTGTGTCGCAACCTCGCCGTGCATCAGAAATGACCCGGCCAAGATCATCAGCAGGCTCATCTGGTTCCCATTCTTCATCCTGATCTTCTTCTTCATTGTCGTCCATTGCGGTATCAGCATACTCAGGGAACATAGATCGGTAGTTGTCATCATCGTTCTCTTCTTCTTCATCGTTGTCTTCCATCATAACCCCTCTTTCTCCATGCTTGGTCCAAACATTATAGCCCGACATAAAACTGGACCGAAGCAGGTGGCTCTGAATGACTCTTGAGGAAGTGTAATCCTTCTCATTCTGACATTCAACACATGGACAAAACATATAGCCACCACCATGCTTGTTCGCATCGGCTGCATCTCGAAAAGAATGCATGCCTTCTCTGTAAGCGGCTGTGCGTCGATCACCATACATCCATGGATGGCTCATCTGCGTTATACGACAGTATATCAAATACAATCACGATCCTAAAAATTAGTACCGCACGGTCTAAACGAGGAAATATAGTTGCTAACCTTTTAGAATAAGTAGAAATAAAGAGGAAGAGGTTTAAGCGTGGCTCGGGCATCTCATATCGTAGTTGTGTTCGGTGAACTGAAGCGGCATCGCTCTAACACACATTTCAACAAACACCTCTAGTGCATCCAAGAAAAATGGAGAGCTAGCACACACCCACACTCTTCCATCCAAGAAAAATGCAAGGAAGAGGGGAGAGGGGGGCTGTGGCCAATATATATAGGCAGAGGACTTTAGTCCTGGTTTGAGACACAAACCGGGACTAAAGGTGGCGCACATGCGGGCTGCACACCGCGTACCCCTTTAGTCCCGGTTTGAGACACAAACCGGGACTAAAGGCTCCTTATGGGCCGAGACCAAAGCCTCGTGGGCGGCATTGCGATTTTGGGGCGACGTGGCCGGGCCTTTAGTCCCGGCCGATATGGAGGCCGGGACTAAAGGGTCCAGTCCAAAGGCCCGTTTTCCACTAGTGTAGCAATTGGCTCAACATAATTGGATCTCTTAAAGAGATTAGCAAGTGGATGAGGATCCATATCAATAGATTTTCAGCAAGCGAAGATGCAAGCATATTGAAGGCACATAGCACACAAGCAAAGGAAAGGCAAACGAAAAAGGCAAATATTTTTGTATTTTTGTTTTTCAGAAGTGGGGTTGAGTAAAACGAGAGGCAAAAGGCAATAAAAGTAAATGCAAGAGCTGAGTTTGTGACAGTTACTTGGATAAGCTTCACTTAGAATAGTCCCGGGTGCTAGAAACTGACACGTTGAAGGAAGACTATTCTTGACTTGATACTCCCCGGCAACGGCGCCAGAAATTCTTCTTGCTACCTCTTGAGCTTGCGTTGGATTTTTCCCTCAAAGAGGAAAGGGTGATGCAGCACAGTAGCAGTAAGTATTTCCCTCAGTTTTGAGAACCAAGGTATCAATCCAGTAGGAGTATCAAGATGAAGCACCGATGTACCTGCGCAAAAACAGCAAACTTGCACCCAACGCTACAAAGGGGTTATCAATCCCTTCACGGTTGATTGCAAGGTGAGATCTGAAGGCGAAAAGTGCAACAAAGTAAAAAGTGTAGGGCTGAAAATATGATGTGAAGTAGACCCCGGGGCCATAGTGTTCACTAGAGGCTTCTCTCAAAATAGCAAATATTACGGTGGGTGAACGAATTACTGTCGAGCGATTGATAGAACCGTGCATAGTCATGACGATATCTAAGGCAATGATCATACATATAGGCATCACGTCCGAGACAAGTAGATCGATACTTTCTGCATCTACTACTATTACTCCACGCATCGACCGCTATCCAGCATGCATCTAGTGTATTGAGTTCATGATGAACAGAGTAACGCCTTAAGCAAGATGACATGATGTAGAGGGATAAATTCATGCAATAGATATAAACCCCATCTTTTTACCCTTGATGGCAACAACATGATGTGTGCCTCGCTACCCCTTCTGTCACTGGGTGAGGTCACCGCACGGTATGAACCCAAAACCAAGCATTTCTCCCATTGCAAGAATCATAGATCAAGTTGGCCAAACAAAACCCACAACTCGAAGAGAATTACAAGGATATGAAATCATGCATATAAGAGATCAGAAGAATCTCAAATAAAATTCATAGACAATCTGATCGTAAATACACAATTCATCGGATCTCGACAAACACACCGCAAAAGAATATTACATCGGATAGATCTCCATGAAGATCATGGAGAACTTTGTATTGAAGATCCAAGAGAGAGAAGAAGCCATCTATCTACTAGATATGGACCCGAAGGTCTATGGTGAACTACTCACGCATCATCGGAGAGGCAATGGTGTTGATGGAGAAGCCCTCCGTATCTGAATCCCCCCTCCGGCAGGGCACCAGAACGTGCCCCAGATGGGATCTTGCGGAGACAGAAGTTTGTGGCGGCGGAAAAGTATTTTCGCGGATCTCTCTCGTGGTTTTGGATTTTTCGGGCATTTATAGGCGAAAGAAGTAGGGAAGACGAGCCACACGGGGCCCACAAGCCTACTAGGCGCGGGCCCCCCTGGCCTCGCCTAGGGAGCTTGTGGCCTCCCCTGGTGGCTGCTGCGGCAACAAAAGTCCCTCCCTGGCGCGTAGGAATTCTTCTTGTTACTTCTCTGGTTTGCGTTGGTTTTTCCCTTGAAGAGGAAAGGGTGATGCAGCACAGGAGCAGTAAGTATTTCCCCCAGTTTGAGAACCAAGGTATCGATCCAGAAGGAGGGCCTCGTCAAGTCCAAAGTACCTGCGCAAACACAAACAAGCTTGCACCCAACGCTTCAGAGGGGTTGTCAATCCCTTCAAGATTGTTTACAAAGTGAGATTTGAAGGCGTAAAGTCCAACGAAGTAAAAAGTGTAAGGCTGAAAATATGGTGTGGAATAGACCCTGGGGGCCATAGTGTTCACTAGAGGCTTCTCTCATAATAGCAAATATCACGGTGGGTGAACAAATTACTGTCGAGCAACTGATAGAACCGCGCAAAGTCATGACGATATCTAAGGCAATGATCTAGCATATAGGCATCACGTCCGAGACAAGTAGACCGATACTTTCTGCATCTACTACTATTACTCCACACATCGACCGCTATTCAGCATGCATCTAGTGTATTGAGTTCATGAAGAATAGAGTAACGCTTTAAGCAAGATGAGATGATGTAGAGGGATAATCTCAAACCAATGATGAAAACCCCAGCTTTTTACCCTTGATGGCAACAACACGATACGTGCCTCGCTACCCCTTCTGTCACTGGGTGAGGTCACCGCACGGTATGAACCCAAAACCAAGCACTTCTCCCATTGCAAGAATCATAGATCTAGTTGGCCCACAACTCGAAGAGAAATACAAGGATATGAAATCATGCATGAGAGAGATCAAAAGAAACTCAAATAAGATTCATAGATAATCTGATCATAAATCCACAATTCATCGGATATCGACAAACACACCGCAAAAGAACATTACATTGGATAGATCTCCATGAAGATCATGGAGAACTTTTTATTGAAGATCCAAGAGAGAGAAGAAGCCATCTAGTTACTAGCTATGGACCCGTAGGTCTATGGTGAACTACTCACGCATCATCGGAGAGGTCATGGTGTTGATGAAGAAGCCCGCCGTGTCCGAATCTCACCTCTTGCAGGGCACTAGGACATGCCCCAGATGGGATCTTGTGGAGACAGAAGCTTGCGGCGACGGAAAAGTAATTGCGATCGTTTCTTGATTTTTGGGGAATATTTAGGAATTTATAGGCGCGAGATCTAGGTCAGGGGACCTCCAGGGGGCCCACAAGCCTGGATGGCGCGGCCCCCCTGGCCACGGGGTGGGGGCTTGTGGGGCCCCTAGGGCTCTTCTGGCTTGGCTCCCAAGTCCTCTGATCTTCTTCCGTTCCAGAAAAAATCTTTTCGGGGATTTTCTTCCGTTTGGACACTGTTTCAAAATCTCCTCTGAAAGGGGTCAAAAACATGGAAAAAACATGAACTAGCACTTGGCACTGAGTTAATAAGTTGGTACCAGAAAATAAATAAAAGGCATGCAAAACATCCAAAGTTTGACAAGATAATAGCATGAAACCATCAAAAATTATAGATACGTTGGAGACGTATCAAGCATCCCCAAGCTTAACTCCTGCTCGTCCTCGAGTAGGGAAGTGATAAAGAATGTATTTTTGATGTGGAATGCTACCTAGCATACTTGTCCTTTGCAACTTCTTTCACGCAGCATGAACGTTCAGATCCGTAAGATTCAAAACAATAGTTTGCTATTGACATGAAAACAATAATACTTCAAGAAAACTAGCAAAGTAATCATGAACTTTCAAAATAACAAGGCCAAGGAAAGTTATCCCTACAAAATCATATAGTCTGGCTATGCTCCATCATCCTCACACAACAAATGTAAATCATGCACAACCCCGGAATTGGCCAAGTAATTGTTTTCGCACTCTTACTTTCTCAAACTTTATATAACTATCACGCAATACATGAGCGCGATCCATGGATATAGCACTATAGGTGGAATAGAGTGTGGTGCTGGTTGTGAGACAAAAAGGAGGAGATGATCACACTGACTCGGCGTATCAATAGGCTATGAAGATGCCCATTAATAGATATCAATGTGAATGAGTAGGGATTGCCATACAAGAGATGCACTAGAGCTATAAGTATGTGAAAGCTCAAGAGGAAAACTAGTGGGTGTGCATCCACTTGCTTGCTGATACGTCTCCGTCGAATCTATAATTTTGATTGTTTCATGCCAATATTCTACAACTTTCATATAATTTTGGCAAATTTTTATACTATTTTGGGACTAACATATTGATCCAGTGCCAGTTCCTATTTGTTGCATGTTTTTTGTTTCGCAGAATATTCATACCAAACGAAGTCCAAATGTAATAAAAACTTATGGGGATTTATTTGCAATATTTATGATTTTTGGGAAGAAGAATCAACGCGAGGCGATGCACGGAGTGCCCACAAGCCCTGTCGCCGTGGCCAGGGGGTGGGCCCGCGGTAGGCAGGCTTGTGGCCACTCCTTAAGGCTGTTTGATCCCTTCTTTTGCTGCAAGAAATATAATATCTGGAAGAAAATCGTGTCAAAATTTCAGCCCAATTGGAGTTACGGATCTCCGTAAATTTAAGAAACGGTGAAACGCAGAATCTGGGAGCGCAGAAACAGAAGGAAACACAGAGAGATAGATCCAATCTAGGAGGGGCTCTCGCCCCTCCGCCGCCATGGAGACCATGGACCAGAGGGGAAACCCTTCTCCCATCTAGGGAGGAGGTCAAGGAAGAAGAAGGCGGAGGGGGGGCTCTCTCCCCCTCTCTCCCGGCGGCGCCGGAACGCCGCCCGGGACATCATCGTGTGACGGCGATCTACACCAACACCTCCGTCATCTTCACCAACATCTCCATCATCTTCCCCCATCTATATTCAGCGGTTCACTCTCCCGCAACCCGCTGTACCCTCTACTTGAACATGGTGCTCTATGCTACATATTATTATCCAATGATGTGTTGCTATCCTATGATGTCTCAGTAGATTATCGTTGTCCTATCGGTGATTGATGAATTGCTATGATTGGTTTAATTTGCTTGTGGTTATGTTCCTGTCCTTTGGTGCCCATCATATGATCGCGCGCGTGGATCACACCATAGGGTTAGTTGTATGTCGATAGGACTATGTATTGGCAGGCTAGAGTGACAGAAGCTTCGAACCTAGCATAGAAATTGATGCATATGGGATTGAAGGGGGGCCAATATATCTTATTGCTATGGTTAGGTTTTACCTTAATGAACGTTAGTAGTTGCGGACGCTTGCTAATAGTTCCAATCATAAGTGCATAGAATTCCAAGTAAGGGATGACATGCTAGAAGAGGCCTCTCCCACATGATACTTGCTATCGATCTAGTAACGTAGTCAATTGCTTAGGGACAATTCCGCAACTCCTACCACCATTTTTCCACACTCGTTAGACACTCGTAGTTGTTTCTTTATCTAACCAGCCCCTAGTTTTATTTACGTGTTCTTTACTTTCTTGCAAGCCTATCCTTTCGCTCCTACAAAGTACTTATAGTTTCATACTTGTTCTAGGTAAAGCGAACGTAAAGTGTGCGTAGAGTTGTATCGGTGGTCGATAGAACTTGAGGGAATATTTGTCCTACCTTTAGCTCGTCGTTGGGTTCGACACTCTTACTTATCGAGAAAGGCTACAATTGATCCCCTATACTTGTGGGTTATCAAGACTTTTTTCTGACGCCGTTGCCGGGGAGAAATAGCGTGGGGTGAATATCCTCGTGTGTGCTTGTTTGCTTTATCACTAAGTAGATTGATTTGTTGTTCTAAGTTGTTCTCTATCTTTAGTTATCGATATGGAACATGAAATACCAAAAAAATTTGGTGTACTTGCTACTCATGGAGATGGGGAACCTCCTAAAACCCTCGAGGCTCGTTATGTGGAAAATAATATGCACTTCTTCAATAATCCTGAGAAAGCCCCATTCAATTATATAATGGGATACACGTTGGATCAACGTGAATACTTTAGGGATTATCGATTGACTCATTAGGGATTATCGATTGACTCAAAAAGGGAAACTTTTATGGGATCAAATCCATTTGTTGAAATGGTATGCTTGGGAACTATGCAAGAGACATGGTGTTACTTGTTGCTCTACGATGAAGGCTCCACACCTTCCCTTTTCTTGTGAGTTTAATGATCATAGAACCTTGGCTTCTTATGCTAATGGTATATATGATTACTATGATGTGGATCAAATAGAAGAGTTTGTTGCTTTTATGGGTGCTTATGAAATTGAGGCTCTGATTAAAAGGTGTGATGATAATGATGATGCTCCTTACCGATCTGAAAATTTTGCTATGCTTCGTTATTGTTATACTAATTATGAATATAATGCCCATATTGAACGATTTAAGGAGAAATCCTATGCTGCCCAAGAAGAGACTATTATTTTGCAGGAAACTATGGAAGAATAAAATGCTGAAATTGTGAGCTCATTGGATGAAAAAGATGAAGAGGAGAGCGAAGAACAAAAGGAGGAAGAGTGGACTAGCTACCTGTGTCCACCTTGTAATGAGAGTAACTCTTCTACTCATACATTATTTAATTTCACTTCGTTCTTACCGAAGGATGAATGCTATGATCCCTTGGATTCGTTTGAAATATCCCTTTTTTATGAACTTGATGCTTGCTATGCTTGTGGTCATGATGCCAATATGAATGATGCTTATGAAGATGAGCTAGCTATAGTTCCTTATGTTACACATGATGATTTTGATGAATATAATATACATGTGCTTGCTGCTCCTACTTGCAGTTATTATGAGAGAGGAACTACATCTCCACCTCTCTATGTTTCCCATACGATAAAATTGCAAGAAACTGTTTATGCTATGTATTGGCCTTTACTTGGTGTGCATGAATTGTTCTTTTATGACATGCCAATGCATAGGAAGAGAGTTAGACTTCGTCATTGCTTGATATATGTTACCTTGTGCTCACTACTAAATTTCAAATCATTGCTAATTAAAATTGGCTTTGATATACCTTGGGATCCGGGTGGATCCATTACTTGAGCACTTTATGCCTAGCTTAATGGCTTTAAAGAAAGCGCTGCCTGGGAGACAACCCAGAAGTTTTAGAGAGTCATTTATTTCTGTTGAGTGCTTTTATTTAGTTTAAAAACAAAAAAAATATAGAGGGGAACTTAAAACTTTTTCAAAAAGAGAAGCGATTGAAAGGTGATGCATTGCGGAAGTGAGGGTCGACCTTGAACACTTGTGTTCATGCTCATGGAAACAATGTAGAATTTTTCATGGAAGTTTCCCACAAAAATAATTATCCCCTTGTAAAATTCCTTTGTGTTTTTAAAAATAATGTGCCAAGCAAAGCCTTTACGATTAGTTTGGGTGATAGTTGTTTGATCACGCTTAGAAAAGACAGAAACTTTCTGCTCACGAAATTAATTTTCATTTTTATTATGGAAGAGCTTTTGAGTTGATTTTTATTTCTACTGATTGATATGCAAATTTTCCAGACGTTCGTAATTTTTCAGATTTTTGAGATATAAGAAGTATATGGAATATACAGATTGCTACAGACTGTTCTGTTTTGATAGATTCTGTTTTCTATGCATTGTTCTCTTATTTCGATGAATCTATGGGTAGTATCGGGGGGTATGAACCATGGTGAAGTTGGATTACAGTAGATATAATGCTAATATGAATTTAGAATGAGTTCACAACAGTACTTGAAGTGGTGATTTATTTTATTATACTAACGGATCTCACGAAGTTTTGTTGAGTTTTGTGTGATTGAAGTTTTCAAGTTTTGGGTGAGAGCACGATGGATGAAGGAATAAGGAGAGGCAAGAGCCTAAGCTTGGGGATTCCCGAGGCACCCCAAGGTAATATTCAAGGAAAGACTCAAGCGTCTAAGCTTGGGGATGCCCCGGAAGGCATCCCCTCTTTCGTCTACAATCTATCGGTAATTTTACCCGGAGCTATATTTTAATTCGTCACATGATATGTGCAAATGCTTGGAGCGTCTTTTGTGTTCTTTTTCTTTTTCTTTTTTGCACCATGCTGGTATGAGATAGTCCTTGGTTGGCTTTATAGAATGCTTCTTGTGCTTCAATTATATCTTTTGAAGTTTGGATTGCATGTTCACTACAGGAATCAGCTTCTTTGCCGTCTGCCATAGCAAACGGCAAAGGGGTGTTCCACGGTCGGCAAAGGCCTTTGTCGTTCGCCAGCAGTCGGGAAAACTTTTACGACCGCTTGCGCCGGTAAAGGACCTTCTTTGTCGTCTGCCTCCAGACAGCGGACGACAAAGGTCTTTGCCATCAGCCGGCAGACGACAAAGAGGTTAGACGGCAACCGATAGGGGCGACTCTGTTAGGTAGCTAACGGAGCCTTTGTCGTGTGCCGCGCGAGGGGGGGTCTTTGCCATCAGCCATAGATCGATTCTTTGCTGTCTGTTGGCTGATGGAAAAGGGTGGCGACCCTTTGCCATCTGCTGGCTGATGGCAAAGGGTGACGACCCTTTGCCGTCTGCTGGCTGATGGCAAAGAGCTTTGCCATCTGCTGGCGGATGGCAAAAAGCCCGTATTGCTCCTTTTTTATCTGTTTTCTTTTATTTGCTCCTTTTTTATCTGTTTTCTTTTATTTCCATGCATTTGCCCGTATTGCTCCTTTTTTATCTGTTTTCTTTTATTTGCTCCTTTTTTATCTGTTTTCTTTTATTTCCATGCATTTGCATAGCGCGCACACACACATACATATATATATAGTTTGAGACATCTTCAACACATATTTCACATCATATATATTTCCAATATCATCATGAAATATTTAACAAGCTAGAGAACACCTAGGCTATCACAATACATAGTTTCACATAGTTCATCCATATATACATACATAAATTTTACATTGTTCGTTAATACAAATGAATAAAAACTAAACTCTAACAGTCCATCAATGCCAGGTTCCATGAAATGAATTAAATCTAAAAAATTGGGAGTAATTAAGGAAGTTAGAAGAAGAAAAAAAAGAATACTAACATGTATGATGCATCTAAACATATTAAATTCTATTCCAAGGGTAAATAATAAGGGTACATAAAGTTGAAAGTTAATCTGTTATTAATCATATTATCATGGAGTACATACATGGACAACAATTTATGGTCATGAAAGCAAGCATATTATTTAAACTGATAGACACAACCTTACTTGATGTTCCTTAAATAATCTTCATAAAGATTATGCTAAAACTCAAAATGAATATTTCTAATATTAATCACATGATGTCTATCTATTATTTACTTAAAACAAAAGTCAAAGAACCTATCACGTCAATTGCATCAATCAAATGAAGGCTGGCAATTCATACAACAACAAAAAAGTAGTCTGCGTTGACACGTACAACAATCTGGATTTATTCAAGATTGATGGGGAAAAAGAACTAGTTTCACAGCTAGGACCCCTCATGGAAAATATCTACAACTAATTATCACTTGTTCTACCTATACACATCATAACAAACACTGCACCAATAGGTAATCATTTCCTTCACTAAACCAAATGCAGTTCTACCAATGGAGAAATAAACAGTGAGGGACCTCATAATTTCCACAAGAGGGGCTGCTAGAAACCCAATATATTTACCTTCCTTGTCTTTTTGTTGGGAAGTGATGATGACAGAGGCATCCCGTGTCCAATCCTCGACTTTGTTTTCCATAGGCATACAAGGGGAAGACCAAAGGCTCCATGCGCGACTGCTCTCCCCTTGTTACCTAAGATGCGGAAATCATGAGGTGATAAGTAAGAGGCACCTTCTTTCCAAAATAAACCAAAGGCAGATTCACAAATGGGGAAACTGCCTTGACATATTAGGTGCTAGATGCCAAATAAAAAGTTAAAATGCTGATACTTGAGGGCATATCTCATATATATTAGGTTCTACATAGACACCAAATATATTATCTATATGAGCCGATGCAGCTATATATGATTAATAACTGAAACTCGGTTACTACCATGCAAAGTTCTGAATTAAGTATAGCATGCTAGGGTCATGCAGGCTACCAAACACACCCTTAGTGAACAAGGAAGGAAACAAGCTAATAGAGTAAAAATAATAATTACTAACACGATTCACCATACGCAAATACGCACCTGCAACATAGGAGGTCTTAGTGATATTTTTTCACTTGTTGTGACCTGGGGACCTTCAACTGTGATAAGAGCCAAATCTCCATTGTCTGCAACTACTCGACCGTGAGCTTCTCTTGCTTTCATTTCTTCTTTCCTCTTTTTTGTCTCAATATCAATGGCAGATACTCCAACATCAACAAAAACACACCTGCGAAATATTGTTCAAAAATTCAAGAGATATAAAGATGTCCCATGTGCTAGCAAACCATTTTTTTAGGGCCAGGAGTGTTGTCAAAGCATGAAACGCCATTTGCTGGCAAAAATCTACGTAGACCAGAAATCCATTTTGCCCGCAAGAAAATTCAAAATAGTAACACTTTAAAATTAAAAATTAAACGGAAATAATATATAAGTAGCTGCGTTTTCAATATCCTAGCATTGCCACTTCCACTTTCTATGTCATTGGATGTAAATAATATTACAATACAACTTAACGATTGTAAAATGGTCTTCAGAATTTATTGGACAACATAACATGAATCACGCAAAGAGTCATAAGCTTCCTACATCACTTTTTCTGTTTACCATACTGCATCGCCCACCAAGTGTAGCATTATTAGAAGACAATCAGGAGTTTCAAACAGACTGAGCAGCATAAATTGATAGCAAAAATATTGGAGGGACTAAATGAACTATTCGGACTATACACAAAAGGGTTAACTTACTCGATGGTTGTTTGGGTAGCCACAAACAACTGTCTACGGTGCCAAACAGCACCAGTAGCAGAAGGAGTTGAAACATCCCCGAGATACCTAAACTGAGGCCGCAGGGAAGAAATTACAATGTACTGCTGATAAGCAAAAGCACAATATTCAATAGTTTGGTCCCACACAGTCCATTCAGGTTATGCAAGTAACCGCTTACAGGCTGATAGGTCTCCCAGCTGCACCAACCAAATGTAGTTAAGTAGGCAATTTTAGGGTAACACAAAATTAGCTGCAAATATCATGGGTATAGGAAAGAGAAAAGTTAGCTAAGTTGATACAAGTAATAGTGCATATCATAGGATCATTTCGCATTTGCCAATAATAAACTTTCTGGATATGCAGAAAGGATGAAATACCTAGGTGCGTATATACCTGTATAGCTGGAAATTTTGGGGTGGCCCTTCTTTGGAGGAAAATGGGTCATCTGAAGCAAAAGATGATCCAGTTCCTCCAAAGCCTGATAGGGGCATTGATTGAACAGTTGATATAGCAGTGGGCGTCAAAGGACTTATTCTACGAGATGTTCGGTATGTAACACCAAGGAGAGCACCACCACGCAAGCCAACAACCTGCAAGAACAGAAACATAAATCTCTTTAACTAATAGGACACTAAGAGTAGTAACACGCTAAACTAAACCTCTTTGGAATGCAACATTCTCAGAAATAGAAATAGGAATTGATATGCCATGACTTGGTGAATCCTACAGGAAACAAAAAAATGCAAACATGGCACTCTCGATGCTCAGGAGGATTTTTGCAGGAATTCCAAGAGAGAGAAGGTGCATCCAGGAATAAAGGGATAATTCAATTAGGCCAAACCTCTCGTCAGAATCTATAGAACTGGGGTGCAGGAAAGAAATCTGTAGGAGTTTGTAAGTCTTATGATCTAAATGGCCTCTAATGGAAAATTTTCTATAGACTGAAATCCCACAAAAGTACTATGAAAATCTTTCTCTCACAAGGAGCCCAAAAGAAACATCAGAAAGTTAAGATTCTTTTAACTGGTCAACCAAGGATATGAGGTGGAAGCAAGAACACGCAACCATGCAAACATCCAAATTAGCATTTGCATACCCCCTTATGTTTCAGCAACGATGTATGCAAGACAGCTACAACACGGTATTAAAGCACATATATTTTCTGAACAACGACAACGCTGACAGATTTTTAAAATAAGTAATCAGTACAATTAACCAAGCATAATATAATCAGAAAATAATCTATATTGTGATTTGTCTGGTAAAGATCAATAACATTAACTGGACTAAAAACATTTGAGCCCAGAAAAGAGAAAATGAACCTTTTTATATCAAATAATTGCAAAATTATAGCTCTATTACACCCAGAAAAATATTACTGCATCGTGTCAAAATGTGGCCAAATATTTGTTTCAACAATGTTTGAATGTAACTAAGCTACTTAGGGTGGAAATTTTCCAGCATGTGTCAGGCATGTTACGATGGTTTTCTATAAGGGGCGTCGATGATCTTTGCATTTTCATCAAGAAACAACCACAAAAGTAAACAAATATAATCACTATCTTCCCATCAAACTGGTGTATTGAAAGGAAAGATTCTCCATTAAGTTCATAAAGAATATATCATAAATGAAAATTACCAACCGGTTCACTACGACCATCAATGGATCTCTGCAGAACATGAGTTGTTCCATCATCTAACAAAATGCGAACTTGTACTGTGGATGTAGAAGCAGCGCCTGACAGTGGCTCCTCCGCAGCGACCTGGGAAGAGGAAGATCGGGCATATGCGGGCGGCAGCTGACCTGCTCGAGAAGGTGGGGAGGTGGGGTGGGGAGGCAGCTATGGTGGGGGGTAGAGGTCGCTGGATGTGGAGATGGGGCCCGCCCGAGGTGCATCCGGCGCTCGGAGACCGACGATGACGGTGCTGGCCGATCTGGACGAGCCATGGCCGCCGCTTGACCTGCTCTCGAGGACCTCGATCTCTGGATTGGGTCGGGGAGGGAGGGGAGGTGGTTGGAGGACGCTAGGAGGGGCGCGACGCGGTGGTGGTGGTGTGGTGGCACGGGGAGGAGAGGCAGAGAGGTGTGGATTGGGGAGAGAGAGTGGGGATCGAGGGAGAGGGCACATGGGGGGTGGGGAGATGGATGCCAGCCGTTAGTGGTTGTCCTCTTTGCCGTCCGCTTGGGAATCAAGCTGACGGGAAAGAGGTCAAGGCACACGGCAAAGGGGATGTGTGCAGATGGCAAAGAGGCCCCTGATGACAAAGGAGACGGCTCCAGCTGCGGTGATTCTTCGCCGTCTGTGTGGATCATCTTTGACATCAGTTTGTGCTTTGTCGTCAGCCCGGTCCATCTTTACCGTCCGTCAGCCGACGGCAAAGAACGCACTAATGGTAAAGAGTATCTTTGCCATCAGCCAGATCTTTGCCGTCTGTTTTTTGGCAGCTGACGGTAAAGAGTTTCTTTGCCATCAGCCAGCAGACGGCAAAGATCTGGCAGATGGCAAATTCTCTGATTCCTGTAGTGGTTTCCCTACATATAGAAAACCGCCATTTGTAGAATGCTCTTTTGCTTCACTTATATTTGTTAGAGCGGGGCATATATTTTGTAGAAAGAAGTAAACTCTCATGCTTCACTTATACCTATTTAGAGAGTTAACAGGAGTCGGTCATTCACATGGTTAGTCATAAAATCCTACATAAAACTTGTAGATCACTAAATATGATATGTTTGATTCCTTGCAATAGTTTTGCGACATGAATATGTGATATTAGAGTCATGCTAGTGAGTAATTGTGTTTTTTAGAAAAACTTGTGTTAAGGTTTGTGATTCCCGTAGCATGCACGTATGGTGAACCGTAATGTGATGAAGTCGGAGCATGATTTATTTATTGATTGTCATCCTTTGTGGGGAGGTCGGGATCGTGCGATGGTTAACTCCTACCAACCTTTCCCCTAGGAGCATGCGTGTAGTACCTTGTTTCAATGACTAATAGACTTTTGCAATAAGTATGTGAGTTCTTTATGACTAATGTTGAGTCCATGGATTATACGCACTCTCACCCTTCCACCATTGCTAGCCTCTCTAGTACCGCGCAACTTTCGCCGGTGCATTACACCCACCATATAGCCTCCCTCAAAACAGCCACCATACCTACCTATTATGGCATTTTCATAGCCATTCCGAGATATATTGCCATGCAACTACCACCGTTCCGTCTCATGACATGTGACACCACTTCCATATTGCCATTGCATGATCGTAAGATAGCTAGCATGATGTTTCCATGGCTTGTCCGTTTTTTGATGTCATTGCTATGCTAGATCATTTTCACGGTACACTACCGAAGGCATTTCATATAGAGTCATCATTGCTCTAAGTATTGAGTTGTAAGTGTGATGATCATCATTAATAGACCAATGTCCCATGTGAGGAAATAAAAGAGGCCAGCGAAGCCCATTTACAAAAAAAAAAGGCCAAAGATGCCCACCAAAAAAAAAGAGGCCAAAGAGCCCACAAAAAAAATGAGAGAAAAGAGAGAAGGGACAATTGCTACAATCCTGTTTCCACACTTGTGCTTCAAATAGCACTATGATCTTCATGACAGAGAGTCTCCTACGTTGTCACTTCCATATACTGGTGGGAAACTTTCATTATATAACTTGGCTTGTATATTCCAATGATGGGCTTCCTCAAAATTGCCCTAGGTCTTCGTGAGCAAGCAAGTTGGGTGCACACCCACTAGTTTCTTTGGTGAGCTTTCATACACTTATAAGCTCTAGTGCATCTGTTGCATGGCAATCCCTACTCACTCACATTGATATCTATTGGTGGGCATCTCCATAGCCCGTTGATACACCTAGTTGATGTGAGACTATTTCCTCCTTTTTGTCTTCTCCACAACCACCATATTCTATTCCACCTATAGTGCTATGTCCATGGCTCACGCTCATGTATTGCGTGAAAGTTGAAAAAGTTTGAGAACACTAAAGTATGAAACAATTGCTTGGCTAAAACCGGGGTTGTGCATGATTTAAATACGTTGTGTGGGGAAGATGGAGCATAGCCAGACTATATGATTTTGTAGGGATAACTTTCTTTGGCCATGATATTTTGGGAAGACATGATTGCTTTGTTAGTATGCTTGAAATATTATTGCCTTTATGTCAAATGATAGACTATTGCTTCGAATCACTCGTGTTTTAGTATTCATGCCATGATTATATTATATGATCAAGATTATGCTAGGTAGCATTCCACATAAAAAACTATCTTTTTTATCATTTACCTACTCGAGGACGAGCAGGAATTAAGCTTGGGGATGCTGATACTTCTCCGTCATATCTATAATTTTTGATTGTTTCATGCCAATATTCTACAACTTTCATATACTTTTGGCAACTTTTTATACTATTTTTGGGACTAACATATTGATCCAGTGCCCAGTGCTAGTTCCTGTTTGTTGCATGTTTTTTGTTTCGTAAAATATCCATACCAAACGAAGTCCAAACGTAATAAAAACTTACGGGGATTTTTTTAGAAATATTTATGATTTTTGGGAAGAAGAATCAACGCGAGGCGCTGCACGGAGTGCCCACAAGCCCTGTCGCCGCGGCCAGGGGGTGGGCCTGCGGCAGGCAGGCTTGTGGCCACTCCTTAAGGCGGTTGGAGCCCTTCTTTCACCACAAGAAAGATAATATCCAGAAGAAAATCGTGTTAAAATTTTAGCCCAATTGGAGTTACGGATCTCCGGGAATTTAAGAAACGGTGAAACGCAGAATCTGGGAACGCAGAAACAGAAGGACACAGAGAGAGAGATCCAATCTAGGAGGGGCTCTCACCCCTCCGCCGCCATGGAGACTATGTACCAGAGGGGAAACCCTTCTCCCATCTAGGGAGGAGGTCAAGGAAGAAGAAGAGGGAGGGGGCTCTCTCCCCCTCTCTCCCGGCGGCACCGGAACGCTGCCCGGGACATCATCGTGTGACGGCGATCTACACCAACACCTCCGTCATCTTCACCAACATCTCCATCATCTTCCCCATCTATATTCAGCGGTTCACTCTCCCGCAACCCGCTGTACCCTCTACTTGAACATGGTGCTTTATGCTACATATTATTATCCAATGATGTGTTGCTATCCTATGATGTCTGAGTAGATTATCATTGTCCTATCGGTGATTGATAAATTGCTATGATTGGTTTAATTTGCTTGTGGTTATGTTGTTGTCCTTTGGTGCCCATCATATGATCGCGCGCGTGGATCACACCATAGGGTTAGTTGTATGTTGATAGGACTATGTATTGGCAGGCTAGAGTGACAGAAGCTTCAAACCTAGCATAGAAATTGATGCATATGGGATCGAAGGGGGACCAATATATCTTATTGCTATGGTTGGGTTTTACCTTAATGAACGTTAGTAGTTGCGGACGCTTGCTAATAGTTCCAATCATAAGTGCATAGAATTCCAAGTAAGGGATGACATGCTAGCAGAGGCCTCTCCCACATGATACTTGATATCGATCTAGTAACGTAGCCAATTGCTTAGGGACAATTCCGCAACTTCTACCATCACTTTTCCACACTCGTTAGACACTCGTAGTTGTTTCTTTATCTAACCAGCCCCTTGTTTTATTTATGTGTTCTTTACTTTCTTGCAAGCCTGTCCTTTCGCTCCTACAAAGTACTTATAGTTTCACACTTGTTCTAGGTAAAGCGAACGTAAAGTGTGCGTAGAGTTGTATCGGTGGTCGATAGAACTTGAGGGAATATTTGGCCTACCTATAGCTCCTTGTTGGGTTCGACACTCTTACCTATCGAGAAAGGCTACAATTGATCCCCTATACTTGTGGGTTATCACTTGCTCACGAAGACCTAGGGAAATTTTGAGGAAGCCATCATTGGAATATACAAGCCAAGTTATAAAATGAAGATTCCCACTAGCATATGGTAGTGACAAAGCAAGAAGCTCTCAATCATGAAGAACATGGTGCTAACATGAAGCACAAGTGTGGAAAAAGGTAGTAGCATTGTCCCTTCTCTCTTTTTCTCTCATTTTTTTATTTGGGCTCTTAGGCCTCTTTTTTTCTTTTCTCTCTTTTTTCGGGCTCTTTGGCCTCTTTTTTTCCTCGCATGGGACAATGCTCTAATAATGATGATCATCACACTTTTTAGTTACTCAAAGCTCAAAGATCACAATGATGATGACTCCATAGGAAATGCCTCCGGCAGTGTACCAGGATCTGCAACGATCTAGTATGATCATGCAATGGCAATATGAGAGTGACGACACAAGTCATGAGACGGAATGGTGGGAGTTGCATGGAAATATATCTAGGAATGGCTATGAAAATGCCATAGTAGGTAGGTATGGTGGCTGTTTTGAGGAAGGAATTTAGTGGGTTTGTGCACCGGCGAGAATTGCGCGGCACTAGAGAGGCTAGCAATGGTGGAAGGTGAAAGTGCATCTATACCATGGGCTCACATTAGTCATGAAGAACTCATATACTTATTGCAAAAGTTTTTATTAGTAATCGAAACAAAGTGCTAAATGCATACTCCGAGGGGAAGGGTTGGTAGGTGTTAACCATCACACGATCCCGACCTCAACACAAAGGATGACAATCAATAGATCAATTATGCTCCGACTTCCTAACATAGCGGTTCACCATACGTGCATGCTACGGGAATCACTAACTCCAACACAAGTATTTCTATATTCACAACACCCTACTAACATAACTCTCAATATTACCGAATCCACGTCTCAAAACTAATTGAGAGGAATCAAAACTTCTCTTTCTATTCAATGCACATGAAGATGGAGGTTTTTGCATCCTCTTTGGGTACCTAGCACATTTGGGACTACTTTCATAGCATAAGCCAACTACCAAATCACGCACTGTCGTGCTCTAAAGATATAAGTGAAGCACTAGAGCAAAATTATCTAGCTCAAAAGATATAAGTGAAGCACTACAGCAAAAGTATCTAGCTCAAAACATATAAGTGAAGCACTATGAGCATTCTAGCAAAATCACGATGAGTGCATGTCTATCTCTCTCAAAAAGGTGTTCAGCAAGGATGATTGTGACACAACAAAAAGAAAATACTCCTAAGATACAAGACGATCCAAGAAAAACACATATCATGTGGTGAATACAAAAATAGCTCCAAGTAATGTTACCGATGGATTGAAGACGAAAGAGGGGATGCCTTCCCGGGTCATCCCCAAGCTTACGCTTTTTTGGTGTCCTTGAATTTGACTTGGTGTGCCTTGGGCATCCCCAAGATTGAGCTCTTTCCACTCCTTATCTCTTTGTCCATGAGAACGTCACCCAAAACTTGAAAACTTCACAACACAAAACTTAAACAGAAACTTGTGATAACATTAGTACAAGAAAACAAACTACCACTTCTTTTGGTACTGTAGCAAACTTGAATTCCATCTATATTGATGATGGGCTACTGTATTCTCACTTTTCCATGGCTAATACCCCCCGATACTAACCATAGTTTCATCAAAACAAGCAATCAACTCAACGAAAACAGAATCTGTCAAAAACAGACTAGTCTGTAGCAATCTGTATACTTCATATACTTCTTGTACCTCAAAAAATCTGAAAAATTACGACGGTCTGGGGAAAAATCATATAAATCAGCAGAAAAAATAATCAACTCAAAATCTCTTTCTGAATAAAAATGAAAAACCATCTCGTGAGCGAAAAGTTTCTGTCTTTTTCCAGCAGGATCAAACAACCATTACCAAGACTAGTCATAAAGGTTTTGCTTGGCTCAAACACAAAAAGAAACACAAAAAACAAAATCACCACAGAATTATGAAAGTGTGGACACAACAAAATAGAAAGAAAAAGATAAATTCATTGGGTTGCCTCCCAACAAGCGCTATTGTTTAACGCCCTTAGCTAGGCATAGGAGCGATAGAATCACGTATCGTCGTGTTTGGTGCTCAAACCATAAGTAGCCCTCATCATGGATTCATAAGGCAATCTTCTTCTCTTTCTAGGAAAGTGTTCCATACCCTTCCTTAAAGGAAATTGAAATCCAATATTCCCTTCCTTCATATCGATGATAGCACCGATAGTCCTTAGGAAAGGTCTACCAAGAATAACAGGGCATGTAGGATTGCAATCAATGTCAAGCACAATAAAATCCACAGGTACATAGTTCCTATTTGCAATAATAAGAACATCATTGATCCTTCCCATGGGTTTCTTGATAGTAGAATCAGCAAGATGCAAATTAAGAGAACACTCTTCAATCTCATTAAAACCCAGAATATCACATAAAGACTTTGGAATCGCAGAAACACTAGCACCCAAATCACACAAAGCATTGCACTCATAGTTTTTGATTTTGATTTTGATGGTAGGTTCCCACTCATCATGAAGCTTTCTAGGGATAAAGACTTCCAATCCAAGTTTCTCTTCAAGAGCTTTTATCATAGCTTCGACGATATGATCGGTAAAGGTTTTGTTTTGGCTATAAGCGTGTGGAGAGTTCAACATGGATTGCATCAAAGAAATGCATTCAATCAAGGAGCAACAATCATAATTGAATTCCTTGAAATCCACGGTAGTAATTTCATTACTACTCAAAGTTTTAACGTCTTCTACTCCACTTTTAATGCTTTTAGCATCATGATAGATGGACTCCGAATCCTTGGGCACTTTTCAACCAAAGTGGATTCATATCCAGCCCCATAATCATTAGGTTTTACACAAGAAAACAAAGATTCAATGGGAGTCACACCAAGAACTTTAAGATCTTCGTGATTCTCATCACGAGAACACGCCTTTTTAAGCCATTCATGTCTAGCACGAATTTGGGCGGTTCTTTCTTGGCTCTCAATCATGGAAACACGCATAGATTTCAAAGTTTCATCCATGTTGATTTTGGGAGGATCAAATCTAACTTTCAAAGCATCAACATCACAAGAAATCCTATCAACACTCTTAGCCAAATTGTCAATTTTGAGTAGTTTTTCCTCTATGGACGCATTGAAAATCTTTTGAGAGTTGATGAACTCTTTGATATTACTCTCTAGATCAGAGGGTAATCTATTGTAATTTCCATGGGTATTGTTGTAGGAGTTTCCAAAGTTATTAGAGAAGTTACTAGGAAAAGGCCTAGGAACATAGTTTCCTCTAAAAGCGTTGTTGTTGCCAAAGTTATTCCTACCAACAAAATTAACGTTCGAGCTAGCGTTGCTACTATCAATCAAAGAAGACAAAGGCATATCATTAGGATCCAAAGGAGCACTTCTATTAGCAACCAAATTCATTAACTCATCCATCTTAGCACTCAACGAGTTAATTTCTTCTATGGCATGTACCTTCTTACTAGTAGGTGACCTTTGAGTGTGCCATTGAGAGTAGTTCGTCATGATGTTGTCTAAGAGCTTTGTGGCTTCTCCTAACGTGATTTCCATGTACTTTCCACCTGAGGCGGAGTCCAAGATATTTCTAGAAGAGAAATTCAAGCCAGCGTAAAAGATTTGAATAATCATCCAAAGACTCAAGCCATGAGCGGGACAATTTCTAATCATTAATTTCATTCTCTCCCAAGCTTGTGCAACATGTTCATGATCAAGTTGCTTGAAATTCATGATATCATTACGGAGAGAGATGATCTTAGCCGGCGGAAAATACTTGGAGATATAAGCATCTTTGCACTTATCCCAAGAATCGATACTATTTTTGGGCAAAGAAGAAAACCAAGTTTTTGCGCGATCTCGCAACGAGAAAGGCAAAAGCTTCAATTTAATCACGTCATTATCCACATCTCTTTTCTTTTGCATATCGCAAAGCTCAATGAAGGTATTGAGATGGGATGCGGCATCTTCACTAGGAAGGCCAGAGAATTGCTCTTTCATAACAAGATTCAGCAAAGCGGCATTGATTTCGTATGACTCTGCACTAGTGACGGGACCAATCGGAGTACTAATAAAATCATTATTATTAGTATTCGAGAAGTCACAAAGCTTGGTGTTTTTGTTCATGGTGACTTCAGCAAGCAAGCAAGCACACAAGCAAACAAAAAGCGGGCGAGAAAAAGGGCGAACGAAAAGGCGAACGAAAAAGGCAAATTGGTGAAGTGGGGGAGAGGAAAACGAGAGGCAACTGGCAAACAAAGTAAATGCAAGATATGAGTTTGTGAAACCTACTTGGATGAGTTCTTGACTTGATCTTCCTCCCCGGAAACGGCGCCAGAAATTCTTCTGCTGCGGCAACAAAAGTCCTTTCGTGGCGCGTAGGAATTCTTCTTGTTACTTCTCTGGTTTGCATCGGTTTTTCCCTTGAAGAGGAAAGGGTGATGCAGCACAGGAGCAGTAAGTATTTCCCTCAGTTTGAGAACCAAGGTATCGATCCAGAAGGAGGGCCCCGTCAAGTCAACAAGCTTGCACCCAACGCTTCAAAGGGGTTGTCAATCCCTTCAAGATTGTTTGCAAAGTGTGATCTGAAGGCGGAAAGTGCAACGAAGTAAAAAGTGTAAGGATGAAAATATGGTGTGGAGTAGACCCTGTGGGCCATAGTGTTCACTAGAGGCTTCTCTCATAATAGCAAATATCACGGTGGGTGAACAAATTACTGTCGAGCAATTGATAGAACCGCGCAAAGTCATGACGATATCTAAGGCAACGATATAGCATATAGGCATCACGTCCGAGACAAGTAGACCGATACTTTCTGCATCTACTACTATTACTCCACACATCGACCGCTATCCAGCATGCATCTAGTGTATTGAGTTCATGAAGAACAGAGTAACGCTTTAAGCAAGATGACATGATGTAGAGGGATAATCTCAAACCAATGATGAAAACCCCATATTTTTACCCTTGATGGCAACAACACGATACGTGCCTCGCTACCCCTTCTGTCACTGGGTGAGGTCACCGCACAGTATGAACCCAAAACCAAGCACTTCTCCCATTGCAAGAATCATAGATCTAGTTGGCCAAACAAAACCCACGACTCGAAGAGAATTACAAGGATACGAAATCATGCATGAGAGAGATCAGAAGAAACTCAAATAAGATTCATTGATAACCTGATCATAAATCCACAATTTATCGGATCTCGACAAACACACCGCAAAAGAAGATTACATTGGATAGATCTCCATGAAGATCATGGAGAACTTTGTATTGAAGATCCAAGAGAGAGAAGAAGCCATCTAGGTACTAGCTATGGACCCGTAGGTCTATGGTGAACTACTCACGCATCATCGAAGAGGTCATGGTGTTGATGAAGAAGCCCTCCGTGTCCGAATCTTCCCTCCGGCAGGGCACCAGGACGTGCCCCAGATGGGATCTTGCGGAGACAGAAGCTTGCGGGGGCGGAAAAGTAATTGCGATTGTCTCTTGATTTTTTTGGGAATATTTGGGAATTTATAGGCGCAAGATCTAGGTCAAGGGACCTCCAGGGGGCCCACAAGCCTGGATGGCGCCCCCCTGGCCGCGGGGTGGGGGCTTGTGGGGCCCATGGGGCTCTTGGGTCTTGGCTCCCAAGTTCTCCGATCTTCTTCCGTTCTAGAAAAAATATTTTCGGGGATTTTCTTCCGATTGGACTCCGTTTCAAAATCTCCTCTGAAAGGGGTCAAAAACATGGAAAAAACAGGAACTGGCACTTGGCACTGAGTTAATAAGTTAGTCCCAGAAAATAAATAAAAGGCATGCAAAACATCCAAAGTTTGACAAGATAATAGCATGAAACCATCAAAAATGATAGATACGTTGGAGACGTATCAGTGGACTCTGCCTTGGTTCTCACGCTCCTTGCGTATCTTCTGTTCCGGAAAAAATCTTTTCGGAGGTTTTATTCCGTTTGGACTCCGTTTAATATTCTCCTCTGAAAAGGGTCAAAAACACGAAAAAAGAGGAACTGACACTTGGCACTGAGTTAATAAGTTAGTCCCAAAAAAGATATAAAAGGCATACAAAACATCCAAAGTTTGACAAGATAATAGCATGGAACCATCAAAAACTATAGATACGTTGGAGACATATCATTGTTGTCTTCTGTGTATACTCGGTTTTGCTTACTCGATGTTACGTAAATGTAACTGACGAGTTATATATGTGTGCGCAGTTACCACTTTATTCTCCTATCCATTAAGCTTGATGGTGCAAAAGTAACTGTCTTAGACTCGAGACGTAAAGATCCCGAGGATTATGCGGACTTGACTGCAATGCTCAAGAAGTAAGTTCAGTCAATACTGGGACCATACTGGCATGCAACTTTCGTTAATTTCCTGATATCAAGTAATCATTTTCTTTGCCTGGCAGGGTTTGGAAGAAGTTCACCTCAAAGTCTCCCAATCTAAACAAAGAGTTGCAATTTACTTACCCCGAGTTAGTAGTACTAGCTAGTTCCATGCATCTCTAATTGATTCAAATTTTCAACAATATATCATTACCATGCTTGCTTATCAATTTGACTGAACTCTATTCTCGTAAAGTGCTTGTACCAGGTAGCTCGGACTGAACAATGTGCATAATACGTATGCGAGTTCATTCGCCTCTAGTCCTCTGGGCGGGGCATCTCTGACAAACAATTTGAAGTACGTAAATAATATTCACAATTTCATTTTATATATTACCATCAATTGTGTTGAGTCTTATTCATTTATATGCATGTATTAACCCCCTTCTTTAAATTAGATCTGGAAGAAGCGGGATAAACCCCTATCAGATGATGGCATACGAGCAATTCAAGAGGAATTGACGGGATTCTTTCTTCACCACGTCATACCTAAAGACGGAGAATACCATGTGAGCTATTTGTGATTGGATCTTAGGTAGATGATGTTAGGCATTGTAAAAGATGTTATATTGTAAAAGATGTTAGGGATTGTAAATGGTTTCCTTCATTTTCTTATTAGCTAGCGTCATGTTCTCTCTATATGTATAGTAGCTAGCGTCGACCAAGCACAGAGAAAGAGAGGACACTTCTCTCTATTAGCTAGCTAACACGATATGAAACCACTAAATTAACCTCCAACCCCCCCCCCCCCATTCAAAAAAAACTCAGCTCCAGACAGATGCTGACGCGTGGAATCCATGTTGTCCCGGTTGGTGTGACCAACCGGGACTAAAGGCCCTCCTGCCCGGGCTCCCCGCAGCGGCTACGTGGAGACCCTTCGGTCGCGGTTGGTAAGCGAACCGGCACTAAAGGTTTTGGGCTTTACTCCCAACACTTTAGTTCCGGAACCGGGGCTAATGATCCTCTCGAACCGGGACAAATGAGCCTTTTTCTACTAGTGTTAGTCTAAAGAATTCATACACTAATTATCGGTATCCCTTTATTTAGTTAGGAAATTCACAAACAGACAAGTACCCGGAAGAGGAGTGTTATGGGGTTTGGTTATCCTTGCGCATCCTCGACTCATGGTAACGTGAGGGTACTCTATATATTCCAACTCCTCTAGAGGTTAGCGGTCAATTTAGTAGCTAGAGTTCTCAAGTAATTTTTAGTTTCTGAAAAGCACACGGATTTCCCAAAATACGACACCTATCACAAATAAGCTCAAGCTCTTGGCACCAATAGTCCAAACATTACTCAAATCAATACCTCAAAACTATTGCAAGTTACTACTATACTTAAATAGCAACCTCAATCACCTAGTCATGCAAGACACGCAACTCAGTGCAACGAGCCAACTCTCTAAACAAGATAAGCATGATAACTCAAGAGAGTTCCAGAAGCAACTTAAAGAATAGCTCTTAAAAAGATAAGCATGAAACTAAGAGCTAAGCATGAGAGTAGCTACGAAAAGATGAAGAACACACAAAAAGGATAAGCATGAAAAACTATGTTGTATTCTAGAGTGGAATGGAGGGTGTCTCTCTCCCAAACAAGGTAGGATAGGTTCCGACTTGTTAGGAACAGCAAGCAAAACTAAACCAAACTAAAAATTAAAGAGCGGGACGCTCTAAGCATAGCACATATCATATGAAGTGATAAAAAATATAGCATGGAGATGGACGAACTGATGATTGTTGATAGAGAAGGGGATGCACGGGGTCATCCCCAAGCTTAGACGCTTGAATCTCCTTGAATATTTCTTGGTATGCATGGGGGCATCCCCAAGCTTGAGCGCTTGACACTCGTGTATCTTCTTTCATCATCTCCCATCGCATACTTGAAAACTCCCTTCATACGAAACTCATCATAACCTGATTGGAGTGGCTAGTTCCCTTAATAAAATAATTCATTACCTGCTGGAAATAAAGATTTTCATGAAAATCTACTGCTTCTTATGAATGCCAAAAGGTTTTTGCTAATAAAATGTAAGCTTAGAATTTACAAAACAATGAAAACGCAAAACTTGGCAGAATCTATGAAAAACAGAACATCAGATAGTAAATAATTTATTCGGGGCACTTCTGCAACTCAAATCAAAAAACTCAGAATAGATGCTATAAAGGCAATGATATAGAGCATGCTCTCAAATAACTTCAGATCAAAACGATGATCTGGTGATTTTGGCGAATTTTTCTGTCAAGCAGACAGAATCTGTTTCTGGAAAGCATGTCACAATTTGTGAACTTTCTCGCAATCGGAGGCTATAACTTGGCACAAAGCTTAAAGGTAAAGATACAATGATGTTGCTACAGTAGTAACAAGCATCAAGACCACTAAAATAGAAAGTAAAAAAGTTATTGGGTTGCCTCCCAACAAGCGCTTTCTTTTATGCCTTTGAGCTAGGCATAATGCAAGAAGGAGGATCAAGATTCTCCGAGGTCGTCGGAATTATAAAAACCTTCAAACGGATCCTCAAAAAGTTCATCCTTATTTTTCCTAAGGAACGGGTACGTATCTTTCGCTTTCCCACGTAAGCATATGTGCCCTTTACCTATATCAATCAAGCCTCTCATGGCTCGGAGGAAGTCCCTTCCAAGCACTATATTCCCTTTGTTGGGATCCATGATGAAGAAATTAATTATTGGATTCCTTTTAGAGAATGTAACCTGGACATCTTTTACCTTTCACTGGATTTTAGAAATATCACCATTAGCATGTTCATGATAAGATGAGAAAAATTCCAAGTCTAACGAGAGAGAATCATAAACAAATTTTGGCATTGTAGAAACCATGGATCCAATATCACAATAAGCAAGGAAGTCTTGGTTAGAGATGCTAATTCGAACAAAAGGTTCCAATTCATCATCTTTTTTTCAAAAAAATTTCCTTATCAACCATGGGTTTCTCTCTTTCTCTTAAGTCTAGAGCATCTATTTTCCCTTCAATAGTAGCAAGTCTATATATAGTAGTGTCATAACCATGATTATAAACAAGATTATTAGATAGACCATGTATAATATCAAGAGCTCTTGCCTCATCACACTCTACAAAATCTCATTTAGCTATAATATCAAGAGAGTGTTTGCACCATATAAAGAGACCATGATAAAAATTTCTAAGCACAATTTTGATAGGTATCCAAGGCATAATTCTTTTGTGTGCTTCAGAAATTCTATCCCAGGCTTCCTTCATATTTTCTCCATTCTTTTGATGGAAATCTAGGACCATGGATTCCTTCCAAGCATCAAACCTTAACATGCTTGACAACTAAAAGCAAAGTAACTATTTTTTGTGGTTTTTGGTATGAGACTATAAAGCAAAAACTAGAAAGCAAACTAACAAGACTAAAAAGCAAAGATAAAAGATAACGTGCAACTCCCCTATCTTGAAGACTGGAATCCCCAGAAACGGCGCCAGAAATTTGCTTGATGACGAGTTGATGGATATACTTCTCGCCCCTCGTTGGTTACCCCCAAGTGGAAGGTGGAGATGTAGTCAGCAGCAGATTTCCCTTACACGAAGACTGTAAAGTTTATCGAACCAGGAGGACTCCTAGGCTCAACAAGTAGGTGTCTTCCACCGTGGCACTAGCAGAATACGTGGACCTGCACACACAACAAATAACTTTGCTCCCAACGACTACAGAGAGGTTGTCAATCTCTCTGGCCTTGTAGTTTGCAAAGGATCAAAACACACGCGGGGAAAGAAATAGTGATTGCTACGGAAAAGTAAATGAAAGCGGTAAAGGATGGAGGTGTAAAAAATGATGGTGATATGGACCGGAGTCACATGACGTTCACTAGTGATGTCTCTCTCCCAAAAGACGATAAACAACTATGCTTGGGTAAACAAATCACAGTTGGGAAATTGACAGAATTATGATTGCACCGCAATGCTAATTATGCTACTTGATAGTTAAAGGTTCAATAGTAATGGGAAATACGCCAAGACAATTAGACTGTTTATTCATCAGCATCTACTTACTAATCATCCACCTTGAGATATCTATCCAGACCATCTCGCCGGTATTAAGTTGCGAGCCCCACCCAAACTGTAAACTCAAAGCAACGGACAACTGCATTAACGAACTATGTGTAAGATAAACAATCCTTGCAACCGTGGTTACAAGCACTATTGTTTTCTCCCTCGTGGCAACAAGCACATCCCCTAGTCTCATGTTTCTGTCAGTCAAGCTAGACATCGAAGGGAATGAACCCACAATCATGCATAATGCTCCCTCTTGGAGTTACAATCTACTACTCAGCCAAAGCAATAAATAGCAACGGAGAACATGCAGGAATCACTAAGGAACATAATATAAAAGGATAATCAAATATATAACTGATAACAATCTGAACATAATCTCATAATCCATCAGATCCCAACAAACCAAGCATAGCAATAGCAAGAGAATTACATAGATGCCTTAATCATGTAGGGCATCTCACAAGGACTAACCATTGAAGCAAAAGATTGGAGAGAATACATCACATAGCTACTTGTCATGGATCCATGGTCCAAGGAGGACTACTCACGGCACGTCCGGGAAGCGTCCATGGCGGTGGAGAAGCTCCCGGAGGTCAATCCTCCCTCCTGCAGGGTGCCGGGAAGAAGTCTCCTGACGCTCCCGATCTCGGAAGCGATGCGGCGGTGGAACGATGGAGAAATTCACGATTCCAGAAGTTGTTGAAGGGTTTCCTCTCGAGACTCTAAATATAGGCAAAAGGAGGGCACTGGAGGAGGTGGGACCCACCCAGGTGGCCTCCTGGCGCGGCCTAGGCCCTGGTCACGCCAGCAGGTCGCCTGGGAGGCCCCTCGCCCCCCTGTGGCCCACCTTCGGTGATCCGGAAGCTTCTGTTTCACTGATTTTTTATATATTTTTTCTGGAATTTTTCGGGCTTCACAAAATTGGGTAAAAGCCCCTGCAAAATAGACATCAGCAGACAGAAACTGGCACTGGGTGCACTGAGTTAGTAGGTTAGTCCAAATATCTGTAAAATGATATAAAGGTGTGGCAAAACATATAACAATCTCACCCAAAATATCATGGAACAAGCAGAAATTATAGATATGTTTGGGACGTATCAACATCCCCAAGCTTAATTTCTGCTCGTCCTCGAGTAGATAAATGGTAACACAATAATTTCTGTGGTGACATGCTAACACACATATAAGAACTTCAAAGTAAAGCAAGTGAGATATGCAATTCAAGTGAAGACGATAATAAGCAAGAGTTTATATCTAGTATTGAATTTAGCAAAGTAAGAACATAAAGGTGCAAGAGCTCTCCCTGTCCGTGACTCGAATGTCTCCAAATGGTGTTTGCATGCAAGAAGTGGGAGATGGGTTGAGATCATAAAATATTTTTTAATTGAGAACTCAATCTACAAAATTTCACACTTAGTCTCCTTCGGAATCTTGTTTTGACTTATCCCCAGACCACTAGTCAGGCACAAGCCAAAATGATCCTCTCCCTTTCGACTTTGAGCACTCATGCAATGGATGAGCGTAAGCAAGATATGTTGGCACTTAGGATGGAAAATAGAATAATGATGGGGAAGGAAGACAAAAATGTGTGAAAGGCTCACATCAATGAGGACAACCATATGCGAGAGAAAGAAAAATGATAGATATGATATGAGGAGTAGGGATTTCCATGTAACGGGTGCACATATGAGCTAAGGTAAGCTCTCCAATGGAACTAGTGGGGGTGCATCCAACTTGTTTGCTCATGAAGACCTAGAGCTCATTTGAGGAGGCTCATCATTGGAATGTGCAAAACAAGTTCTATAGTGTAAGGGTCCCCACATAGTTATGCATGAATGATAATCTCTATGTAGTACCAATATAGCAATGGAGTACGAGTGTGGATCTTTCAAAAGGAATAGTGTTGCCCCCTTCTCTCTCTTTTTTTCTCCTTTTTTGTGGCCTCTTTGGCTCTTTCTTTTTATCTCTCATTTTTCCTCTTTGGGATCTTTTGTTTGTCCCCTTTGGGATCTTTTCCTCACTTAAGGGAAACACTCTATGTTTTACATGAATAAAAAGAAGACCATCACACTTTATAAGAAGTACTCAACATAAAGACAAGTGAAAACTATCATGATGTATGCAAATGTATGCCTCTGCCAGTGTAGCAGGATATGCAATGATACTAGCGCGTCATGTAGCAGTAATAAGGGCAAGGCCCAACTAGCATGCGGCTCTACGATCAAGCAAAAGCATGTATGACATGAAGATCAAGTCATGAGATGGTGGATGTTGCATGGCAATGTACCTCGGAAAGGCTATGGAAATACCGTAGTAGGTAGGTATGGTGGCTATTTTGCGGAAAGATATAATGAGGCTTATGTATGACAGAGTGTATCATGTCATGGGTTTGGATGCACTGGCGGAGTTTGCACCAACTCTCAATGTGAGAAAGGGCAATGCACGGTACCGAAGAGGCTAGAAAAATATGGATGGTGGAAGTGCCAATAATCAATTACTCACATTAGTCTGAAGAACTCATACACTTGTCATCGATAACTCTTTATCTAGTTAGGAAATTCACAAAGAGACAAGTACCCCGAGGAGGAGTGTTTAGGGGTTTGGTTATCCTTGTGCATCCTCGACTCATGGTAACGTGAGGGTACTCTATATATTCCAACCCCTCCAGAGGCTAGCGATCAATTTAGTAGCTAGAGTTCTCAACTAATTTTTAGTTTTTGAAAAACACACGGCTTTCCAAAAATACAACACCTATCACTAATATGCTCAAGCTCTTGGCACCAATAGTCCAAACATTACTCAAATCAATACCTCAAAACTATTGCAAGTTACTACTATACTTAAATAGCAACCTCAATCACCTACTCATGCAAGACACACAACTCAGTGCAACGAGCTAACTCTCTAAACAAGATAAGCATGATAACTCAAGAGAGTTCCAGAAGCAACTTAAATAATAGCTCTTAAAAATATAAGCATGAAAACTAAGAGTTAAGCATGACAGTAGCTACGAAAAGACGAAGAACACACAAAAAGGATAAGCATGAAAACCTATGTTGTGTTCTAGAGTGGAGTGGAATGTGTCTCTCTCCCAAACAAGGTAGGCTAGGTTCCGACTTGTCATGAACATCAAGCAAAACTAAAACAAACTAAAAAGTAAAGAGCGGGACGCTCCAAGAATAGCACATATCATATGAAGTGATAAAAATATAGCATGGAGATGGACGAACTAATGATTGTTGATTGAGAAGGGGATGCACGGGGGCATCCCCAAGCTTAGACACTTAAGTCTCTTTGAATATTTCTTGGGATGCATGGGGGCATCCCCAAGCTTGAGCGCTTGACACTCATGTATCTTCTTTCATCATTTCCCATCGCATACTTGAAAACTACGTTTATACGGAACTCATCATAGTTTTCGTCCGAAACTGTGATACTTCCAAAGAGATTCTCCAGTTTGTACACGAAGTGCAACCAGTTTTTTCCGTAACCCTCTCAACTTTTTAGCACATCCTATGTGTGTGAAATTATGATAACATGCCAAGTTTCAACCTTTTCAGAGTTCATTTGTAGTGTTTTTCAATTTCAGGTCATTTAGCTCAAAAGATCATTAAATGCATGAAAAATAGAAAATGAAGTCACAAAAGGGTTGAAAATTGATTGCGTGGCTTTGAATGGTGCATACTGAATGCACAAAAATTCCGGAGTTAAAATATGTTAAAAAATAAAATCCCTTTGTAACAGATGAGTCTTCATCCGAAACCGTGATACTTCGAAAGAGATTGTCCAGTTTGT
The DNA here is from genome assembly GCF_904849725.1 of Hordeum vulgare subsp. vulgare. Lineage (NCBI taxonomy): Eukaryota > Viridiplantae > Streptophyta > Magnoliopsida > Poales > Poaceae > Hordeum > Hordeum vulgare. Next base: position 66,915,935 of record NC_058524.1, read on the forward strand.
ACACGAAGTGTATCGAGTTTTTGTCGTAACCCTCTCTACTTTTTAGTACGTGCTATCCATGTGAAATTATCATACCATGCCAAGTTTCAACCGTTTCAGAGTTTATTTGCAGTGCTTTTTAATTTCAGGGTCACTTAGCTCAAAAAAATCATTAAATGCATGAAAAATAGAAAATGAAGTCATAAAAGGGTTGAAAATTGATTACGTGCCTTTGAATGGTGCATACTGAATGCTTAAAAAGTTTGGATGTTAAATATGTTAAAAAATGAAATCCTTTTGTAACACATGAGTTTTCGTCCGAAACCGTAATACTTCGAAAGAGATTGTCCAGTTTGTACACGAAGTGCATCCAGTTTTTGTCGTAATCCTCTCAACTTTTTAGCACATGTTATGTGTGAAATTATGATACCATGCCAAGTTTCAACGTTTTCAAAGTTTATTTGCGGTGCTTTTCAATTTCAGGGTCATTTAGCTCAAAACAATCATTAAATGCATGAAAAACAGAAAATGAAGTCAGAAAAGGGTTGAAAATTGATTACGTGGCTTTGAATGGTGCATACTCAACGCATAAAAAGTCTGGAGTTAAAATATGTTAAAAAATGAAATCTCTTTGTAATAGATGAGTTTTTATCCGAAACCGTGATAGTTCGAAAGAGATTGTCCACTTTGTACTCGAAGTGCATCGAGTTTTTGCCGTAACCCTCTCAACCTTTTGGCACATGCTATATGGGTGAAATTATGATACCATGCCCAGTTTCAACATTTTCATAATTCATTTGTAGTACTTTTCAATTTCAGGGTCATTTAGTAAAAAAATCATTAAATGCATGAAAAATAGAAAATAAAGTCACAAAAGGGTTAAAAGTTTATTACATGGCTTTGAATGGTGCATACTGAATGCACAAAAAGTCTGGAGTTAAAATATGTTAAAAATAGTAGAAAAATAATTTCCATAAAGTATTTTTTGTTAAACATTTTAATAGCAAAAAAAATAAAAATACGCCCGCCTACTAAGACAACAACGGTGTGCATACGACTAGAAACCCATTTACACATGGGCTACGATGCAGGCACGCGTAGCAAGCGGGCCCAACAGGGCAGATATGAAATTTAGGCATTTAGTACGTGCTTTAGAGAGGAGCTCGGGACGATAGCCGCAGCGGGGCTTATAAACTGTTGTGAGCGGCCTTCGCCCGACAATGTGGGAGTAAACTTCCACCCAACCTCGGTTGTGCCACCATGCACCAACCCTTTATTCCCGGTTGGTGGCTCCAGCCGGGACTAATGGTGTCCTTTAGTCCCGGTTGAAGCCACCAACTGGGACTAAAGGGTGAAATTTCGCATGCGCAAATGGTGGGAGGCCAAGCCTTTAGTCCCGGTCAGAGCCTCCAACCAGCACTAAAGGGGGAACTTCGTCAGCCGAAAGGGCGGGATCCCTACCCTTTAGTCCCGGTTCGTGGCTCCAACCGGGACTAAAGGGGCCTTTAATCCCGGTTGGAGCGACGACCCGAAACTAAAGGGTTGGGATATATAACGTCCGTGGATCTCCCTTGCCAATCTTCCTCTCCACTCCGACGTCAAACCCACGCACAATGTTGCCATGATGATAGATCGCCGTCGTCTGCGCTCCCCCCAACCCCGATGTCGCCATCACCGGATCCTCTCATCTTTGACCCCGACGCCACCGTCACCGCTCCTCCGGCCCCGACCCAGCCGTGTGCCACTCGACCCCAGGGCCACTGGTCGGCCACCTCCATCGACTCCACTGCCTCCTCCCACAGTGAGCCATCGCTGCTCCTCTTGTCTCTATGTTCATCATCTTCGTGTGGTTTTTGCAGGATTCGCATATATCGCGTTACATCTAGTGTCCAATCTAGGATCATGGGGTTGGGATCAAAGTAATAGGAAACAATGTAGAACCCACCTTTGTTTACACATTAAATCCTTTTGAGGTTTCTTTGAGGTATGTGTGATCTTCAAAAATCAGATATGTGTTAGTAAGCAGCCCGAGAAATTAAGAAAATGAATAAATGCATAATTAAGTTCATGCAGTTGTGCAATAAGAAATGCAAAAATGCTAGAACTAATTTTGATGGAAAAATGCATCTCAACAATACTATACTCGACAAGCAAAAATAGAAATTAACAACATAATTAGAACTTTGAAAGTTGAAACATTATCAAACTAGAAACCGTCTCTCTCAAGTTTGTCGATCGCCATAAGTAACGATTTCATGTTATTGTGATGAGTATTCTATCATCAGAACAATTGTGACTCTTTTTTCAGTACACTGACAATTCTATTAAGTGTATTTCAATGTAGTGGAGCTACTATTTCATTTTTTGGTGAAAAGTTTATTAAATAGTAGGACTTTAAATAGTTGTAGAAATTATTCTCGACATCAACGATGCCCGTCACGCATCCTGGTCGTCCACTCGGTGGCGACAACCTGCTTGAGAGGCGCCATGTCCGGGATTGGTCTCCGTCGGGCTGGCACTAGCAGGTGCTACCTTCCCGGGTGCGCATCTTGGTGAGGAACCGGGTTTCCGTCGTCGACCTAGAGCTTCTTTGTTGGCGGTCGCGTGGGCCACTTTTGGTGCGGAGGCAGCCGGCCCCCGAGGAGGAGATACGTCGCCGTGTCAGGGAGGAGGACGAGAACGTCCGGTGCTACTTGGTTGCGTTGGACACCAAGTTCTCCCATACCTAGCAGGTTCTTCACGGATCTCACCCCGAGCTATGATCCTATGATGGTACCTTCTCTGTAGGTGACCATCGCCCCCGCATGAGTACAGCGGCAACTCTTTGGGGGATCAGTTTGATCAGGAACCACGAGTGAACTACATTATACTAGAGATGTATTCGAGATTATATTCGATAATATTCGAGATGTGTTAAGTTGATTATTGGTTGTAACTGAAAGAGAACCTTTTGCCTCTTGAGATTTATTGCAGGACAAGCGCTTTTGACTTTGTTGCTAGAAAACATTAAGCTTCTTAGTGTTGGTAGGTCCATCATTGCATGATTTTTGTTTTTTGTTGTTGTAGCCTTTAGGATAGGTTTTTATTTGTCCAATGTTTGTGATTTTTAATCTTATATAGAATCATGAACACAGGAAATGGCGTGGTTCGACGACGATAGGATCCTTGCGTGCCATTTGTGCTGGGATGACAGGGGTATATGCGACCGTTATCCTCACCTAGACAATGATACATCCTTCACCGTCAAGCTGACGGATGACTTCCCGATTATTACGGTATGTAAAGACGGCATGTATTTTTTGTTAGTGAAGTATGATGTGTGCTTTTTTATTTTAATTAACCTTTAATTTTATTTTGTACAATTTGACTAGTGAGTTCCCTGCCATGCAAGATTTTTTGTCTTGGACAAGTTTCATTTTAAAGAGAAGGACAGTACAGAGCCTAAGATAGCTCACCTAAGAATAGAACATTTCACTTTTGTTGTCAAGGTAAAAAATGATGAAGATCACACATATTTTGATTGTTCTAATTGGAGAGCATTTTGCAAGGCATATGGGTTGAATGAGGACATGAACATTACCTTCGATCTTGCTAATGCCGATGTTCATTATAATAATATAGAAATTTGGGTGCATGCGGAGGATGACTTGATTCCAGTTCTACCTCCAGGTGTGTTTTGTCAACAGATTTGTTAGGTAATATATAGTGATTATTGAAAAGTATCTCGTACTTATCCCGATTAAATTAATTTATTTTCAACTATTAGCTTATTTCCGTGCTACAAGAACTACACGGGAGATAATAGATCGAACCTACTACAGTTATGGCTCTGAGCTTACTTGGTTGGAGAAAAATTATCTCACCTCATTTATTCATGATGTTGACTATGATGCTAAAAATTACATGACTGGCAATGTTTATCATGGATATGTGCGAGTAGTGCACCAGTTGAGCCCTTATAACATCAGTTCACACAACTTTGTATGATTGTTTTTACCATTGTGTCACTAATCCATCTTTTTATACATTGTTCTTAATCAAAACTAGTTTTCTAACTATATTATTATTACTAATGTTCTTCAACAGGTACTCCCTCCAGAGACCGTGCCTAAATGGATGTTTACCACTGGTGATTTGCAAATGGTTAGTTTACGGCCAACCCCAATTAATTACCGTGGTAAATACATGATATCTCAAAGTGAAGACACTCCGAAAATAAAAGAATGGAGAAATGCAATACAAACATCCATGATACCATTTGGAGAGGGATACTTGCGCATTCCACAAGTTGGAGATAGGTTGATGTGTGTTCTTCAATACGGTGATGTCGGAGTTCGCCTCTATTATGATTTTTTTACCTAGGAGAGAGCAATAGTTAGTGTTTCAACCTTGTGATAACTTGGTCATTTTCTACTATGATAACAACCAAACTGATGAGGAGTTCATCGTTTTTATGCTATTTTACCTAGAATGACGAAGATCTTTTTAACTAGTATGTACAATGATGAGGAGTAATACGATGTCGTGTAATGCTTTCTTCATTGCTATATGTACGTACTGCTAGCGTCTAGTTGACACCGACCGAAAACACCAACAAGCATAAGGAACCAAAGATGACAGACATAAAAAGAAAAGGGGAAACACAATATAAAACCCCTAAACCCTCCAAAAACCTCTAAACCCCTCTTTAAAAAAGCAGCCTCGGCAGTTGCTGACGCGTGGCCGCCTTTTAGTCCCGGTTGGTGTCACCAACCGGGACTAGAGGACCCCGCCCCCTGGCGCCCTAAAGAGGCCACGTGGAGCACTGTTAGGCTCGGTTCGTAACACAACCGAGACTAAAAGTTTTGACCTTTTGCCCCGGTTGGAAAATCAGGAGTAAAGGCCCTTTGGAACCGGGAATGAAGCCCTGTTTTCGACTAGTGATTGGTGAATACACTTTCATTGTTTCAAATTTACATGCTACAACATGCTTAAATAAAAAACATGCAAGAAGTCATTTGACATAGAATCATCACCAAGATTAGAGATCATATCAAAATGATTAAACATTGGCACAGTTATTTTGAAAAAAAATGACGCAAATTTGATTTATTCTCTGATTCGCGTGGTTCTTTCTCATTAACAGTTAATTCAATGGGTTCACTCAACATAGTTGATATTTTAGTTATTTGATCACATGGCAAAGTCAAATCATGAACATTGTCCTCTAAAATAGGTGGTGTGACCAAAGTAATGGGTAGCTCATCACACGGTACATTGCAATTGACAAGGCATTCATCATACTCATGTGGAGGTGGAAGATAAGTACCTTTGTCATTACCTCTTATGATCAACTCAGATGATGTAGGCACTCTCGATGGCAACGTGTCACATGGTGAACGTGATGTAGCCCTCACAACAATTGATGTGGTTGTCATCGTATGCCCAGTAGTTGAAGGAACAACCATATCAACTCTTGGAATATGCACCTTGCGCTCGTTCTCCTTGTGGGCAACACGTCATTTTATTTTATGTTCAGCTTTACAAGTAAGACGAAACAAACGATCCATAGGATAACACTTTTCATGAATTAGTATCTCCTGAATATCATGGTTTAATTATCCCCAAAATCTATCCATAAAATCTTCTTCACTTTCTTCTAATGAGGAATGCAACAAGGTTGTTTGTAAATTATCATAATATTTTGTAATGGTGTCATTACCTTGCTTAAATGTTGTAACTTTTTAATCACGTCATGAGTATAATAAGCAGGAACGAATATGTGTCTCATAGCAAGTTTCAAATCATCCCAAGTAGTAGGTATGTAATCAGGGTGTAACCCACAATATCCGCTCCACCAAACTGAAGCATAACCAGTGAAAGAACCAACCGCGACCTTAACTTTCTTATGTTCAGCAAAATTATGAGAAGCAAATATATCATTTATTTCAAATTCCAATTCAATATATAAAGCAGGCCTAAAACGACCATTAAATGGTGGTATAGAAACATTAACCTGATCATGTGCATTTGAATCTCTATGCACCTCTTGTAACAGTTGTTTTGGTGGAATGTCTCCCACGATCGAAGAAGCCCGTGAATTGACAACTCTAGATCCTGTCATGACTAGTAGAAAAAAAATCCAAGAATATTTTTCCTATGAACTACTGGGATGTGGTGGTAAAACGCTCATAGGAAAGCAAATATCAATGTCTTACAAATTCTTACCATGGAGCAGGCGGTGACCGGCAACTGACGGTGTCAACATCTCTAAAGATTGAGTAAAGCGATTACCAGATAAATGTATGTATACACATTGTAGAAATATGTGGAGCTTGGACAGGTTAATATATGGTAGCAAAAGATTAGCAATAATCAATCTAGAGATGCAATGTTGAATAAACGCTCAACGATGGTACTGTGCTGGTCCTAGGCTAGACTGTAATAGAGACGCGATCCTAGAACATTAACGGAGTCACGGCACATCACAAGTATGAGCAACGGATGATATGAAGTAGCTCTAAATAGCAAGATATAAGTGAAGATCACAATGACAGTAAAGATAATGATGATAAATGACCTCTAAGCATGATATACCAAAACTCTCTCTGCAACTTTTCTCCGGAAAATATTATGTTAAATTTTTGATATTTTTTCTCAAGTTTTCCACTGACCCAAGCTTATCAATGCAAAACAGAATCACTCAATTCCAATTTCGTATGAGGAGTCAAAATATTCGGGAGCGGACCTGAATTTTTTTGACAAACTATGTTCGCGACCTTTGAAGGGCAAAAGGTCCGATTTAGAAGCCGATTTGGAGGCGACAATAATGAACTTTCTTGATGCGGCTCATCGATATCTCAAATTTGAGTACTTGTGGAGCCAAAACGGACTTCGTATGACAAAGATACACCTATTTTACTGAACAATGTATAAAAGAGTTTCCAATCCAAATTCAGATACGGGATTAAGACTAGATAGATCCGAAATTTGTTTTTTTTTCTCTTTCTTTTTCTCTCACTTTTTTTTACGTTTTCCTTCTCTTTTTTTATCTTACTTTTTTCCTTCTCTCCAACAGACGACAAAGATAGATGGGAACTCGTGCTGGCAATTGATGGATAGTGGTGGGCGACAATGAAAGGGATGACGGTGCAACGGTGGTGTGACCAATGTGAATAGAACTCCAACTCTAAAGGACTAGACACTAAGACCACCAACTCGACACGACGATGCAACCGATCATTCAACTATACAAGCATTGAAAAGAAAATTGTAATGGCTCAGACTGGCTTGGACAAATGATGTACAGATCTAACTTTTTTGTGTGGCTTTTTCTTGGGCAATAGGTAAGAAAAATAAACCTAATCTAGGGATAACTGGAAATTCTCATCGAGCAACCTGATAATTGACACCACTTGATAGAGGCGAGGATGTCCCGATCTTTCGATGAGATGGTGGCTATCGATTTGGTGAAGACGACTTTGACGATCCGACTACAAATAGGCATGACGTTGTGCCTTAGCAATCGCTAAACCAACTCCAAGAGGTTATTGACCACGCCGGAGCACGATCAACCTGACCACGAAGGTCTCTTCCTGCTAGCAATCGAAGAACAAGAAAGAATATGATAAAAGCAATCTGAATATTGTGAATATTTATGAAGTATTGATAAGGGTGGGGATCCAAAAGCGGTCTTGGTCTGGTTGTTGGACACAAACGAAGTACACGAAGTTGCAATGGCTAACTTTTAACTAAACAAATCACAATCAAAAAGCTACTAGATTTATCTACTTATATATGAGCAAGGGGTGGCGGCCAAGGAGGTGGGAGGACGTCCCAAGGCAGCCTAAACTAACCCTAGGTTGTACAAGGCCTATGGGCCCAAGTGGAGATGATGCAACATCTTTAGACTTGTAGTTTGACTCGGATTCTAGTGCAACGTCAGATTGTTTCGTCAATATCTCCATGCTCCGAATGAATTTTAAGGTGATTCCAATTGGGCTGAAAAGCACATAAAATCTACTTTCCAACAAAAAAAGAATCACCCAATTCGGATTCCGTATGAAAAAAGTATTGACGTTTTGAGACAGGTATGTCTGTGCAGTCCGAATCAGAGTCCACAACGTGAGAGACTTGGACTTCATTTTTTCTTGGGTTAAAATTGACGTGAGAGAACTTCTTAAACAACAAATAATCATTTCCTTTGAAGTGAGATGACTTCTTGAATAACACCTAATCATTTTTTTATGTAAGAGGACTTCTTAAACAATACATAATCATTTTCTTTTTCTTTATCTTTATACGTGGTTCGTGCAAACGTTCGACAATTCTGCATTTAGAATGAAGGAAAATAGGTGAAATATTTTTGTTTCGAATTACATAAATAAATTATTAAAAAATCATTTTACAAATATGTAAATATGATATATTTTTAATAGCATCCAAGGTAGTCATGTACCCATGTCCTCTTCGCCGCGCCTTCTGCCTGATAGTAACAATCAAGTGTACAATGTGACACTTCACCGTAAAAAAAGATCAGATAAGTTTTGCGAAAGGTACGCCTTAACCAGCGATTTCGCCGACGTCTCGTATTGTATCAATCCGACGGGTTCTCTTCGATTTCTGCACGGAAGTCGGAGCGGACTCGTCGTGTGAAGCATGGGCTCGCGTGAATTTTGATGGATCGCAGCTTGGCGGTCAACTTGAGGGCCGAAAACGAGGCGCGTTCGTTTCAGCTTTGGGATGTCCGTGAAGCATTTCGGTTTCGGTTATTACACTACTCGTATTTGTCTCCTCTCCCGAGCTTCTCTTCTCCCCTGCTCACCTACCGATCTCGCCTTCCCAAAATTTCCAGATCAAGGCAAGCAGAGCCATGGCGAACCTCCTCTCCTCTGCTCCGTCCCGCGCGACGCTCCCGGACTGCTTCGTCTTCCCGCCCGATCAGCGCCCGCCGGCCTCCTCTCAGGCTGTCTCCCTCCCGGTCATCGACCTCTCTCGCGGCCGCGACGAGGTCCGCCGCGCCGTACTCGACGCCGGCAGGGAGCTCGGGTTCTTCCAGGCCAGTACTCTCCAAACTCACGGCCCCCCTTCCAATTAGGCACTTCATCTCTCGATATTCGTGGTCAGAGCACCTGACCGCCGCGCGGCGATGAGTGCAGGTGGTCAACCACGGCGTCTCCGCGGAGGCGATACGAGACATGGAAGCGGCGTGCGAGGAGTTCTTCCGGCTCCCTGCGGAGGAGAAGGCGGCCTTCTACTCGGAGGACACGGGCAAGCCCAACCGGCTCTTCTCCAGCACCACGTACGAGCTCGGCTGCGAGAAGTACTGGCGGGACTGCCTCCGCCTCGCTTGCGGCTCGCCCGTCGGCGACACCAAGAACAACTGGCCCGACAAGCCCCAAAAGCTCCGGTAAATTAACGATGGCAACTCAATCATATGATACGATACGTACCCGATTTTATTCTGTTTCTTGATTTGACTCATCTTGGCGTTGATTGATTTCTCGAGCGCGCTGCAGCGAGGTAGTGGAGAAGTTCGTGGAGCCGACGAGAGGCGTGGGGATGGAGCTGCTGCGGCTGCTGTGCGAGGGCATGGGGCTCCGACCAGACTACTTCGAAGGGGACCTCACCGGCGGCGACGTGATCATCAACGTTAACCACTACCCGCCGTGCCCTGCCCCGGGCCTGACGCTCGGCCTGCCGCCCCACTGCGACCGGAACCTCATCACTCTCCTGCTCCAGAGCACCGTGCCCGGCCTCCAGGTCTCCTACAAGGGCGACTGGATCAACGTCGAGTCCGTGCCCAACGCCTTCGTCGTCAACTTCGGCCACCTGCTCGAGGCATCCATCCATTCATCATCACTTCCCCCTTTGCCTCAAATTGCTCAGTTTTCAATGTGGGGTCGTCGATCGATCGACACAAATCATCACCAGGTTGGTTGATAGTTCATTGCTTGCCGTTGATGATGCAGATTGCGACCAACGGGTTTTTGAAGAGCATCGAGCACCGGGCGATGACCAACGCGGCGCTGGCACGAACCTCGGTGGCGACCTTCATCATGCCGGCCGCGGACATCCCCATCGGCCCCGCGGAGGAGCTCGTCTGCGAGGGCAACCCGCCGCGCTACCGCACAGTCACTTTCGACGAGTTCATGCGCGTGTACAAGACCGTCGGCGCGCGGAGGGAGAGCGTGGAGAAGGCCTTCAAGCTTTAGCACTCAGTTCACCCGTATTTGATTTGGATGTCAGTTGCAGATATAGCTGTTGGGAAATAATAATGCATACTTTCTTGGTCCGATGAAGATTGTACGTTTGACTTTAAAAACAATTCATAAAAAAGTATATTTTTATTTTCTCAATGCAATTTAAAGTAGAAAACGTGTTTTTCTCTCAACACACAGTAATCAAGATCAATAATATTTTACACAGTCTTTTTAATTTCTTCATGCACTTAACTCATTGGGATTGAATAATTAAAGAGAACGGAGATGATGAGTTACACCTTTTTAATGTATTTTTAGTCCACTTTATAATTTATCCTAAAATGTTTATATGTATATTTTTTATCGGACGGAAGGGGTATACTGATGGTGATGGATAGATGGGAGTAACAAACACAAGTAGCTGATGATTGTGAGGCGGAAATCACGTTCTCATATATCAGTGCTGCTTGATTCGAGAATATATGTTTAATGTGGACGTGTTTGGTTGTCATCTTACTTAGTGCCACCACATCCTGTCCGAGCAAAAATAAGCAACAAGTCAGTTGAGAAATAAAACATATGATCAATTGTATGGGAGGGATGACTCTCAGAAGATGCCTGTTGTGGAAAAAGTGTCATCCCAAGACACCCCTTTATTTTGTATACTAGATAATGTTCCGCGCGTTGCTGCGGGAAACATGATAAGCAGATGCACAAATAGATGTTAAAAAAATATTGCTAAAAAATATTAGGATAGCTCTTGTTTTGTATTTTAAGAAATAACTCATATGAAACATCTCGACAAAAGATGTGTAAAAAAACTGAATTATGATCTATAGTATAACTCTAAAATATATACGGCTTATGCCCATAATGAAAAATTAGTGAAACAATGTGTAGATTAATGCACACACATTATAACTTATGACTACATGCATGACTTGATGATGTGGCATGGTTATATGAGTAAAAATAAGTATTTGTGACTAAATGCATGCCTTGATGATGTGGCATGATTGCATGAGAAGGAAAAATAGGTAGTGGGTTGCAACTATTTAAGAATAGAAGATAAGTGGGTCTGCCACATTGCAATGGACTAGGGAATCATTTGAGCTCTTCATTTGTCTCTCTTTACTTTTACTCTACAACACGTTATCAACACATAGTCTCTATCGACGAAGCAATCGGCCTAAGACGACGGCGGATCCGCACATGCATGGATCCGGCAAGAAGAAAGGGTCGGGCTTTTGCCTACCCCACGACGGCCACACGGATCTGGTCCCCCTCATTCCCCAGCCCCCTGCCCAGGCCAACACCGGTTGCCGCCGAACCCAAGGAGACCACCACCCCTCTTGGTGTTTCATGCAGCGAGCAGCAGTGCCGCGGCGTTGCGCATCCAGGATTCGCCCCGACCATGGCCAAGTTGTCCTCCTCCTCCTCCTCAGTCGAATCCACCCCCACAGGGCCTGCTTGGTATTATATATACAATGACCGCTAACAATGTACCTTGTGGTTACTAGGATTTGATTTTTATGGGATACTCCCTTTGTTCTTAAATATAAGTCTTTTTAGAGTTTCTATTAAAGGACTACATACGGATGTATATAAACATATTTTAGAATATGGATTCATTCATTTTGCTCCGTATGTAGTCTCCTAGTAAAATCTCTAAAAAGACTTATATTTAGAAACGGAGGGAGTACTTTGCATGGAGGATCTTACATATTTGTTCTTACAAACCATAACATATTTGTTCTTACATCTTTACTTTAGACCGGGTGTCATCCTCCTTTTAAAAAATACAAAACCATAATTTAGAAATGTGAGGAAAAGAGAAAATATGTTACCACAAATTATAGACATATCTTGTAGGTACTTTTAAATGCTGTAAAAACCATGTGTGGGGGCCAAATGCCACTTCTCTCTTGAATCCAACTAAAGATCATGTGATTGGTTCATCTATGCTTCAATTAAAGAGCATAAAGTATTGGACCGATGGAGTATACTCATATTTCAGAATAAATAATTGCAGACATATTTAATGATTTTGGATAAGTGGGATTAATGATTAATTTCATCAATTGAGTATTAACTCTCTCCCTCCCTCTCCACGCACGTGCGTGTGTGCGTGTCTCCATGCATGTCAGTATGTAACATTTAATTTAACCACCACGATGGTTGAGTAGATGCGTCAGCACCATCTTTAATTGCATAACCACATGTTTTGAGGTCGTTTATTTTTAATCCAACCAAACCAAACCATGTATCCACTTCTAACAAATAAACTAGTAGTACACATCAAATCAACAACTTAAGAAACAACTGATGCTGAATAGACATGATGCGGAAACACTCTCATAAAAAATGTTCCGACATACACAAGGTCACATGAATCTTACATAATAAGAAAGTGTGGAAACTGGCCAACTGAAATGAAATTTTGATGCAAAGAAAAGGCATGCACAAAATTGCTTGCAACCTAAATTGAACTTTGTTGTATAAAGATGCTAACACTAAGTCATAACGTATTTGTTCTTTGCATCTTTACTTTATCTAACTAAAAAATATATTGACAATGGCATAATTTACAAATGAGAGGAAAAGAGAAAATCCACTATCTTAAATTATAGACATGTCTTTGTAGGTACTATGAAATGTTATAAAAAAACATGTATATGGGCTAAATGTCACTTCTTTCTTGAAACCACCTGAACATTTATGATTGGTTCATCTATGTTTCAAAATTAAAGGGCATCAAGTATTAGACCGATGCATTCTACGAGTATTTAACCAAAAAATGTCACACACATGTTTTGAGATTTTGGATAAGCAAATGTGAATCATATGTTTAATATTAAATTAGTCAATTAGGATTAAAGATAAATTTTCTCTATTATGGTATTGGATAAGCATGGAAGGTACAGGAAAAGATAAAGTTGTTTATAGACCATTTCATGAATGTGGAGCCTAATAGTATCCCATCTTACAATTGATGAGCACAAAGGTGACTTGTTCAACCATGACATGTGGTTTGTTGTGCCCTCATGCATTTTGTACCATGTTTTTGAGATGAACTATTGATGCAAACAATCATGATAAAGTGATAAACCCATGATTGACATTAGACCATCAAGAATGGCATGTGTATACTACACACAATGGGACTCGATCATTGCACAACTCTAATGTTGGAACATGTGATGTTCTTATATCCAATATGATGATCATCGGTACAATATCTACGCATGTTTGAAGAATATATATATATATATATATATATATATATATATATATATATATATATATATATATATATATATATATATATATATATGAAAAATAAGGGTACATTCATAGCTGATCATTTAAACTGGACATTCAACATACCCATTTAGAAAGGAATAGTTTTTAGTAATTCCACGTAGCGTGTGATGTAAACCTGCAACACGAAGTTATCGTCTATGGATGACCATGAGATCTTTGCAAGAGAGGCGGAGTGGATGTCTTAAATGAACAACCAAAATAAACTTACTAAAACATAATATATATGAGGAACAAAAGCAACTAGTACTTACCTAAATATTCCAGAGTCCGTTCAAGTACAGACCATGAAAATATATGCAACTACTAACAACAAAAACTTCACACTATCAAAACAATAAATAATCAATCTGTTGTTTTACTACCTCATGGTCACATGATATATCAGTTACATTTGATATCATACACAAAACATGTAAGAATGGGAGAAACATGTGGTAATAAGCTATATACTCCTTCTCCAAAGACAAAGTCAATAATTTCTAGGTAATTCGAGATTGTGCAATTCCATATGGGGAGACTACTAAGTCTACCTACATAAAAAGTAGTTGTTTTATGAATATAGATTAGAGCCATTTTTCTTGATCCACCAACGTATGCACATTTGGGCATTTTCTAAACCTAGCTAAAAAAACTTTGTTTTGAGAATAAGAGCTTGAATATGTGAGTACCATGATATATGCGCATGATCATAGAGTGAAAATTCATCACACCCAACAACACACCGTAAATTACATAAGATGGATCACAATCATGTAGGGCAACTCATATGATCTTTGTATTGAAGAACATGGGAGAGAGATTGTCATCTAGCTATTGTTATGGATCCATGGTTCAAGAAAGACTACTCACACCTAGTCATGGTGGCACTGAGATCAATGAAAATGGATCTTGAGATGGATTCCCCTTCAACACAATACCAGAAAAGGCCTCTAGGTTAGATCATGTGGAACAAAAGGTGGCGACAGGGTAAAATAACCTTAAATGCTTTCACGGTTTTGTGAGCAATATAAAGGCAAGGGCATCGAGCGGTGGTCGAGCAGAGGTTTGTGGGCCCCATGCGGACAAGCCCTGGGGTGCATGTCCAAGCCACATGGTAGTCGTGCCCCTCGCTTCATCCTGATATGAAACTTCACGATTCTTCTTTCTGATTTGTGTGTTCCCCAAAAGGTGTGATTTTTTAGGAAGTTCAAAAATATCAACTAGCACTGGGCATTGAATTAAAAAGTTAGTCCAATAAAATTGGATGCAAATGATATATAATTATGATATAAATCTAGCATAAAATAATACAAAATTGTAGATACGATTGAGACCGATCAAGCCGTTATTTGATGCATTATGCGTCCAATAGATGGCAAGATGCGTTGCTCGGTTGGGCTGGCCCATGCAACAATGTAATGTAGTGTGTGAGCATTAGTTTTTGTTTTCCTTCCTCTAATATTTTAGTGCAAATATTTTCTAAAATTTAGATTTTTTTAGAACAAACTACATTTTTAAGTTTCGCAAACATTTTTTTAAAGCACAAACATTATCAAGAAAATAGATTTAAGCACAATCATTTTGATGGTTTTAAGAACATTTTATGAAAACATGGAAAATTGAAGTGCAGCCATATTCGAAATCCCGTGAACATTTTTTGAAAACATGAGCAATTTTTAAAAGTTTTGGAGACCTTTTTTGAAAACACAAATATTTTTAAAATTTCAAAAATATTTTCATCTGGGAAAGGGGGCTGGAAGCAAGAAGGTGGGTAGTTTATCTAGGATGGATACATCTTAAAGAATAACAAGGAAAAAAGGGGGGAAATGGACCAGAACCTTTTATAAGGTTCCCAAGATCATTAAAAATCGGCAAACCCTATTTGGCGCTGCAGGCGCCGGTTATAGCGCAATTTTCCTAATCGGCGCCTGCAGCCGCGTGCGATGAGGATTCGATCCTACTATCTCTTGGACAGTCGCACGATGCAATAACCATTCGACCATCGACCATCAGTTGTTCAACTATTGCTTCTTCCCCCTTTTCTACTAGCATGTCTTTTATTTTTACCATTGCTTTTTCATTTTATTTTTCATTTTTTATTTTTTTACTCGAAAGGGGTTTGTGCTGTTTTTACAAATTTTCTTTGTTCGTTTTTTCTTTTCTATTTGGAACATTTTTTTCTTTTTCAAATTCGATGAACTCTTTTTGGGATTTGATGAATTTTTCTTCAAAATATGTGAACTTTTCTCAAATGCAATGAACTTTTTTAAAAAGGATGAACTTTTATCGATTTGATGAAGTTTTAAAAAAACCAATGATTTTTTTTCTAAAATTGGAGAACGTTTTTCAATTTCGATGAATTTTGTTAAAAAGATAAACTTTTATAAAATTTGAATTATCTTTCAAAATCGATGAACATTTTTTAAAAAATGATGAACTTTTATGAAATAAGATGAACTTTTTAGAAAAATCAATGAATGTTTTTTGAATTTTAATAAACATTTTCTAAATTAGATGAACTTTTTACAAAAATGATGATTTTTTTAAATTCAATGAACTTTTTTGAAAATCAATGAATATTTTTTAATTCGATTGACCTTATAAAAATTGGATTAACTTTTTCAAAATCCTTAAAAAAAATTAAATACCAATTTTTTGATTTTTTTATAATTAAAATTAATGGTTGACTAATTAAATGATCAACCACGCATGACCAAAACAGTCCTCGAGCGAGCGAGGGAGCGATCGGACGGGAGCGAGCGATTAGGCGAGCAATACATAGACCGGCCCAAAGCCAAGCTGCTGCTGACGCGAGTTCCTGATCGGACGCGTGCAACGCTGATTAGGGACTTCCATAATTGCTAATTTTTGCTCGACGCTAACATGTGGACTATCTTCTAGAAACTTGTGGTCCCTCATTATGGCATGCAAATTGGAAAACGCAACTCTTTCAAACCTTAGCATGTTTTTACATAAGACATCGTTTTGCCAATTTTTTTGGTTTAGATAATCGTATCTCATTCGATCTCTTTCGTGCATTGGGCCATAGGTAATACGTGGTCTTCTCTTCTTTATTATAGCCCGAACAGCGACTGCCATTGCAGCTAGTGCTAAAAAACAACACCTCCCCTAGCCGTCCTTTTTCTTTTGTTCATCTTGTTGGCCATCTACAAATGATGCATACTATCAACAATATGAGTACCAAAAATGAATAACCATGGATCGAATCTAGGTAATACACACATAAGCAAAAACATGGGAAATCATGGACCTACACAACATCAAATATATAAAAAACATGGATTTACACAATAGCAGAAAACGTGGGGGCCTCGATATACCTTGTGAAAGGACGTGGATATCGCCTAGAGGGGGTGAATAGGTGCTTTAAAGTAATTACGGTTTAGGCTTGAACAAATGCGGAATAAAATTAACGTTTAATATGTCAAGCACAAAACCTAAAACAACTAGGCTCAACTACGTGCACCAACAACTTATGCTAAGCAAGATAAACAACTAAGTGATAGCAAGATATATGACAAGAAACAATATGGCTATCACAAAGTAAAGTGCATAAGTAAAGGGTTCGGGTAAGAGATAACCGAGGCACGTGGAGACGATGATGTATCCTGAAGTTCACACCCTTGCGGATGCTAATTTCCGTTGGAGCCGTGTGGAGGCACAATGCTCCCCAAGATGCCACTAAGGCCACCGTAATCTCCTCACGCCCTCGCACAATGCAAGATGCCGTGATTCCACTAAGGGACCCTTGAGGGCGGTCACTGAACCCGTACAAACAAGGTTGGAGCAATCTCCACAACTTAATTGGAGGCTCCCAACAACACCACGAAGCTTCACCACAATGGCATATGGCTTCGAGGTGACCACAAATGCTCGGGGCAATCTCCACAACTTAATTGGAGACCCCGACGCTTGCCCGGAGCTTTACACCACAATGATTGAGCTCCGAGGCACCACCAAGCTTCTAGGGGTACCAAGTACCCAAAGGTAATAAGCTTCTCAACTTCTCACTTCCACGTATCACCGTGGAGAACTCAAACCGATGCACCAAATGCAATGACAAGGGAACATGGAGTGCCCAAATCCCTCTCTCCCAAATCCCACCAAAGCAACTAATGCTAGGGAGGAAAATGAGAGGAAGAATGAAGAAAACACGAAGAACTCCAAGATCTAGACCCAATGGATGTTGGAAATATGCCCTAGAGGCAATAATAATTAGTTATTATTATATTTCTTTGTTCATGATAATCGTTTATTATCCATGCTATAATTGTATTGATTGGAAACACAATACTTGTGTGGATACATAGACAAAACACTGTCCCTAGTAAGCCTCTAGTTGACTAGCTTGTTGATCAAAGATGGTCAAGGTTTCCTGGCCATAGGCAAGTGTTGTCACTTGATAACAGGATCACATCATTAGGAGAATCATGTGATGGACTAGACCCAAACTAATAGACGTAGCATGTTGATCGTGTCATTTTGTTGCTACTGTTTTCTGCGTGTCAAGTATTTATTCCTATGACCATGAGATCATATAACTTACTAACACCGGAGGAATACTTTGTGTGTATCAAATGTCGCAACGTAACTGGGTGACTATAAAGATGCTCTACAGGTATCTTCGAAGGTGTTCGTTGAGTTAGTATGGATCGAGACTGGGATTTGTCACTCCGTATGACGGAGAGGTATCTCGGGGCCCACTCGGTAATACAACATCACACACAAGCCTTGCAAGCAATGTGACTTAGTGTAAGTTACGGGATCTTGTATTACGGAACGAGTAAAGAGACTTGTCGGTAAACGAGATTGAAATAGGTATGCGGATACTGACGATCGAATCTTGGGCAAGTAACATACCAAAGGACAAAGGGAATGACATACGGGATTATATGAATCCTTGGCACTGAGGTTCAAACGATAAGATCTTCGTAGAATATGTAGGATCCAATATGGGCATCCAGGTCCCGCTATTGGATATTGACCGAGGAGTCTCTCGGGTCATGTCTACATAGTTCTCGAACCCGCAGGGTCTGCACACTTAAGGTTCGACGTTGTTTTATGCGTATTTGAGTTATATGGTTGGTTACCGAATGTTGTTCGGAGTCCCGGATGAGATCCAGGATGTCACGACGAGCTCCGGAATGGTCCGGAGGTAAAGATTGATATATAGGAAGTCCTGTTTTGGTCACCGGAAAAGTTTCGGGCTCATCGGTAGTGTACCGGGAGTGCCGGGAGGGGTGCCGGGGACCATCGGGAGGGGTGTCACGCCCCAAGGGGTCTCATGGGCTATGGGAAGGGATAAACCAGCCCCTAGTGGGCTGGAATAAGTTCCCACTAAGGCCCATAAGGTTTGAGAAGGAAAAAACACAAGGTGGAAAGAGTTTCCAAGTGGGAAGGTGGAATCCTACTCCAAGTAGGATTGGAGTAGGACTCCTCCACCTCCAATTTCGGCCAAACCTTGAGGGTTTGAGGCTGCCTCTTCCCTCCCCCTCCCTCCTATATATACTAAGGTATTAGGGCTAATTTGAGACAACTTTTGCCACGGCTGCCCGACCACATACCTCCACGGTTTTACCTCTAGATCGCGTTTCTGCGGAGCTCGGGCGGAGCCCTGCTGAGATTAGATCACCACCAATCTCCGGAGCGCCGTCACGCTGCCGGAGAACTCATCTACCTCTCCGTCTCTCTTGCTGGATCAAGAAGGCCGAGATCATCGTCGAGCTGTACGTGTGCGGAACGCGGAGGTGCCGTCCGTTCGGTACTAGATCGTGGGACTGTTCGCGGGATAGTTCGCGGGGCGGATCGAGGGACGTGAGGACGTTCCACTACATCAACCGCGTTCACTAACGCTTCTGCTGTACGGTCTACAAGGGTACGTAGATCACTCATCCCCTCTCGTAGATGGACATCACCATGATAGGTCTTCGTGCGCGTAGGAAAATTTTTGTTTCCCATGCGACGTTCCCCAACAGTGGCATCATGAGCTAGGTTCATGCGTAGATGTCTTCTCGAGTAGAACACAAAAGTTTTTGTGGGCGGTGATGTGCGTTTTGCTGCCCTCCTTAGTCTTTTCTTGATTCCGCGGTATTGTTGGATTGAAGCGGCTTGGACCGACATTACTCGTACGCTTACGAGAGACTGGTTTCATCGCTACGAGTAACCCCGTTGCTCAAAGATGACTGACAAGTGTCGGTTTCTCCAACTTTAGTTGAATCGGATTTGACCGAGGAGGTCCTTGGATGAGGTTAAATAGCAACTCATATATCTCCGTTGTGGTGTTTGCGTAAGTAAGATGCGATCCTACTAGATACCCATGGTCACCACGTAAAACATGCAACAACAAAATTAGAGGACGTCTAACTTGTTTTTGCAGGGTATGCTTGTGATGTGATATGGCCAACGATGTGATGTGATATATTGGATGTATGAGATGATCATGTTGTAATAGATAATATCGACTTGCACGTCGATGGTACGGCAACCGGCAGGAGCCATAGGGTTGTCTTTATAACTAACGTTTGTGCTTGCAGATGCGTTTACTATTTTGCTAGGACGTAGCTTTAGTAGTAATAGCATGAGTAGCACGACAACCCCGATGGCAACACGTTGATGGAGATCATGATGATGGAGATCATGGTGTGACGCCGGTGACAAGAAGATCGTGCCGGTGCTTTGGTGATGAAGATCAAGAAGCACGTGATGATGGCCATATCATGTCACTTATGAATTGCATGTGATGTTAATCCTTTTATGCACCTTATCTTGCTTAGAACGACGGTAGCATTATGAGGTGATCTCTCACTAAAATTTCAAGACGAAATTGTGTTCTCCCCGACTGTGCACCGTTGCTACAGTTCTTTGTTTCGAGACACCACGTGATGATCGGGTGTGATAGACTCAACGTTCACATACAACGGGTGCAAAACAGATGCACACGCGGAACACTCGGGTTAAGCTTGACGAGCCTAGCATGTGCAGACATGGCCTCGGAACACATGAGACCGAAAGGTCGAGCATGAATTGTATAGTTGATATGATTAGCATAGAGATGCTTACCACTGAAACTATTCTCGACTCACGTGATGATCGGACTTGAGATAGTGGATTTGGATCATGTACCACTCAAATGACTAGAGAGATGTACTTTTTGAGTGGGAGTTCTTAAGTAATATGATTAATTGAACTAATTGTCATGAACATAGTCTAATGGTCTTTGCGAATTACGATGTAGCTTGCGCTATAGCTCTACTGTTTTTATATGTTCCTAGAGAAAATTTAGTTGAAAATTGAGAGTAGCAAACTTTGCAGACTGAGTCTGTAAAACCGAGGATTGTCCTCGTTGCTGCACAGAAGGCTTATGTCCTTAATGCACCACTCGGTGTGCTGCACCTCGAGCGTCGTCTGTGGATGCTGTGAACATCCGACATACATGTTTCTGATGACTACGCGATAGTTCAGTACAAAAATACTTAATGGCTTAGAAGCAAGGCACCGAAAACGTTGTAAAACATCACGGAACATAAGTGATGTTCTAAAGAGATGAAATTGTGATTTCATGCTTGTGCCCTTGTTAAGAGGTACGAGACCTCCGACAAGATTCTTTGTCCACAAAGCACAGGAGAAAAGGCTCAATCGTTGAGCATGTGCTCAGATTGTCTGAGTACGACAATCGCTTGAATCAAGTGGGAGTTAATCTTCCAGATGAGATAGTGATAGTTCTCCAAAGTCACTGCCACCAAGCCGTGAGAGCTTCGTGATGAACTATAAATTATCAAGGATACATACAATGATCCTTGAGCGATTCACGATGTTTGACACTGCGAAAGTAGAAATCAAGAAGGAGCATCAATACTTGATGGTTTGTAAAACCACTAAGTTTCAAGAAAGGCAAGGGCTAGAAGGGATACTTCGTGAAACGGCAAAACAATTGCTGCACTAATGAAGAGACCCAAGATTAAACCCAAACCCGAGACTAAGTGCTTCTGTAATGAGGGGAACAATCACTGAGGCGGAGCAACTCAAGATACTTGGTAGATAAGAAGGCTGGCAAAAGTCGAAAGAAGTGTATTTGATATACATGATGTTGATGTGTACTTTACTAGTACTCCTAGTAGCACGAGGGTATTGGATACCGGTTCGGTTGCTAAGTGATTAGTGACGCGAAATGAAAGCTACGGCATAAACGGAGACTAGCTAAAGGCGAGGTGACGATACGTGTTGGAAGTGTTCCCAAGATTGATATGATCAAACGTCGCACGCTCCCTCTACCATCGGGATTGGTGTTAAACCTAAATAATTGTTATTTGGTGCTTGCGTTAAGCATGAACATGATTGGATCGTGTTTATTGCAATACGATTATTCATTTAAAGAGAATAATGGTTACTCTATTTTCTTGAATAATCACCTTCAATGGTTTATTGAATCTCGATCGTAGTGTTACACATGTTCATGATATTGGTGCCAAAAGATACGAGTTGATGATGATAGTACCACTTACTTGTGGCACTGCCGCTTGAGCCATGTTAGTATAAATTGCATGAAGAGGCTCCATGCTGATGGATCTTTGTACTCACCTGATTTCGAATCACTAGTGACATGCGAATCATACCACATGAGCAAGGCCTTGTTTTCATTGAGATGAAATAAGATAGTAACTTGTTGGAAGTGATACATTTTGATGTATGCAGTCCAATGGGTGCTGAGGCACGCAGTGGATATCATTATGTTCTTACTTCACTGACGATTTGAGTTGATACAGGAGTATTTACTTAATGAATCACAAGTCTAAAATGTTGAAAAGTTCAATTCCGTTTCAGAGTGAAGTTCGTCGTAACAAGAGGATAAACTGTCTACGATATGATCATGGAAATGAATATCTGAGTTACGAGTTTTGGTACACAGTTAAGACAATGTGGAAATTGTTTCGCAGTTCATGCCACCTGGAACATCATAGTGTGATGATGTGTCTGAACGTCATAGCCACGCACTATTTGGTATGGTGCATACTATGATGTCTCTTATCAAATTACCACTATCGTTTATGGGTTATGCATTAGAGACAACCGCACTCACTTTAAATAGGGCACCGCGTATTTCTGTTGAGATGACACAGTATAGACTGAGGTTTAGAGAAATCTAAACTGTCGTTTCTTGAAAGTTTGGGGTTTCGACACTTATGTGAAAAAGTTTCAGTCTGATAAGCTCGAACCCAAAGCGGATAAATGCATCTTCATAGGATATCCAAAACAGTTGGGTACATCTCCTATCTCAGATCCGAAAGCAAAGTGTTTGTTTCTAGAAACGGATCCTTTCTCGAGGAAAGGTTTCTCTCGAAAGAATTGAGTGTGAGGGTAGTAGAACTTGATGAGGTTATTGAACCATCACTTCAACCAGTGTGTAGCAGGGCGCGGGAAGTTGTTCATGTGGCGCCTACACCAATTGAAGTGGAAGCTGATGATGATGATCATTGAGCTTCGAATCAAGTTACTACAAACCTCGTAGGTCGACAAGGTCGCGTACTGCTGCAGAGTAGTACGGTAACCCTGTCTTGGAGGTCATGTTGTTGAGCAACAGTGAACCTACAAGTTATGGAGAAAGCGATGGTGGGCCCAGATTCCGACAAATGGCTGGAAGCCATGAAATCCGAGAGAGGATCCATGTGTGAAAACAAAGTGTAGACTTTGGTAGAACTACTTGATGGTCATAGGACTATTGAGTAAAAATGGATCTTTAAAAGAAGACACACGATGATGGTGATAAGTCACTATTAAGAAAAGCTCGACTTGTCGCAAAGATGTTTTCGATAAGATCAAACAGTTGACTATGATGAGACTTTCTCACTCGTAGCGATGCTAAAAGTCTGTTAGAATTATGTTAGTTGTTGATGCATTATTTATGAAATATTGCACGTAGGATGTCAAAACATTGTTTTCTCGACGGTTTCCTTGAGCAAAAATTGTATGTGATACAACCAGAAGGTTTTGTCGATCCTAAAGATACTAGCAAGTATGCAAGCTCCAGTGATCCTTCAATGGACTGGTGCAAGCATCTCGGAGTTGGAATATACACTTTGATGAGATGATCAAAGATTTTGGGTTTGTACAAGGTTTATGAGAAACTTGTATTTCCAAAGAAGTGAGTGGGAGCACTATAGAATTTCTGATAGGTATATGTGGTTGACATATTGTGGATCAGAAGTAATGTAGAATTTCTGTAAAGCATATAAGGTTGTTTGAAAGGAGTTTTCAAAGGAATACCTGGATTGAGCTACTTGAACGTTGAGCATCAAAGATCTATGGAGATAGATCGAAAGTGCTTAATGGAAGTTTCGACAAGATACATGCCTTGACAAGTTTTTGAAGGAGTTCAAAATAGATCAGCAAAGAAGGTGTTCTTAGTTGCGTTGTAAGGTGTGAATTTGAGTAAGACTCAAAACCCGACCCCGGCAGAATAAAGAGAATAGACAAAGGTCGTCTTCTATGCCTTAGCCGTAGAATCTAAAGTATGCCATGCTGTGTACTGCACCTGATGTGTGCCTTGACTCAAAGTATGTTGAGAGGTACAGAGAGTGATCCATGATTGAATCACTAGCAGCGGTCAAAATTTATCCTTAGTAACTAATGGACTAAGGAATTTTTCTCGATTATGGAGGTGGTTAAAGAGTTCGTCATAAAGGGTTACGTCGATGCAAGCTTTGACACTAATCCGATTAACTATGAGTAGTGAAACGGATTCATATAATAGAGTAGATATTTGGAGCATTTCCGAATAGCACGTAGTAGCAGCATCTATAAGATGACATAAAGATTTTTAAAGAACGCACGGATCTAAAAGTTTCAGAACCGTTGACTAAAACCTCTCTCACGAGCAAGACGTGACCAGACCCCAGAACTATATGGGTGTTGGATTCGTTGGAATCACATGGTGATGTGAACTAGATTATTGACTCTAGTGCAAGTGGGAGACTATTGGAAATATGCCCTAGAGGCAATAATAATTAGTTATTATTATATTTCTTTGTTCATGATAATCGTTTATTATCCATGCTATAATTGTATTGATTGGAAA
Organism: Hordeum vulgare subsp. vulgare; assembly: GCF_904849725.1. Classification (NCBI taxonomy): domain Eukaryota; kingdom Viridiplantae; phylum Streptophyta; class Magnoliopsida; order Poales; family Poaceae; genus Hordeum; species Hordeum vulgare. The sequence goes on from NC_058524.1 coordinate 66,940,490, forward strand.
CACAATACTTGTGTGGATACATAGACAAAACACTGTCCCTAGTAAGCCTCTAGTTGACTAGCTTGTTGATCAAAGATGGTCAAGGTTTCCTGGCCATAGGCAAGTGTTGTCACTTGATAACGGGATCACATCATTAGGAGAATCATGTGACGGACTAGACCCAAACTAATAGACGTAGCATGTTGATCGTGTCATTTTGTTGCTACTGTTTTCTGTGTGTCAAGTATTTATTCCTATGACCATGAGATCATATAACTTACTAACACCGGAGGAATACTTTGTGTGTATCAAACGTCGCAACGTAACTGGGTGACTATAAAGATGCTCTACAGGTATCTCCGAAGGTGTTCGTTGAGTTAGTATGGATCGAAACTGGGATTTGTCACTCCGTATGACGGAGAGGTATCTCGGGGCCCACTCGGTAATACAACATCACACACAAGCCTTGCAAGCAATGTGACTTAGTGTAAGTTACGGGATCTTGTATTACGGAACGAGTAAAGAGACTTGTCGGTAAACGAGATTGAAATAGGTATGCGGATACTGACGATCGAATCTCGGGCAAGTAACATACCAAAGGACAAAGGGAATGACATACGGGATTATATGAATCCTTGGCACTGAGGTTCAAACGATAAGATCTTCGTAGAATATGTAGGATCCGATATGGGCATCCAGGTCCCGCTATTGGATATTGACGAGGAGTCTCTCGGGTCATGTCTACATAGTTCTCGAACCCGCAGGGTCTGCACACTTAAGGTTCGACGTTGTTTTATGCGTATTTGAGTTATATGGTTGGTTACCGAATGTTGTTCGGAGTCCCGGATGAGATCCAGGATGTCACGAGGAGCTCAAGGAATGGTCCGAAGGTAAAGATTGATATATAGGAAGTCCTGTTTTGGTCACCGGAAAAGTTTCGGGCTCATCGGTAGTGTACCGGGAGTGCCGGGAGGGGTGCCGGGGACCATCGGGAGGGGTGTCACGCCCCAAGGGGTCTCATGGGCTATGGGAAGGGATAAACCAGCCCCTAGTGGGCTGGAATAAGTTCCCACTAAGGCCCATAAGGTTTGAGAAGGAAAAAACACAAGGTGGAAAGAGTTTCCAAGTGGGAAGGTGGAATCCTACTCCAAGTAGGATTGGAGTAGGACTCCTCCACCTCCAATTTCGGCCAAACCTTGAGGGTTTGAGGCTGCCTCTTCCCTCCCCCTCCCTCCTATATATACTAAGGTATTAGGGCTAATTTGAGACAACTTTTGCCACGGCAGCCCGACCACATACCTCCACGGTTTTCCCTCTAGATCGCGTTTCTGCGGAGCTCGGGCGGAGCCCTGCTGAGATTAGATCACCACCAACCTCCGGAGCGCCGTCACGCTGCCGGAGAACTCATCTACCTCTCCATCTCTCTTGCTGGATCAAGAAGGCCGAGATCATCGTCGAGCTGTACGTGTGCGGAACGCGGAGGTGCCGTCTGTTCGGTACTAGATCGTGGGACTGTTCGCGGGATAGTTCGCGGGGCGGATCGAGGGACGTGAGGACGTTCCACTACATCAACCGCGTTCACTAACGCTTCTGCTGTACGGTCTACAAGGGTACGTAGATCACTCATCCCCTCTCGTAGATGGACATCACCATGATAGGTCTTCGTGCGCGTAGGAAAATTTTTGTTTCCCATGCGACGTTCCCCAACAATGGATTCCCCTCACTTAGAGGAGAAAGTGATTGGTGGAAATGTGGATCTAGATCTCCTCTCTCTTTTCCCTCAAGCTCGAAGAAGGTCAACAATGGGGGGAGAACACAAGCTAAAGAGATAAGGTTCAATGGGGAAGAAGACCCCCTTTTATAGGTGGGGAAAAATCCAACCGTTAAGCCTCACAACCCGCACAGAACGGTACTACCGCTCATGGGAGCGGTACTACTGCTCGATAGGTTCACCAACCATGCTCAGGCCAAAAAGGATGCAAAAAACAGTCAGACGGAGCGGTACTACCGCTCCTGGAGAGGTACTACCGCTAGGGAGCGGTAGTAAAAAATTACTACCGCTCCGGGGGCGGTACTACCTCTCCGGGGACGGTACTACCGCTACAGGAGCGGTACTACCGTTGGCACCACGAGCGATACTACCGCTCGATACTGAACTGCTGTAACTTTCGCATACGGATTCCGAATTCAACGAAACCAAGTTTGTTGGAAAGCTAACGACATGGGCTAATACAATCTTGATATAAATATAAATAAGAATCAAGTGAGAAAAGTCCCATAAGAGAATGGTGAGAACACTTCTCCGAATAAGACCGGTAAAAACTCCCAACATCGAAAACATCATAGAAGATGCATATGGACTCCATTTTCGATGAACTCGAGCGTGTCATGAAGATGACCATAAGATATAAAACTCACAAAGAGAAATATGAAACAAGAACCAAGAAGTATGATGCAAGGATGCAAATGGTTTGAGCTCTCAACGAATGATACGATCAAGCTACTCACTTGAGAGCCCCCCTTGATAGTACGACAATCTATCATAAAAAAGAAAACCTATCAAGGGCAAACCTATACCTTGCACCTCGTCCTCTTGAGCTAGATTACGATGATCTTGGCTTCCTCAAGATGGACCACCTTTCTTGCTTGCGTTGGCTTGATGAAGACTAGTTGATTGCTCCCCCATACACACTCTGGGTGAGCCGCTCTTCAGCATATCTTCACAAGTCCATTTCCACCATCCTCCACCACTTGACGTCATCCTCCATGGGTTGTATGAGATCTTCCTCTTGACGCAAGCCCATGGAAACACACCTAACCCCACATAGAACTCTCACGAAGACTATGGGTTAGTACACAAATACGTAATGGACAATGCTTACCATACCATGGGATCACTTGATCCCTCTCGGTACATCTTGTATGCTTTGTGTGTTGATCATCTTGATTTACTCTTTGTCTAACGATCTTGATCAACCTTGTGTCTCTATGACCATTCTTTGGATAATACCTTGAATACCACCTTGGTCATCATATAAACTCCTTGAACCCAACAGATGGACTTCAAGAAGTGCCTATGGACAAATCCTATAAATATAACTTAAGGCAACCATTAGTCCATAGGAATTGTCATCAATTACCAAAACCACATATATATGGAGATATATGCTCTAATAATCTCCCCCATTTTGGTAATTAATGACAACCACTTCAAGAGAGTTTATATAAGGAAATAAGCATAACCAAGCGCACACATACAAAGCAATAATGCATGCGTGCAAGATGTAAATGCTTACGCAATAAAGGCAAAACCCTCTAAACATATCCAAAGTAAACTCTCTAAACTTCTCCCCCATTGGCATCGATTGCCAAAATGGACGAAAAGTTTAGAAAGCCAATATATTTGGTGGTCCTCCAAAAAGTGTGTACTTCTCAGCAAATGAGTGCAAAGAAATAAACAAATACAATGATAAGTAGTTGGAGGAAAACAAACTATATTGAGGACCCAAAGATTGCAAATAAAAGGATTGTATGCCACAAACACATACAAAAATAGAGGCAAGCAATCAAAAGATACCAGATGGAACAAACAACCATATGGTCCTTCGAACCACATGAATAAAAGATATTATGACAAAGGCAACATAGTGTTTTTTAAAAACTAGAGAAGCTCCCCATGATTTGTGCACTAATAAGATATTTTTATATTTGATACAAGTGCACAAAATAGGATCGTTGCTCCCCCAAAATTAACAAAAACACATAACGAGTGCAAGAAGATAAATGAGACAATAAGCATATCACTTGCACAAAACAAATGGTTGAGCAACATGTAAAAAAAGCAACTTAAGAATAGGCTCAACCAAAATAATGTGTGTGAGTCATGGCAAAGCACTTGAGAAGACTAAGTTAAGGATGAGCATTACTCATCAACATAGTCTTGATGAAATGGGACACAAAGTGCAAGACATATCATTCCCACACACACATACTAGAAAATGGGTTCACAAGCTTACTAATAAACAAAATAAGAACCAACGCTTGTGACAACCCATGGTGAAGATAGGAAATAAGAACCTTGTCAAGAGGAGGGATACCAATCGAAATGGCAAAACCCTCATCAAGACAAGCATGAGGAAAAATAATCTTCATGGCCAAAGAGTGCATCAAGATGTAGGAAAATAAGATACGCACTCAAGAAAATCCTTTCACGAAGCCACCAAAAACTGAAAAAGGAAATGCAACGGTGGACGTGAAAGAAAAGAGGATATCAATTAGAGATGTAACTTCTCTCATGTGTAAAAGATTCTAAGTAGAAGACAATCATGATGATATATATCCACAAACAAGGATGTACACACGAAATGGTTACAAGAAGGAACAAACAAGATATCCAAAAGGAAGTCATAAATATATCAATAAGATCTTTGCTTGTAAGCATAGCACATGGCCTAATATTTTCTTATTGTACAATATGAAATTCCAACATACGAACATCAAAGACATCCCAACTAGCAATAAGACATCATCGTTCGGATGCTTTGAGAAAGGAAACAAGTACTACAAGAACGAATCAAGAGATTCATGCCATGAAGCAACCTGGAAAAGAAAAGACAGGTTTGGGCCTTTGCAAGAAATGAATGCATGAAGTAGATACTTGTTACCGAGACAACATTGGATTGATGTAGTAGATAGTTGTTCGTTGATCATCCTAACTTAGCTCCAATAACCACATGGTCTCAACACCTTCCTTATAGGTGAGCCGAGCATCCAACACATCTCCAATTGTTCCTGGAACAACAAAACAAACAAAATGGTGCCCAAGCTCATTGGGACCAAAGAGTTAGAAAACCAACAATACATAGGACAAACTCCACACAAATATGTGCACATATATATATATATATATGAATTTGAATTTCATGCACACTTTAGCCAATTTATGACAAGGTGGAGTTTCCCCTATATATTGGGTCAAATAAAGAAAGCAAGCAAAAGAAGCTATATATAGTAAATATGCATGCTCGAGGCTTTCAAGAATCAACTCAACACAAAGTTGATAATACACCAAAAGACAAGGTATCAAGTGATAATAAGGTACGAGACGAAAAACTATCACTTGAAGGATATCAATTAAAAGATACCTCAAGGAATGAGATATCCATTTACACATGCCAAATAAAAGGAAACAATATACCAATTGAAGGAAAACAAACACGAGGTATCTAGTTTCCAAAAGACAGCTAGGTTCCAACAAACCAAACCCTCGACAAATTTTCATGATGGCACAAAGCATCATAAAGAGCAAGACTTGCCTCCCATCAACACACACTTGATGGGGATCAAAAGATTTTATCATGGGCGAATAAAGAGAGTGTTCTAAAGAAAATAGGATAGCTCCCCCAAGGGATGTGCATTATATAGAATTTGCATTTAAATACAAAATGCACAAGATGGGTTCATCACTTTCTCTATATCTATAAAAACACTAGACATGTTAAAATAGATCCACAAGAGGCAAGGAAGACAAACAAAACACAAAATCCAATGTAAAGACGATTAGCAATTCCTACCACATGATGGGAATACCAATTGTCAAGGACAAGAAGTATTTTGGAAATGATACTCATTGGTAGATCGCAAATATGTCCAAGATCATCTTTACCCATAAAACGCAAGCAAATGACACTTGTAGAGTGATGTCTACTACGCAACCTTCTCCTTGTAGACGTTGTTGGGCCTCCAAGCGCAGAGGTTTGTAGGATAGTAGCAATTTTCCCTCAAGTGGGTGACCTAAGGTTTATCAATCCGTGGGAGGCATAGGATGAAGATGGTCTCTCTCAAGCAACCCTGCAACCAAATAACAAAGAGTCTCTTGTGTCCCCAACACACCCAATACAATGGTAAATTGTATAGGTGCACTAGTTCGGCGAAGAGATGGTGATACAAGTGCAATATGGATGGTAGATATAGGTTTTTGTAATCTGAAATTACAAAAACAGCAAGGTAACTAGTGGTAAAAGTGAGCACGAACGGTATTGCAATGCGTGGAAACAAGGCCTAGGGTTCATACTTTCACTAGTTAAGTTCTCTCAACAATAATAACATAATCGGATCATATAACTAGCCCTCAACATGCAACAAAGAGTCACTCCAAAGTCACTAATAGCGGAGAACAAACGAAGAGATTATTGTCGGGTACGAAACCACCACAAAGTTATTCTTTCTGATCGATCTATTCAAGAGTCTGTAGTAAAATAGCACGAAGCTATTCTTTCCGTTCAATCTTTCATAGAGTTCGTACCAAAATAACACCTTAAGATACATATCAACCAAGACCCTAATGTCACCTAGATACTCCATTGTCACCTCGAGTATCCGTGGGCATGATTATACGATATGCATCACATAATCTCAGAATCATCTATTCAACCAACACATAGAACTTCAAAGAGTACCCCCAAAGTTTCTACCGGAGAGTCAAAACGTGTGCCAACCCCTATCCATAGGTTCCCAATGTCATGAACCCGCAAGTTGATCACCAAAACATACATCGAGTACTCACATGAATCAAACGTGTGCCAACCCATATGCATAGGTTCCCAATGTCACAAACTCGCAAGTTGATCACTGATGACCCACAAGTATAGGGGATCAATCGTAGTCCTTTAAATAAGTAAGAGTGTCGAACCCAACGAGGAGTAGAAGGCTCTGATAAATGGTTTTCAGCAAGGTAATAACTTCAAGCACTCAAAGTAGCGGTAACAAGTGATGGTGTAGTGAGGTGAAACGTTGAAAGTGCATGTTATACCCCTAATCGACTTTTGGTGCTAATGACAACACATACATAGGAAACTAATCCTATTTGTTGAGTGTATCTCGGGATGGCAAGTACTTTAATAGATTGAGAATTATGTGCCAAGGTGGTCTGAGAAGATCGGGATTTATATGTCAAGAAGGCTCAGGATTGAGAAAATATGATGTAGACTATCCTTTTGAGTTTACTATTCTTGAGTATAGGGATCCCGCACTATTAAGAGGGGATCACAGGTTTTGCGATGAATTTGCTCATACCACATCTTCACTATTCTGCTCAATACCACATATTCTCTACTCTGCTCCTATCTCAAAACAGGTCTAATGCATCGGACTTCCGGCTCCCTCCGGACGCCAAGGGCCGGTCGAGGGTCGGACGACCGACATGCTTCAGAAATCCAGAGCTCTCCACCAGAAGAACTTGAGCCATATAACTCAGATTTCCGGCTCCCTACGGACATCCGAGGGCCGGTAGACCGACCAGCTTCGGAAATCCGACCCTGTTCTACTCACAGTGATTCCAGACATACCTACAGCCCTCGGACGACCGACCCCTGCCGGACGTCCGACACCTTGTGGACGCCCGGACATCCGTAAACTGCCGGACGTCCGAACCCTGTGTGACTTAAAGTGTCCCCAACGGCTGTTTTACACTCCCCACTATATATACCCCCTCCCACTTCGTGAGAGGGGGTCCAACACAGCTAGAACACATACAAGAACACCTTTCTTCTCACTCACTCTTGTCTACACCAAATCTTAGATCCCAAGAGCATTTGTGAGTCCCTTTGAGTGTTGTTCCAATCAAAAGATAGATCGTCTCCTTCTCCTCCTTCCCACCAAAGTGATTTGTGATTTGAGCAAGTTTTGAGCAATCCTCGTGATCTTGTTACTCTTGGAGGTTGGAGACTCCTAGGAGGTAGGAGTCTTCGGAGAGGAATCAAACCATTGTGATTTCCCCCGGAAAGTTTGTGAAGGTTTGGAAGCCACCTCAAGGCTTACCACTAGTGGTTGAGAAACGCCTTCGTGGAGTTATCTCAAAGGGAGAATAGGGTGAGCCTTCGTGGCGTTGCTGTGCCTTCGTGGTAACATCCGCCCCTCTAACGGTGACGTACCTTCCCTCCAAGGAAGTGAACATCGGGATACATCCTCGTCTCTCTTGGAGTTTCGGTTATTCCTAACCCTAACTCTCTACTTGTGTTAATCCTTATTACGTACTTGTATTTGATTATTGTTTACCGCTTGCCTTACTTCACTCTAAATAGCTTACTCCTTGTCATAGCAATTATTAGGCCTACACTCATATTCCGCAGATTTGCCTAAAATTGCTAAGTAATTATTAAAATTTGGAACTGTACCTATTCACCCCCTCTAGGTCCATCTCGATCCTTTTCAATTGGTATCAGAGCCTCGTGCTCTATTCTTGTGGCTTAACCGCCCTAGAGCGAGATGGACGGGATTCCCACTACTGTAGCTCCAGTGGAGAGGGACGGGACTTCCACGAAAGTCAAGTCTTTCACCTCTACGGACCTGGAACGGGCCCTTGCCAAGCAAAAAGAGGAGCATGATGCTTCTCTTGAGGCCTTGGTCCAAATAAGACTGGCATCATTAACCACGGGGACAGCCACGTCCCCGAGGGCCTCAGGGCCACATGTGCACGGTTCTTCATTTGGCCAACAACCTCCGGAAAGGAACCAAACCAGTGTTCCATGGCTTTATGCTAGATCTCAAATTGAGAAACCTAAGTACAATCCTGGAGGAAAACCTCCCTTGCTTGATGACAATTCCGATTTTTCTTTGTGGAGAGTTGGTATGCAGGATCATCTTAGGTACGCCAATGATGAGATGTTGGACATCCTCGAGCATGGGTACAATCCTGTAGATCCAAGGTGCCAAGGAACTGTGGGATAGCATTATAAGGACCAAGACCGGTACCTCCACTCTTCGGCTTGCTCAATATGAAATTGCCAAGGGGCAATTACAGAATTTCTGTATGGAAAAGGGTGAATCTCCCAAACAACTGCTAGAACGGCTCATGACTCTCGCCGCAGACATTGAGTCCTGTGACTGTGACAAGACGCAAGATGGTTTCAATCTGACCAAGAGATTTCTCGTGGACAAGTTACTTCATGCTCTTGCTCTGTATCACCATCAAATGGCATGGGACATGAGGCATCACCATGGGTTCAAAGAAATGACTCCAGATGACATCATATCCACTTTCCAATTATTTGAAGAGTCAAAGGCAAATGCAACAAAGCACCTTGACATGCATGGCACTTCAACATCAAAGATCAATCTTGCTTTGAAAGCCAAGCATGAATGTGATGAAGAAGAAAGTGAAGAAGAAGAGGGTGATGATGACTGCAAAGATGGTGATGATGTTGACTCTGATGAAAGCCCGTCTTATGAGGACATTGCTCTTTTTGTAAAGAAGTTCAGTGCGGGAAAATTCAAGGGAAGATTCCCAAAGAAGAAGGTAAGAAAATGCTACAACTGTGAGGAAACCAACCACTTCTCCAATGACCGCCCTTATGAGAAGAGAGAAGACAAACCAAGGTTTCCAAGACCTTTGTAAAGAAGAAGTTGCCAAACCCTATGAACTCCAAGCTCAAGAGGACAGATGTAAGAGCAATGGTTGCACAAGAAGAATCAGATCCAGAAGACGTTGGTGGGGTTGCCAGAGTAGCTCAGGATACACAAAACACCTTGAGGCTAGTCAACAAAAGTGGTGATGTTGTTCACTACAACTATATGAAAGACTACAAGGGCAACGCCCACAAGTGTTTGATGGCAAAGACTGCCATGGGAGATGAGGAAGACCATAGCTCCCATGATCAGGTTAAGGTAACTCCACGGTTAAACTCTTTCAATCTAGCTTCTACCTCATCTGATGAGTATCTTGATGCGGAAGATCACTATGAGGATAATGACTTAGATCATCCCATGTTTGCTAAAATAAACAAATTTATGTGCTCTCTTAAAGGAAAGAAGCTCACTATGTTTCGCATACTTATGGAAATGGTGAGTAAGCACACCAATACCATCAAGGAACTCTAAACCCTCGTCAGTGAGGAGAAGGAAAGAAATGAAATCCTTGAGCAGAGCGTCCTGTATGAGGAAGCACAAAATGATGCATTATGCTCAAAAGTTGGTGAAAACCTTGATAAACATGCTAATGATCTTGCCTCCTTGAAAAAGGCTGAATCTCTGTGCAAAGAGTTACTAAATGATAAAAACCGACTAGTGAACTCTCATGCTTCCCTTTCTAAAGACTGTGAGCGTCTATCCTTGTCTCTCAAAGACAAGGAAGAGAAACTCACTGCTCTTACAAAGAGCTTTGAGGCACTCAAGGTTACTTATCTTGACACTTTAGCTAAGGCTTACTCCTCACCTATTATTAATGTTGATACCTGCACTACTAACTCTAGTAGTGAACTGACATCTATCCTTGAGGAAAACTGTTCGCTAAAGGCACAGCTAGACAGAGATCTCATGACATGTGCACAAGGACAAAAGACTCTCAATGGGATCTTAAGTCGACACAATGGAGGCCTTGCCAAGGAAGGGCTTGGGTTCAACCCAAGTACCGCCAAGAAAAGTGCATCTCCTCTCAAGTGTACCACTCCGCTTAAAGAAATATTTGTACGAGAGGGACACAAGGAGAAAGGTAAGGTTGTGAGTGGGTCGGCCACTAGGGGTTCGCCGACTCTCAACAAGACAACTGAATTCATGCCTCCATCCTATGTACTTCGCAAATCAAAGGAAGGAGAGGTTTATGCTAAGTTCGTTGGTCCCCGTAATGCATTCCGATTTTATGCTATTTGGGTCCCTAAGTCTCTTGTAACTAATGTGAGAGGCCCCATGACGAAATGGGTACCTCAAACCAAGTCTTAATTCGTTACAGGCTGTTTTCTCCGGAGGAGCCAAATGGGTGATCGACAATGGATGCACCAATCATATGACCGGAGATAGTAACTTGCTCTATGACTTCATGCAAGCCATTCGACCATACATGAGCATTGTATTTGGTGGAGGGTCGAAAGGGCAGGTAATTGGGTTGGGCAAGGTGGCAATCACTAATGACATGTCTATTGCAAATGTCATGCTTGTCCAATCTCTTCAATATCATTTACTTTCAGTTCGCCAATTGGCTTCCGTTGGTTATGACACATTATTCAGACTGACGGATGTGAAAGTATTTAAGAGAGACACTCTCGAAGTGGCCTTTGTTGGAGAGTTGGATGGCAACCTTTACACGATTGATTTCTCGAAACAGAGCACCTTCCATATAACTTGTCTAATGGCCAAGGCCGACATGGGATGGCTGTGGCATTGCCGGCTCGCCCATGTCGGCATGAGAAATCTTCAAAATCTCTTAAACGGCATCACATCCTTGGACTAACAAATGTATCTTTTAAGAAAGATCGTGTGTGAAGTGCATGCATAGCTGGGAAACAACATCAATCAAAACATCCACCCAAGAACATTGTATCCACTTCAAGGCCGTTAGAGCTCCTCCATTTGGATCTGTTTGGGCCTCCTTCATGGGCAAGTCTTGGAGGGAAAAAGTATGGCCTAGTCATTGTTGATGATTACTCAAGATACACATGGGTGTTCTTTCTCAAGTCCAAGGACGAGACGAAGATCACCTTCATTGATTTTGCTAAACAAGTCCAGCGTAAGTTTGACAAGGACATCAAGGCAATAAGAAGTGATAATGGCTCCGAGTTCAAGAACTACACCCTAGAAGAATTTCTTAGTGATGAGGGAATTGAACATCAGTACTCCGCACCTTACACCCCTCAGCAAAATGGTGTAGCAGAGAGGAAGAACCGGACACTTGTGGAAATGGCAAGGTCCATGTTAGACGAATACAAGTCACCACATAGTTTTTGGGCTGAGGCCGTCAACACTGCATGTCATGCATCAAACCGGCTCTTCCTTCGATCAATATTGGAGAAGACTCCATATGAGCTCCTAACTGGGAACAAGCCCAATGTGAAGTACTTTCGTGTGTTTGGATGCAAGTGTTTCATCCTCAACAAACGGGAACGGTTAGGAAAATTTCAATCCAAAACAACTGAAGGGATTTTTGTTGGCTATGGATCAAACTCTCATGCCTACAGAGTCTACAACAAATCCACTGGATGTGTTATAGAAACCTGTGACGTGACGTTTGATGAATTTAACCGCTCCCATGGGGAGCAAGTTGATCTAAGTGATGCAGGTGAAGAAGACTCCTCACAAGATATCTTGAACATGGGTATAGGTGCACTTCTTCCCATGGAACAAAGACCCCATGATGATGATGAAGATGATGAGAGTATTTATCATCCTCAAGACAGTTCACTGCCCATACCTCCATAAGATACTAGCACACATATCATGCCAGTTCTTGAGGATCAAGTGGGAGAACATGTCTCTCACTCTGATCACGCTCAAGAACAAGTTGATCTTCAAGAGCTAGACCAAAGTATGGATATACTTGATGATGAACCTCAACAGGTGCAACGCGAAGACGAATACCTTCCACCGCACGTAAATGATCCATATGTTGAGGACGTTGATGATGGAAACGAAGTCGAACCTCGTGAAACCCTGACCTCCATCATGCCACGTGTGGCCGGTCGTGTTGATATTGATCAAATCTTCACCAGCGTATCGGAAGGTAGAGTGACTCGTAAACAATTAACAAACTTTTGTGCTCACTTTTCGTTTGTCTCTAGTACCGTGCCACACAGGGTTCAGGATGCATTGTGTGACAATGACTGGCTCCTTGCTATGCAAGAAGAGTTAAACAGTTTTACACGCAACGAAGTATGGTCATTGGTAGAACGACCAACTGAGGAACACAATGTCATTGGAACTAAATGGATTTTCAAGAACAAGGAAGATGAGAATGGGACTGTCCTACGCAACAAGGCAAGGTTAGTAGCACAGGGGTACTCCCAAGTTGAAGGTTTGGACTTTGGTGAGACTTTCGCCCCTGTTGCTCATCTTGAATCCATTCGCATTTTATTGGCCTATGCTGATTTCAGTGGTTTTACTTTGCATCAAATGGATGTGAAAAGTGCTTTTCTTAACGGTCCTCTACAAGAAGAGGTATATGTATCACAACCACCTGGGTTTGTTGACCCTCACCACAAATACCATGTATACAAACTTCACAAGGCTCTGTATGGCCTCAAACAAGCACCCCGTGCTTGGTACGATCATCTGAAGAAGTTCCTACTCGATGATGGCTTTGTGGTGGGGGTGATCAATCCCACTCTTTTTACTAAGAGGGAAGATGGTGATTTGATCTTATGCCAAATCTATGTAGCTGACATCATTTTTGGTTCTCCTAACATCCATTTATGCAAGAAGTTTGCGGCCTCCATGACCAAGACCTTTGAGATGTCACTCAACACGGACTTGAAGTTCTTTCTTGGGTTTCAAATACAATAATTTCAAGAAGGAATTTTCTTGTCTCAAACTAAGTACCTCAAGGACATTCTTGAAAAATTTGATATGACAAATGCTAAACCAATGAAGACACCCATGGCCACAGATGTAGTTCTAAATGAAGACACCAACGGTATTCCTTTTGACCCATCTACTTACCGCTCCATGATTGGTTCGTTACTTTATCTTTGCGCATCTAGACCGGACATCATGTTAAGTGTAGGCATATGTGCTAGATTTCAAGCTTCCTCTAGGGAAAGCCATCATACGGCGGTTAAGCATATTCTTAGATACCTTGTTCACACCCCAAAGTTCGGCTTATGGTACCCTAAGGATGCAAAGTTCGATCTTATTGGGTACTCCGATGCGGATTGAGCCGGTGACAAAGTGGGACGGAAATCCACTTCCGGTGCATGTCAATTTCTTGGACGCTCCTTGGTAAGTTGGTCCTCGAAAAAGCAGAACTGTGTTTCTCTCTCCACGGCCGAGGCCGAATATATTGCAGTCGCAAGCTGTGCAACCCAACTGCTATGGATGAGGCAAACCCTAAAGGATTATGGTATCACGTATCGACACGTTCCTCTTGTCTGTGATAATGAAAGTGCCATAAAGATCTCCGAGAACCCCATTGATCACCCTCGCACAAAACATATTGATATTAGGTATCATTTCTTGAGAGACCATGTGCAAAAGGGTGACATTGATATTACCCATGTGGGTACCGACATGCAGCTCGCTGACATTTTCACCAAGCCACTTAGCGTAGCAAGGTTCTGTCAACTTAGGCGTGAACTAGGTATCTTGGAGCTTGATAACATAACTTGAAATCTTGCACACATACACACATTCACATTATGTTTGTGTCTTGATGTGGGCATGCATTTAGGGGGAGTGGGTCATAATTCTGTGTTTTGAGCTTACAAAGTATGCATAAATCAACTTCTGTCCACAAGTAGTACATGTAATTCTTGTAGGCAACTATGTTTGTGTTCTTTGTGAGAAACCATGAAAAATCATCATATCATCATCAAAAATTCTAGAATCAGCCTCTGCCTCCTCCTCTCTCTCGGTCGTCCGACGTGTCTCGGACGTCAGGCGGCTAACCTCATTTCATACGTCCGGCTAGTGTCGGTCGTCCGACGGCAAAATCCTCTCCGGACGTCCGATGACTGTCGGACGTCCGACACATCGGGGCCTATAAATAGAAGGGTGCGGGACTGGGCCTTGCCCTAGCCCTCACGCCCCTCCTTTTTCCCCAGCAGCCGCTGCCGCCAGCCCCAGGAGCGCTCGCCCGCGCCACCACCTCCGAGATCTGCCTGATCTCGTCCGCGAGATCCGATCTCCTCTGCGGGATCCATCTCTTCTTGCTCTCCTCTCTCGATCTACAGGTATCTCCTCCGTTCCCCTCGCATTTGGATTCCTTTCTCCCAAGTTCGTGTGTTCGTTCATATGGTTAGCCCGTGACCGTTCCCCTTTGGGTTTCCATCCGTGTAGGTTTGTGTGCATCATGCCCAGGACTAAGCATGCCGCCCGGAAGGACGCCGCTGGCTCATCTGCTCGTGCCCCTACTAGCACGGGGTCGGACTCGGAAGGGCAACGTCGTCCCTTCAAACGGATTTCCCGGTGTCCTCCATCTCAACAGCTCCCCTCGTCGTATGATGGTGATGGCTCTGACTTCGAGGATGAGCTTGCCGCCGAGGACCGTGCTGACCAGCCCGCCGTTCGAAGGTCCATTCCAAAGCCCGGGACTCGCAGGCCGTCCTATATGCCACCACCTCCTCCTGCTCAGCCCGCAGGTGAAGCTCGTCGCATCTCACTTGAACCCCCTACTACCTTAGGTCGTGAAGTCACGAACTTCACCACGCTTGCCAAGTCTTCATACCTCACTTTCCGCCGTGACATTGATCAACTCTCTGTCGTACGTGACTCTATGGACTCACGTCTCCGCACAAACGTCCAGGCGGACATATTTACTACAGTCATAGTTCCTAAGGGTCTCTCTGTTCATCACTTCATAGATCTTGAGCATATTCGCATGCACCCGGCGAAATACCCGTGTGCCCTTGAGCTTATTGAGTCATCAGGGCTTGCTGCCCCGTTTGCTTTTCGTCGCGATTTTAACGCTGCTGTCATTCACCAGTTTTATGCCACATGCTTCTTTGGTCCAAACCACACTGTTAGCTGGGTCACCTCTGACGTTCACTTCACAGCCTCTTATGATACGTTTGTTGCCGCACTTGGTTTCCCCAACTCCGGCTTCAAAATACATAGGAATGATCCTAACCATGCACATAAGCCAATTGAGGCGTATGGGTATCTCCTCAAACCACTCTGAGAACTTGATGCGTATGAACGCATGAAGGATCTTAACCAGGTATCCATCTGGCGCTCACCTTACTTTATCATCTTTCAGTGTCTTATCTGCACCATCTATCCCAAGATGGGTGATAAGGGATCTTGAAGTGGCTACTGTATTGACATCATGTCACACTTGTACAAGCACCCCAAGAGCAAAATTAATGTGCCTCACTTTCTATGGCATGAGATTCGGCTTGCTAGCTTTCAATACAAGCGAGCCTTCCCTCATGCCCCATTCATCGAGGCTCTTATTAATCATGTTGCTGATTTCTCTGTTGCCGTCACTCACACACATCACAAGTGGGTCATTCCCGCTCACATGGCGGATAACTATGCTCCCAAGAAAACCCCATCCTCCACATCCACTCGCCGCACTGCTGCCCGGTCAGCAACCCTCTCATCTAGCTCCGCTCCTCTCGGTCGCTTTGCCAAATTCATTGGCAAGGCACATTCTGCTATGATGAAGGCCGTCTCTTTCGAGTGTGGTCAAACCCATGATGTGATTTCTCGCCTCGTCTCCTCCAAGAATGCCCTCAAGGCTCGTCTGAGAGACTCGGGCGCTCTTGATGTGAGTGATGATGATGCCCTTCCTGCTTCTCCTCCTTCTGACTTTGGCTTCCCATCTGGTCCTGAGTGGGCTGATTTCCTTGACGAGGCTGGTGGCAGTGGCTTGCCTGACGATGAGGATGATGCTGATGATGATGCTGATGAGCTATGAGCATGGTTGATGCTGTTGGTGCCTCCCTTTTTGGTACTTGGTGCCAAAGGGGGAGTAATGTATCGTAGTTTTTAGTCTTTGGAGATTTAGTCTAAATTTGCATGGTTGAGTAATGTGATGGATAAACTCATGTATGGCTACTTATGAATGTTGTGATTGCTATGGATTGCTATGATATCATCATAGGCTATTATGTTTTGCTCCACTACTTCTATGATGATCTATTGTCTTTCTATGATCATCTATTATCCTTACATGATGATCCATTATATGTTCGATACACACATTAAAAGGGAGCTCCGATATTTTATCATGCACATACTAAGGGGGAGCTCCGTACTAAACCTCTCCAAGGCTATAATGTATGTTAAATCTTTTTTGAGACCTATGTATATGTTGTCATCAACTACCAAAAAGGGGGAGAATGAAAGTGCATGTTATGCCCCTAATCGACTTTTGGTGTTAATGACAACACATACATAGGAAATTAATCCTATTTGTTGAGTGTATCTCAGGATGGCAAGTACTTTAGTAGATTGAGAATTATGTGCCAAGGTGGTCTGAGAAGATCGGGATTTATATGTCAAGAAGGCTCGGGATTGAGAAAAGATGATGTAGACTATCCTTTTGAGTTTACTATTCTTGAGTATAGGGATCCCGCACTATTAAGAGGGGATCACAGGTTTTGCGATGAATTTGCTCATACCACATCTTCACTATTCTGCTCAATACCACATATTCTCTACTCTGCTCCTATCTCAAAACAGGTCTAATGCCTCGGACTTCCGGCTCCCTCCGGACGTCCGAGGGCCGGTCGAGGGTCGGACGACCGACAGGCTTCGGAAATCCGGAGCTCTCCACCAGAAGAACTTGAGCCATATAACTCGGATTTTCGGCTCCCTCCGGACATCCGAGGGCCGGTCGACTGACCAGCTTCGGAAATCCGGAGCCCTGCACCAGAAGAACTGAGCCATATAACTCGGACTTCCGGCTCCCTCCGGACGTCCGAGGGCCGGACGTCCGACCCCTTTCGGAAATCCGGAATCTAGCACCAGAAGAAGTTGAGTCGAATAACTCGGACTTCCGGCCTTCTCCGGACGTCCGGTCCCTGTTCTACTCACAGTGATTCCAGACATACCTACAACCCTCGGACGACCGACCCCTGTCGGACGTCCGACACCTTGTGGACGCCCGGACATCCGTAAACTACCGGACGTCCGAACCCTGTGTGACTTAAAGTGTCCCCAACGGCTGTTTTACACTCCCCACTATATATACCCCCTCCCACTTCGTGAGAGGGGGGTCCAACACAGCTAGAACACATACAAGAACACCTTTCTTCTCACTCACTCTTGTCTACACCAAATCTTAGATCCCAAGAGCATTTGTGAGTCCCTTTGAGTGTTGTTCCAATCAAAAGATAGATCGTCTCCTTCTCCTCCTTCCCACCAAAGTGATTTGTGATTTGAGCAAGTTTTGAGCAATCCTCGTGATCTTGTTACTCTTGGAGGTTGGAGACTCCTAGGAGGTAGGAGTCTTCGGAGAGGAATCAAACCATTGTGATTTCCCCCGGAAAGTTTGTGAAGGTTTGGAAGCCACCTCAAGGCTTACCACTAGTGGTTGAGAAACGCCTTCGTGGAGTTATCTCAAAGGGAGAATAGGGTAAGCCTTCGTGGCGTTGGTGTGCCTTCGTGGTAATATCCTCCCCTCTAATGGTGACGTAGCTTCCTTCCAAGGAAGTGAACAGCGGGATACATCCTCGTCTCTCTTGGAGTTTCGGTTATTCCTAACCCTAACTCTCTACTTGTGTTAATCCTTATTACGTACTTGTATTTGATTATTGTTTACCGCTTGCCTTACTTCACTCTAAATAGCTTACTCCTTGTCATAGCAATTATTAGGCCTACACTCATATTCCACACATTTGCCTAAAATTGCTAAGTAATTATTAAAATTTGGAACTATACCTATTCACCCCCCCTCTCTAGGTCCGTCTCGATCCTTTTCAAACGTAACAAGTGAAAAGTAACAAGTAGTAGCAATGGTGCAGCAAATGGCCCAATCCCTTTTGTAGCAAGGGATAAGCCTAAACAAAGTTTTATAGGAGGAAAAACGCTCCCGAGGACGCACGGGAATTTCTGTCATGCTAGTTTCATCATGTTCATATGATTCGCGTTCGTTACTTTCATAGTTTGATATGTGGTTGGACCGGCGCTTGGGTACTGCCCTTACTTGGACAAGCATCCCACTTATTATTAACCTCTCTTGCAAGCATCCGCAACTACAAAAGAAGAATTAAGACAAAGTCTAACCATAGCATTAAACTAGTGGATCCAAATCAGCCCCTCACGAAGCAACGCATAGACTGGGGTTTAAGCTTCTGTCACTCCAGCAACCCATCATCTACTTACTACTTCCCAATGCCTTCCTATAGGCCCAAATATGGTGAAGTGTTATGTAGTCGACGTTCACATAACACCACTAGAGGAAAAGACAGCATACAACATATCAAAATATCGAACGAATATCAAATTCATATGACTATTATCAGCATGACTTATCCCATGTCCTCAGGAACAAAAGTAACTACTTACAAACCATAATCAAAATCATGATCAGAGGTGTAATGAATAGCATCAAGGGTCTGAACATAAACTCTTCCACCAAGTAATCCAACTAGCATCAACTACAAAGAGTAATCAACACTACTAGCAACCTTACAAGTACCAATCGGAGTTGCGAGACGAAGATTGGTTACAAGAGATGAACTAGGGATTAGAGAGGAGATGGTGCTGATGAAGATGTTGATGAAGATGCATCCCCTTCGACGAGAGGAGTGTTGGTGATGACGATGGCGACGATTTTCCCCTCCGGGAGGGAAGTTTCCCCGGCAGGATCGTCCTGCCGGAGCTCTAGATTGGATCTGCTCAAGTTCCGCCTCGTGGCAGCGGCGAAACCACGAAAAAGCTCCCGAATGATTTTTTCTGGACCAAAACCCTTCATATAGCAAAAGAGGGGGGCTAGTGGGCCGTGAGGGAGCCCAAAGGCCCCCACTCCACCACCAGGGGGGTGGCGGTGGCAGGGCTTGTGGCGCCGTGGCAGCCCCCCTCCGGTACTTCTTTCGCCCAGTATTTTTTATATAATCCCAAAAAAATCCACGTAACTTTTCAGGGCATTTGGAGATGTGCAGAATAGTGGACTAAGATTTGCTCCTTTTCAAGTCCAGAATTCCAGCTGCCTGAATTCTCCCTCTTCAAATAAACCTTGCAAAATAAGAGAGAAAGGGCATAAATATGGTACCACAATGTAATATAACAGCCCATAAAGCAATAAATATCAACATGAAAGCATGATGCAAAATGGACGTATCAATCACCGCAGATAGACACGTGCAAGACATACATCAAGTGTTCTCAAAGACTCAATCCGATAAGATAACTTCAAAGGGGAAACTCAATTTATTACAAGAAGGGAGAGGGGGAAGAACATCATAAGATCCAACTATAGTAGCAAAGCCCACGGCACATCGAGATCAAGACATCTCAAGAACACGAGAGAGAGAGATCAAACACATAGCTACTGGTACATACCCTCGGCCGCGAGGGAGAACTACTCCCTCCTCGTCAAGGAGATCGCTGGGATGATGAAGATGGCCACCGGAGATGGATTCCCCCTCCGGCAGGGTGCCGGAACGGGCTCCAAATTGGTTTTTGGTGGCTACAGAGGCTTGCGGCGGCGGAACTCCCGATCTAGGTTTCTTTCTGGAGGTTTATGGATTTATAGGACCAGATGGCGATGGAGTTGCGTCAAGTGGGCCCCTGAGGGGCCCACAAGCTTGGTTGGTGCGGCCTGGGGGGGGGGGCGCCGACAGGGCTTGTGGCTTCCTCGGGACCCCTCTCCGGTATCTTTTTCTTCCGTTATTTTTGATATTTTCCATAAAAATCATCGCGAAAGAATTATTCCGTTTGGACTCCGCCTGAAAAAGGGTCAAAAACATGGAAAGAACAGGAACTGGCACTTGGCACTGAATTAATAGGTTAGTCCCAAAAAAGATATAAAAGGCATATAAAACATCCAAAGTTTGACAAGATAACAGCATGAAACCATAAAAAATTATAGATACGTTGGAGACGCATCAAGCATCCCCAAGCTTAACTGCTGCTCGTCCTCGAGTAGGGAAGTGATAAAGAATGAATTTTTGATGCTTTCATGCTACCTAGCATATATGTCCTTTGTAACTCCTCTTATGTGACATGAATGTTCAGATCCGTTAGATTCAAAACAATAGTTTTCTATTGATGTGGAGACAATAATACTTCAAGGAAACTAGCAAGGTAATCATGAACTTTCAAAATAACAAGGCCAAAAGAAAGTTATCCCTACAAAATCATATAGTCTGGCTATGCTCTATCATCCTTGCACAACGAATTTAAATCATGCACAACCTCGGTATTGGCCAAGTAATTGTTTTCACACCTTTACTTTCTCAAACTTTTTCAACTCTCACGCAATACATGAGCGTGAGCCATGGTTTTAGCACTATAAGTGGTGTGGAGTGTGGTGGAGATTGCAAGACAAACAAGGAGAAGATGGTCACGTTGACTAGGCATATCAATCAGCTATGGAGATGCTCATCAATAGATATCAACGTGAATGAGTAGGGATTGCCATACAAATCATGCACTAGAGCTAAGAGTATGTGAAAGCTCTTAAAGAAAACTAGTGGGTGTGCATCCAACTTGCTTGCTCACGAAGACCTAAGGCAAATTTGAGGAAGCCTATCATTGGAATATACAAGCCAAGTTATATAATGAAAATTTCCCACTAGCTATATGGTGGTGACAAAACGAGAGACTCTCAATCATGAAGATCATGGTGCTTAACATGAAGCACAGGTGTGGAAAAGAGATAGTAGCATTGTCCCTTCTCTCTTGTTCTCTCATTTTTTTGGTGGGCTCTTTGGCCTCTTTTTGTAAATGGGCTTCGCTGGCCTCTTTTATTTCCTCACATGGGACAATGTTCCATCAATTATGATCATCACACTTACAACTCAAAACTTAGAGCAATGATGACTCTATATGGAATGCCTTCGGTAGTGTACCGTGACAATGATCTAGCATGGCATAGACATCAATGGGAACATCATGCTAGCTATCTTATGATCATGCAATGGCAATGTAGAAGTGGTGGCACATGTCATGGTGGTAGTTGCATGGCAATATATCTCGGAATGGCTTTGAAAACGCCATAGTAGGTAGGTATGGTGGCTGTTTTGAGGGAGGCTGTATGGTGGGTTTTGTGCATCGGCGAAAGTTGCACGACACTAAAGAAGATAGTGACGGTGGAAGGTGAAAGTGCATCTAAACCATGGACACAACATTAGTCATGAAGAACTCATATACTTGTTGCAGAAGTTTTAGTAGTAATCGAAACAAAGCATTCAACGCATACTCCTAGGGGAAGGGTTGGTAGGTATAAACCATCGCGCAATCCCAAACGCCACACAAAGGATGACAATCAATAGACTAATCATGCTCAGACTTCATCACATAGCGGTTCACCATACGTGCATGCTACGGGAATCACTAACTTCAACACAAGTATTTCTAGATCCACAACACCTTACTAGTGTAACTTCAATATTACCACAACCACAACTCAAAACTAATTGAGATGAATCAAACTTCTAACTATTCAATGCACATGAAGGTGGAAGTTTTCATATCCCTTTGGATAACTACCCCTTTTGAGACTACCATCACATCATAGATCAACTACCACGCCACGCACCGCCGTGCTCTAAAAGATATAAGTGAAGCACATAGAGCAAAATCAACTAGCTCAAAAGATATAAGTGAAGCAAATGTGAGCTGAATTGTCTAACAAAAGGATATAAATGAAGCTCGACAAAATCACGGTGAGTGCATGTCTCTCTCTCTAGGTGTGCACCAAGGATGATTGTGACACAACAAAAATAAAAGACTCCTACGATACAAGACGCTCCAAGCAGAACACATAACATGTGGTGAATAAAAATATAGCCCCAAGTAACGTTACCAATGGATTGAAGACGAAAGAGGGGATGCCTTCCCGAGGCATTGATACGTCTCCATCGTATCTACTTTTCCAAACTCTTTTGCCCTTGTTTTGGACTCTAATTTGCATGATTTGAATGGAACTAACCTGGACTGACGTTGTTTTCAGCAGAATTGCCTTGGTGTTATTTTTGTGCATAAATCAAAGCTCTCCAAACGTCCTAAAAATTTACGGGGAGCAGTTTTGGAAAATATCAAAAATATCTGCGCCAAGTTCCACCTCAGAGGGTGGGACAGTGGGCCACAAGCCCCTGCTCCGCCACCCCCCTGGTGGCGGTGGGCAGGCTTGTGGGGACCATAGGCACCAGCCGCCCCCAACTCCAGCTCTATAAGTTGCCTTTCGTCCCAGAAAAAATAAAAAAGAGAAGTTTTCATCGCGTTTTCGATACGGAGGCGCCGCCACCACCTGTTCTTCATCTGGAGGGCAGATCTGGAGTCCGTCTTGGGCTCCGGAGAGGGGAAATCGTCGCCATTGTCATCATCAACCTTCTTCCCTCTCCAATTCCATGAAGCTCTTCGTCGTTCGTGAGTAATCTATTCGTAGGCTCGCTGGGCGGTGATGAGTAGGATGAGATCTATCATGTAATCGAGTTAGTTTTGATGGGGATTGATCCCTAGTATCCACTATGTTCTGAGATTTGATGTTGCTACTACTTTGCCATGCTTAATGCTTGTCACTAGGGCCCGAGTGCCATGATTTCAGATCTGAAATTATTACGTTGTCACCAATATATGTGTGTTTTAGATCCGATATTGCAAGTTGTAGTTACCTACTATGTGTTATGATCCGGCAACCCCGGAGTGACAATAACCGGAACCACTCCCGGTGATGACCATAGTTTGAGGAGTTCATGTGTTCACCAAGTGCTAATGCGTTGGTCCGGTTCTTTATTAAAAGGAGAACCTTAATATCCTGTAGTTTCCTTTTGGACCCCGCTGCCACGGGAGGGATGGACAATAGATGTCATGCAAGTTCTTTTCCCTAAGCACGTATGACGAGACACGGAATGCATGCCTACATCACATTGACGAACGGGAGCTAGCCACATATCTCTCCGTGTTATAGCTGTTGCATGATGAATATCATCCAAACAAACCACCGACCCATTGCCTACGAGTTTGTCCTACTGCTGCTGCTACTACTACTGTTGCTACTGATGTTACTTGTTTTGCTCTGCTGCTGCTACTACTGTTGCTATTACTATCGCTTGCTATAGTTGCTACTTGGTACTGCTGTCACTACTGTTGTTCCTTGCCACTGCTATTACTCGTTACACTGCTGCTACCTGCTACAATTTTGGTTCGCTGGACGTTGACGGGAACTGACAACTTCCGTCAACGCGGCAACTTCGCGCCATTGATACAATCATTAGGAATAGTCTGCCGTCAACAGATCGTTTCTGACACCGTTGTTATCATATTACTTTGCTGTTATTACTGTGCTTGCAGATACTAATCTTTCAGGTGTGGTTGAATCCGACAAATTCAGCTGCTAATACTCGAGAGTATTCTATCACCTCCTTTAGGCGATCAACAAATTTGGGTCGAATACTCTACCCTCAAAAACTGCTGCGAACCCACGCGCTGGTGGGCCATCAACAACATTCTTCTAGTTCCGTTGCCGGGGAGTGCTAGCAGCATTCATCTGGTACCGTTGCAAGGGAAGTATTGTTGTCATAAGCATTCGTCTAGCTAACGCCAGAGATTGTAGATCAGCATTTTTCTGGCTCCGTTGCCGGGGAGGTATTGCTATATTTTCCAAGTCACTTGGGATTTATATCTGCTGATCACTATGAAGAATCTAAAAGATCCGAAGACCAAAGTCTTGCCCTCAACTACGAGGGGAGGTAAGGAATTGCCATCTAGCTCTGCACTTGATTCACCTTCAGTTATGAGTAAGTTTGCGACATCACCTCCTGCTAGAAATCTTGATATGTCGCCTGTGCTTGATGATGCTTGTGATACTACTGCTACAGATGCTATGCTTGATACTATGCCTCATGATACTATGCCTGATACTGCTAGAGATGCTATGCTTGATACTATGCCTGATGATGCTATGCTTGATACTATGCCTGATGATACTATGCTTGATACTGATGACCCACAAGTATAGGGGATCAATCGTAGTCCTTTCGATAAGTAAGAGTGTCGAACCCAACGAGGAGCAGAAGGCTCTGATAAACGGATTTCAGCAAGGTAATAACTGCAAGCACTGAAAGTAGCGGTAACAAGTAATTGTGTAGTGAGGTGAAACGTAGCGAGCAAAAAGTAACAAGTAACAAGTAGTAGCAATGGTGCAGCAAGTGGCCCAATCCCTTTTGTAGCAAGGGACAAGCCTGAACAAAGTCTTATAGGAGGAAAAACGCTCCCGAGGACACACGGGAATTTCTGTCATGCTAGTTTCATCATGTTCATATGATTCGCGTTCGTTACTTTGATAGTTTGATATGTGGGTGGACCGGCGCTTGGGTACTGCCCTTACTTAGACAAGCATCCCACTTATGATTAACCTCTCTCGGAAGCATCCGCAACTATAAAAGAAGAATTAAGACAAAGTCTAACCATAGCATTAAACTAGTGGATCCAAATCAGCCCCTCACGAAGCAACGCATAGACTGGGGTTTAAGCTTCTGTCACTCCAGCAACCCATCATCTACTTACTACTTCCCAATGCCTTCCTCTAGGCCCAAATATGGTGAAGTGTTATGTAGTCGACGTTCACATAACACCACTAGAGGAAAAACAACATACAACATATCAAAATACCGAACGAATATAAAATTCACATGACTATTATTAACATGACTTATCCCATGTCCTCAGGAACAAAAGTAACTACTCACAAGACATAATCATAATCATGACCGGAGGTGTAATGAATAGCATCAAAGATCTGAACATACACTCTTCCACCAAGTAATCCAACTAGCATCAACTACAAAGAGTAATCAACACTACTAGCAACCTTACAAGTACTAATCGGAGTTGCGAGACAAAGATTGGTTACAAGAGATGAACTAGGGATTGGAGAGGAGATGGTGCTGATGAAGATGCCTCCCCTCCGACGAGAGGAGTGTTGGTGATGACGGTGGCGATGATTCCCCCCTCCGGGAGGGAAATTTCCCCGGCAGGATCGTCCTGCCGGAGCTCTAGATTGGATCTGCTCAAGTTCCGCCTCGTGGCGGCGGCTAAACCACGAAAAAGCTCCGCATTGATTTTTTCCAGACCAGGATGCTTCATATAGCAAAAGAGGGGGCTAGTGGGCCTTCAGGCAGCCCACAAGCCTGCCCTGCGCCACTAGGGGTGGTGGTGGCGGTGGGCAAGCTTGTGGGGCCCTGGTGGCCCCCCTCCAGTAGTTCTTTCGCCGAGTATTTTTAATATATTCCAGAGAAAATCCACGTAAATTTTCAGGGCATTTGGAGATGTGCAGAATAGTGGACTAGGATTTGCTCCTTTTCCGGTCCAGAATTCCAGCTGCCTGAATTCTCCCTCTTCAAATAATCCTTGCAAAATAAGAGAGAAAAGGCATAAATATGGTACCACAAGTAATATAACAGCCCGAGAAGCAATAAATATCAACATGAAAGCATGATGCAAAATGGACGTATCAACTCCCCCAAGCTTAGACCTCGCTTGTCCTCAAGCGAAAACCAAGTTTTATAAACATGTCCACATGTTTAGGGACGAAGGTGTCGATAAAACATAATACAGACATGGGGGCATCATGATCACACATAGAACAACAATACATCATAAAGATTCTTATGGGAAAGTAACAATTCCTTCAAAAAGCAAAGCATGAAGCAAAAACCTTACCGAGAAGTAACCAACAATAGTCCATAGTCATTGAAGCAATTGCAATTTATCACAACATCAGAAAGAGTCAAATAAGACCTTGTAAGGCAAACCCACATACTCAATCATCTCTTTCGCTTTCCACGATTGTTACAACTCACCTGGTACTCATGGTGTCAAATTTTCAGCTGGACACAGAGGAAGATAGGGGCTTATAGTTTTGCCTCCCAACGATTTACCTCAAGGGTAAAGTCAATAATAATAAAGCATGAGTACTAAACTCCAAGTTGATATATGACTATAGATCTTTCCCAAGCATGTGACGGTAGCCAAGACAAAGGCAAAAAGGGAATTGGTGAAGATCACCATGACTCTTACAAGGGTGAAAAGTAAAGGTACAAGATAGGCCCTTCGCAGAGGGAAGCAGAGGTTGTCATGCGCTTTTGAGGTTTAAATGTGTGTCCTCTTAGTGCGGAGGAACGTTACTTTATATTGCCTCCTGTGACAAAGAACTTTATTATGCAGTCTGTCGCTTTTATGTCTTCCTCAGCACAGGTTCATACAAAGCTTATTTTCCACACACTAATAGATCATACATATTAGAGAGCAATGTTTATTGCTTCCACCGATGACAACTTACTTGAAGGATCTTATTCAATCCATAGGTAGGTATGGTGGACACTCATGGAAAAACTGGGTTGGAGGTTTATGGATGCACAAGTAGTATCTCTACTTGGTGCGGGAGTTTTAGCTAATATGAGGTGGAAGCAATCGTCACATGCCAAGGGATCTCTAATCATATAACATTGTTTGGAACCAAGCAAACACAATTCATTATGTTGTCTTCCTTGTCCAACATCTACTCCTAGGCATGTAATAGTTTGGTGAGTGCTCACAATTATAAAAAGTGTCTAAGATGATATATTTATATGTGAACCGCTCTTTCCTTATTACTTCTTATTAATTGCAGCAATGACTGAGGTCTATGTTGATTTATTCTCAACAAGTTTCAATCATCATACTTGTCATAAGTGAAGTTATCACTTTCCATAAGATCGTCTCATGATCTTTCATGTTATCATTCTTTTCATATTTTGATCATGGCACAAAGCAAAGCCCTTGACTAAGACACTCTTTATTATATAGCTCGTCAGCTCGAATACAGCGGGAAAGCAAAAGACTCAAACTAAAAACTAAAGACTTATTCCTCTAAAAGATGAAATAAAAACTGAAAAGGAAAGAACTAAAATAAAGGTAAAAGCAAAAGATATAAAGGTGATACGATACGAGGGCAACTCCCCCAAGCTTGGCAGAAGCCAAGGGGATTGCCCATACCAATGCTTAGTTGTCTTCCTTTGGTGGTGATGGTGGTGGTGTTGTTGGAGTAGTCTTGAGCTTTTCTAATTTCCACTTGAGCAAAAAGTTTTGCTCCCTTAGATCGTCATTTTCCTCCTCAAGTTTCAAAACTCTGTGGCAAAGCTCCTGCTTACTCTCCTGCAAGAAACGAGAAGGGATAAACAAGGTCTTAGGCTTCTTCCTATGGTCAGGGAGGCTTGACTTCTTGAACTCCACATGGGTGTTTGCAGGTTGAGGTAGAGGAGCCTCCTCTTCATCGGAACTCGTTTTCTCCTTCCCTTTGGGCTCATAGTCCTCTTCCTCATTAGTGGTCCAGCCATATGGTTCCAAGTCCCCATAGACCTTGGAGTTAGCAAGGTAGTCAGCCACATATCTCTCTCCCTTTGAATCTTGAGAAGACATCTTGACCTAGATCTACGTCAGAAACAAGCTCGAAACAAAAACAGAGGAAAACTGCGCGATACAGAGATCAAAACCTTCGGGTGACTATATATTGATTTTTTCTGGGCCAGAAGGAGTCCTCCGCAAGAAAACGGAGTCCGGGAGGCACACGAGGTGCCCACAACCTTGCCCACCGCCACCAAGGGTGGTGGCGGAGTGGGCCCTTGTGGCTTCCTTGTTTGCTCTCCGGACTGCTTTTTATTTTTCTAATTTTCCAAAAATTCCAAAACTGAGGAAATTTCCTATTGGAAAAGTAACAGAGTCCAATTTCTTCCCGAAACAGATACATCTTCGTTTTCAAGGTCTGAAACAGGCTGATAAACATCCCTTATGTACTCCTCTGGAGTTATGACATTGATGATATTGGTCTCAACATTTATGGGAGTACCAGAGATGTAATGCTTGATTCTTTGCCCATTTACCACTCTAGGAAAATTTCCTTCCGTGCCATTGATTTTGATGGCACCGGAACGATATACTTCCTCGACAACATAGGGACCTTCCCATTTCGAGAGAAGCTTGCCTGCAAAGAATCTCAAACGAGAATTGTATAGCAAGACATAATCACCTACATTGAACTCTCGTTTCTGTATTCGTTTGTCGTGCAATCTCTTAAACTTTTCCTTGAACAACCTGGCATTCTCATATGCCTGGGCTCTCCATTCATCTAACGAGCTGATATCAAACAACCGCTTCTCACCGGCAAGTTTTAAATCAAAGTTGAGCTGTGTGATTGCCCAATAAGCTTTGTGTTCCAGCTGAAGAGGTAAATGACATGCCTTACCGTAAACCATTTTATACGGTGACATGCCCATGGGATTCTTATAAGCAGTCCTATAAGCCCATAGTGCATTGTCTAGTTTGCTAGACCAGTTCTTTCGAGATCTATTGACGGTCTTTTGTAGGATCAACATGATCTCCCTATTGCTCAACTCCACTTGACCACTAGACTGAGGATGATAAGGAGATGCAACTCTATGGTTCACATCATACTTAGCTAGCATCTTGCGGAAAACACCATGAATGAAGTGTGAACCGCCATCAGTCATCAAGTATCTAGGGACTCCAAATATTGGGAATATGACTTCTTTAAGCATCTTAGTGGAGGTGTGGTGATCAACATTTTTGGTGGGGATAGCTTCTACCCACTTAGTAACGTAATCCACAACAATTAAGATATGAGTGTACCCATTGGAACTCGGGAAGGGTCCCATATAATCAAAGCCCCAGACATCAAATGGTTCAATGACAAGTGAATAGTTCATTGGCATCTCTTGACGCTTACTGATGTTCCCTATCCTTTGGCATTCGTCACAAGACAAGACAAACTTAAGGGCATCCTTGAAGAGAGTGGGGCCAATAGAAACCTGATTGCAATACCTTATGGGCAGTTCTATCTCCAGCATGGTGTCCTCTGTAGGCTTCGGAATGACACTTCTGCAGGATCTGTCCCTGTTCATGTTCAGGCACACAACGTCTAATAACACCATCTACTCCTTCCTTATAAAGGTGAGGATCATCCCAAAAGTAGTGTCTCAAATAAAAGAATAATTTCTTCTTTTGTTGATAGGTGAAACTGGGTGGTATGTATTTGGCTACGATATAGTTTGCATAATCGGCATAGCACGGTGCACTAAGTGAAGTGCGGATGACATATAATTGCTCATCAGGAAAGCTGTCATCAATTGGTAGTGGGTCATCAAGGACATTCTCTAGCCTAGACAAGTTATCTGCTACAGGGTTATCAGCACCCTTTCGGTCAACGACGTGCAAATCAAATTCATGTAGCAGGAGAACCCATATGATCAGCCTAGGCTTAGCGTCCTTCTTCTCCATGAGGTACTTAATAGCAGCATGATCAGAGTGAATAGTGATTTTGGAGTCAACTATATAAGATCTAAACTTTTCACATGCAAACACGACTGCTAAAAGTTCCTTCTCCGTAGTGGCATAGTTTCTATGGGCACTGTCTAGAATTTTACTAGCGTAGTGAATGACATTCAACTTCTTGTCAACTCTTTGTCCTAGAACAGCACCAACAGCATAATCACTAGCGTCACACATGATTTCAAAGGGCAAGTTCCAGCAGGCGGTTGAACAATAGGTGCGGTTATCAAAGCCTTCTTAAGTATTTCGA
This sequence comes from Hordeum vulgare subsp. vulgare, assembly GCF_904849725.1. Lineage (NCBI taxonomy): Eukaryota > Viridiplantae > Streptophyta > Magnoliopsida > Poales > Poaceae > Hordeum > Hordeum vulgare. The sequence goes on from NC_058524.1 coordinate 66,970,635, forward strand.
AAGCTTCCTCGCAATCCTCATCAAAAACAAAAGGAACATCCTTCTGCAAGAGGTTGGTAAGAGGCCTAGAAATCTTAGAGAAGTCTTTAATGAACCTTCTATAGAAACCAGCATGACCTAGGAAACTTCGTATGCCTCTGATATCTGTGGGGCAAGGCATTTTCTCAATTGCATAAACCTTAGCCTTATCAACTTCAATGCCTCTTTCGGAGATTTTCTGTCCTAAGACGATACCTTCATTAACCATAAAGTGGCACTTCTCCCAATTCAAGACGAGGTTGGTTTCTTCGCATCTCTGTAAGACTCGATCAAGGTTGCTGCTGCAATCATCAAAGGAAGACCCGTAAACGGAGAAGTCATCCATGGAAACCTCGACAATCTTTTCACAAAAGTCAGAGAATATAGCCATCATACATCTTTGGAAGGTGCAGGTGCATTACATAAGCCAAAAGGCATACGTCTATAGGCAAAGGTACCGAAAGGGCAGGTGAAAGTGGTTTTCTCTTGATCAGATTGTGCGACAGGTATCTGCGAGAAACCTGAATAACCGTCTAGAAAGCAGAAGTGTGTGTGTTTTGATAGCCTTTCTAGCATTTGGTCGATGAACGGCAAAGGATAATGATCTTTCCTGGTTGCCTTGTTCAGTTTCCGGAAGTCTATCACCATTCTATAACCGGTAATAATCCTTTGTGGGATTAGTTCATCCATATCATTAGGAACGACGGTGATACCTCCCTTCTTGGGTACGCAATGTACTGGACTTACCCAATCACTATGCGCAACAGGATAAATGATTCCTGCTGCCAGAAACTTTAATATTTCTTTTCTAAAGACCTCTTTCATCTTATGATTCAATCTCCTTTGATGATCAGCAACTGGTTTGAAGTCAGGATCAGTTTTAATCTTGTGCTGACATAGAGTAGGACTAATACCCTTAAGATCATCAAGAGTATATCCAATAGCAGCGCGGTGCTTCCTCAGAATTTTTAGTAACTTCTTCTCTTCGCACTCTGAGAGGAGAGCACTAATAATGACATGATATATCTCCTTCTCATCAAGATAGGCATACTTAAGAGTATCAGACAACTGCTTAAGCTCGAACACAGGATCACCCTTTGGTGGGGGAGGATCGCCAAGCAGTTCAACAGGCATATTATTCTTGAGAATAGGATGTTGTTCTAAGACAATTCTATCTATCTCATCTCTCTCCTCCATATGCATATCATTTTCATGCTCAAGCAGATATTGCTCTAAAGGATCCGTAGGAGGTAAGACAATGGAGGCAAGAGCAATGATTTCATCCCTACTAGACGACTCTCTTTCATGGGGTTGTCTACCAAACTTGGAGAAGTTAAATTCATGAGACACACCCTCGAAACTTACTGTGACAGTCTGCTTAATGCAATCAATGTGAGCATTGACAGTGTTGAGAAAGGGTCTACCAAATATGATGGGACAAAAGCTATCTTATGCAGTACCAAGGACGAGGAAATCAGTAGGATACTTTGTCTTACCACACAGGACTTCTACGTCTCTCACCATTCCCAGAGGGCAGATAGTGTCTCTATTAGCTAGCGTGATAGTGACATCAATGGGTTCTAACTCAGCAGGTGCAATCTCATCTTTGATTTCATCATATAGAGAACGGGGTATCGCACTAAAACTAGCTCCCATATCACATAAACCATGGTAACAGTGATCTCCTATCTTAACAGAAACAACAGGCAGGCCAACTACAGGTTCGTGCTTGTCTTTCGCGTGAGGTTTAGCAATTCTAGCGGAGTCCTCACAGAATTTAATAACATGCCCGTCTATGTCTTCAGCTAAGATATCTATGATAATAGCAACACTAGGTTCAACTCTAATCTCCTCATGGGGTGCAAGTGGTCCAATGTAACCCCTACGTATCACAGCTGGAGCTTTAGAATAATCCTTCATCCTAGCAGGCTATGGTGGTTTCTCAGTGTAAGCACAAGGAACAACAGTATCACTAAAAGCTATGATTTTCTCCTCAACTAGATTGGTTTTGGCTATATTGCTTTCTACAGCAGGATGATATTTAAACAACTTCTCTTTGGGAAGATCAACATGAGCAACAAAATATTCACAAAGAGAAGCTACTATCTCAGAGTCAAGTCCATACTTACCGCTAAAATCTCTAGAAGTGTTTGTCTCAACAAAAGATTTAACGCAATCAAACTGGAAATTCATACCTGACTCCTTACCTTCCTCCAGCTCCCAATCTTCAAAGTTGCGTTTGATTCTCTCTAATAAATTCCACTTGTGATCAATATCCTTCTTCATAAAAGAACCGGCACAAGAAGTGTCAAGCATGGTACGATCTTCATGAGAAAGCCGAGCATAAAAGTTTTGAGTGATGATTTCTCTCGAGAGCTCATGATTGGGGCATGAATATAGCATTGATTTAAGCCTCCCCCAAGCTTGAGCTATGCTTTCCCTGTCACGAGGCCAAAAGTTATAAATAAATTTCCGATCACGATGTACTAAATGCATAGGATAGAACTTTTGATGAAATTCCAATTTCAACCAATTGTAGCCCCATGATCCAGCATCATCACATAGCCTATACCATGTCAACGCCTTATCCTTCAAATATAAAGGAAAGAATTTCTTCTTTACCTCATCCTCGGGCAAACCTGCAAGCTTAAATAAACCACAAACTTCATCTACATAGATTAGATGAAAGTCTGGATGTGAAGATCCATCTCCTCTAAAAGGATTAGCCAACAGTTTCTCAAGCATACCCAAAGGAATTTCATAAAAGATATTTTCAGTAGGTACCTCAGGTTGAGGAGCAACTCCTCCTGCTTCCGTTCGTGGTGAAGATACCCCGAACAAACTCATCAAAGGAAGAGTTCCCATAGTGACAAGTGACAATAAGTTTCAACATAGTATATAAATGTTTCCTTACCAATTTCCACTTACCAAAGGCGCTTCACTCCCCAGCAACGGCGACAGAAAAGAGTCTTGATGACCCACAAGTATAGGGGATCAATCGTAGTCCTTTCGATAAGTAAGAGTGTCGAACCCAACGAGGAGCAGAAGGCTCTGATAAACGGATTTCAGCAAGGTAATAACTGCAAGCACTGAAAGTAGCGGTAACAAGTAATTGTGTAGCGAGGTGAAACGTAGCGAGCAAAAAGTAACAAGTAACAAGTAGTAGCAATGGTGCAGAAAGTGGCCCAATCCCTTTTGTAGCAAGGGACAAGCCTGAACAAAGTCTTATAGGAGGAAAAACGCTCCCGAGGACACACGGGAATTTCTGTCATGCTAGTTTCATCATGTTCATATGATTCGCGTTCGTTACTTTGATAGTTTTATATGTGGGTGGACCGGCGCTTGGGTACTGCCCTTACTTGGACAAGCATCCCACTTATGATTAACATCTCTCGCAAGCATCCACAACTACAAAAGAAGAATTAAGACAAAGTCTAACCATAGCATTAAACTAGTGGAGCCAAATCAGCTCCTCACGAAGCAACGCATAGACTGGGGTTTAAGCTTCTGTCACTCCAGCAACCCATCATCTACTTACTACTTCCCAATGCCTTCCTCTAGGCCCAAATATGGTGAAGTGTTATGTAGTCGACGTTCACATAACACCACTAGAGGAAAAACAACATACAACATATCAAAATACCGAACGAATATCAAATTCACATGACTATTATTAACATGACTTATCCCATGTCCTCAGGAACAAAAGTAACTACTCACAAGACATAATCATAATCATGACCGGAGGTGTAATGAATAGCATCAAAGATCTGAACATAAACTCTTCCACCAAGTAATCCAACTAGCTTCAACTACAAAGAGTAGTCAACACTACTAGCAACCTTACAAGTACCAATCGGAGTTGCGAGACGAAGATTGGTTACAAGAGATGAACTAGGGATTGGAGAGGAGATGGTGCTGATGAAGATGTTGATGAAGATGCCTCCCCTCCGACAAGAGGAGTGTTGGTGATGACGATGGCAACGATTCCCCCCTCCGGGAGGGAAATTTCCCCGACAGGATCGTCCTGTCGGAGCTCTAGATTGAATCTGCTCAAGTTCCGCCTCGTGGCGGCGGCGAAACCATGAAAAAGCTCCCCATTGATTTTTTTTCCAGACCAGGACGCTTCATATAGCAAAAGAGGGGGGCTAGTGGGCCTTCAGGCAGCCCACAAGCCTGCCCTGCGCCACTAGGGGGGTGGTGTCGGTGGGCAAGCTTGTGGGGCCCTGGTGGCCCCCCTCCGGTAGTTCTTTCACCCAGTATTTTTAATATATTCCAGAAAAAATCCACGTAAATTTTCAGGGCATTTGGAGATGTGCAGAATAGTGGACTAGGATTTGCTCCTTTTCCGGTCCAGAATTCCAGCTGCCTGAATTCTCCCTCTTCAAATAATCGTTGCAAAATAAGAGAGAAAAGGCATAAATATGGTACCACAAGTAATATAACAGCCCAAGAAGAAATAAATATCAACATGAAAGCATGATGCAAAATGGATGTATCAGATACTATGCCTGATACTGCTAGAGATGCTATTTTGCCTAATGATGCTATGCTTGATACTGCTAGAGATACTCCTTTGCCTGATGTTCCACTAGGAGTGTTCCTTGATGCTCATATTGCTACAGTTACTGCCAATGCTCGTGATGCTTCTGATACTGCTGTTACTATTGAGATAGAAACTGCTTTTGCTCGTGCTAGATCTAGCTCTCCTAGATATGAATTGCCTAATATACCTGAGGGTTACGTTATGGAGGGAGAGATAGCTGAGGATTTTCTTGCGTGTAAGGATGCCTATGACGCTGAGAAATTACTACTTAGGTGGAAGGAAAAATCTCGGGAAGCTAGGATGGAAAATGACCCGAAGTTTGCCACTTCGCCTATCTTTGTCACCGATAAGGATTATGAATTCTTTGTCGACCCTGAGATAATCTCTATAGTCGAATCTGATCCTTTTCACGGTTATGAGTCTGAGACGGTCATAGCCCATCTTGCCAAACTATCTGAAATAGCCAACCTTTTCACTAATGAGGAGAAGATCTGCCACTACTATATCCTTAAGTTGTTTCCTTTCTCTCTAAAGGATGACGCTAAAGCCTGGTTCACCTCTCTTTCTCCTGGATGTGTGCGTAGTCCCTAGGAGATGGTCTATTACTTCTGTGAGAAATATTTCCCTGCCCATAAGAAGCAAGCTGCCTTGCAGGAAATATACAACTTTGCTCAACTCCAAGAAGAGAGTCTTCCACAAGCTTGGGGGAGGATCATCTAGCTACAGAATGCTTTGCCTGATCACCCTCTTAAGAAGAACGAGATACTTGATATCCTCTATAACGGAATTACCGATGCCTCTAGAGACTACCTAGATAGTTGTGCCGGTTGTGTTTTTAGGGAACGAACTATAGAACAAGCTGAGACTCTACTGAATAACCTCTTGATCAACGATAATGCTTGGACTATTCCCGAACCACCTCCTAAGCCAACTCCTAAGAAAAGAGATATTTTATTCCTGAGTCCCGAAGATATGCAAGAAGCCAAGAAATCTATGCAAGAGAAAGGCATTAGATCTGAAGATGTCAAAAATCTACCACCTATCGAAGAGATCCATGGTCTCGATAACCCGATACAGGTAGTAGAAGTTAATTCTCTACGTAGGTTTGATGAGAGTGATATTCCTTTTGATAAACCTGCTAGCCTATGCTTTGATGAATTTGACAACTTTGTTGCCAAACAACAGAGTTTCAATGATTATGTTAGCAGACATTTGGAACAAAGTACTCGTATGCTTAGCCATTTAAGTGCTTGTGTAGACAGAAATGTCAATGCTCTGAAGCTTCTGAGTAAAGATGCCTCTATGATTACTACTCTGGTAGAACAAGTACTTAAAGCTCAGAATGACCTGCTCAATGAATTAACTGACTACTCTGTCAGAGTCATTACTAGAGGAGGCAAAATGACTCAGGAACCTTTGTATCCTGAAGGTCATCCTAAGAGAATTGATCAAGACTCTCAAGTAATCAATGCTGATACACCTAGTCATCCTAAGGAGAAGAAGAAGGACGATAGGAACCTGCACGCGAGTTCACCAAATACTATCACACCTGAAGAACCTAATGATATTTCTGCGTCTGATGCAGAAACACAATCAGGTGATGAAAATGAACCCGGTGACAATATGGACAGTGATGTTCATAATAATGCTCAACCTAGCAATGATGAGGATGTGGAGATTGAACCTACGGTTAATCCTGATAATCCACAACCTAAGAAATACGACAAGAATGACTTCACTGCTAGGAAGCATGGTAAAGAAAGAGAGCCATGGGTTCAGAGACCTATGCCCTTCCCTCCTAAGCCATCCAAGAAAAAGGATGATGAGGATTTTGAGCGCTTCGTTGAGATGATAAGACCCATCTTTCTGCAGATGCGGTTAACTGATATGCTCAAGATGTCTCTGTATGCCAAGTACATTAAAGATATCGTGACTTATAAACTGAAGATACCAGATCTTGAGATCTCCACGATGCTTGCCAATTACACTTTCAAAGGTGGAACTCCTAAGAAACTTGGTGATCCCGGAGTGCCCACTATACCTTGCTCCATTAAAGGAAACTACGTAAGAACTGCCTTATGTGACCTTGGAGCCGGTGTTAGTGTTATGCCACTCTCTCTTTATCGTAGACTTGAGTTGGATAAGTTGACACCCACTGAAATTTCTCTGCAAATGGCCGACAAATCAACTGCTTTCCCTATCGGCATTTGCGAGGATGTGCCTGTTGTGGTTGCTAACACCACTATCTTAACAGACTTTGTTATCTTGGATATTCCTGAGGACGATGCTATGGCTATCATCCTCGGAAGACCCTTTTTAAACACTGCAGGAGCTGTTATAAATTGCAACAAAGGCAATGTCACTTTCCATGTCAACGGTAACGAGCACAAAGTGCACTTTCCGAAGAAACGATATCCAGTACATTGCATCAATGCTATCGAAAAGACTTCATCGATTCTCATTGGGAGCTTTGAATGCCCTATTCCTCGTGTCAAGATGAAGTATGATTTGCTTGTTGGGGAGATTCATATCCCCATTGAGGTGACTTAGTGGCTATTCGAAAATTCTCCATTCTCTTTTGCGATTCGAGAAGGTTTTGTCGTAAGGACTTGATCAATCCCATCGACGGATTTCTTTCGATGACCATGAGGCGGATGAATCAGAAAGTCACATACCTCTGTTTTGAAGAAAAATGATGGAATTAGTTTAGCTTTTCCTGTTTTCTGTTTTAGCGTCCCGGAGAAAAATACCTCGAAAATAAAAGTTCTCCGATGGTCCTGAAAATTTAGTATGATTTTTTTTCTGGCATTTTTGAAAATTTCTGGGCCTGAGAGCTGGCCTGGGGGCCTGACCAGTGGGCCACAAGCCCCCCATCGCCACCTACCCCCTGGTGGCGGGGTGCAAGCTTGTGGGGCCCACAGGCACCCCCTCCACTCATTCCAGCTCTCAGCCTCTTCTTCCTCCTCCAGAAAAAATTGTTTCGCAGCTCAAACCCGTGTTCTTGCTCTTTTGGCTATGATTTTCGATCTCCTTGCTCAAAGCACCATTCTCCGAACCGTTTTGGGGAAATTACTCCTTGGTAAGTGACTCCTCCATTGGTCCAATTAGTTTTTGCTCTAGTGCTTTATCCTTCGCGTATTCTTGCTACCTTGGTGACCCTATTCTTGAGCTTGAAAGGTTGATTTTAGTTGGTCCCAAGTAGTTTTAGCGCGTGATACGGTCTCTAGGCACTAATAGGAGTAGTTGCTACAAGTTGGGTTAATCCTTATTCACTTTTCTTTCGAAGCCTCTAAAAATTTCAGAATTTTTCAGAGCTAGAAAAGGGAAAAGATGAGGAGGTTCTTGAGAGGCTCTTCAAGCCGTAACCCCAAGGAGGACGAGAAGAATCACCCCAAGTACGCAGTCCCTCGAGTCACAGAAGTTCGAGCGTGCGAGTGGCCAAGTGATGAATTTTTGCGAGCCGCCAAACTTTATGAAGACTTTTATTACTTGGTGGAACGCAGGTCTTACTGCGTTCGTTGAAGATAAGTGCCCACAATATCTCCTCTTCACCAATATTTTCATTCAAAGCTTCAACTTTTATCCGAGGAAGAATCCTCCCATGGTTGAGTTCATGATATACGATGTTCCCCAGTGCATGACGCTGCAGGACTTTTGCAATGTATGCAAATTACCTTATGTTGGGGATATCCGTGACCCTCGTCCACGGGACTTGGAGGATTTCATTGGTTCTATTGCTGTTGGAGAGGAGAGAGGAGTGTCTCGCGCTAGAATTGCTAGCATACATTTTCCTGTGCTTCAGTACTTCTCACTATTTGTGGGAAAATGTTTGATTGGTCGTGGGGAGGCTGGATCACTTAGTTCTCCAGACCTTGCGGTTTTGCGCGAAGGCCTTTATAACGATAAGACTTATAGCTTGGGCGCTATAGTAGCTCAACGGTTGACCGTTCTAAAGGTGTTATCTATGGATGTATCTATGCTACCCGTCTTGCCAGACACTTTGAGATACCCATTAGACTGGGAGAGGAAGGGGAGATGCTTCTCACTAAGAGATATCTGGATTATGACAACATGGTTCGCCATGATTTCTGGATAGAGATGCTAGTAGACGGATGATTTATAACCTGGTGTTTAGTCAGGGTACTCGAGAGACTATTACTTTGCCTGCTCCTTCTTTGTTCGATCTTCATGCAGGTAGGTACACTATTATGCCCGCGGACATCTACGCATATTGGGGCTTGGCCCAACCACAGGCGCCCGTGCCCGAGCCACCAGTCGAGTACCAGACGCCAGTTTATCAGTGGGAGCCAGAGGAGCTCACACAGGAGTGGCATCCACAGTCTGCTCCAGAGTATCCTGGAGCTGGTTATTTCCCACCTTGGGAGTAGACCAAGCTAGGCTAAAAGCCTAAGCTTGGGGGAGTACGTGTTCTCACCGACTTTACATTCATGCTTATGCTTTCACTTCGTTAGCCGGTGTTTACTCTTTGCCACTGTATTATCCATGCTAGTTTCTTTTCGTTTTCTTGTTTTCTTGTTTTGTGTCCTTTTGAGAAAACCCAAAAAGATTTTTCTTTCTTCTTTTGCTTGGTGGGAGTTTTCCCGTGTAAATAGATGTCTTTTCCTTTGTGTCAAGGTAGAAGATATTGGTTACAATGCTTAGTGGTTCTTGCATGCTTACTTGTTTAGCTTTCAAAGAGCCATATTATTTTGTCTTCTCCTTTAAGTTTGCCTGCAGATTCAGCCTAGTCCAATGCACGAGCACGCTTATTATTGTTCACATCGTTCGATCGTGCAAGTGAAAGGCAACAATGATGATATATGATGAAGTGACTCAGACTGAAAAGCTGGTATGAACTCTATCTATTTTGTTTTTGTAAATATGACTAGCTTGTCGACCCAGATTTAGCTTTGTTGTGAGAGAAACATGTTTGCAATGACAACTTAGATATCATAGTTTCTGATGCCATGCTTATTTAGCTGAGAGCTTATAATGGTTTGTCTTGAATGCCAACATAGATTTTGATATGACTATGATGTAGTATGATAGGATGGTATTCTTCTTTGAATGTTTCAAGTGGCTTGACTTGGCGCATGTTCATGCATGTAGTTGAAACAAAATCAACATAGCCTCTATGATGTTCGTATTCATGGTGATTTATATCATGTTCATGCTTGCATTCAATGTTAGTCAAACTCATTGCATCTTGATGACTGTTGTCGCTCTCTAGTTGGTCGCTTCCCAGTCTTTTGCTAGCCTTCACTTGTACTAAGCGGGAATACTGCTTGTGCATTCACTTCTATAAACCCAAACGTTTTTCCATGAGAGTCCACCATACCTACCTATTTTGCGGTATCTACCTGCCGTTCCAAGTAAATTTGCATGTGCCATTCTCTAAACCTTCAAGAAATAATCTGTTTTGCATGCCCGAAACGCTCATGTGGTGACAGAGGGCTATGGGTGTCTTCCATGCTAGGAGTATTATCCTCGACATGTGTTTATTCACAGTCATTCACGAGAAAGGGGCCGGTATTTGGGATGCCCAGTTCCATGCTTAAATCGAAAACATAACTGTAAAACAAGACTCCCCCCAGATTGATGTTAGTATGGACGGTACCCGAGGATTCGGCTAGCCGTGGAGTGTGATTGATTGGTGGTGGGGGAGTTAAAACTTTACTTTTCTGTTTCGGAACCGCCTATAGCATGAGTAGCATGGAAGATACTGAGAACTCTTGGTCATTGCGTTGACAATGAAAGCATGCCACCCAAAATTATTATCTCTGTTTTTAAAAGCTTGAGCTCTGGCACCTCTGCAAATCAATGCTTCCCTCTGCTAAGGTCCTGTCTATTTATTTTCCTATCGAGTCATCCTCCTCTTATACAAGCACCAATTAGAGAGCACCTCTGTCATTTTTATGCTTTGCTTTTGAATGATATTGAGTATGACTATGACTGGATCTTCTTTGCTATGAATTACAATGTTTAGTCAGCCCTTGATCTTTGAAAGTGCTCTGCATTTATGTTTTACGGTCTCAGAAAGAGCTAGCGAGATACCACCTATTCGTATTGCTTCATGCTTGTTTTGATTGAAGTGTTGGTATTTGAAACTCATTATTATTTGCTCGTTAGCTGATTATACCATCTATACCTATACTAATTACAGACTCTCAAAAAATTACCACGTTAATTAGATTTTATGAGCCGTTAATCTGTGGTGGGACCGAGTTATTACGGTGTAGATCATCCAATTTTTTTTAGAAATTACCATGTTAATTAAATTTTGCGTGCCGTTAATCTAGTGTGGGACCGAATTATTACGGTGTAGATCATCCGATTTTTTTTTAGAAATTACCATGTTAGTTAATTTTTCGTGCCATTAATCTAAAGTGGGACCGAATTATTACGATGTAGATCATCTGATTTTTTTCTGGTGACTTAAAAAAATAATAAGACATCCAGCTTTGAGCCCAAGAGTTATTACGAATGAGATTAACTCTGATGCATCAAAGATGTGAAAAAGGAGGAGATTAACGCACGTACATGCAAAACGAGAAACAGATGACATGTGAAAAGGTGGAGACTAAGTCATGTACGTGTGTGTTTTTTTAAGCTAAGCTACGCGTGTGTTAAAAAAAATCACGTACATGCATAAAAAAGATAGAGATTAACTCATGTACGTGTATGTTCAACAACCAAAAAAAGAATATCTAATGTACGTATGTGTTTTTTTAAGCTAAAGTACGTCTGTGTTTAAAAGAAAGAAATTCATGTACATGCCTCTAAAAGGTAGAGATTAACTCACGTATGTGTGTGTTCAAAAAACTAAACCAAATCACGTGCATGCATCAACTCAAATAAAAACTCACATACGTGCAAAACGGGAAAAAAGATGAGATGTGCTTACATATGTGCTCCCTTGGCTCCAGTCCATTGGAAAAAATATGGTATTGTACATCTACAGACCACTGTTTCCTCATCGCTATTACCATTGATCGTCTTCAATACCCTAATCTTTAGGGTTCGTATGCCCTGGTCTCTACAATCTCTCCCATCGCAAATATTATGCACGCCTCTTTTTTAATAATATACCACACCTAATTCAATAATATCATTTTCCGAAACGGGACCCAACAATGTTTTCGTTTCTGCTTATACATGGATGAAGTCCATTAATAGTAATTCCATATAAACTCCATCAATGGTTATTCCACCCAAACGACTGCATTAACTTAAGTCGTGTTCGGGAAGCCTTAGAGGCGCATCTCCACATTACATGTTTGCAGGACATTGCCGCTGCTGCCACCATGACACAATGCCGAGCTCAACGACGCCGTTAGCATGTAATAGCATCGTTGGAATCATCAGTGCATCAACAATGTAATGTTCAAGGAGAATGCTCTCCTTTTGAAAATAAAAATGTAGTAGCATGGGCTTCGCCACCACGGCCCATCATGCTTCATGTGCAGGTTCTCAAGAGTAAGGCTCACAGGATGCGAGTACCATGCATGTCCGCGTGCAACACGATGACTCCACTAGGATATCTGTCAAGAGTGGAGAGCATAGCAGTCATGCGTCCAACATCTAGGTTAGCAGTAGCAGACCGACATGAATGTTTGTTCTGGGTTATGTACATGAGTACATTGGCGTTGGGCAGGAGCAGTGACAAGTCCAACAAAAATATGTAAATAACTCCACATGCAACCAGTACTATTCTCACTCAAGGAAAAACTTCTTTCAGAATTGAGATTAATCAAAGACTGGTGCTCAAGATGGTAAGATTGTATGAGATGGTTCAATTCTCATGTTGGTATTCTCCTTCATCGTTGTGTTTGCTTAAACATTTATTTTTCGCGCAAATAGGTATCATTTTTGGGTTTTTTAGAATAGCGCACTATTCTATTTTAATTTCAAATTTTTATGCGGATACCTATTTTTTTCATTAAGAAATAAGATGCTACAAGCCAAAGAGGGCATGACCAGTACAAAGCCAAAGTGACACGACCCAAATGTCTCGATATGTATTCCTTCGAAGGTTCCAACAACGTCTGGGTCCTAATTCAATTGAATGGATTTAGATTAACAAATTTGTAGTATAACATTAATCCCTTTGTCATAACGCATGGCATCCAACATATTCGTGCCATGATTGTATATTTAATTAAGGTGCATATTTTTTATAAAGTTATTATATAGCCTATTAATCTTGATACAATTGTGATTGAAATAGTCAAGAAAACGATCTTCGCTACGCGAAAGCAGTAGGAGAGTATCCAACAGTCTCAGTATATTAAAAAAACAGTATTCAATATACCGACATTGATGGGAACTAAAAGAAAAACAGAGAAAAAAAGAATTGGTCCATAGTTGTGTCCATAATTGAACTTATTGAGGTTTTTGTTCTTGACTCTACATGGACCAAATCATATTTGAACCCTCTCTTCCACTTCCATATTATAGACCATATATCTAGGGGTTGTGATCTTCTGAAGTCACAACAATACTGTTACAGTAGATGCACATGGGGAGAGTTCGCATCTTAGTGCTCATAATATTATTAGGTACTTAGTTTCATATATTAAGACAAATTATTAAAAAAAATGATCCTGATTAATTATATGAGGATAGTTGTGCTTGATTTTACTTTATTATCTCATGGTTTGTTCCCATTAAAATTGCTTCTTAAACCATGCCAAAAAGTCTGACTATGGGATAAGTACGTGTCATACTATAATACATATTCCAAATTTTCACTAATACTAGCCCGTGCAACTGCACGGGCTGACGACTAGTTGATATTAGTTTACCATAAGACCTTTCTGTCATTTGCTTATGTGGTCAACTTATGATCTTGCTGAAATTTTGGTTATGAGTTAGACATAGTTGCAACACCAAGATCAAACAGAGTTTGTCAAAGTTTTTCTTTCTCTCTCAGTTTGTCAACTGAGTTGCTTGAGGACAAGCAAGGTTTTAAGCTTGGGGAGTTGATACGTCTCCATCGTATCTACTTTTCCAAACTCTTTTGCCCTTGTTTTGGACTCTAATTTGCATGATTTGAATGGAACTAGCCTGGACTGACGCTGTTTTCAACAGAATTGCCTTGGTGTTATTTTTGTGCAGAAATCAAAGTTCTCCAAACGTCCTGAAATTTACGGGGAGCAGTTTTGGAAAATATAAAAAATATCTGCGCCAAGTTCCACCTCAGGGGGTGGGCCAGTGGGCCACAAGCCCTTGCTCCGCCACCACCCCCCCTGGTGGCGGTGGGCAGGCTTGTGGGGCCCACAGGCACCTGCCGCCCCCAACTCCAGCTCTATAAGTTGCCTTTCGTCCCAGAAAAAATAAAAAAGAGAAGTTTTCATCGCGTTTTCGATACGGAGGCGCCGCCACAACATGTTCTTCATCTGGAGAGCAGATCTGGAGTCCGTCTTGGGCTCCGGAGAGGGGAAATCATCACCATCGTCATCATCAACCTTCTTCCCTCTCCAATTCCATGAAGCTCTTCGTCGTTCGTGAGTAATCCATTCGTAGGCTCGCTGGGCGGTGATGAGTAGGATGAGATCTATCATGTAATCGAGTTAGTTTTGATGGGGATTGATCCCTAGTATCCACTATGTTCTGAGATTTGATGTTGCTACTACTTTGCCATGCTTAATGCTTGTCACTAGGGCCCGAGTGCCATGATTTCAGATCTGAAATTATTATGTTGTCACCAATATATGTGTGTTTTAGATCCGATCTTGCAAGTTGTAGTTACCTACTATGTGTTATGATCCGACAACCCCGGAGTGACAATAACTGGAACCACTCCCGGTGATGACCATAGTTTGAGGAGTTCATGTGTTCACCAAGTGCTAATGCGTTGGTCCGGTTCTTTATTAAAAGGAGAACCTTAATATCCCGTAGTTTCCTTTTGGACTCCGCTGCCACGGGACGGATGGACAATAGATGTCATGCAAGTTCTTTTCCCTAAGCACATATGACAACACACGGAATGCATGCCTACATCACATTGACGAACAGGAGCTAGCCACATATCTCTCCGTGTTATAGCTGTTGCATGATGAATATCATCCAAACAAATCGCCGACCCATTGCCTACGAGTTTGTCCTACTGCTGCTGCTGCTACTACTGTTGCTACTGCTGTTACTTGTTTTTCTCTGCTGCTGCTACTACTGGTGCTATTACTGTCGCTTACTACTGTTGCTACTTGCTACTACTGTCACTACTGTTGTTCCTTGCCGCTGCTATTACTCGTTACATTGCTGCTACCTGCTACAATTTTGGTTCACTGGACGTTGACGGGAACTGACAACTTCTGTCAATGCGGCAACTTGGCGCCATTGATACAATCGTTAGGAATAGTCTGCCGTCCACAGATCGTTTCTGACACCGTTGTTATCATATTACTTTGTTGTTATTACTGTGCTTGCAGATACTAATCTTTCAGGTGTGGTTGAATCCGACAAATTCAGCTGCTAATACTCGAGATTATTCTCTCACCTCCTTTAGGCGATCAACAAATTTGGGTCGAATACTCTACCCTCAAAAACTGCTATGAACCCACGCGCTGGTGGGCCATCAACAACATTCTTCTAGTTTCGTTGCCGGGGAGTGCTAGCAGCATTCTTTTGGTGCCGTTGCAAGGGAAGGATTGTTTTCATAATCATTCGTCTAGCTAACGCCAGAGATTGCAGATCAGGCATTCCCAAGCTTAGGCTTTTACGGCATCCTTGAATCAACTTGGGGTGCCTTGGGCATCCCCAAGCTTGAGCTCTTGCCACTGTTTATCTTTTTGTCCATAAGAACTTCACCCAAAACTTGAAAACTTCACAACACGAAGCTTAAACAGAAACTCGTGATATCATTAGTATAAGAAAGCAAATCACCACTTCCTTAGGTACTGTAGCAAACTTAAATTCTACTTATGTTGGTGTTGGGTTGCTATATTTTCACTTTTCCATGGCTAGTACCCTCCGATACTATCCATAGTTCCATCAAAATAAGCAACCAACTCAACAAAAACAGAATCTGTTAACAGCAGACCAGTCTGTAGAAATCTGTATACTTCCGGTACTTCAAAAAATCTGAAAACGTACGAAAGTCTGAAGAATTTGCATAGCAATCAGCAGAAAAAAGAATCAACTCAAAAGCTCTTACAGGAAAAAAAATGAAAATTATTTTCATGAGCAGAAAGTTTATGTCTTTTCCAGCATGAACGATCATCCCCAAGACTAATCATAACGGTTTTGCTTGGCACAAACGCAAAAAGAAACACAAAAAACACAATCATAACAGAATTATGATGGTATGGAGAAAACAAAAGAGGAAGCAAAAAAAGCAAAGAAAATTTTATTCATTGGGTTGCCTCCCAACAAGCGCTATCGTTTAACGCCCTTAGCTAGGCATTGATTTCAATGATGCTCACATAAAAGGTAAGGATTGAAACACAACGAGAGCATCATGGAGCAAATGGCTAGCACATTTAAGTCTAACCCACTTCCTATGCATAGGGATTTTCTGATCAAACAATTTATTGGAGCAAGAATCAACTAGCATAGGAAGGCAAAACAAGCATAGCTTCAAAAATTTCAACATATGGAGAGGAAGCTTGATACTATTGCAATAAGTAGAAGCATATGATCCTCTCTCATAGTAATTTTCAGTAGCATCATGAATGAATTCAACAATATAACCAGCACGTAAAGCATTCTTTTCATGATCTACAAGTATAGAAATTTTACTACTCTCCACATACGGAAATATATTCTCAAGAATAGTAGTGGGAGTATCGTAAAAGACTTGAGCACTACAAATTGTGTCCACAATGAAAAAGCAAGGTTTAGCAAAAGGGTTCTCGAGAGTATGACAAGTTTTGTCATCCCTCTTCTTCAAAGCATAAGTATCCTCACAATAATCATCATAGATAGGGGGCATGCTTTCATCAAAATGATTTTGATCATTCAAAGTGGAATAACTAAAAAGATCATCTTTATCAAATATAGCATCCCCAAGCTTGTGGCTTTGCATATCATTAGCATCATGGGTATTCAAAGAATTCATGCTAAGAACATTGCAATCATGCTCATCATTCACATATTCTATGCCAAGCATTCTATGTAATTCTTATTTCAGCACTTGAGCACAATTTTCCTTCCCATCATGCTCACGAAAGACATTGAAAAGATGGAGCATATGAGGCATCCTCAATTCCATTTTTTGTAGTTTTCTAGAGAAAGAACAAGAAACAAAAAGATTCCATTGCAAGATCTAAAGATATACCTTCAAGCGCTAACCTCCCCGGCAACGGCGCCAGAAAAGAGCTTGATGTCTACTACGCAACCTTATCCTTGTAGACGTTGTTGGGCCTCCAAGCGCAGAGGTTTGTAGGACAGTAGCAATTTTCCCTCAACTGAGTGACCTAAGGTTTATCAAACCGTGGGAGGCGTAGGATGAAGATGGTCTCTCTCAAGCAACCCTGCAACCAAATAAAAAAGAGTCTCTTGTGTCCCCAACACACCCAATACAATGGTAAATTGTATAGGTGCACTAGTTCGGCGAAGAGATGGTGATACAAGTGCAATATGGATGGTAGATATAGGTTTTGTAATCTGAAATTACAAAAACAGCAAGGTAACTAGTGGTAAAAGTGAGCACGAACGGTATTGCAATGCGTGGAAACAAGGCCTAGGGTTCATACTTTCACTAGTGAAGTTCTCTCAACAATAATAACATAATTGGATCATATAACTAGCCCTCAACATGCAACAAAGAGTCACTCCAAAGTCACTAATAGCGGAGAACAAACGAAGAGATTATTGTCGGGTACGAAACCACCACAAAGTTATTCTTTCTGATCGATCTATTAAAGAGTCCGTAGTAAAATAGCATGAAGCTATTCTTTCTATTCAATCTTCCATAAAGTTCGTACTAAAATAACACCTTAAGATACATATCAACCAAGACCCTAATGTCACCTAGATAATCCATTGTCACCTCAAGTATCCGTGGGCATGATTATACGATATGCATCACATAATCTCAGAATCATCTATTCAACCAACACATAGAACTTCTGTTAGGGCATATTTTATGCCTAAGTAATTTTGGTGATTGATGACAGTACCGCAAAGGACTAATCGTGTGTGTTAATATTTTAGATAACACATGTCAACGGCACAAGACGTCTCGCCCCCCCCTTCCATGGAACACAAGCACGATGTACTCTACGATTCTCTTTCTTTGAGTCATAGGAACGTCGTACTACTAAGAGGGGACCCGTAGTGGAAAGGTTTGGGTGGAATCAATTTTGCACGCACACACTTTATTTCCCTTCCCCTTTCCTGCAACATTGGAGTGGCTCCCGCCTATGGTTTATCTCCTCTAAGCAAAAAGGTCTCCCAGCGGTAGTACCGCTGTCCCTAGCGGTAGTACCGCTAGGCCTAGCGGTAGTACCGCTGGAACTGACGGTAGTACCGCTAGCCCTAGCGGTGGTACCGCTATTGCAGGCGGTAGTACCGCTGTGCTGGCGGTAGTACCGCCCCTGCTCAGCGGTAGTACCGCTCCGGGGACTTAGTACCGCCTTCCTAGCGGTTGTACTCCGTCGGACTTTTTTGCGAAGTCTTTCTTGGCGGTGGTTGGCCCGGTAGTGCTTCTGCACTACCATGGGCCCAGCGGTAGTACCGCTACAGCCAGCGGTAGTACCGCTGGAGTGCCAACGGTAGTACCGCTGCAGCCAGCGGTAGTACCGCTGGAGTGCGAGCGGTAGTACCGCTGCAGCCTGCGGTAGTACCGCTAGGCTCGGGTTGTGAGTGGGAAAATGGTTGGATTCCCCCCCCCCACTATATAAGGGGTTCTTCTTGCTCTAGAACACCACCTTTGACCCTCCAAGATCCATTGTTGCTCCCTAAGCTCAAAAGTGTCCGATCTCTCTCCCTAGCCAATCAAACTTGTTGATCCTTTAGGGATTGGTTGAGAAGGCCTAGATCTACACTTCCACCAAGAGAAAAGTTGATTCCCCCACCAATCCCTTGCGGATCTTGTTACTCTTGGGTGTTTGAGCACCCTAGATGGTTGAGGTCACCTCGGAGCCACATTCCATTGTGGTGAAGCTCCGTGGTCTTGTTGGGAGCCCCCAAGCTTTGTGTGGAGTTTGCCCCAACCTTGTTTGTAAAGGTTCGGTCGCCGCCTTCAAGGGCACATATAGTGGAATCACGGTACCTTGCATCGTGTGAGGGCGTGAGGAGAATACGGTGGCCCTAGTGGCTTATTGGGGAGCATTGTGCCTCCACACAGCTCCAACGGAGACGTACTTCCTGTCAAAGGGAAGGAACTTCGGTAACACGTCCTCGTCTTCATTGGTTCCACTTGTGGTTATCTCTAACTCTTACTCCGTGTATGCTTATGTTGTTGTGTATCTCTTACTTGTCTTAGTTGTTCTTGTTGTTAGCATCATATAGGTTCACCTCTTTGTTGCTATTTTAGTGTACCCGTATGTTTCTTACCCTAACTTGCTAAGATTAATTAAAAAGTGGTCGTTGCCTATTCACCCCCCCCCCTCTAGTCAACCATATCGATCCTTTCAATTGGTATGAGAGCCACATCTCTTTATTAATGGTTTAACCACCCGAAGAGTATGGAAGATGATGAGGGAGTTCCCCGTGCACAAACCGAGGGCATGGACTTGACTTCGATCACAAGGGACGACTTGAATGCGGCTATGGTCGCACTCAAGACGTCCATGACGAGCGAGGTCAAGACCATGCTTAAAGAGTTAATTGAGGGAATTAAAAATTCTCCCGAACCGGCATTGGTGGTGAAATGTGACATCCTCGACTTTTACTACAGTAATGATTGTAATTAAGCGACACTGATCCCGCGCTAATGATGCCACGTCATCGGAAGTGATATCAATGATCTCGTGTTGGTTGAAACCGAATCAAATTCGAAGCTTTAAAAATAAAGTCAGACGAGAAAATATTTTCGTGTTGTTGAAATAGAAAAGTCGGGCAGTTATCAAAAAATTCCCTAACGGATTATAATATCGAATCGGGCACTTTAGGGATTATCGGTAAACACTATATATTTAAATGTGGATATTGAATAAGATGAATAAAGAAAATATAGTAAATGAAAATAAATAAATAAAAGAAAGAATTAAAAGTATGTATAATAAATTGTAAAAGAAAGTATAAAGAATATATATCAAAAGGAAAGTATTAAAAATAATAATGATAAAATAAAGTATAAAAAAAAAGGAAAAAAGCAACCCCCCACCCCCTGGCCCAACAGGGCCTAGGGGCCCAGCCTACGAGGCCACGCCCACCCATCAAACCCTAGCGACCGCTGCCCCCTCGCTACTCCCCCATTTCCCAGCGCCGCCACTCCCCACGCTCCCCCTCTCGCCTCCCACCCCGCCACCAACCGCCCCTCGTGGGGGCCCCTCCCCACCTCTCGTACCCCCTCCCCACCGAGACCCTCCCCACGATCCTCCCTCCTCTCGGTCTCCCGTCGCCCTCCAGATCCCTCCTCCTCCTCCCCACCTCGGTCGGCACATCCCTCCGCCCCGGCTTCCTCCTCCCGCCGGCGAGCCCCCACGGCCTCCCTCCATCGGCCCTCCTCTCCACCCCTCACCCCCGGCCGGCGAGCCCCTTCCCTGCTCCTCCAACCGCCGGCACCACCCTCCCCGTTGGCCGGACCTCCAGCGACCTCCGGCGGCCGAGGCCCTCCCGGGTTCCTCCTGGCCGGCCGACCCAGGCCAGGGGCCTCCCCCTCCGTCGCGCCCCCTTCCTCCCGCTCGGTCCAGGAGGGACCGGGCAGGGAGACCGGCCCCCTCGGCCCCTTCACCTCGCCGGCGAGCCCCTCCCCCACCGGGCCTCCCCTACGCCTCTTCCTCGCCGGAACCGCGCCGTCACCGTCCCCTTCACCACCGGAACAGCGCTGTCACCGTCACCGCCTCGTCCTCCTCCTCGCCGTCACCTCCGCTTCCCGCGAACTCCGGCTTCATCGGGCCGTCCCGTCAACGTTGGTGAGCCCCTCCTCGGGCTCCTCCCACCGTCGCGTTCCCCTCACCGTCCCGGTTCCGTTCCGGCAAACGGGACCCCGATCCGTCGACGGTAGTGGCCGGTAGGAGGATTTGAAGAACGTGTTCTCCTATGTTGAGTTAGCAGAGAGTTGTGTTATGTGTCTCTCTGTTAACACAGAGAGAGATGAGAGTGTTGTTGAGTTAAAAGAAAATAAAATAAATGATGTATTAGATGCGTATGAATGTATGTATGTATGAGATGCGATGTACGTATTTGCGTATATGGATATTTGGAGGAATACAATATTTGTATGGTTATGTATTTGTGAATAAAAATGAGTATTTGGCCTAAAGCCACTTACCGGTGGGGCCAACGCACCCGCTGTCTATGACAGGAGACCCCACGCGATAGATAATATAAATAATAAAAATATATGTTTTTATAAATAAATAAATATATATAATAATTAATTAATGAGTTAATGAATTAGTTAAATAGATATATAAGTTAATCTGTTAATTAGAATAATTAATTAACATAATTAGAATATGACACGTGGGTCCCCCACTAAATTAATCTCATTAATTAATATTTAATATTAATAAAAACTTGTGCCTATGACGTTCGGGACCCGCTGGTCAGTTGACCAGTCAACTGCTGATGCCAACCTGACATCGCGATGATGTCATAATAGGATTTTATTAAAATAGTTAAATCTGTTTTTAATCCCTAATTATTTAAAAAAACTTTAAAAATTAATATTAAATAATCCGTAAGTCAGATCAAAATAATTTCAACATGAAAGTTGATCAGCAAAACGAGACGAACCCGGATACACGGTCCATTCGTCTGTCACGCGTACCTAGCATAGCAAACTTGGAACTTTTTCATCGTTTCCAGTATAACCGGTAGTAGCCCGAGACCCGGAAAATATTGTCAGATATTCTTCCGACCCGTCTATGATGCATGTTGCTGCGTTAGCTCATGTCTAGCCTGCATCTTGCCATGTCATTCTTTGTGTTGCATCGGTGCTATTACTTATTGTTTCTTCCCCCCTCTTCTTACCGGTAGACCCCGAGACTGACGCTGCTGCCGGGTACATCTACGACCCTGCCGATCAGTCCGTTGTCGCAGAGCAGCAAGGCAAGCAACCCCCCCCCCCTTGATCATTCCTATATCGCCTATGTCTTTCTTCCTACTGCTTGCATTAGTATTTTGCTACTGTTGTAGCTAGCTCCTATATCTGATGCATAGCCTATTTTTGATGAACTGCTACTTTCAGTCATGTACCTTTAATCTGCTTAGTATAGGTGGAGCAGTCATCCCCTCTGACCCCGTAGCTCAGTTGCCCCGCTTGTTTTCAAACCTCGATCTCTGATCGACGACCCATACCCGGCACAACACATTCACCCCCCCTTCGTTGTACGGCGCTACAGAGATACTATCGGGTATCGAGGGTGACACCTCACTAAGTACTCCTGATGATATCTCTGTAGTATAGCTAGTCGGTCATGGTTATCGAGGGTGATTCCTCTTTTACCATTCCCGATGATACCTCTATCGTGCAACCCCTCAAGTGTGGGACCCCCGAGGGTGATTCCTCCAAGCCCACCTTGACGGGTACATCGTTCGGAGTCCAACGAGGGTGATACCTCGGATTCCCCCCGATGTTATGACCACACAGTTACTCGACCATGTTACTGGGATCATTGGTGATTAGTTGTAAGACGGGTGGATTCCCGTGAGACTGTGTTGATGGCCTATTTAAAATGCTAACGTATTTGGGTATTTGATCTGGGTTGGTCGGAGACCTTTTCGCACTAACCGGCTACGCGGGAAGAATTATGGGTACTCGGCGTCGCGGTATCAGCCGAAGCTTTTCAGATGCCAGCAATGTAGCGGCGCGCGCCCGAGTGGTCCTGAGATGCATCGCGCTTGTGATTAAGGGATGCTAGGACTGACGTCGGCCGCCCACGCCACGTGCAGGAGCGCGAAGGGGAACTGGGCCCACGAACCCTTTGTGCTTAGGATTTAGACCGGCGGGCTGGCCTCTCTGCTTAGTCTTAGGTGGGGCTGTGACGTGTCGATATTCCGAGGCCGGGCAGGACCCAGAAAAGTATGTCCGGCCAGAGTGTTATCGAGCGTGACGGGACATGTGGTGCACCCCTACAGGGATGAAAATTAACTATTCGGATAGCCGTGTCCACGGTTACAGGAGGACTTGGAGTTGTGTCCCGATCTTTTACAACTACAATTGTTACTTAACTGGAGTTAGTTTGCCTCGGGATTGCTTCCTCGCAGGGAGTCGAGGGAGGATCTTTAGGCGTGACCTCACTTTAATATTGCTGCAACAATATGATTATTAACGTGTTACCCCTGTTCTACTCTCGTCTATTGCTGCAAGACCCCTGAAGATGCTAGTCTTCGATAGGACTAGGCCTTCTCTCTCTATTCTCACATTGCTGCAGTCAGTCCACATATAACCCCCCCCCCTTCTTTGGTACTGATGCATAATTAGAATAGTTCTGATGTAAGACTTGCGAGTACTTTGGATGAGTACTCACCGCTGCTTTGCTCTCCCCTTGTCCCCTTGATCTGTTGTTGCGACCAGATGATGGAGCCCAGGAGATGGAGGTCCCCGCCACCGACGACTGCTACCCCGACGGTGCCTACTGCTACGTGGAGGCCGCTGATGATCAGGAGTAGTTAGGAGGTTCCCAGGCAGGAGGCCTCGCCTCGTTCGATCGTTGTATCTTTTGTGCTAGCCTTCTCTAAGGCACCCCATGTTTATGTTTGTACTCAGATATTTGTTGTTTCCGCTGACTCGTGTGTTTATCGAGCTTTCGTATTCTAGCCCTCGAGGCCCCTGGCTTGTAATATGAAGCTGATGTTTTTTTTATTTGTGTCTAGAGTTGTGTTGTGATATCCTCCCGTGAGTCCTTGGGTTTGATCGTACGCATTTGCGTGTATGGTTAGCGTACGATTAAATCGAGGGCGCCACAAGTTGGTATCAGAGCCGACTGCCTGTAGGTAGCCCCCTTTCCAACTCCTTGGCCGAAGTTGAGTCTAGTGTTTGAAAAACTTTACTAACACTGATGTTGTGGCTTACGGGCCCACATCTCAATTGGGTGGTATTAGTATCTTTTACTCCTTTCCTATACTCTGGGCTCTACTTTCTCTTCTCTTTCGGGTCAAAGATTTTACTAACTCTAACATTAGGTTCTCGAATCACATCGATCCGGAGCGCTGGACTATCTACTCTTTTTCTCCTGAATATGTATTACACACACTGTCATTGACATCCGTCAATCTTATTTTCAGATGTGTCCCGTAAGACAGCACATGCGCCTGACACAGGCCACTGAGACGACTGGGTTCCCGGCCATTTTGGTCGATCTCCTGACCAGGCTGGGATATCGCTGGTACCCCGAGTACACTGTGTTCGAGGATTTCCGTGAGTACAACCAGTACCAGTACCAGGCTGAGGTTCGCATCTTTGACCAGAGGGGCGGCGAGACCCTCGAGCGCCACGTGTTCTGTGGTATTGGAGTGTCGGTCGAGATGGCCGTCCATGATGCGGCCTACATCGCCATCACCCGTCTCCGTGGAGCGTACCCTCACCTGGAGGAGAGCCCTTTCAGATACATCCCGCATGCTCCTGCTGGGGATGAGACTGGGTCTGATCTCACTGCCTACGCCTCTGACGTTCGGGAGCGCTACGACCGTTCCTACGTCGCTGTCTGCGCCCCCTACGTGACGCGTCGCTACGACGCGCGGGTTCTGGTGCAGTACACTGAGGCAATGGATCGTGCTTTCCGAGCTTTGACTGTGGAGCTGTATGCTACGCGCGCTCGTCTTTACGACGCGTTGACAGCGCTACAGCCATCACACTGTCCGAGGGTTCCACCTATGAGCATCCGCGAGCCGAGCAGGACAGAGCTACCATCAGCTCTCGAGTGGACTGATGTTGGGGGTAGAACCCCTGCACTTGGACCTCAGCTGCTCTACTGGATGCGGTACCCTCACCACAGTCACAACGGGACACAGGGTCCTTTCCCTACCTTCTATCACCGCCAGCTACCAGGATTCGATCGTCCTCTCCGACGTTGATGTAGCCTTATCACTACATCTCGTTGTGGTACTCTTCCACCGCGTGCCTGCGCGCCGCCTAGTGAGTCCAGGGTATCGTCTAATGCGTCCGGGCTATCGCCAAATTTCGAATTTGTAATCGTTAGTCTGTAATCGAACTTATGTATGGGTCTGTATGTCGAACTCAACTATTATGGAGTATCTATCGCATTTCCCTTGCATTATGCTTAACCACTTCATGAATGCGTGCGATGCCTTTCAATTACTTTAATGCTAAACTATCCCTGCTAAATATTTAACAGGATGGTTAGACCAGTTGGCCGCCCGCGTGGCCCTGCCAACGATGCACCACCCCCGCCTCCTGAGTATATGGCGGCGATGATCCAACAGTTTGAGCTGAACCGCCAGTTTATGCAAGGGCTCATGGATCAGTTCCAAAGGCCGAACATGAACCAACCGCAAGGCGTGACACTACAAGACTTCTGCCGTCTCAACCCTGCGATCTACCGCAGCTCAACTCAACCTCTAGATGTTGATGACTGGCTCCGTGACATTTCCTATGAGCTGGAGTCTGCGAATGTGCCCCTGGTGAGCTATGTCAACTTTGCCGCCTACTTTCTGAAGGGTCCCGCTGCACAATGGTGGGACAGCCACAGGCGCTCTCAGCCCGATGGAACTATCATCACTTGGGTAGAGTTCAAG
This sequence comes from Hordeum vulgare subsp. vulgare, assembly GCF_904849725.1. Lineage (NCBI taxonomy): Eukaryota > Viridiplantae > Streptophyta > Magnoliopsida > Poales > Poaceae > Hordeum > Hordeum vulgare. The sequence continues at coordinate 66,996,010 of NC_058524.1, forward strand.
GCTGCTTTCCGTGCTCGATACATTCCCTAGGGAATCATGGACCGGAAGAAGCGTGAGTTCCGCAACTTGGTCCAGGGCAATAAGACTGTGGATGCTTATCAGCGGGAATTTCTGGAATTATCTCGCTATGCTGAAGAAGACATTGCGACTGATGCACGCAGGCAGGAGAAGTTCCGTGAAGGCCTCCACCCTGATATCAAGCTGACACTCCTCATTCAGGACTATGCTGATTTCGCCACCCTGGTGAACAAGGCTATTCAGGTTGAGACTGGTCTGCAGGAATACAAAGATAGCAGCAAGCGCAACCGTGACATGGGCTCATCTTCGGGCTCATCTGCACAGAAGCGGAAGATCTGGATTCCCAACAACATGTACCATGCACCTGCTCCTACTCCGCGGCTGTCCTATGCTGCACCTCGCCTGCCTCCTCCACCACCTAGGCAGCCGAGGCTTCCAGCTCCACCGCCTCGAGTTCCTCCTTCCCGCCCTGAGGACGGGTTGTGCTTCAAGTGTGACCGTCCAGGTCACCGTGCTAGAGACTGCAGGCAGAATCCGAATCAGCTGGCACTTCCTGCAACTGGGAGTGGCAACAACCAGAACCGCAACTTCAACACTAAGCATGCTTATGTTCGTGGTCAGGCCAACAACATTGATATGGGTCAAGCTCAAGACCAGCCTGCTACCGTGATGGGTACACTTCTCGTTAACTCAGTACCTGCTTCTGTATTGTTTGATACAGGAGCATCGCATTCCTTTATGTCGGAAAATTTTGCATACATGCATGACATTAGGAGCGAAGAGATGAACATCCCGATAGTGGTAAACACCCCTGGGGGCGAATGCCGAACCTCTGTGGTTTGCCCCCATGTTCCAGTTGAAATTGAAGGATTAGAATTCCTTGCCAACCCCATCCTACTAAAGTCATCCAACATCGATCTCATATTGGGGATGGACTGGTTGAAAGCTCATACGGCATCGATCGTTTGTGCCACCAAAACCGTCCACCTCCTACACCCTTCAGATGAACTAGTAAGCTACCATGCTCACCTCGTCCGAAATGCTGAGGCACGGCTGTATGCTTTGAATGCATTAAATGCATCGCCTCTTGAAGGGATTGAAAACATACCAGTGGTCCGAGAATTTCAAGATGGCTTTCCAGAAGAACTTCCGGGGATTCCCCCTGCTCGAGCTGTCGAGTTTGTCATTGACTTGGTACCCGGTACCACTCCTATTGCCAAGCGTCCTTATAAAATGCCACCACATGAACTCCTTGAACTTAAGCAAGAAATTGACAACTCGCTCCGTCTGGGTTTCATCCGTCCGAGTTCCTCTGCTTGGGGAGCACCTTCTCTCTTTGTTAAGAAGAAGGATGGGACAAATCGATTGGTCCAAGACTATCGTCCTATCAACCAGGCCACTATTCAAAACAAATATCCTCTCCCTCGGATAAATGATTTGTATGATCAACTTGCTAGTTCCACCGTTTTCTCTAAGCTCGACTTGAGATTGGGATACCACCAGATCCGTGTTCGCAAGGAGGATATTCCAAAGACCGCCTTTGTTACTCGATATGGATCATACGAGTACACCGTCATGTCCTTCGGCTTAACCAATGCACCGGCAACCTTCTCTCAACTGATGAATTATATATTCATGGACTACCTCGACAAATTTGTCGTGGTATATCTGGATGATATTCTGGTGTTTTTGAAGAACAAAGAAGAGCATGCTGAGCATCTTCGTCTTGTACTGGATAAGCTTCGGGAGCATAAACTCTATGCGAAGTATTCCAAATGTGAGTTCTGGCTAGACGAAGTGACTTACCTTGGTCATGTGATTTCCAAGGATGGTATTGCGGTCAACCCCGAACGAATTCAAGCTATTCTTGACTGGACTCCCCCGAAGAATGTCAAGCAAGTCAGAAGTTTTCTCGGACTCGCCAGCTATTGCCGTCGATTCGTCGAGAACTTCTCCAAGATTGCGAAGCCCTTAACCAACCTGCTTCACAAAGGTGTTAAGTATGAATGGACTGATAAATGCCAGGAAAGTTTCCAGGCACTCAAGGACAAACTGACGTCCGCTCCAGTACTTGCTCCTCCAGATACGAAAAGGGATTTCGTCATATACTGTGATGCTTCAAGTCAAGGAATAGGTTGTGTCCTAATGCAGGATCGCAAGGTGATCGCTTATGCTTCACGTCAACTGCGTGCTCATGAAGAGAACTACCCAGTTCATGATCTCGAGCTTGCCGCAGTCATTCATGCATTGAAGGAATGGCGACAATACCTTGTCGGTAATCGCTGTGAAATCTACACCGACCATCAAAGTTTGAAGTACTTGTTCACTCAACCGGAGCTGAACCTGCGTCAACAAAGATGGATGGAGCGTATAGCAGATTTTGACTATAGTATATCATATACCCCTGGCAAGGCTAACGTAATGGCTGATGCCTTAAGTCGCAAGTCATACTGCAACCACCTCCAGGTTCATCAGGTTCACGATCGTCTGCAAGAGGAATTCTGTAAGCTGAACCTCCACATTGTTCCTCAGGGTTACCTTGTTCCCCCTCCTGAAGAGTGTCAAAAGATGAACCTTCGTGTTGTTAATCAGGGTTCCCTCAGTAACCTAGTGGTTGAACCAGATCTTGTGAGCTCCATAAAGAATCTGCAAGACTTTGACGATGATGTCGACAGGATTAAGAGCTATATTGCAAAGGGTAAGCCCTCCTTTTTCACTGTTGATGAAGGTGGCGCCTTGTATTTCAAGGGTCACCTATTCGTCCCAAATAAGAAGGAAAATCTCAGGATGACTGGGAAGGTGATGGAAGAAGCTCATGACACACCATTGTCTATTCATCCGGGTAGTACCAAGATGTACCAAGACATCCGGCAAAGATTCTGGTGGCCCAATATGAAACAAGACATTGCACGCTATGTGGCAGAATGTGATATATACCGGCGTATCAAAGCAGAACACCAAAAGCCTGCTGGAACTCTGCAACCTATCTCTATTCCCGAGTGGAAATGGGACCACGTTGAAATGGACTTCGTCACTGGTTTTCCCAGATCTCAGAAAGGTAATGATGCTATGCTTGTCGTCATTGATCGACTGTCCAAAGTTGCACATTTCCTGGCCGTCAAAGAAACGATTAATGCTAGTCAGCTAGCAGATCTTTATATGTCAAGAGTTGTTTCACTTCAAGGTATTCCGTTGGTAATCAGTTCGGACCGTGGCAGCTTGTTCACTTCAAAATTCTGGGAAAGTTTTCAGAAGGCTATGGGGACTCATCTGTCCTTCAGCACTGCATTTCATCCTCAATCCCAGGGACAAGTTGAACGAGTCAACCAAATTCTCGAGGACATGCTTCGAGCTTGTGTCATTTCTTTCGGTAAGAAATGGGAGGAATCTCTCCCGTATGCCGAGTTCTCTTACAACAATAGCTATCAAGCTAGTCTGAAGATGGCCCCTTTCGAAGTATTGTATGGGCGAAGGTGTCGAACTCCTCTGAATTGGTCAGAAACTGGGGAACGATCACTCTTCGGTCCGGATATTATTCAACATGCCGAAGATCAAGTCCGCATTATTCATGAGAATCTGAAGGCTGCTCAGTCTCGTGAGAAGAGTCAGTATGACCGTCATCATCAAGATATGGTCTATCAACCTGGCGAAAAGGCTTATCTTCGTGTCACACCAATGAGAGGTGCACACCGTTTTGGAATCAAGGGCAAGTTAGCTCCTCGTTATATTGGTCCTTTCACTGTTCTCGAAAGGCGTGGAAGAGTAGCTTATCAATTGGAACTGCCGGCGAACCTTTCTCGGGTTCACGATGTCTTCCATGTTTCTTAGCTCCGTTGCTGCTTCAAGGACCCTATTCGAGCAGTGGATCACGATATGCTTGAACTACAACAAGACATCTCTTATAAAGAGCATCCGGTCCGCATTCTCGACCAAGCTGAATGTAAGACTCGTCGCAAGGTCACCATGTTCCTTAAGGTGCAGTGGTCAAATCATTCTGAAGATGAAGCCACTTGGGAACGCGAGGATCATCTTCGTGATGAATACCCCGGGCTCTTTCCCTCTACCTCTTAATTCTCAGGACGAGAATTCTTGTTAGTAGGGGAGAATTGTGACATCCTCGACTTTTACTACAGTAATGATTGTAATTAAGCGACACTGATCCCGCGCTAATGATGCCACGTCATCGGAAGTGATATCAATGATCTCGTGTTGGTTGAAACCGAATCAAATTCGAAGCTTTAAAAATAAAGTCACACGAGAAAATATGTTTGTGTTGTTGAAATAAAAACGTCGGGGAATTATCAAAAAATTCCCTAACGGATTATAATATCGAATCGGGCACTTTAGGGATTATCGGTAAACACTATATATTTAAATGTGGATATTGAATAAGATGAATAAAAAAATATAGTAAATGAAAATAAATAAATAAAAGAAAGAATTAAAAGTATGTATAATAAATTGTAAAAGAAAGTATAAAGAATATATATCAAAAGGAAAGTATTAAAAATAATAATGATAAAATAAAGTATAAAAAAAAGGAAAAAAGCAACCCCCCACCCCCTGGCCCAACTGGGCCTAGGGGCCGAGCCTGCGAGGCCACGCCCACCCATCAAACCCTAGCGAGCGCTGCCCCCTCGCTACTCCCCCATTTCCCAGCGCCGCCACTCCCCACGCTCCCCCTCTCGCCTCCCACCCCGCCACCAACCGCCCCTCGTGGGGGCCCCTCCCCACCTCTCGTACCCCCTCCCCACCAAGACCCTCCCCCACGATCCTCCCTCCTCTCGGTCTCCCGTCGCCCCCCATATCCCTCCTCCTCCTCCCCACCTCGGTCGGCACATCCCTCCGCCCCGGCCTCCTCCTCCCGCCGGCGAGCCCCCACGGCCTCCCTCCACCGGCCCTCCTCTCCACCCCTCACCCCCGGCCGGCGAGCCCCTTCCCTGCTCCTCCAACCGCCGGCACCACCCTCCCCGTTAGCCGGACCTCCAGCGACCTCCGGCGGCCGAGGCCCTCCCGGGTTCCTCCTGGCCTGCCGACCCAGGCCAGGGGCCTCCCCCCTCCGTCGCGCCCCCCTTCCTCCCGCTCGGTCCAGGAGGGACCGGGCAGGGAGATCGACCCCCTCGGCCCCTTCACCTCACCGGCGAGCCCCTCCCCTACCGGGCCTCCCCTACGCCTCTATTGGAATTATGCCCTAGAGGCAATAATAAATATAGTTATTATTATAATTCCTGTATCAAGATAATCGTTTATTATCCATGCTATAATTGTATTGAATAAAGACTCATTTACATGTGTGGATACATAGACAAAACACCGTCCCTAGCAAGCCTCTAGTTGGCTAGCCAGTTGATCAAAGATAGTCAGTGTCTTCTGATTATGAACAAGGTGTTGTTGCATGATAACTGGATCACGTCATTAGGAGAATCACGTGATGGACTAGACCCAAACTAATAGACGTAGCATGTTGATCGTGTCATTTTGTTGCTACTGTTTTCTGCGTGTCAAGTATTTATTCCTATGACCATGAGATCATATAACTCACTGACATCGGAGGAATGCTTTGTGTGTATCAAACGTCGCAACGTAACTGGGTGACTATAAATATGCTCTACAGGTATCTCCGAAGGTGTTAGTTGAGTTAGTATGGATCAAGACTGGGATTTGTCACTCCGTGTGACGGAGAGGTATCTCGGGGCCCACTCGGTAATACAACATCACACACAAGCCTTGCAAGCAATGTAACTTAGTGTAAGTTGCGGGATCTTGTATTACGGAACGAGTAAAGAGACTTGCCGGTAAACGAGATTGAAATAGGTATACGGATACTGACGATCGAATCTCGGGCAAGTAACATACCGAAGGACAAAGGGAATGACATACGGGATTATATGAATCCTTGGCACTGAGGTTCAAACGATAAGATCTTCGTAGAATATGTAGGATACAATATGGGCATCCAGGTCCCGCTATTGGATATTGACCGAGGAGTCTCTCGGGTCATGTCTACATAGTTCTCGAACCCGCAGGGTCTGCACACTTAAGGTTCGACGTTGTTTTATGCGTATTTGAGTTATATGGTTGGTTACCGAATGTTGTTCGGAGTCCCGGATGAGATCACGGACGTCACGAGGGTTTCCGGAATAGTCCGGAAACGAAGATTGATATATAGGATGACCTCATTTGATTACCGGAAGGTTTTCGGAGTTACCGGGAATGTACCGGGAATGACGAATGGGTTCCGGGAGTTCACCGGGGGGGCAACCCACCCCGGGGAAGCCCATAGGCCATAAGGGTGGCGCACCAGCCCTTAGTGGGCTGGTGGGACAGCCCAAAAGGGCCCTATGCGCCATAGAGATAAAAATCAAAGAGAAAGAAAAAAAAGAGAGGGAGGTGGGAAGGAAGGGAAGGACTCCCACCCACCAAACCAAGTCCAACTCGGTTTGGGGGGGGGGAGCTTTCCCCCCTTGGACTCAGCCGACCCGCTTGGGGCTCCTTGAGCCCCAAGGCAAGGTCCCCTCCCTCCCACCTATATATACGGAGGTATTGGGGCTGATTTGAGATGACTTTTCCACGGCAGCCCGACCACATACCTCCACGGTTTTTCCTCTAGATCGCGTTTCTGCGGAGCTCGGGCGGAGCCCTGCTGAGACAAGGTCATCACCAACCTCCGGAGCGCAGTTACGCTGCCGGAGAACTCTTCGACCTCTCCGTCTCTCTTGCTGGATCAAGAAGGCCGAGATCATCGTCGAGCTGTACGTGTGCTGAACGCGGAGGTGTCGTCCGTTCGGTACTAGATCGTGGGACTGGTCGCGGGATTGTTCGCGGGGCGGATCGAGGGACGTGAGGGCGTTCCACTACATCAACCACGTTTACTAACGCTTCTGCTGTACGGTCGACAAGGGTATGTAGATCACTCATCCCCTCTCGTAGATGGACATCACCATGATAGGTCTTCGTGCGCGTAGGAAAATTTTCGTTTCCCATGCGACGTTCACCAAAAGTGGCATCATGAGCTAGGTTCATGCGTAGATGTCTTCTGGAGTAGAACACAAAAGTTTTTGTGGGCGGTGATGTGCGTTTTGCTGCCCTCCTTAGTCTTTTCTTGATTCCGCGGTATTGTTGGATTGAAGCGGCTTGGACCGACATTACTCGTACGCTTACGAGAGACTGGTTTCATCGCTACGAGTAACCCCGTTGCTCAAACATGACTGGCAAGTGTCGGTTTCTCCAACTTTAGTTGAATCGGATTTGACCGAGGAGGTCCTTGGATGAGGTTAAATAGCAACTCATATATCTCCGTTGTGGTGTTTGCGTAAGTAAGATGCGATCCTACTAGATACCCATGGTCACCACGTAAAACATGCAACAACAAAATTAGAGGACGTCTAACTTGTTTTTGCAGGGTATGCTTGTTATGTGATATGGCCAACGATGTGATGTGATATATTGGATGTATGAGATGATCATGTTGTAATAGAAAATATCGACTTGCACGTCGATGGTACGGCAACCGGCAGGAGCCATAGGGTTGTCTTTATACTAACGTTTGTGCTTGCAGATGCGTTTACTATTTTGCTAGGATGTAGCTTTAGTAGTAATAGCATGAGTAGCACGACAACCCCGAAGGCAACACGTTGATGGAGATCATGGCGTGGCACCGGTGACAAGAAGATCGTGCCGGTGCTTTGGTGATGGAGATCAAGAAGCACGTGATGATGGCCATATCATGTCACTTATGAATTGCATGTGATGTTAATCCTTTTATGCACCTTATTTTGCTTAGAACGACGGTAGCATTATGAGGTGATCTCTCACTAAAATTTCAAGACAAAATTGTGTTCTCCCCGACTGTGCACCGTTGCTATAGTTCGTCGTTTCGAGACACCACGTGATGATCGGGTGTGATAGACTCAACATTCACATACAACGGGTGCAAAACAGTTGCGCACGCGGAACACTCGGGTTAAGCTTGACGAGCCTAGCATGTGCAGACATGGCCTCGGAACACATGAGACCGAAAGGTCGATCATGAATCATATAGATGATATGATTAGCATAGGGATGCTTACCACTGAAACTATACTCAACTCACTTGATGATCGGACTTGAGCTAGTGTAAGTGGATAATGAACCACTCAAATGACTAGAGAGATGTACTTTTTGAGTGGGAGTTTAGCGAATAATTCGATTAAGTTAAACTCTAATTATCTTGAACATAGTCTAAGTCCACTTTGAATATATTTGTGTTGTAGATCATGGCTCACGCGACAGTCATCCTGAATTTTAATACGTTCCTAGAGAAAGCTAAGTTGAAATATGATGGAAGCAACTTTGTAGACTGGGCTCGTAATCTTAAGCTAATCTTACAAGCTGGGAAGAAGGATTATGTCCTTAATGCTGCGTTAGGAGATGAACCACCCGCTACGGCTGATCAGGATGTTAAGAACGCTTGGTTAGCACGTAAGGAGGACTACTCAATAGTTCAATGTGCAGTCTTGTATGGCTTAGAACCGGGACTTCAACGTCGCTTTGAGCGTCATGGAGCATTTGAGATGTTCCAGGAGTTGAAGTTTATCTTTCAGAAGAACGCCCGGATCGAGAGGTATGAGACCTTCGATAAATTCTATGCTTGCAAGATGGAGGAAAACTCATCTGTCAGTGAACATGTGCTCAAAATGTCTGGGTACTCAAACCGTCTAACTGAGCTGGGGATTGAACTCCCGCAAGAAGCTATCACTGACAGAATCCTTCAATCACTGCCGCCAAGCTATAAAGGCTTTGTGTTGAACTACAACATGCAAGGGATGAACAAGTTTCCCGGCGAGTTGTTTGCGATGCTGAAAGTCGCAGAGTTTGAACTCCGTAAAGAGCATCAAGTGTTGATGGTGAATAAGACCACAAGTTTCAAGAGAAACGGCAAAGGCAAGAAGGGCAATTCGAAGAAGAGCGGCAAGCCTGTTGCCAATCCGACGAAGAAACCCAAAGCTGGACCTAAGCCTGAAACGGAGTGTTACTATTGCAAGGGTATGAGTCACTGGAAGCGCAATTGCCCCAAGTATCTGGCAGATAAGAAGGCGGCCAAAGAAAAATCAGGTATATTTGATATACATGTTATTGATGTGTACTTAACCGGCTCTCGTAGTAGTGCCTGGGTATTCGATACCGGTTCTGTTGCTCATATTTGCAACTCGAAACAGGAACTGCGGAATAGACGAAGGCTGGCGAAAGATGAAGTGACGATGCGTGTAGGAAATGGTTCCAAGGTTGATGCAATCGCCGTCGGCACAGTGTCACTTCAGTTACCATCAGGATTAGTGATGAAATTAAATCATTGTTATTTAGTGCCTGCGTTGATCATGAACATTATATCTGGATCTTGTTTATTGCGAGACGGTTACTCTTTTAAGTCAGAGAATAATGGTTGTTCTATTTCTATGAGTAACATCTTTTATGGTCATGCACCTAATGTGAGAGGATTGTTCATATTGAATCTTGATAGCGATACGCATATACATAACATTGAGACCAAAAGAGTTCGAGTTAACAATGATAGCGCCATATTTTTGTGGCACTGCCGCTTAGGTCATATTGGTGTAAAGCGCATGAAGAAACTCCATGCTGATGGACATTTGGAGTCACTTGACTTTGATTCACTTGACACGTGCGAACCATGCCTCATGGGCAAGATGACTAAGACCCCGTTCTCCGGAACAATGGAGCGTGCAAGTGACTTGTTGGAAATCATACATACCGATGTGTGTGGTCCGATGAGCGTGGAGGCACGTGGCGGATATCGTTATTTTCTCACCTTCACTGACGATTTAAGTAGATATGGTTATGTCTACTTGATGAAGCACAAGTCTGAAACATTTGAAAAGTTCAAGCAATTTCAGAGTGAAGTGGAAAATCATCGTAACAAGAAGATCAAGTTCCTACGGTCTGATCGTGGGGGTGAATATCTGAGTTTCGAGTTTGGTACTCACTTAAGGCAATGTGGAATTGTTTCACAGTTAACACCGCCTGGAACACCACAGCGTAATGGTGTGTCCGAACGTCGTAATCGTACTCTATTAGAGATGGTGTGATCTATGATGTCTCTTACTGATTTGCCGTTATCGTTTTGGGGTTATGCATTAGAAACAGCTGCATTCACTTTAAATAGGGCACCATCAAAATCCGTTGAGACGACACCATACGAACTGTGGTATGGCAAAAGGCCAAAGTTGTCGTTTCTTAAAGTTTGGGGATGTGATGCTTATGTCAAAAAGCTTCAGCCTGAAAAGCTGGAACCCAAAGCAGAAAAGTGTGTCTTCATAGGTTACCCAAAAGAGACAGTTGGGTACACCTTCTATCTCAAATCCGAGGGCAAAGTGTTTGTTGCTAAAAACGGAGTTTTTCTCGAGAAGGAGTTTCTCTCGAGAGAATTGAGTGGGAGGAAGATAGAACTTGACGAGGTTGTCGAACCTCTCATCCCTCTGGATGGTGGCGCAGGGCAAGGGGAAACCTCTGTCATTGCAACGCCGGCTGAGGAGGAAGTTAATGATGATGATCATGAAACTCCAGTTCAAGTTTCTGTCGAACCACGCAGGTCGATGGGACCACGTGCTGCTCCAGAGTGGTACGGTAATCCCGTCTTATCAATCATGTTGTTAGACAACAATGAACCTGCGAATTATGAAGAAGCAATGGTGGGCCCTGATTCCAACAAATGGCTAGAAGCCATGAAATCCGAGATAGGATCCATGTATGAGAACAAAGTGTGGACTTTGGAGGTACTACCTGAGGGCCGCAAGGCTATTCAGAACAAATGGATCTTTAAGAGGAAGACGGACGCTGACGGCAATGTGACCGTTTATAAAGCTCGACTTGTGGCGAAGGGTTTTTCACAAGTTCAAGGAGTTGTCTACGATGAGACATTCTCACCCGTAGCGATGCTTAAGTCCGTCAGAATCATGCTAGCAATAGCTGAATTTTTCGATTACGAGATCTGGCAGATGGATGTCAAAACAGCGTTCCTTAACGGTTTCCTTAAGGAAGAGTTGAATATGATACAACCCGAAGGTTTTGTCGATCCTAAGAATGCTAACAAGGTGTGCAAGCTCCAGCGATCCATTGATGGACTGGTGTAAGCATCTCGGAGTTGGAACAAACGCTTTGATGAGGTGATCAAAGCATTTGGGTTTATACAAGTGGTTGGAGAATCTTGTATTTACAAGAAAGTGAGTGGGAGCTCTGTGGCGTTTCTAATATTATATGTGGATGACATATTGCTGATTGGAAACAACGTGGAGTTCTTAGAGAGCATAAAGGATTACTTGAATAAAAGTTTCTCTATGAAGGACCTAGGAGAAGCTGCTTACATTCTAGGCATTAAGATCTATAGGGATAGATCAAAACGCCTGATAGGACTTTCACAAAGCACATACCTTGATAAACGCCTGATACGCCTGATAGCAGATTCTACATGTGAAGCGGAGTACATGGCTGCCTCGGAGGCAGCCAAGGAGGGTGTCTGGATGAAGCAGTTCATGACGGATCTTGGAGTGGTGCCAAGCGCACTGAATCCAATAACCTTGTTCTATGATAACACGGGTGCCATTGCCTTAGCAAAGGAACCACGGTTTCACAAGAAGACCAGACACATCAAACGACGCTTCAACCTCATCCGCGACTACGTCGAGGGAGAGGACGTAAATATATGCAAAGTGCACACGGATCTGACTGTAGTAGACCCGCTGACTAAACCTCTTCCACGGCCAAAGCATGATCAACACCAGAATTGTATGGGTGTTAGATTTATTACAATGTAATTCGCATGATGATGTGAGGGCTAGATTAATGACTCTAGTGCAAGTGGGAGACTGTTGGAATTATGCCCTAGAGGCAATAATAAATATAGTTATTATTATAATTCCTGTATCAAGATAATCGTTTATTATCCATGCTATAATTGTATTGAATAAAGACTCATTTACATGTGCTTATTATCCATGCTATAATTGTATTGAATAAAGACTCATTTACATGTGTGGATACATAGACAAAACACCGTCCCTAGCAAGCCTCTAGTTGGCTAGCCAGTTGATCAAAGATAGTCAGTGTCTTCTGATTATGAACAAGGTGTTGTTGCTTGATAACTGGATCACGTCATTAGGAGAATCACGTGATGGACTAGACCCAAACTAATAGACGTAGCATGTTGATCGTGTCATTTTGTTGCTACTGTTTTCTGCGTGTCAAGTATTTATTCCTATGACCATGAGATCATATAACTCACTGACATTGGAGGAACGATTTGTGTGTATCAAACGTCGCAACGTAACTGGGTGACTATAAAGATGCTCTACAGGTATCTCCGAAGGTGTTAGTTGAGTTAGTATGGATCAAGACTGGGATTTGTCACTCCGTGTGACGGAGAGGTATCTCGGGGCCCACTCGGTAATACAACATCACACACAAGCCTTGCAAGCAATGTAACTTAGTGTAAGTTGCGGGATCTTGTATTACGGAACGAGTAAAGAGACTTGCCGGTAAACGAGATTGAAATAGGTATACGGATACTGACGATCGAATCTCGGGCAAGTAACATACCGAAGGACAAAGGGAATGACATACGGGATTATATGAATCCTTGGCACTGAGGTTCAAACGATAAGATCTTCGTAGAATATGTAGGATCCAATATGGGCATCCAGGTCCCGCTACTGGATATTAACCGAGGAGTCTCTCGGGTCATGTCTACATAGTTCTCAAACCCGCAGGGTCTGCACACTTAAGGTTCGACGTTGTTTTATGCGTATTTGAGTTATATGGTTGGTTACCGAATGTTGTTCGGAGTCCCGGATGAGATCACGGACGTCACGAGGGTTTCCAGAATAGTCCGGAAACGAAGATTGATATATAGGATGACCTCATTTGATCACCGGAAGGTTTTCGGAGTTACCGGGAATGTACCGGGAATGACGAATGGGTTCCGGGAGTTCACCGGGGGGAAACCCACCCCGGGGAAGCCCATAGGCCATAAGGGTGGCACACCAGCCCTTAGTGGGCTGGTGGGACAGCTCAAAAGGGCCCTATGCGCCATAGAGATAAAAATCAAAGAGAAAGAAAAAAAAAGAGGGAGGTGGGAAGGAAGGGAAGGACTCCCACCCACCAAACCAAGTCCAACTCGGTTTGGGGGGGGAGCCTTCCCCCCTTGGACTCGGCCGACCCCCTTGGGGCTCCTTGAGCCCCAAGGCAAGGTCCCCTCCCTCCCACCTATATATACGGAGGTATTGGGGCTGATCTGAGACGACTTTTCCACGGCAGCCTGACCACATACCTCCACGGTTTTTCCTCTAGATCGCGTTTCTGCGGAGCTCGGGCGGAGCCCTACTGAGACAAGGTCATCACCAACCTCCGGAACGCCGTCACGCTGTCGGAGAACTCTTCTACCTCTCCGTCTCTCTTGCTGGATCAAGAAGGCCGAGATCATCGTCGAGCTGTACGTGTGCTGAACGCGGAGGTGCCGTCCGTTCGGTACTAGATCGTGGGACTGATCGCGGGATTGTTCGCGGCGCGGATCGAGGGACGTGAGGACGTTCCACTACATCAACCGCGTTCACTAACGCTTCTGTTGTACGGTCTACAACGGTACGTAGATCACTCATCCCCTCTCGTAGATGGACATCACCATGATAGGTCTTCGTGCGCGTAGGAAAATTTTTGTTTCCCATGCGACGTTCACCAATAGCCTCTTCCTCGCCGGAACCGCGCCGTCACCGTCCTCTTCACCACCGGAACAGCGCCGTCACCGTCACCGCCTCGTCCTCCTCCTCGCCGTCACCTCCGCTTCCCGCGAACTCTGGCTTCATCGGGCCGTCCCGTCAAAGTTGGTGAGCCCCTCCTCGGGCTCCTCCCACCGTCGCGTTCCCCTCACCGTCCCGGTTCCGTTCCGGCAAACGGGACCCCGATCCGTCGACGGTAGTGGCCGGTAGGAGGATTTGAAGAACGTGTTCTCCTATGTTGAGTTAGCAGAGAGTTGTGTTATGTGTCTCTCTGTTAACAGAGAGAGAGATGAGAGTGTTTTTGAGTTAAAAGAAAATAAAATAAATGATGTATTAGATGCGTATGAATGTATGTATGTATGAGATGCGATGTACGTATTTGCGTATATGGATATTTGGAGGAATACAATATTTGTATGGTTATGTATTTGTGAATAAAAATGAGTATTTGGCCTAAAGTCACTTACCGGTGGGGCCAACGCACCCGCTGTCTATGACAGGAGACCCCACGCGATAGATAATATAAATAATAAAAATATATGTTTTTATAAATAAATAGATAGATATAATAATTAATTAATGAGTTAATGAATTAGTTAAATAGATATATAAGTTAATCTGTTAATTAGAATAATTAATTAACATAATTAGAATATGACACGTGGGTCCCCCACTAAATTAATCTGATTAATTAATATTTAATCTTAATAAAAACTTGTGCCTATGACGTTCGGGACCCGCTGGTCAGTTGACCAGTCAACTGCTGATGCCAGCCTGACATCGCGATGATGTCATAATAGGATTTTATTAAAATAGTTAAATCTGTTTTTAATCCCTAATTATTTAAAAAAAACTTTAAAAATTAATATTAAATAATCCGTAAGTTAGATCAAAATAATTTCAACATGAAAGTTGATCAGCAAAACGAGACGAACCCGGATACACGGTCCATTCGTCTGTCACGCGTCCCTAGCATAGCAAACTTGGAACTTTTCCATCGTTTCCAGTATAACCGGTAGTAGCCCGAGACCCGGAAAATATCGTCAGATATTCTTCCGACCCGTCTATGACGGATGTTGCTGCGTTAGCTCATGTCTAGCCTGCATCTTGCCATGTCATGCTTTGTGTTGCATCGGTGCTATTACTTATTGTTTCTTCCCCCCTCTTCTTACCAGTAGACCCCGAGACTGACGCTGCTGCCGGTTACATCTACGACCCTGCCGATCAGTCCGTTGTCGCGGAGCAGCAAGGCAAGCAAACCCCCCTTGATCATTCCTATATCGCCTATGTCTTTCTTACTACTGCTTGCATTATTATTTATCTACTGTTGTAGCTAGCTCCTATATCTGATGCATAGCCTATTTTTGATGAACTGCTACTTTCAGTCATGTACCTTTAATCTCCTTAGTATAGGTTGAGCAGTCATCCCCTCTGACCCCGTAGCTCAGTTGCCCCGCTTGTTTCCAAACCTCGATCTCTGATCGTCAACCCATACCCGGCACAGCACATTCACCCCCCCCTTCGTTGTACAGCGCTACAGAGATAATATCGGGTACCGAGGGTGACACCTCACTAAGTACTACTGATGATATCTCTGTAGTATAGCTAGTCGGTCGTGGTTATCGAGGGTGATTCCTCTTTTACCATTCCCGATGACACCTCTGTCGTGCAACCCCTCAAGTGTGGGACCCCCGAGGGTGATTCCTCCAAGCCCACCTTGACGGGTACATCGTTCGGAGTCCAACGAGGGTGATACCTCGGATTCCCCCCGATGTTACGACCACACAGTTACTCGACCATGTTACTGGGATCATTGGTGATTAGTTGTAAGACGGGTGGATTCCCGTGAGACTGTGTTGATGGCCTATTTAAAATGCTAATGGATTTGGGTATTTGATATGGGTTGGTCGGAGACCTTTTCGCACTAACCGGCTAAGCGGGAAGAATTATGGGTACTCGGAGTCGCGGTATCAGCCGAAGCTTTTCAGATGCTAGCAATGTAGCGGCGCGCGCCCGAGTGGTCCCGAGATGCATCGCGCTTGTGATTAAGGGATGCTAGGACTGACGTCGGCCGCCCACGCCACATGCAGGAGCGCGAAGGGGAACTGGGCCCACGAACCCTTTGTGCTTAGGATTTAGACCGGCGGGCTGGCCTCTCTGATTAGTCTTAGGTGGGGCTGCGACGTGTCGATATTCCGAGGCCGGGCAGGACCCAGAAAAGTATGTCCGGCCAGAGTGTTATCGAGCGTGACGGGACATGTGGTGCGCCCCTACAGGGATGAAAATTAACTATTCGGATAGCCGTGTCCACGGTTACAGGACGACTTGGAGTTGTGCCCCGATCTTTTACAACTACAATTGTTACTTAACTGGAGTTAGTTTTCCTCGGGATTGCTTCCTCGCAGGGAGTCGAGGGAGGATCTTTAGGCGTGACCTCACTTTAATATTGCTGCAACAATATGATTATTAACGTGTTACCCCTGTTCTACTCTCGTCTATTGCTGCAAGACCCCTGAAGATGCTAGTCTTCGATAGGACTAGGCCTTCTCTCTATATTCTCGCATTGCTGCAGTCAGTCCACATATAACCCCCCCCTTCTTTGGTACTGATGCATAATTAGAATAGTTCTGATGTAAGACTTGCGAGTACTTTGGATGAGTACTCACCGCTGCTTTGCTCTCCCCTTGTCCACTTGATCCGTTGTTGCGACCAGATGATGGAGCCCAGGAGATGGAGGTCCCCGCCACCGACGACTGCTACCCCGATGGTGCCTACTGCTACGTGGAGGCCGCTGATGATCAGGAGTAGTTAGCAGGTTCCCAGGCAGGAGGCCTCGCCTCGTTCGATCGTTGTATCTTTTGTGCTAGCCTTCTCTAAGGCACCCCATGTTTATGTCTGTACTCAGATATTTGTTGTTTCCGCTGACTCGTGTGTTTATCGAGCTTTCGTATTCTAGCCCTCGAGGCCCCTGGCTTGTAATATGAAGCTGATGTTTTTTTATTTGTGTCTAGAGTTGTGTTGTGATATCCTCCCGTGAGTCCTTGGGTTTGATCGTACGCATTTGCGTGTATGGTTAGCGTACGATTAAATCGAGGGCGTCACATTAAACCCACCAACACGGATTCGGAGGCCAATTCCTTTAGGGAAACGACTAAAGGTATGCAATCTTCCCCTCCTCTCGAAAAATGATGGGAATGGGACGTATGCATCTGTTCCACCACCCTTAGTCTATGGAGGACCGGTTCCCACACCGCGTCTTAATCCTGTTGGTCCTCCTCCTAAGCTTGTAAAAGGTGATTTTGCTAACTGGGTATTTTCTATTAAGTCTCATTTGAATCACAGCTCAACAAAGTTGTGGAGAATAATCGAGCAAGGCTATTATCCCCATGACCCAACCAACCTCACTCCAAGAGAAGAAGCAGACAATCAATATAATCACTCTACTTTGTTTATTCTCTAGTCCGCAGTGCCACCTGAAGATCTTCCTCACTTGCGTCCCTTCACTTTGGCCAAGGACTGTTGGGAGAACATTATGGTGTTGTACAAGGGAAGCTCAAGCATTCAACGGTCCAACTATGAAGTGGTACTTGATAAGGCCGATGAGTTTGTGATGAAGGAAGACGAGGACCCTCGTGATCTCTATCGGAGGGTGACTGCTATTGCTGTGGCACTCAAGGACCATGGGAGCAAGGATGTGGATGATACATGGGTCAAGCGCAAGTTTCTCAAAGCCATCATGCGTTTCAATAAAGCCATGTCATCTGTCATTCATCAACGACCAGATTTCCACTCCTTGTCTTCCAGTGAGGTGTTGGATGAATTCATTGCGATGTCTATCATGAACGAGACAGCTGACAATGCACTTGCTCGTGTTCGCTCAAAGATAGCTTCACCCAACCTTGCGTTAAAGGCAAAAGCAACTTTTGAAGAAGAAGAATAGGATGAGGAAGAGGAGAGCTACCCTGAAGACACGAGTATGCTTATCATGAGCACATGGCTCTTGTGTCAAGGCAATTATGGGGCAACAAGAGGAACTCAAGACCCACCTTCACCAAGAACAACTCAAGTGGGTTCGAAACCAAGCAACGAGTGAGGACATGCTATAACTGTGGTAACGTGAGTCACTTCGTGGCCGAATGTCCCTATGATAAAAGGGAAGACAACGGGGGCAAGCTCATTCGCAAAGACAAAACCAAGGCAATCCCAATCAAGAACAACTTTGTGAAGAAACCCCACCCAAAGGGCATGGTGGACCTTGAAGAGTACCCGTCCGATGATGATGATGATGATGATGATATGGTGGCAACGGCAATTGTTGCTATTGGCACCCCCTCTCCCAAGAAGGTGTCTCTCTTCAACGCCCCCAACGAGAACCACATCGCCAAGTGCCTCATGGCAAAAGGTATCGATCAGGTAACCCCCATCATTAAGACCAACATGGCTACTGCTCCTTCATTGTTGAATTGTGTTGATGATAGTGATGTTGGGGAACTTAATGAGCATGATATTGACAAATTTCTGTGCACTATTAAGGGAGAATCCAAGAAGCACTTTGTTGCTCTCTTGGAACAACTGGGTGAGGCCAATGACCTCATCGAGTCTCATGAGGAGACCATCTCCGAGCTTCAGGGACATAGTCGTGACTATGCCGATGAAATTGTTGAATTATCTATTGCACTAGAAAAGGAGCGCACTCCTCGTTTGGCTCTTGAGGAGTCGTGCAACGATGACTGCGCTAAAATGCAAAAGAAACTGGATCATGATACTGTTCTTACTCGTATGCTTAAGTCTGAAAAGTATGCTCTTGGGGTTGGCCATGACAGACTCAAAGTGGAGTTTGACACACTTGACAAGGCTCACAAGGTCTTGAAAGGTGTTCATTTCTCTCTGAAAGAGTCTCATGATCAACTCCAAGCAAAGCTTACCAAGAAAATCTCTACTTGTCCTCCCTTTGTGTTAATTGATAATGCTTGTACAACTAACCCTTGTTGTGAGCATGTACATCTTCTGGAGGAAAATGCCAAGTTAAAGGAGAAACTTGAGAAGGGCCTTGTGACATGCATACAAGGTGAGAAGAGCCTGAATGACCTCTTGAGCAATCAAAAGGGTGTTGTAGGAAAGGAGGGACTTGGACTTACCTCCAAGTCAAAAGGAAAAAGGAGGAACAGGAACAAACGATCCCCTACCCTCATGGACATCTTTGTCAAAGAGGGCGAAGGGACTCAGGAGGTGAACAGGAACAAGGTGGACGATGGTAACGTCAAGAAGGGCAAAACCATTCCTACTAACACAGCCAGCAAACTCAATCCTTCCTATGTTTTATGTCGTGCTGGTGATGGGCATGTTTATGCCAGATTTGTTGGTTCTTACTATGAGTCCATTGAATGGGCTATCTGGGTTCCTAAGACCCTTGTCTCTAACATTAAAGGACCCATTAAAAAATGGGTACCTAAAACCAAGCCTTGATCTATTGCAGGAGTTTGCTTCTGGTGGGGTGTCATGGTTGCTCGATAGTGGAGCAACAAATCATATGACCGGAAGCAAGGACTTAGTGGTGGATGTGCAGCCTTCTCCATCTATGCCCACCCATGTCCAATTCGCCGATGCATCCTCGTCAAAGGTATTGGGATTTGGTAAGGTGGTCATCTCTCAAGAGTTATCTGTTGAGAAGTTCATGCTTGTTGAGTCTCTTGCCTACAATTTACTTTCGGTTCGTCAACTTGCAATTATGGGTTTTTCCACTTTCTTTAATCTTCATACTATGGTCCTCCTGTGGAGCAAGACTCTTAAAGTAGCCTATGTTGGATATGTCTAAAATGGTCTTTATGTGGTGAACTTCTCAAAGCGACCCACTAAGACTGCGACGTGTTTAATGGCTAAAGTTGATGTGGGTTGGCTTTGGCATCGCCGACTAGCTCATGTCAATATGAGATCTTTGCAAATTCTTCTCAAAGGGGGCCATATTTGTGGACTAACAAATGTGAGTTTTGCTAGAGATCGTGCTTGTAGTGCCTGCATTGAAGGAAATATTCATGAAACTACTCATCGTCCAACGACTCTCATTTACACTAAGAGGCCTTTGGAGCTCCTCCATATGGATCTTTTCGGTCCTCCATCATTTGATAGTCTTGGAGGCAGAAAGTACTGCTTGGTGATTGTTGATGACTACTCAAGATACACCTCAGTATATTTATTCAAAAGGAAGAGTGAGACTCAACAAACTGTCATCAACTTTGCTAATGAAGCTCAACATCAACATGAAGCAAAGATCTTGATGATTGGAAGTGACAACGGCACCGAGTTCAAGAACTACACCTTGGATGAGTTTCTAGGTGATGAGGGAATAAAACATCAATATTCAGCACCATATCCCCTCAACAAAATGGCATGGCAGAAAGGAAGAACCGTACTTTGATGGATGCTACAAGAACAATGATGGCGGAATTCAAATCTCCATATAACTTTTGGGCTGAGGCCATCAACACAGCATGTCATGCGTCCAATCAGCTCTATATCCGCAAAGGCTTGAACAAGACTCCATATGAGATTCTTACTAGAAACAAACCCAATCTCAAGTACTTTCGGGTATTCGGTTGTAAGTGTTTCATTCTCAAGAAAGGTGCACGTTTAGCTAAATTTGATTCTAGAGCACAAGAGGGCATATTTGTTGGTTATGCTACAAACTATCATGCTTACCGTGTCCTCAACAAGTCCACCGGACTCATTGAGGAGACGTGTAACGTGGAGTTTGATGAAAATAATGGCTCCCAAGTGGAGCAAAGTGGTCTTTGTGATGTAGGTGATGAAATTCCTCCCCAAGCCATAAGAAGAATGGGGATTGGTCAAATACAACCCATTGAGGAACCCCTTGTGGCCGAAGGAGAAGGACAATGCTCTACTCAAGTGGAGCCATCACCCCCACAAGCCCCACACGCTTTCGATGAACAAAGAGAAGACTCTCAACAAGTTGAACAAGCTCAAGGTCAAGATCAATTGCCCAACGATGGTGATGTATCCCATGATGTTCAAGCACTTACCCAAGGTTCCGAACCTGCTCAAGATCAAGATCAAGTGCAACCACAAGATCCAGACCAAATAGAAGCACAAGATGAAGATCAAGAGCAACCACAAGTACAAGGACAAACAAGTGAACCTGCTCAAGTCAAAAGTCAAGATGATCAGGATACTGTCTCGCAATTCCCTTCTGGAGCACCAACAGCCGGTGCCAAGGGAGGTTCAAGACGCAAGGGCAAGCAAAGTAAACAAGTCGATGCTCCCCAGTTATCCAATGAAGAACTCTTGGAGCGTCGAGTAGCCAAGATTGCGAACAAGCTGAGAGTCAAGTCACATCTTATGAAGAATGTACTTGGTAGTTTAAAAAAGGGAGTATCCACCCGTCAACAGATTTTGAATTAGTGTGAGCATCACGTGTTTGTTTCGTATTGTGAACCTCAACAGGTACAGGAAGCACTCGATGATGAGGATTGGCTTATGGCCATGCATGAAGAACTCAACAACTTCGAGCGTAATCAAGTCTGGGATTTAGTGCCAAGACCAAAGGAGGAACATAATGTCATCGGGACCAAATGGATTTTCAAAAACAAGCAAGATGCCAATGGGATTGTGATTCGAAGCAAGGCAAGATTGGTGGCTCAAGGCTACTCCCAAGTCGAGGGTATCGACTACAGTGAAACCTTTGCCCCTGTTGCTCGTCTAGAATCTATTCGCATGCTGCTTGCATTTGCTTCTCATCATAATTTCAAATTACAGCAAATGGATGTGAAAAGTGCCTTTCTTAATGGTCCTTTAAATGAGTTGGTCTATGTCAAACAACCCCCGGGATTCGAACATCCCAAGCTCCCCAATCATGTGTACAAACTTAATAAGGCACTCTATGGCCTTAAACAAGCCCCACGTGCGTGGTATGAGTATCTTACTGAGTTGTTACAAGATCGTGGGTTTGAAATTGGGAAGATAGATCCCACTCTTTTTACTAAGAGGGTTAAAGGGGATTTGTTCATATGCCAACTATATGTTGATGATATCATTTTTGGTTCTCCTAACATTTCCTTCAATGAAGAATTTGTTGCACTAATGACCGAGAAATTTGAGATGTCCATGATGGGAGAGTTGAAGTTCTTCCTCGGATTCGAGATTAAACAAGGCCTAGAAGGGACCTTCATAAAACAAGCCAAGTACACTCAAGACATGCTCAAAAGGTTCGAGCTCGAAGATGTCAAGCCGGTCAAGTTCCCCATGCCAACAAGATGCAAGCTTGACAGTGATCCCAATGGTAAAGCAGTGGATCAAAAGGTATATCGCTCCATGATTGGATCCCTCCTTTACCTTTGTACATCTAGACCAGATATTATGTTGAGTGTAGGGATATGTGCACGGTTTCAATCCGCACCAAAAGAAAGTCATTACATGGCTGTTAAGCGAATCTTTCGATATTTGGCTCATACCCCAAACTTTGGTCTATGGTATCCCAAAGGAGCAAACTTCAACCTAGTGGGCTATTCTGACTCAGATTGGGTAGGAGATTGTGTGGAGAGGAAGTCAACTTTTGGAGGATGCCAATTCCTTGGTTGCTCACTGGTAAGTTGGTCTTCAAAGAAGAAGAATTATGTCTCACTATCATCCACCGAAGCTGAGTATGTGGCAGCTGCAAGTTGTTGTGCACAATTGCTATGGATGAGGCAAACTTTAAAGGATTACGGTGTCACTTGTGACAAAGTGCCTCTTCTATGTGACAATCAAAGTGCTATCAAGATTTCCCTCAACCCAGTGCAACATAGCAAGACCAAGCATATTGATATTCGCCATCACTTCATTCGTGAACATATCAAGCTTGGTGATATTGAGGTTCACTTCATCCACACTGAAGAGCAACTTGCAGATATTTTCACTAAGCCCCTAGATGAAGCAAGGTTCCGGGAGTTAAGGCATGAGCTAAATATCATTGATTCAAGTAATGTGGATTGAAGCTAGGCACTTTGCACCTCACTATGCATTCGATCTTGTTCTAGATGTAGGCATGGACATAGGGGGAGTGTTGTTCTCTCAATGAACTTTTCCTCCCCCCATTATGCATAAATTGATTAAGTCTTTCACTTTAGCCATTACCAAATGGCACTTGTGCTTCAAAGACGAGCGTTGGTCATGAACCCAAGGATTATTCTTCGCGGTGTCATACCTTTGTCTCAAACATAGGTGGCCTCGGCCACCGCCCCCACCTTTATCTCATATGGAAGAAAGGATACAAAATGACGAGTCAGCATATCTTGCTGGTGCTATCTTCTTATTACACTGACTTGTCGTTTGCCCACGTCTTTATCATGCAATCCTATGTCTCGTTGTGCCATTTTGAGCGGTACTACCGCCAGGGGTAGCGGTACTACCGCTAGGACCCCAGTGGTACTACCGCCAGGGGTAGCGGTAGTACCGCTGGGGTCCCCAACCTACCACGACCGAGCTAGGGATTTTAGGGTTGTCTCAAGGGGGAGCGGTACTACCGCCAAGACCCCAGCGGTACTACCGCGCGGTCAGCGGTATTACCGCTAGGACCCCAGCGGTACTACCGCTGGCCCATACCCCTTTGACTATATAAAGGAGAGGGAGCCCGTTTTTCTTGCCCTCTTTCTTCTTCCTCGTGGCTCTTCCTTCCCCAACACCGAACTCCCCCTATTTGGATCTCTATCTGTGGAGCCCCTTCTCTCCGTTGAGTTGGAGGGTTTGCTCCACTCCTCCTTCCTCCACCAAGTGCCATGGACTCCGGTAAAGCTCCTCCCTTTATTCTCTTGATTGGTGTTTTCTTGTTCTAGGGTTAGGAGCATTGGTGATTTGGACCCATGACTATGGTTTTGTGCTTTGTTCTTGGATGGAACGAAGGAGATATTCTAGGGGAGTGTAGGTCCTATGATTCATTGCGTTTATATTGACATGCTCTCGGTTCTTCATGTTTTAGATCTAGCACTTTTTCTGTTATTTTGGATTAGATCTCAAACTTGAATCCTCATGTGTTTAGGGCTATGGTCGTTATTGTAGTGATTCTATGCAGTAGCCATGGCCCTCGTAAATCCAATCTAGCCGTTTCTATGGGTCTTTTTCTATTCAGATCTGAAAGTCAACCCCCTAGAGGTACTACCGCCAAGCTGGCGGTACTACCGCTAGGACCCCAGCGGTACTACCGCCAGAGGTAGCGGTACTACCGCTAGGACCCCAGCGGTACTACCGCCAGGAGGATATTTTTCTTCTTTTCCGTTTTCTTGGCAATGTGAGTTTACTTTTATGCCTGTTTTTGTTCATTGCCTTGACTCCTCCTGTCGCTCTTTTTCAGTGTGTGTGTCTTGTGTGTCACAGGTGGTGCTCGTCGCTCGAATCCCCCACGGGACACCCAACCGAAGCAGTATCGCACTCTAGATGCTCCAGAGGGCTCCGCCACTTCCGGTCTGAATCCCAAAAAGAAGTCTTTTAAGAAGACAGCTCACAAGAACAAGGGGATCAACGTTCGCAATATGCCCCCTAAGGAGTTTCTTCGGTTCTGCACCTGCAATCACTATCTAGAAGAGAAGGCTCAGATCAAGAATGTCGAGCATGTTTGGTCACGGGATCACTGCATGATCTATCGCGACATCATCAAGCACTTCAAGAAGATGTTTGTTCCAGTTCAGTGGATTGACTTGGCTCACCTTCAGCGGAACCCAGATTACTTTGGTGAGGCTCTCTCTTTGATTGAAAAGCTTGGCATTAAGGAGATCATCACCTTCAAGCACGACTTTGATCCAGACGTTGTGGCCCAATTCTATGTCACTGTTCACTTTTCACCTGATGACGAGCGCACCATGACTTGGATGACCGGTACTCAGAAGATGACAGGTTCCTGGTCAGAATTCATGAAGCTTCTCAAGATCGACTTTCAGGGAGCTGACAATCCTCTTGGGTTGCGTCCTCATGCTCCATCTTCATCTACTGCCACCCCCAAGGACAGGCTGCAGCAACTTTTATGTGAAGAAAGGTGTGCTCCCCAAGCATCTGGATATCATGCATCGGATCTTCCGCAACACTCTCTTTCCTCGCATTGGCAACTTTGACGAGGTGCATGGTTATCTAGCTGAGATGCTTCTGCTTTGTGCGGAGGCTAAGACTAAGGAATCTGCCCCTCTCGATATTTCCGACGTGATGTTCAATGAGCTCTGTAACTGCATCATGAACCGCAAGGTTCCCATCTAAGGGCCCTACTTGTTTGCTTATATTCGCCAGAGGTGACACGAAGTCTATCTGATCGATGACTTCCCTATTCAGGCTGATTACTTTGTGCATGATCCTATCAATCTCCGCATCAAAGACAAATGGGCCAACCCATCCACTTCGTCTCAGCACATGGACACTGACACATAGACCGCTGCTGAAAGAGGCCCCGCTTCTCAGTCCCACTCTTCTGCTATGCCATCTTGGGCAGTGAAACTGAAGGATAAAATGAAGACTCTCTTCTGTATGCAGGCCAAGGGACAGTATCAGTCTCATGTGGCCCAGAAGGAGAACCGTCAGAGGCACAAGCGTGTCTTGAGGACACTTGATGTTGATATCTCCAGCGGCTTAGAGGACGACATCACTCCAGAGTCTGATTGGATGCGGGCTCAAGGTTATCAGTGGTCTGATGCAGAGGAGGAGGCGTCTGAGGAGGACAATAAGGAGGAGCAGGACGATCCGGATGCCACGAACGAGTCTAGGGCTGATGAGGATGAGGAGTGACCACCTGTGTCATTAGGTGTGCCCCTTTTTGGTGTCTTGTGCCAAAGGGGGAGATAGTCTAGGAGCTGGATTTGAGCTTTGCTTATCTTATCGTGTTTGCTTTGAACTTCGTTTGCTCTTATTTTCTATCTTTGCTTTGTGTGATGTGAGACTTGAACTAGTGTGAGACTTATTTCTATCATATGCTGTGAGTCATATGCTCCTTAATTTTCTATACCACTATCTTTATGTTCACATGCTATTCACTGTGCAAATCCGGTATTGTCATCAATCCACCAAAAAGGGGGAGATTGTTAGGGCATATTTTATGCCTAAGTAATTTTGGTGATTGATGACAGTACCGCAAAGGACTAATCGTGTGTGTTAAGATTTCAGATAACACATGTCAACGGCACAAGACGTCTCGCCCCCCTTCCATGGAACAGAAGCACGGTGTACTCTACGATTCTCTTTCTTTGAGTCATAGGAACGTCGTACTATTAAGAGGGGACCCGTAGTGGAAAGGTTTGGGTGGAATCAATTTTGCACGCACACACTTTATTTCCCTTCCCCTTTCCTGCAACATTGGAGTGGCTCCCGCCTATGGTTTATCTCCTCTAAGCAAAAAGGTCTCCCAACGGTAGTACCGCTGTCCCTAGCGGTAGTACCGCTAGGCCTAGCGGTAGTACCGCTGGAGCTGGCTGTAGTACCGCTCGCCCTAGCGGTGGTACCGCTAGTGCAGGCGGTATACCGCCCCTGGTCAGCGGTAGTACCGCTCCGGGGACTTAGTACCGCCTTCCTAGCGGTTGTACTTCGTCGGACTTTTTTGCAAAGACTTTCTTGGCGGTGGTTGGCCCGGTAGTGCTTCTGCACTACCATGGGCCCAACGGTAGTACCGCTGCAGATAGCGGTAGTACCGCTGCAGCCAGCGGTAGTACCGTTGGAGTGCTAGCGGTAGTACCGCTAGGCTCGGGCTGTGAGTGGGAAAACGGTTGGATTCCCCCCCCCACTATATAAGGGGTTCTTCTTGCTCTAGAACACCACCTTTGACCCTCCCAAGCTCCATTGTTGCTAACTAAGCTCAAAAGTGCCTGATCTCTCTCCCTAGCCAATCAAACTTGTTGATTCTTTAGGGATTGGTTGAGAAGGCCTAGATCTACACTTCCAGCAAGAGAAAAGTTGATTCCCCACCAATCCCTTGCGGATCTTGTTACTCTTGGGTGTTTGACCACCCTAGATGGTTGAGGTCACCTCGGAGCCACATTCCATTGTGGTGAAGCTCCGTGGTCTTGTTGGGAGCCTCCAAGCTTTGTGTGGAGTTTGCCCCAACCTTGTTTGTAAAGGTTTGGTTGCCGCCTTCAAGGGCACCTATAGTGGAATCACGGTACCTTGCATCGTGTGAGGGCGTGAGGAGAATAGGGTGGCCCTAGTGGCTTATTGGGGAACATTGTGCCTCCACACCGCTCCAACGGAGACGTACTTGTTGGAAATATGCCCTAGAGGCAATAATAAATTAGTTATTATTATATTTCTTTGTTAATGATAATCGTTTATTATCCATGCTATAATTGTATTGATTGGAAACACAGTGCATGTGTGGATACATAGACAAAACACTGTCCCTAGTAAGCCTCTAGTTGACTAGCTCGTTGATCAAAGATGGTAAAGGTTTCCTGACCATAGGCAAGTGTTATCACTTGATAACGGGATCACATCATTAGGAGAATAATGTGATGGACTAGACCCAAACTAATAGATGTAGCATGTTGATCGTGTCATTTTGTTGCTACTGTTTTCTGCGTGTCAAGTATTTGTTCCTATGACCATGAGATCATATAACTCACTGACACCGGAGGAATGATTTGTGTGTATCAAACGTCGCAACGTAACTGGGTGACTATAAAGATGCTCTACAGGTATCTCCGAAGGTGTTCGTTGAGTTAGTATGGATCGAGACTGGGATTTGTCACTCCGTGTGACGGAGAGGTATCTCGGGGCCCACTCGGTAATACAACATCACACACAAGCCTTGCAAGCAATGTGACTTAGTGTAAGTTGCGGGATCTTGTATTACGGAACGAGTAAAGAGACTTGCCGGTAAACGAGATTGAAATAGGTATGCGGATACT
Source organism: Hordeum vulgare subsp. vulgare (assembly GCF_904849725.1). Classification (NCBI taxonomy): domain Eukaryota; kingdom Viridiplantae; phylum Streptophyta; class Magnoliopsida; order Poales; family Poaceae; genus Hordeum; species Hordeum vulgare. Next base: position 67,023,656 of record NC_058524.1, read on the forward strand.
GAAGATCGAATCTCGGGCAAGTAACATACCGAAGGACAAAGGGAATGACATACGGGATTATATGAATCCTTGGCACTGAGGTTCAAACGATAAGATCTTCGTAGAATATGTGGGATCCAATATGGGCATCCAGGTCCCGCTATTGGATATTGACCGAGGAGTCACTCGGGTCATGTCTACATAGTTCTCGAACCCGCAGGGTCTGCACACTTAAGGTTCGACGTTGTTTTATGCGTATTTGAGTTATATGGTTGGTTACCGAATGTTGTTCAGAGACCGGATGAGATCACGGACGTCATGAGGGTTTCCGGAATGGTCCGGAAACGAAGATTGATATATAGGATGACCTCATTTGATTACCGGAAGGTTTTCGGAGTTACCGGGAATGTACCGGAATGACGAATGGGTTCCGGGTGTTCACCGGGGGGCAACCCACCCCGGGGAAGCCCATAGGCCTTGGGGGTGGCGCACCAGCCCTTAGTGGGCTGGTGGGACAGCCCAAGAAGGCCCTATGCGCCATAGGAAGAAAATCAAAGAGAAAAAGGGAAAAAAAGAGGAGGTGGGAAAAAGGGGAAAGACTCCTCCTTCCAAACCTAGTTGGATTCGGTTTGGAAGGGGAGGACTCCCCCCCTTGGCTCGGCCGACCCCCTTGGGGGTCCTTGGACCCCAAGGCAAGGCTCCCCCTCTTCCCCCTATATATATGGAGGTTTTAGGGCTGATTTGAAACAACTTTGCCACGGCAGCCCGACCACATACCTCCACGGTTTTACCTCTAGATCGCGTTTCTGCGGAGCTCGGGCGGAGCCCTGCTGAGATTAGATCACCACCAACCTCCGGAGCGCCGTCACACTGCCGGAGAACTCATCTACCTCTCCGTCTCTCTTGCTGGATCAAGAAGGCCGAGATCATCGTCGAGCTGTACGTGTGCTGAACGCGGAGGTGCCATCCGTTCGGCACTAGATCGTGGGACTGATCGCGGGACGGTTCGCGGGGCGGATCGAGGGACGTGAGGACGTTCCACTACATCAACCGAGTTCACTAACGCTTCTGCTGAGCGATCTAGAAGGGTACGTAGATCGAATATCCCCTCTCGTAGATGGACATCACCATGATAGGTCTTCGTGCGCGTAGGAAAATTTTTGTTTCCCATGCGACGTTCCCCAACAGTGGCATCATGAGCTAGGTTCATGCGTAGATGTCTTCTCGAGTAGAACACAAAAGTTTTTGTGGGCGGTGATGTGCGTTTTTCTGCCCTCCTTAGTATTTTCTTGATTCCGCGGTATTGTTGGATTGAAGCGGCTTGGACCGACATTACTCGTACGCTTACGAGAGACTGGTTTCATCGTTACGAGTAACTCCCTTGCTCAAAGATGACTGGCAAGTGTCGGTTTCTCCAACTTTAGTTGAATCGGATTTGACCGAGGAGGTCCTTGTATAAGGTTAAATAGCAATTCATACATCTCCGCGGTGGTGTTTGCGTAAGTAAGATGCGATCCTACTAGATACCCATGGTCACCACGTAAAACATGCAACAACAATTAGAGGACGTCTAACTTGTTTTTGTAGGGTATGCTTGTGATGTGATATGGCCAACGATGTGATGTGATATATTGGATGTATGAGATGATCATGTTGTAATAGTTAATATCGACTTGCACGTCGATGGTACGGCAACCGGCAGGAGCCATAGGGTTGTCTTTAAACTAACATTTGTGCTTGCAGATGCGTTTACTATATTGCTAGGACGTAGCTTTAGTAGTAATAGCATGAGTAGCACGACAACCCCGATGGCGACACGTTGATGGAGATCATGATGATGGAGATCATGGTGTGACGCCAGTGACAAGAAGATCGTGCCGGTGTGTCACGCCCAAGATGCGACCCTATCCTCAATTTGGCACGAAGGCCTCGTCAGGGATACAAGCGCATCTCGTCGTGTCGCAAGAATGGATATCGTTACAAGTACATGTACTGAAAAGAAGAGATATATAGAATTGGCTTACACTCGCCACAAGCTACATCAGAGTCACATCAGTACATTACATAATCATCAAGAGCAAGAGGAGGGTCCGACTACGGACGAAAATAAACGACAAAAGAAGAACGACGTCCATCCTTGCTATCCCAGGCTGCCGGCCTGGAACCCATCCTAGATCGATGAAGAAGAAGAAGAAGAAGCAGCTCCAAATGAACAATCAACGCGCTCGCATCAAGTAACCTTTACTTGTACCTACAACTGGTGTTGTAGTAATCTGTGAGCCACAGGGGGGGCTCAGCAATCTCATTTCCAAAGGTATCAAGACTAGCAAAGCTTAATGGGTGAGGCATGGTTAAGTGGTGAGGTTGCAGCAGCGGCTAAGCATATATTTGGTGGCTAACTTACGAGTACGAGAAATAAGAGGGGGGAAGATCTACGCATAACGGATGAGAACTACTCATGATCAAATGAATGATCCTGAACACCTACCTACGTCAGACATAACCCCACCGTGTCCTCGATCGGAGAAGGAACTCACGAAAGAGACAATCACGGTTACGCACACAGTTGGCAAGTTTTAATTAAGTTAACTTCAAGTTATCTAGAACCAGTGTTAAACAAAGTTTCCACGTTGCCACCTAACCGCGGGCACGGCTTTCCGAAAGATTTAACCCTGCACGGGTGCTCCAACTAGTCCATCACAAATTACCACAAGCCGCATAGAAATCCTCAATCACGAAGCTCGCGATCTCGTCGGATTCCCTAGTGGAAAACCTCAAGTCTGAGATTACCCAAAGCATCACCGGAATCCCGATGCACAAGATATCTCGTCAAAGGTAAAAGTAATCCAGCAAGGCCGCCCGACGTGTCGACGATCCCGATAGGAGTCGCGTACCTCGTTCTCAGGACACGACGGATGAGCGATGGTTACCACGCCAAACGCCGAGTTGCCCCGGGTAGCGTTAATAAGCTGCTCTGTTTTGGACCAACGCTCATGAGGAGCACTGGCCCGGGGGTTGATTAAAATAGTCCGCGGGTGCCGGCGGGTCCCTATGCAATTTTTATTAGGTGATTAGGCAAATATAGTACCAATGTTGGGCCTTGCCAGACCAGCTTTAATCTAAAACGAATTATCAAGGGGGTCCCCATAACAACCCCGATCGTGTTAGGAGCTCTCATTTATGGAACATAACACCGGTAGCCGGAAACTAAAGGGGCAAAGGTCGAACAAAACACCAGGCTAGAAAAGGGCCGAGCCTTCCACCTTTTACCAAGTACATAGGTGCATTAAATTAAATAGCAATTAATATGGTGATATAACAAGGAACCCATGCTTTCACATGGAAGCAATGCACCTGCAACTAGCAAGGCTAACACAGGATTAAGCAAGCAGTAACATAGCCAATCAGTGGTTTGCTAGGTTGAACAGGTTGAAGGTTAACATGGCATTGTTGAGAGGCTGACATTTAACAGGTGGTAGGCAACGAGACATAATCGATAGAAGCGATAAAACTAGCATGGCAATGATAGTAATGGTATCTGGGGAAATGATCATCTTGCCTGAGATCCCGCTTGGAAGAAGAATGCCTCCGTGAAGCAGACGAACCGACGTAGTCGAACGGGTCCTCACAATCCGGCACGCTGCGGAACTCTATCGAGACGAAGCAAACCGGAAACACAAATCAACACACGGAATTCACCACACGATGCACAACACATATGATGCATGAGCAGTTGAATACATGCAAGTCACGACATGACAAATCACACAATCAAACACTACACATTAAGTAAAGTTCAATATGCAACGAGTTGCATATTGACGAAACTCCACATACGAGTTATTTAGTTCTATCCCGATTAGATACACGGCAATATTAAATGTGGTTAATCATGGCAAGAGATGAAGCGGTGATTCTACATGTCATCCTAGTCGGTTAACACATGAAACAAAGAACGGAGCTACATTCAAGAGGCATGCACAACAGGAAGCACTAACTAAAATGATGCATGTATGCTCAATCCCTAACTATGCACTTACACCAACCTACGAGGTCAACAAGTGCCACCTCAACACAAAGTGACACTTCTGCATAACTGCTCATAACTGGAATCCAGAGTCACCGTTGTATTCATTGGGTTCTTCTACCCCAAATCCGTATATAACACTGCTATAAATGCGCGGAAAAACACCAAAAACAGCAAAGGAAAAACTACACAGGATCAAACTACGCTAATAACAAGAACATGGGTTGTTCCTGATATGCCAGATTTGACATATTCCTCTTCTGGAATATCCCAGATTTGGAAATACATCACAAAACTAAACAAAACAAAAACAACAACAACAACAAAAAAAACATATAAACATCAGGGGGTCCCACTGGTCATACTCACCAGGGCCCCTTATGGGTGTATGCAAGTGGGCCATACCCCCACAATACACACACACCCCAACTACTGCGCCACACACCTAAAAAAATAAAATAAAATGGGGTACAAGGGGATTCGAACCCTGAACCTGGGGTACCATAAGCACAACTCCACACCACTATGTACTGCAGCACAGCTGACCATAGATGAGGACTTAACATAGCTAAACTAACTCTACTGCTAGTGCAACAGGGAAAAAACGAAATAAACAAAAGGGGGCGCCGGCGGGATTTGATCCCTGGACCTCACGATTGCTAAAGAGCGCGCTGACCACTGGGATACAAGCGAATCAGTGATGCAAAGAGGGGTTTCCGCGAGATGAACCATATCCTGAGCTGAACCTGACGAACCTGAAATGTGAAACAGAGATATCTCTGTTGCCAGGTCGGGAACGCAGCTCCTGTCCATGGAGGGCATGGACTCCTGCAAGAGAGAGAAGTCAGGGGGGAGAGGAGGCCAAGAAGAGAGGAGGGAGAAGCGCACGAGGGGGCGGGGCACCTGCCTGAGCATGCGAGCACCACGCTCGCTCGAAGCAGCGGCGTCCTGCCTCTGCTCGTTTTATGACGAACAAGAGCAGAGGAGAGCACCACGGAGGATGACGCGCGTCACGGATGGGCAGGAAGGCGAGCTCGAGTCGGATCCAGAAGACCTTTGTGTCTCCGTTCCATTCCCGGTGGTGGCGGCGTCTGGCACCGCGAGGCCGGCCGACGGGGAGCTTCTTGGGGAGGCAACCATGGAGGCCTGCTGAAAGAAACGAGAGAGAGATGAGACAGAGAGAGAGAGACAGGAATAGAAGGAGGAGAGCAGGAAGAAGGAGAAGGGAGGGACCCGGGTCCGTCCTGCGGAGCTCTGGCTGCCGGCAACTTGCTGGAGCGACGGCGGGGTCGGCTTGGCTCGGGCTCGCGAGGAGAGGTGGATCGCGCCGCTTGCTGGAGGCCAGGATCGAGCACGGAGGCGCACGGGTGGAGCTAGCTGAACCACGGGCATGGCTGTGGATGGCTCGGAGGCAAAGCGAGGGCAAGAACAGGTGGGTTGCGACGCTAACTCTGGAGAAAATCCCGAGGAGGGAGACACCGGGCGGCGGCAGGAGGAAGAGAAGGGGAAAATGGAAGGAGGAGGGAACCCTAGGCCCGTCGGTTGCTCTAATATGACTATAGGAGGAAGGGAGGGCCGTCTGATTGAGCTCCAGGAGATCAATGGTGATCCCCTGGTCCGTACAGGAGATGACGTAGGAAGAAGAAGGTGTGGTGGGCTTGATGGGCTGAGATCAAACAGGTAAGAGAGTTGGGCCTGCTCTGATTATATTCTACCTTAGCCAATAATTCAACAAACAGATTTGGAGAAAAAGAAAACGAGAGGTAGAGAGAGAAATAGAGTTGGAGAAATATTTTTGTGGAACCATAAAAATATACTCTATTTCATAAAATCGGTTTGGAATTTTTACAGGAAACAAATTCAAACAAGTTTGATTTAAACTCATGCTTGCCTGAATTTAAAACCTAACCAAACCAATGTCAAATGGGATGAAATTTTGGAGGGTCACCCTACATAATTAATATGATTTATGGGAATAAGATGAACATTTAAGAAGGAAGTAAAAAAAATACCAAACATAATGAATTAAATTCGTTATGTTTGAATTCAAGCTCCCTTTTAAACGAACTATGGATGGGGTGACTTTTGAGAGGGTGGTTGGACATAAAGCAAAGGAATTATGGGCAAAGTTGAAGGCAAGAATTAAGATAGGAAAGAATGGTGTTAAATTGCAAGTGTGTTATGATTAGAATAGTTCATTATAGCCCCCTAATAATATTGGGAGGATATGTTATATAGAGTAATCACCATGTGAATCCCTTGATTTAAATAGATCCAAGATCCATGCAATTTATTTATTTGGGGTGCAGAAACAAATTAATGACATGATGAATGCGACAAACAAACAAAAACACATGGTCGCAAAGGAACAAAAGGGAAATCTTCTGGAGCGTCGGTCTCGGGCTGTCACAACTCTCCTACACTACAAGAGGATCTCGCCCCGAGATCCAAGAATGAAAGGGGGAGAGGATGAGAAAGAACAAGAGGTAAAACTTAGTCGCTTCTTGACAAAGAAGTGACACCAACGATCCTTGAAGGTAGCAAAGCGATGAGGAATGATATGAGAAGATGGAAGAATTCACGGAAAATTTCGGCAGCACTTCGATAGGAAAATGGGACAAAAAATTCGATAAGAAGAGAGAATTAGACAATATTCACAACCAACAACTAAATAGAACAAGGGAACACCATGAACTTGATAGAACAACAAGATAGACATAAAAGAGCAATATTACAATGCCTCCGGAACAAGAGAATATGAACTAGCTCAAGCGAAAGAAGAGAATGAAGAAAAGAATGACAACTATCATCACAATAGAATTGAAGAGCCTCCGGATAGAGAAATGATATAGTAGTTGGAAAACCAACAACGAAAAGTACAAGATAGTAGTGGGCTTATGAAAATCGTCTCAGCAAATATAAGGTGACAACCAACCACTAAAAGAAACAAGGATAGATTGGGAGAAACAAGATATGAACAATTCTTACACCAAGAGGATGCATTGAGAACTTAGATTAAAGACAAGCACCATGATAGTACAATCCCTAGGAAAAGCTTTAGGTGAAATCCAAACCAAGATAACTCAATGAAGAAATCATGGGTTGAAATATCTCAACACCATAGAATCGGTGGGTTTAATTATCTCATCCTTGAAAGGAAAACTCTCTGAGGCTCCTACACTAACAAGAATGCTATAATACCACCTCAACGGATAAAGGAAGAACAATTGCACATAGAAATACAAGAGAAAGGATACTTGAGGTTCTCCAACAAGAATCTTGAAGAACACTTGAGAATGGATTGAAACCTTGATGAACCACCGAGAAGGACCTCCGTATACGAATGAATGATGCAAAGATATCAAGGTAGAAAAGAATAAGATTATGACCTTGCCAAGATTTAGATGAAGCCTCACAAAGAGATACTTGATAAAACTTGGAACTCTGGAAAAGAAAAGATAAAAACACTTGAGAAAAGGAATTGATATCATGAGCCACTCCGGACGAAGAATTGGGATCACTTGAAAGAAGGAAGAACAAGAATAAGAATTATGTTATGCTTATCCTTCATCAAATTAAATTGATGACAAGCAACGGATTTAGCATACAACTTATTCTTCTGGAAAAGATTAAAGAGAGATAGATAAAGCACAAACTAGAAGAAATGTTGCAAGAAACACCGATAAGAATTCACAATTGAATGGGAACACCACGAATTAATGGAGATACATGAGAATGAAGAGAACATAAGCCACCTGAGAGAAAACTTGAACAAGGCACCGGATAAACGAGAGACGAACGAAGAGACAACAATGGAGAAGAATTGAGGATGAAAGCTGAAAGCTGAGAACGAATAATCTTCTGAAATGATGGCCTTCGGAGGATCGAGAAATAAAAATAACTCAGAGAAGCACCGGATAGCACGAAAGAGATTACTCGTGATTGGAACACATAAGATGATGGCACAAAGCTGAAATGATGAATCTGCAAGAGAATGGACCAAGATTCGAGAGAAACACTCCTTCGGTCTTGAAAGAAGAGAACGATGAGAAGAACACCACCAAGAACACTGAGACATTCCGGAACAAAGAAGAATGAAAGGTTGAGCCAATATGAGAATTAATTCAAATAGAACTTGGAGAAAGAATATGACTGATGAAAATCATGCTTACGTCATAGTTGAGAAGAATTAGAGATCTCCGGGAAAGATTAAAAGAGCCAGGAAAGATCCTGGGAAAGAACATGTGGGTTATGGGCCCACTCAAAGAAACCACCGATGAAAAGATTTTTTAGAACGATAGATATTGCACCGGTATGAAGAGAACTAGATGAGGTTAGCACCCCGAAATAATTAAATAATTGAGAACAAGAATTCTGAGATAACTTCAACACTCCGGATAGAATAGAGAGAAATGACAACAAGAAGATAGACTGATAAAAATTTCCAACATGGGAAAGAATTACAAGGATGAAAAGGATATGATGACACGGACAACTGAATTAAATTCATCGGTAAGGAAGACAAGAATGAACAAAGATGAACACGAAGCTCCTGAGAATCTTCACGATGAATCACCGGATAGGACACGGAATAAAAAATAGCTGAAGCACCATGAAATGAATGCGCTTGGATGAAATCCAATCATCATAGAAAAAGGGTGGGAGGGTGGGGAAAAACAAAGACGACTTGGGACAGATGAGATGAACTCCGGATGAAATGAGAGAACGATCTTGCAAGAATTGGAGAGGATTGAATCCACTTGGAGAGAAACACACCGGTTGAATGGAATTGATACGACGATCTGATTGAGCAAAGAATTTGCATTCCCATAAAAATATGAGAACACAGATTAGGAAAGGTCTGAAATCACCACTTGACATCGGAGCAACTTGAATTACCATAGTTCAACAAAACAAAGGGTGTGGCTTACGAAACAAGCCAGAACAAACTCATGAGAAAGATTTCGTCCGATATTTTCGTGGACAGGATCGCACGGGCTCGATTTTACAATAGCCATCAAGTGCAAGGTAGTGCACCCGACATACGAAGCGTCCCCGAGTCGTAGCAAGCTACAAGGAATCTTTAAGACACAACGTGTACTGCTGTAAGTCGACCGTGAACAAACGAATCCACTAGATGTCGAACCCAACCTAACATCATGCATTTGTTGGAAGATTGTCCTATAAGCAACTACTTGAATTCCCACCTATGAATTCCCGAAATGTCTGGTCATGCAATCTGGTACACGGATACAAGGAGTAATAATCACACAACTCCTATACTAACCCGTCACCTGTATCACATCCGTCAACACACAACCAGAATCTCGGAACTTCATCTACAACAGACCCTCGTGATCACAACGATACAAAGTATGGCAGTACTCCCGAACAATCTGCACCAGTACTGGAGACATCGGGGTTATCTCGCCACTACTAGTATTGAAGCAATTACGAACATCCTTCGTTCTGAGATACTAAGAAATATGAATGATAACGATGTGCTCGAGAATCCCCTGGAGCTCAACTCCCCTGAGACTTAGAGCAGATAGGAGGCACCAAGACAGAACTCCGTCACATCGGCATCATATAGATTCCAAAAATATCCGCGTGATCCTAAAAAAATTTTGAGTGAGAAGAGGAGTAGAATAAATTATTACATCAAGATTCCTCACGAGAGCATAGAAGAGGAGAAAAAGAATCCTACTCTCCGATATATAACTAGACTCAAATAGTTTTTCACTAGACTCGACTCAGCCAAGTTCGATCAATCAAGGGGGCTCCTAGGTCGGTACTGCTCTGATACCAACTTGTCACGCCCAAGATGCGACCCTATCCTCAATTTGGCACGAAGGCCTTGTCAGGGATAGAAGCGCATCTCGTCGTGTCGCAAGAATGGATATCGTTACAAGTACATGTACTGAAAAGAAGAGATATATAGAAATTGGCTTACACTCGCCACAAGCTACATCACAGTCACATCAGTACATTACATAATCATCAAGAGCAAGAGCAGGGTCCGACTACGGACGAAAATAAACGACAAAAGAAGAACGACGTCCATCCTTGCTATCCCAGGCTGCCGGCCTGGAACCCATCCTAGATCGATGAAGAAGAAGAAGAAGAAGCAGCTCCAAATGAACAATCAACGCGGTCGCGTCAAGTAACCTTTACCTGTACCTTCAACTGGTGTTGTAGTAATCTGTGAGCCACAGGGGGGGCTCAGCAATCTCATTTCCAAAGGTATCAAGACTAGCAAAGCTTAATGGGTGAGGCATGGTTAAGTGGTGAGGTTGCAGCAGCGGCTAAGCATATATTTGGTGGCTAACTTACGAGTACAAGAAATAAGAGGGGGGAGATCTACGCATAACGGACGAGAACTACTCATGATCAAATGAATGATCCTGAACACCTACCTACGTCAGACATAACCCCACCGTGTCCTCGATCGGAGAAGGAACTCACGAAAGAGACAATCACGGTTACGCACACAGTTGGCAAGTTTTAATTAAGTTAACTTCAAGTTATCTAGAACCAGTATTAAACAAAGTTTCCACGTTGCCACCTAACCGCGGGCACGGCTTTCCGAAAGATTTAACCCTGCAGGGGTGCTCCAACTAGTCCATCACAAATTACCACAAGCCGCATAGAAATCCTCAATCACGAAGCTCGCGATCTCGTCGGATTCCCTAGTGGAAAACCTCAACTCTGAGATTACCCAAAGCATCACCGGAATCCCGATGCACAAGATATCTCGTCAAAGGTAAAAGTAATCCAGCAAGGCCGCCCGACGTGTCGACGATCCCGATAGGAGTCGCGTACCTCGTTCTCAGGACACGACGGATGAGCGATGGTTACCACGCCAAACGCCGAGTTGCCCCGGGTAGCGTTAATAAGCTGCTCTGTTTTGGACCAACACTCATGAGGAGCACTGGCCCGGGGGTTGATTAAAATAGTCCGCGGGTGCCGGCGGGTCCCTATGCAATTTTTATTAGGTGATTAGGCAAATATAGTACCAATGTTGGGCCTTGCCAGACCAGCTTTAATCTAAAACGAATTATCAAGGGGGTCCCCATAACAACCCCGATCGTGTTAGGAGCGCTCATTTATGGAACATAACACCGGTAGCCGGAAACTAAAGGGGAAAAGGTGGAACAAAACACCAGGCTAGAAAAGGGCCGAGCCTTCCACCTTTTACCAAGTATATAGGTGCATTAAATTAAATAGAAATTAATATGGTGATATAACAAGGAACCCATGCTTTCACATGGAAGCAATGCACCTGCAACTAGCAAGGCTAACACAGGATTAAGCAAGCAGTAACATAGCCAATCAGTGGTTTGCTAGGTTGAACAGGTTGAAGGTTAACATGGCATTGTTGAGAGGCTGACATTTAACAGGTGGTAGGCAACGAGACATAATCGATAGAAGCGATAAAACTAGCATGGCAATGATAGTAATGGTATCTGGGGAAATGATCATCTTGCCTGAGATCCCGCTTGGAAGAAGAATGCCTCCGTGAAGCAGACGAACCGACGTAGTCGAACGGGTCCTCACAATCCGGCACGCTACGGAACTCTATCGAGACGAAGCAAACCGGAAACACAAATCAACACACGGAATTCACCACACGATGCACAACACATATGATGCATGAGCAGTTGAATACATGCAAGTCACGACATGACAAATCACACAATCAAACACTACACATTAAGTAAAGTTCAATATGCAACGAGTTGCATATTGACGAAACTCCACATACGAGTTATTTAGTCCTATCCCAATTAGATACACGGCAATATTAAATGTGGTTAAACATGGCAAGAGATGAAGCGGTGATTCTACATGTCATCCTAGTCGGTTAACACATGAAACAAAGAACGGAGCTACATTCAAGAGACATGCACAACAGGAAGCACTAACTAAAATGATGCATGTATGCTCAATCCCTAACTATGCACTTACACCAACCTACGAGGTCAACAAGTGCCACCTCAACACAAAGTGACACTTCTGCATAACTGCTCATAACTGGAATCCAGAGTCACCATTGTATTCATTGGGTTCTTCTACCCCAAATCCGTATATAACACTGCTATAAATGCGCGGAAAAACACCAAAAACAGCAAAGGAAAAACTACACAGGATCAAACTACGCTAATAACAAGAACATGGGTTGTTCTTGATATGCCAGATTTGACATATTCCTCTTCCGGAATATCCCAGATTTGGAAATACATCACAAAACTAAACAAAACAAAAACAACAACAACAACAACAAAACATATAAACATCAGGGGTTCCCACTGGTCATACTCACCAGGGCCCCTTATGGGTGTATGCAAGTGGGCCATACCCCCACAATACACACACACCCCAACTACTGCGCCACACACCTAACAAAATAAAATAAAATGGGGTACAAGGGTATTTGAACCCTGAACCTGGGGTACCATAAGCACAACTCCACAGCACTATGTACTACAGCACAGCTGACCATAGATGAGGACTTAACATAGCTAAACTAACTCTACTGCTAGTGCAACAGGGGAAAAAATGAAATAAACAAAAGGGGGCGCCGGCGGGATTTGATCCCTGGACCTCACGATTGCTAAAGAGCGTGCTGACCACTAGGATAGAAGCAAATCGGTGATGCAAAAAGGGGTTTCCGCGAGATGAACCATATCCTAAGCTGAACCTGACGAACCTGAAATGTGAAATAGAGATATCTCTGTTGCCAGGTCGGGAACGCAGCTCCTGTCCACGAAGGGCATGGACTCCTGCAAGAGAGAGAAGTCAGGGGGGAGAGGAGGCCGAGAAGAGAGGAGGGAGAAGCGCACGAGGGGGTGGGGCACCTGCCTGGGCATGCGAGCACCACGCTCGCTCGAAGCAGCGGCGTCCTGGCTCTGCTCGTTTTCTGACGAACAGGAGCAGAGGAGAGCACCACGGAGGACGACGCGCGTCACGGATGGGCAGGAAGGCGAGCTCAAGTCGGATCCAGAAGACCTTGGTGTCGCCGTTCCATTCCCGATGGTGGCGGCGTCTGGCACCGCGAGGCCGGCCGACGGGGAGCTTCTTGGGGAGGCGACCATGGAGGCCTGCTGAAAGAAAAACGAGAGAGATGAGACAGAGAGAGAGAGACAGGAATAGAAGGAGGAGAGCAGGAAGAAGGAGAAGGGAGGGACCCGGGTCCGGCCTGCGGAGCTCTGGCTGCCGGCAACTTGCTGGAGCGACGGCGGGGTCGGCTTGGCTCGGGCTCGCGAGGAGAGGTGGATCGCGCCGCTTGCTGGAGGCCAGGATCGAGCACGGAGGCGCACAGGTGGAGCTAGCTGAACCACGGGCACGGCTGTGGATGGCTCGGAGGCAAAGCGAGGGCAAGAACAGGTGGGTTGCGACGCTAACTCTGGAGAAAATCCCGAGGAGGGAGACACCGGGCGGCGGCAGGAAGAAGAGAAGGGGAAAATGGAAGGAGGAGGGAACCCTAGGCCCGTCGGTTGCTCTAATATGACTATAGGAGGAAGGGAGGGCCGTCTGATCGAGCTCCAGGAGATCAATGGTGATCCCCTGGTTCGTACAGGAGATGACGTAGGAAGAAGAAGGTGTGGTGGGCTTGATGGGGTGAGCTCAAACAGGTAAGAGAGTTGGGCCTGCTCTGATTATATTCTACCTTAGCCAATAATTCAACAAACAGATTTGGAGAAAAAGAAAATGAGAGGTAGAGAGAGAAATAGAGTTGGAGAAATATTTTTGTGGAACCATAGAAATATACTCTATTTCATAAAATCGGTTTGGAGATTTTTACAGGAAACAAATTCAAACAAGTTTGATTTAAACTCATGCTTGCCTGAATTTAAAACCTAACCAAACCAATGTCAAATGGGATGACATTTTGGAGGGTCACCCTACATAATTAATATGATTTATGGGAATAAGATGAACATTTAAGAAGGAAGTAAAAAAAAATACCAAACATAATGAATTAAATTCGTTATGTTTGAATTCAAGCTCCCTTTTAAATGAACTATGGATGGGGTGACTTTTGAGAGGGTGGCTGGACATAAAGCAAAGGAATTATGGGCAAAGTTGAAGGCAAGAATTAAGATAGGAAAGGATGGAGTTAAATTGCAAGTGTGTTATGATTAGAATATTTCATTATAGCCCCCTAATAATATTGGGAGGATATGTTATATAGAGTAATAACCATGTGAATCCCTTGATATAAATAGATCCAAGATCCATGCACTTTATTTATTTGGGGTGCAGAAACAAATTAATGACATGATGGCATGATGACATGATGAATGCGACAAACAAAAAAACACATGGTCGCAAAGGAACAAAAGGGAAATCTTCTGGAGCGTCGGTCTCGGGCTGTCACACGGTGCTTTGGTGATGGAGATCAAGGAGCACGTGATGATGGCCATATCATGTCACTTATGAATTGCATGTGATGTTAATCCTTTTATGCACCTTATCTTGCTTAGAACGACGCTAGAATTATGAGGTGATCTCTCACTAAAATTTCAAGACGAAATTGTGTTCTCCCCGACTGTGCACCGTTGCGACAGTTCTTCGTTTCGAGACACCACGTGATCATCGGGTGTGATAGACTCAACGTTCACATACAACGGGTGCAAAACAGTTGCACATGCAGAACACTCGGGTTAAGCTTTACGAGCCTAGCATGTGCAGACATGGCCTCGGAACACATGAGACCGAAAGGTCGAGCATGAATCGTATAGTTGATATGATTAGCATAGAGATGCTTACCACTGAAACTATTCTCGACTCACGATATGATCGGACTTGAGATAGTGGATTTGGATCATGTACCACTCAAATGACTAGAGAGATGTACTTTTTGAGTGGGAGTTCTTAAGTAATATGATTAATTGAACTAATTGTCATGAACATAGTCTAATGGTCTTTGCGAATTACGATGTAGCTTGCGCTATAGCTCTACTGTTTTTATATGTTCCTCGAGAAAATTTAGTTGAAAGTTGATAGTAGCAAACTTTGCAGAGGATTGTCCTCGTTGCTGCGCAGAAGGCTTATGTCCTTAATGCAGCACTCGGTGTGCTACACCTCAAGCGTCGTCTGTAGATGCTGTGAACATCCGACATACACGTTTCTGATGACTACACGATAGTTCAGTGCAAAATACTTAATGGCTTAGAAGCAAGGCGCCGAAGATGTTTTGAAACGTCACGGAACATAAGTGATGTTCTAAAGAGATGAAATTGTGATTTCATGCTTGTGCCCTTGTTAAGAGGTACGAGACCTCCGACAAGATTCTTTGTCCACAAAGTAAAGGAGAAAAACTCAATCGTTGAGCATGTGCTCAGATTGTCTGAGTACGACAATCGCTTGAATCAAGTGGGAGTTAATCTTCCAGATGAGATAGTGATGGTTCTCCAAAGTCACTGCCACCAAGCTGTGAGAGCTTTGTGATGAACTATAACATATCAAGGATAGATACAATGATCCTTGAGCGATTCGCGATGTTTGACACTATGAAAGTAGAAATCAAGAAGGAGCATCAATAGTTGATGGTTAGTAAAACCACTAAGTTTCAAGAAAGGCAAGGGCTAGAAGGGATACTTCGTGAAATGGCAAAACAGTTGCTGCACTAATGAAGAGACCGAAGATTAAACCCAAACCCAAGGCTAAGTGCTTCTGTAATGAGGGGAACAGTCATTGAGGCGGAGCAACTCTAGATACTTGGTAGATAAGAAGGCTCGCAAAAGTCGAAAGAAGTATATTTGATATACATGATGTTGATGTGTACTTTACTAGTACTCCTAGTAGAACGACGGTATTGGATACCGGTTCGGTTGCTAAGTGATTAGTAACACGAAATGAAAGCTACGGCATAAACGGAGACTAGCTAAAGGCGAGGTTGTTGGGGAACGTCGCATGGGAAACAAAATTTTCCTACGCGCACGAAGCCCTATCATGGTGATGTCCATCTACGAGAGGGGATGAGTGATCTACGTACCCTTGTAGATCGTACAGTAGAAGCGTTAGAGAACGCGGTTGATGTAGTGGAACGTCCTCACGTCCCTCGATCCGCCCCGCGAACAATCCCGCGATCAGTCCCACGATCTAGTACCGAACGGACGGCACCTCCGCGTTCAGCACACGTACAGCTCGACGATGATCTCGGCCTTCTTGATCCAGCAAGAGAGACGGAGAGGTAGAAGAGTTCTCCGGCAGCGTGACGGCGTTCCGTAGGTTGGTGGTGATCTTGTCTCAGCAGGGCTCCGCCCGAGCTCCGCAGAAACGCGATCTAGAGGAAAAACTATGGAGGTATGTGGTCGGGCAGCCGTGAGAAAGTCGTCTCAAATCTGCCCTAAAAGCTCCGTATATATAGGAGGAGGGAGGGGGACCTTGCCTTGGGGTCCAAGGGACCCTCAAGGGGTCGGCCGAGCCAAGGGGGGGAGGACTCCCCCCCCCAAACCGAGTTGGACTTGGTTTGG
Source organism: Hordeum vulgare subsp. vulgare (assembly GCF_904849725.1). Taxonomy (NCBI): domain Eukaryota; kingdom Viridiplantae; phylum Streptophyta; class Magnoliopsida; order Poales; family Poaceae; genus Hordeum; species Hordeum vulgare. Next base: position 67,040,144 of record NC_058524.1, read on the forward strand.
TGGGAGGAGTCCCCCTCCCTTCCCACTTCCTCCCTCTTTTTTTTTCTTTTCCTTTGATTTCTTTTTCTTGGCGCATAGGCCCCCTTGGGACTGTCCCACCAGCCCACTAAGGGCTGGTGTGTCTCCCCAAAGCCTATGGGCTTCCCCGGGGTGGGTTGCCCCCCCCCCCCCCGGTGAACTCCCGGAACCCATTCGTCATTCCCGGTACATTCCGGGTAACTCCGAAAACCTTCCGGTAATCAAATGAGGTCATCCTATATATCAATCTTCGTTTCCGGACCATTCCGGAAACCCTCATGACGTCCGTGTTCTCATCCGGGACTCCGAACAACATTCGGTAACCAACCATATAACTCAAATACGCATAAAACAACGTCGAACCTTAAGTGTGCAGACCCTGCGGGTTCGAGAACTATGTAGACATGACCCGAGAGACTCCTCGGTCAATATCCAATAGCGGGACCTGGATGCCCATATTGGATCCTACATATTCTACGAAGATCTCGTCGTTTGAACCTCAGTGCCAAGGATTCGTATAATCCTGTATGTCATTCCCTTTGTCCTTCGGTATGTTACTTGCCCGAGATTCGATCGTCGGTATCCGCATACCTATTTCAATCTCGTTTACCGGCAAGTCTCTTTACTCGTTCCGTAATACAAGATCCCGCAACTTACACTAAGTTACATTGCTTGCAAGGCTTATGTGTGATGTTGTATTACCGAGTGGGCCCCGAGATACCTCTCCATCACATGGAGTGACAAATCCCAGTCTTGATCCATACTAACTCAACTAACACCTTCGGAGATACCTGTAGAGCATCTTTATAGTCACCCAGTTACGTTGCGACGTTTGATACACACAAAGCATTCCTCCGGTGTCAGTGAGTTATATGATCTCATGGTCATAGGAATAAATACTTGACACGCAGAAAACAGTAGCAACAAAATGACACGATCAACATGCTACGTCTATTAGTTTGGGTCTAGTCCATCACGTGATTCTCCCAATGACGTGATCCAGTTATCAAGCAACAACACCTTGTTCATAATCAGAAGACACTGACTATCATCGATCAACTGGCTAGCCAACTAGAGGCATGCTAGGGATGGTGTTTTGTCTATGTATCCACACATGTAAATGAGTCTTCATTCAATACAACTATAGCATGGATAATAAACTATTATCTTGATACAGGAATTATAATAATAACTATACATTTATTATTGCCTCTAGGGCATAATTCCAATAGAGGTGACGGTACGTGTTGGAAGTGTTTCCAAGGTTGATATGATCAAACGTCGCACGCTCCCTCTACCATCGGGATTGGTGTTAAACCTAAATAATTGTTATCTGGTGCTTGCGTTAAGCATGAACATGATTGGATCGTGTTTATTGCAATACGATTATTCATTTAAAGAGAATAATGGTTACTCTATTTGCTTAAATAAATCACCTTCAATGGTTTATTGAATCTCGATCGTAGTGTTACACATGTTCATGATATTGGTGCCAAAAGATACGAGGTAATGATGATAGTACCACTTACTTGTGGCACTGCCGCTTGAGTCATGTTGGTGTAAATTGCATGAAGAGGCTCCATGCTGATGGATCTTTATACTCACTTGATTTTGAATCACTAGTGACATGCAAATCATACCACATGAGCAAGGCCTTGTTTTCATTGAGATGAAACAAGATAGTAACTTGTTGGAAGTGATACATTTTGATGTATGCAGTCCAATGGGTGATGAGGCACGCAGTGGATATCATTATGATCTTACTTCAATGACGATTTGAGCAGATACAAGAGTATTTACTTAATGAATCACAAGTCTGAAATATTGAAAGGTTCAATTCTGTTTCAGGAGTGAAGTTCGTCGTAACAAGAGGATAAACTGTCTACGATATGATCATAGAAATGAATATCTGAGTTACGAGTTTTGGTACGCAGTTAAGACAATGTGGAAATTGTTTCGCAGTTCATGCCACCTGGAACATCATAGTGTGATGATGTGTCTGAACGTCATAGCCACGCACTATTTGGTATGGTGCATGCTATGATGTCTCTTATCGAATTACCACTATCGTTCATGGGTTATGCATTAGAGACAACCGCATTCACTTTAAATAGGGCACCGCGTATTTCTGTTGAGATGAGAGACAGACGATGATGGTGATAAGTCACTATTAAGAAAAGCTCGACTTGTCGCAAAGATGTTTCCGACATGATCAAACAGTTGACTATGGTGAGACTTTCTCACTCGTAGCGATGCTAAAAGTCTGTTAGAATTATGTTAGTAGTTGTTGCATTATTTTTGAAATGTTGCACATAGGATGTCAAAACATTGTTTCCTCGACGGTTTCCTTGAGCAAACATTGTATGTGATACAACCAGAAGGTTTTGTCGATCCTGAAGATACTAACAAGTATGCAAGCTCCAGCGATCCTTCAATGGACTGGTGCAAGCATCTCGGAGTTGGAATATACACTTTTATGAGATGATCAAAGATTTTGGGTTTATACAAGGTTTATGAGAAACTTGTATTTCCAAAGAAGTGAGTGGGAGCACTATAGAATTTCTGATAAGTATATGTGGTTGACATATTGTGGATCAGAAGTAACGTAGAATTTCTGTAAAGCATACAAGGTTGTTTGAAAGGAGTTTTCAAAGGAATACCTGGATTGCGCTACTTGAACGTTGAGCATCCAAGATCTATGGAGATAGATCAAAAGCGCTTAATGGAAGTTTCAACAAGATGCATGCCTTGACAAGTTTTTGAAGGAGTTCAAAATAGATTAGCAAAGAAGGAGTTCTTGGTTGCGTCGTAAGGTGTGAATTTGAGTAAGACTCAAAACCCGACCACGGCAGAATAAAGAGAATAGACGAAGGTCGTCTTCTATGCCTTAGCCGTAGACTCTAAAGTATGCCATGCTGAGTACCGCACCTAATGTGTGCATTGCAGCAAGTCTGTTAAGAGGTACACAGAGTGATCCAGGATTGAATCACTGATCAGCGGTCAAAGTTATCCTTGGTAACTAAATAGACTAAGGAATTTTTCTCGATTATGGAGGTGGTTAAAGAGTTCGTCGTAAAGGGTTACGTCGATGCAAGCTTTGACCCTAATCCGAATAACTATAAGTAGTGAAACGGATTCGTATAGTAGAGTAGATATTTGGAGCATTTCCGAATAGCACGTAGTAGCAGCATCTATAAGATGACATAAAGATTTGTAAAGATCGCACGGATCTGAAAGTTCCAGAACCGTTGACTAAAACCTCTCTCACGAGCAAGACGTGATCAGACCCCATAACTATATGGGTGTTGGATTCGTTGGAATCACATGGTGATGTGAAATAGATTATTGACTCTAGTGCAAGTGGGAGACTATTGGAAATATGCCCTAGAGGCAATAATAAATTAGTTATTATTATATTTCTTTGTTAATGATAATCGTTTATTATCCATGCTATAATTGTATTGATTGGAAACACAGTGCATGTGTGGATACATAGACAAAACACTGTCCCTAGTAAGCCTCTAGTTGACTAGCTCGTTGATCAAAGATGGTCAAGCTTTCCTCACCATAGGCAAGTGTTCTCACTTGATAACGGGATCACATCATTAGGAGAATCATGTGATGGACTAGACCCAAACTAATAGACGTAGCATGTTGATCGTGTCATTTTGTTGCTACTGTTTTCTGCATGTCAAGTATTTGTTCCTATGACCATGAGATCATATAACTCACTGACACCGGAGGAATGCTTTGTGTGTATCAAACGTCGCAATGTAACTGGGTGACTATAAAGATGCTCTACAGGTATCTCCGAAGGTGTTCGTTGAGTTAGTATGGATCGAGACTGGGATTTGTCACTCCGTGTGACGGAGAGGTATCTCGAGGCCCACTCGGTAATACAACATCACACACAAGCCTTGCAAGCAATGTGACTTAGTGTAAGTTGCGGGATCTTGTATTACGGAACGAGTAAAGAGACTTGCCGGTAAACGAGAATGAAATAGGTATGCGGATACTGACGATCGAATCTCACGCAAGTAACATACCGAAGGACAAAGGGAATGACATACGGGATTATATGAATCCTTGGCACTGAGGTTCAAACGATAAGATCTTCATAGGATATGTGGGATCCAATATGGGCATCCAGGTCCCGCTATTGGATATTGACCGAGGAGTCACTCGGGTCATGTCTACATAGTTCTCGAACCCGCAGGGTCTGCACACTTAAGGTTCGACGTTGTTTTATGCGTATTTGAGTTATATGGTTAGTTACCGAATGTTGTTCGGAGTCCCAGATGAGATCTTGGACGTCACGAGGGTTTTCGGAATGGTCCGAAAACGAAGATTGATATATAGGATGACCTCATTTGATTACCGGAAGGTTTTCGGAGTTACCGGGAATGTACCGGAATGACGAATGGGTTCCGGGTGTTCACCGGGGGGGCAACCCACCCCGGGGAAGCCCATAGGCCTTGGGGGTGGCTCACCAACCCTTAGTGGGCTGGTGGGACAGCCCAAGAAGGCCCTATGCGCCATAGGAAGAAAATCAAAGAGAAAAAGGAAAAAAAAAGAGGAGGTGGGAAAAAGGGGAAGGACTCCTCCTTCCAAACCTAGTTGGATTCGGTTTGGAAGGGGAGGACTCCCCCCCTTGGCTCGGCCGACCCCCTTGGGGGTCCTTGGACCCCAAGGCAAGGCTCCCCCTCTTCCCCCTATATATACGGAGGTTTTAGGGCTGATTTGAAACAACTTTGTCACGGCAGCCCGACCACATACCTCCACGGTTTTACCTCTATATCGTGTTTCTGCGGAGCTCAGGCGGAGCCCTGCTGAGATTAGATCACCACCAACCTCCGGAGCGCCGTCATGCTGCCGGAGAACTCATCTACCTCTCCATCTCTCTAGCTGGATCAAGAAGGCCAAGATCATCGTCGAGCTGTACGTGTGCTGAACGCGGAGGTGCCGTCCGTTCGGCACTAGATCGTGGGACTGATCGCGGGACGGTTCGCGGGGTGGATCGAGGGACGTGAGGACGTTCCACTACATCAACCGCGTTCACTAACGCTTCTGCTGTGCGATCTACAAGGGTACGTAGATCGAATATCCCCTCTCGTAGATGGACATCACCATGATCGGTCTTCGTGCGCGTAGGAAAATTTTTGTTTCCCATGCGACGTTCCCCAACAGTACTTCCTGTCAAAGGGAAGGAACTTCGGTCACACATCCTCGTCATCATTGGTTCCACTTGTGGTTATCTCTAACCCTTACTTCGTGTATGCTTATGTTGTTGTGTATCTCTTACTTGTCTTAGTTGTTCTTGTTGTTAGCATCATATAGGTTCGCCTCTTTGTTGCTATTTTAGTGTACCCATATGTTGCTTACCCTAACTTGCTAAGATTAATTAAAAAGTGGTCGTTGCCTATTCAACCCCCCCCCCCTCTAGTCAACCATATCGATCCTTTCAACTTCAAAGAGTGCCCCAAAGTTTCTACCGGAGAGTCAAAACGTGTGCCAACCCCTATGCATAGGTTCCCAATGTCACAAACCCGCAAGTTGATCACCAAAACATACATCGAGTACTCACATGAATCAAACGTGTATCAACCCATATGCATAGGTTCCCAATGTCACAAACCCGCAAGTTGATCACCGCAGATAGACACGAGCAAGAAATACATCAAGTGTTCTCAAAGATTCAATCCGATAAGATAACTTTAAAGGGGAAACTCAATTCATTACAAGAAGGGAGAGGGGGAAGAACATCATAAGATACAACTATAGTAGCAAAGCCCACGGTACATCGAGATCAAGACATCTCAAGAACACGAGAGAGAGAGATCAAACACATAGCTACTGGTACATACCCTCAGCCCCGAGGAAGAACTACTCCCTCCTCGTCATGGAGATCGCCGGGATGATGAAGATGGCAACCGGAGATGGATTCCCCCTCCGGGAGGGTGCCGGAACGAGCTCCAGATTGGTTTTTGGTGGCTACAGAGGCTTGCGGCGGCGGAACTCCCGATCTAGGTTTCTTTCTGGAGGTTTCTGGATTTATAGGACCAGATGGCAGTGGAGTTGCGTCAAGTGGGCCCCTGAGGGGCCCACAAGCTTGGTTGGTGCGGCCTGGGGGGCCGCGCCGACAGGGCTTGTGGCTTCCTCGGGACCCCTCTCCGGTATCTTTTTCTTCCGTTATTTTTGATATTTTCCATAAAAAATCATCGCGAAAGAATTATTCTGTTTGGACTCCGCCTGAAAAAGGGTCAAAAATACGGAAAGAACAGGAACTGGCACTTGGCACTGAATTAATAGGTTAGTCCCAAAAAAGATATAAAAGGCATATAAAACATCCAGAGTTTGACAAGATAACAACATGAAACCATCAAAAATTATAGATACGTTGGAGACGTATCATAGAGCAAACATGCCACCTATGAACAAGATAATTTACAATATCAACACTAAGTGGCAATACCTCAAATGTACACATTCTCTAGGCTTGTAATATGCACATAGCATATTACTCCCCCATAATGTGATAACCCAACAATATTAACAAGTGGAAAATTAAAACCAACAAGAGATAATTAATGGACCATATAGAATTTGAATTTCTCATGAGTAAGACATACCACATAGAAACTAGATAATCTTGAAATATCAACCTAAGTGGTATTCCCCATGTATACACATTTATAGGATTGTGAGGTGTGCAAAGCAAATCACTCCCTCACAATGGGATAATCCATTAATCTCTCACAAGAGCCAACAAAGATACAAACAAGATGCAAAAAGGCTCAATACAAGACCACCTGTATATGATATGCAAACCAACATACACATACTCAATTACTCAACATAAGCAAGTTGGAAGCACAACATGTACAAATACATGCAAGGTACAAAACCACAACATGCAAAGGGGCAAGAAACTAACAATGTAAACAGTTTAAGTACAAGTTACCGTAAGGAGGCACATTGGATATAAGATAGAAACTCGATAATCCAAATGACTTGGCTTGAGAAAATATAATGATGAAGGCCCCTTAATTATTCATTATGTATCCAAGTCTCTAATGTCCTCCACAAACACCTATTGATCAAGTTTGAGCTTGTTGGTCCCCAACCACGTTGGGTCCTAAGAGGTTAGTCACAATAGGCTTGGCAACCCAAATGGTACTTTTCTTGACACCACTTTGAGTACCAACAAACATGGCAAGCACATTGCCAACCTTATCCTTCCCAAGTGAATAGATATCATCAATAATGATTGGGTTGGATAAATTATCTCTCGTGCAAGAAGAAGCAAAGTGACCCTTCTCATGACATAAGTAGCAACATCTACCCTTTAATTTCTTCCCTATTGATTTCTCAACATGAGGAGTGTTGGCTTGGGTCTTCTTGGGAAGGGGCCTTTCTTCAACTTGTAGTTGAGTATGTGAGTGCACTTGTGGCCTATTCCCTTGTTGCTTGTGACTTTGGGGCTTCTTATTTAGTGGGCAAAATCTAACATGGTGCCCTTCAATTTTGCACTTGAAGCAAAAAATCTTGGCAGAATTCTTGACTTGTTCTTGGCCCTTCTTCTTGAAGCTTTTGGACTTATTCTTCTTGTTTGAGTTGAATCCAGGTCCATATTTGTAATTTGGGGATTTTTGCCAACACAAGACATTGTTGAGTGTGGACATTCCTTCATGACTCTTTTCCAAGTCTTTCTTCAAGGAAGTGACTTGGGCCTTGAGCTCTTTGATTTCCTCTACATGGTTAGTATCAACACAAGTACTAGAGGAAGTATAAGCTTCATTGTTAGAGAAACAAGGCATGGAAAGTAATTCATCACAAGATGTAGCAACATTGTGAGTAGATAAATTACGAGGACTAGCACATGGCAATATAGCTTTTTGACTAGAAGTAGTGCTAATGTCCACATGAGGCTCACTCGATGTTACCTTTGTAGTAATAGCCTCAAGAGATAATTTTAGCACATTATGGAATACTAGAAGATCATCATGAGAGCTTGTGAGCATTACATGACTTTCTTCCAGTTTCCCATAATTGCTAGATAGCAACTCGAGTTGAGCCCTTAGCTCAACATTCTCCTTTAAAATGGATGCTTCACAAGAAGTAGAATTAGTAGCACAAGCATCATTATTAACAATAAGAGGAGAAGGCAACTTGGCAAGCTCTTTAGCATATGAAGCTTCAAGTTGAGCATGAGACTCAGTGAGTTCGATGAGCCAACTCTTAATATCCTTTGAGCCATTTTTGAGGTTCTCATAGTCCTCAACGAGTTTAGCATGTGCAACTTCAAGCTTATCATTTTTAGTTCTAAAATAATTAGCCACCTCGAGAGCTCTATCATGGGATTCCTTTAATCTAGATAATTCTATAGCAAAGGTTTCCTCAAGAGATTCCTTGGTGGTTTGTTCATTTTCAAGAGCTTGAGATAGCTCTGCGATCTCATTAGCGTATTCACACTCATGACCTTCCATTGTCTCAATGGTGGCCTCATGCTCCTCGAGATGAGCTTCCAAATCCTCAATGTATTTCTTGCCCTCAGTGGCAATAGACATGATTTCCAAGAAGTTGGAACAAGCAAGTTTATTCTTATAAAGAGATTTAAAAATCATTTCACCCTTAATTTTTAAGGATGCAATATTATCACTCTCTTCATCATTATTCTCATCCCCATTATCATCAACATCATCATCATGAGATATATTGGGATACAAAGTAGGAGATACCTTTTAAGCCTTAGCCATAAGGCAAAAGTGAGTCACAATAGATGATGATGTAGGATCCCTTGAAGCATCATTCAAGGCCACATCTTATTCCATAGAGTGATGAATTTCCTCTACATTGTTAGCACAACAACTCGAGGAAATATATACATTTTTATCATGGCAACAAGATATAGGAAGCATATCATCATGAGATTTAGTCAAGCGGTTTTTACATGATATGCAAGGACTATCAACACAAGCATGTAAAACATTTAGAGTGCTCGAAGTGTTAATGCCCAAAGATGAAGCATTGCAATAATATAGTGATGAAGGATCATCAACAATAAACCCACTATCATCGTTGCAATGATCACCACTACTCACCATATCATTACCTTGTGGCAATACACATGTAGGTAAATTAGATGAAGTTGAGAAGACCACACGACCGGAGGTGGATGGAGAACAATCATTCCCACAAATCTTGGACATACCATATTTATTTTGAAGCTTTGTCCACAACTCATGAGCATCCCGGAATGGGATGACTTGAAATATAACTACATTGCTCAAAGCATCAAAAAGCACATTAGAAGCTTGAGCATTAAGATAAGAGTTTTTCTCATCCTCTAAAGATATATTTTGAGAATCCTTTGGAGGAGAAGAACCCATATCTACAATTCGCTCTAAATTTGGGTCCAAGACCCGAAAGTGATTAAGCATGTGAATTACCCAAACATCAAATTTTGTGCCATCGAAACTAAGAGTGTCAGTGAATCCTAAACCCCTAGTCGACATCCTTACTCTCTAGGTGGTTAAACCTAATAAAGAGAGACCTAACTCTGATACCAATTGAAAGGACGTGGATGTCGCCTAGAGGGGGGTGAATAGGTGCTTTAAAGTAATTACGGTTTAGGCTTGAACAAATGCGGAATAAAACTAACGTTTAATATGTCAAGCACAAACCTAAAACAACTAGGCTCAACTACGTGCACCAACAACTTATGCTAAGCAAGATAAACAACTAAGTGATAGCAAGATATATGACAAGAAACAATATGGCTATCACAAAGTAAGGTGCATAAGTAAAGGGTTTGGGTAAGAGATAACCGAGGCACGTGGGGACGATGATGTATCCCGAAGTTCACACCCTTGCGGATGCTAATCTCTGTTGGAGCAATGTGGAGGCACAATGCTCCCCAAGATGCCACTAAGGCCACCGTAATCTCCTCACGCCCTCGCACAATGCAAGATGCCGTGATTCCACTAAGGGACCCTTGAAGGCAGTTGATAACCCACAAGTGTAGGGGACCGCAACAGTTTTTGAGGGTAGAGTATTCAACCCAAATTTGTTGAATAGACTCAAGGGGAAGCAAAAGAATATTCTCAAGTATTAGCAGCTGAGTTTTTCAGATTCAACCACACCTGAAAGATTAGTGTCTGCAAGCAAAGTATCAGTAGCAAAGTAGTATGATAGCAACGTTGTCAGAAACGATCTATTGACGGCAGACTATTCCTAACTGTTGTATCAATGGCGCTAGTAAGTTGCACGTGGACGGGGAACTATTCTTTCCCGACAACGGTGTCGGAAAAGGGTCTTGCAACAAGTAACAGCAAAGTAGCAAGGAACAGCAGAGTAACAACAGTAGCAGCAAAGTGGCCCAATCCCTTTTGTAGCAAGGGACAAGTCTCGACAAAGTAACGTAACAAGGACCAGTAGTAAAAGACTCGTAGGCTGTGGATCGGTGATGGATGAGTATGACGGATGTGATTCATCATGTAACAGCTATAACACGGAGAGATATGTAACTAGCTCCCGTTCGTCAATCTAATGTAGGCATGTATTCCGTATGTAGTCATACGTGCTTAGGGAAAAGAACTTGCATGACATCTATTGTCCATCCCTCCCGTGGCAGCGGGGTCCTAATGGAAACTACACGACATTAAGGTTCTCCTTTTAATAAAGAACCGGACCAATGCATTAACACATGGTGAATACATGAACTCCTCATACAATGGTCATCTCCGGGAGTGGTTCCGACTATTGTCACTCCGGGGTTGCCGGGTCATAACACATAGTAGGTGACTACAACTTGCAAGATAGGATCTAAAACACACATATATTGGCGACAACATAATAGGTTCAGATCTGAAATCATGGCACTCGGGCCCTAGTGACAAGTATTAAGCATGGCAAAGTAGTAGCAACATCAATCTCAGAACATAGTGGATACTAGGGATCAATCCCCGTCAAAACTAACTCGATTACATGATAGATCTCATCCAACTCATCACCGTCCAGCAAGCCTACGATGAGATTACTCACGAATGATGAAGAGCATCATGGAATTTTCGATGGAGGAAGGTTGATGATGACGATGGCGACGATCTCCCCTCTCCGGAGCCCAAAACGAACTCCAGATCTGCCCTCCAGATGAAGAACAGGGGGTGGCGGCGCCTCCGTATCGTAAAACGCGATGAATCCTTCTCCCTGATTTTTTTTCCGGGTGAGACGAAAGATATAGAGCTGAGTTTGGAGGCGGTGGTGTCACGTGGGCCCCACAAGCCCTCATGGCGCAACCAGGGGGTGGCCGCGGCATGTGGTCTTGTGGCCCACTGGCACACCTCCACCGGTGGATCTTTGCGTAGGTATTTTTCTTTTATTCCACAAAAATTCTCTGTAAATTTTCACGATATTCCGAGAACTTTTATTTCTGCACAAAAACAACACCATGGCAATTCTGCTGAAAACAGCCTCAGTCCGGGTTAGTTCCATTCAAATCATGCAAATTAGAGTCCAAAACAAGGGCAAAAGAGTTTAGAAAAGTAGATACGACGGAGACGTATCAACTCCCCCAAGCTTAAAGCCTTGCTTGTCCTCAAGCAATTCAGTTGACAAACTAAAAAAGACAAAAGAAAAACTTTGACGAACTCTGTTTGATCTTATTGTTGCAACTATGTCTAACTCATATCCAGAGTTTCAGCAAGATCACAAGTAAACCACATAAGCAAATGACATCTAGGTCTCACGGTAAACTCATATCAATGGCATAATCAACTAGCGAGAAAATAATAATAAGTCTCAAACGTCAACACTTCAATCAAAACAACATGAAGCAGTACGGATAGATGGTATCTCGCTAGCTCTTTCTGAGACCGCAAAACATAAATGCAGAGCACCTTCAAAGACCAAGGGCTGACTAAACATTGTAATTCATGGCAAAGAAGATCCAGTCACGGTCATACTCCACACAATTAAAAGCAAAGCATAAAAATGACAGAGGTGCTCTCTAATTGGTGCTTTTGTAAGAGGAGGAGGATGACTCAACAGGAACATAAATAGACAGGCCCTTCGCACAGGGAAGCATTGATTTGCAGAGGTGCCAGAGCTCAAGCTTTGAAAACAGAGATAATAATTTTGGGTGGCATGATTTCATTGTCAACGCAATGACTAAGAGTTCTCAACATTTTCCACGCTACACATGCTATAGGCGGTTCCCAAACAGAAAAGTAAAGTTTTGACTCCCCCACCACCAATCAATCACACTCCACGGCTAGCCGAATCCTCGGGTACCGTCCATACCAACATCAATCCTGGGGGAGTTTTGTTTGCAATTATCTTTTCGATTTGAGCATGGAAGTGGGAATTCCAATTACCGGCCCCTTTCTTGTGAATGATAGTGAATAAACACATATTGAGGATAACACGTCTAGCATGGAAGATACCAATAGCCCCCTGTCACCACATGAGCGGTTCGGGCATGCAAAACAGATCATTTCTTGAAGGTTTAGAGAGTGGCACATGCAAATTTACTTGGAACGGCAGGTAGATACCGCACATAGGTAGGTATGGTGGACTCATATGGAACAAATTTGGGTTTATGGAAGTGGATGCACAAGTAGTATTCCCACTTAGTACAAGTGAAGGCTAGCAAAAGACTGGGAAGCGACCAACTAGAGAGCGACAACAGTCATCAAAATGCATAGAGATTAACTAACATTGAGTACAAGCATGAGTAGGACACAAATCACCATGAACATGAATATCATAAAGGCTATGTTGATTTTGTTTCAACTACATGCGTAAACATGCACCAAGTCAAGCCACTTGAATCATTCAAAGGAGGATACCATCCTATCATACTACATCATAGTCATCTCAACATTCATGTGGGCAACCAAGACAAACCATTATAAGCTCCTAGCTAAGTAAGCATGGCATAAGCAACTATGATCTCTAAGTTGTCATTGCAAACATGTTTCTCTCACAACAAAGCTGAATCAGGCATGATGAGCTAGTCATATTTACAAAAACAAAATAGATCGAGTTCATACCAGCTTTTCCAGGCTCAGTCACTTCATCATATATCGTCATTATTGCCTTTCACTTGCACGACCGAACGATGTGAACAATGAGAAGAGTGCTCGTGCATTGGACTAAAGCTGGAATCTGCAGGCAAACACAAAGGAGAAGACAAAGTAATATGGCTCTATGAAAGCTAAACAGGTATGCATGCAAGAGCCACTAAACATTGTAACCAATATCTTCTACCTTGACCCAAAGAAAAAGAAAATTATCTACACGAGAAAGATCCCGACAAGCAAAAGAAGAAAAAGAAAATATTTTTGGTTTTTCTCAAACTAGACAGACACACGAAAAGAAAACGAGAAAAATAAAATAAACTAGCATGGATGATACAGTGGCAAAGTGTGAACATCGGCTAACAAAGTAAAAGCATAAGCAAGAATGTAAAGTCGATGAGAACACGTACTTCCCCAAGCTTAGGCTTTTGGCCTAAGTTGGTCTACTCCCAAGGAGGGAAATAACCAGCTCCGGGGTACTTTCCCATGGGATGCTAAAACAAAAAACAGGGAAAACTAAACTAAATCTATCATTTTTCTTCTAAGCAACCTAAAGTGAAAGCTTGGGACGGAGGTTTGTGACTCCTCGATTCATCCATCTCATGGTCATCGAAAGAAATCTTTCAATGGGGTTGATCAAATCCCCTCGACAAAACTTCTCGAATTGCAAAAGAAGACGGAGAATTTTCGAACGGTCACTAGGTTACCTCAATGGGGATGTGTATCTCCCCAACAAGCAAATCATACTTCATCTTAACAGGTGGAATAGGGCATTCAAAGCTCCCAATAAGAATCAATGAAGTTTTTTCGATAGCGTTGATGCAATGTACTCGATATTTTTTCTCCGGAAAGTGCACCGTATGCTCATTACCGTTGACATGGAAAGTGACATTGCCTTTGTTGCAATCTATAACAGCCCCTAAGGTGTTTAAAAAGGGTCTTCCGAGGATGACAGCCATGGCATCGTCCTCGGGAATATCCAAGATAACAAAGTCTGTTAAGATAGTGACGTTAGCAACCACAACAGGCACGTCCTCGCAAATGCTGATAGGGAAAGCAGTTGATTTGTCGACCATTTGCAGAGAGATTTCAGTGGGTGTCAACTTATCCAGTTCAAGTCTACGATGAAGAGAGAGAGGTATAACACTAACACCAGCTCCAAGGTCGCATAACGAAGTTCTAACGTAGTTGCCTTTAATGGAGCAAGGTATAGTGGGCACACCGGGATCACCTAGTTTCTTAGGAGTTCCACCCTTGAAGGTATAGTTAGGGAGCATGGTGGAAATCTCAACCTCAGGTATCCTACTCTTATTAGTCACAATATCTTTCATGTACTTAGCATACGGAGACATTTTGAGCATATCCGTCAAACGCATTTGCAGAAAGACAGGTCTGACCATTTCAACGAAGCGCTCAAAATCTTCATCATCCTTTTTCTTGGATGGTTTAGGAGGAAAGGGAATAGGCTTCTGAACCCATGGTTCCCTTTCTTTACCGTGCTTCCTAGCAGCGAAGTCATTCTTATCGTATCTCTTACTCTTAGGATGTGGGTTATCAAGATCAACAGGTTCAATCTCCACATCCTCATCATTGCTAGGTTGAGCATCTTCATGAACATCACTATTGATATCATCATTAGGCTCATGTTCATCACCAGATTGTGTTTCAGCATCAGAGACAGAGGCATCGTTTGGACTCTCAGGTGTAGCGGCAACAAGGTTGCTAGCGTGCAGGTTCCTATCATCTTTCTTCTTCTTTCTAGGATGACTAGGTGCATCAGTGCTAACTCCTTGAGAAACTTGTTCAATTCTCTTCGGATGACCCTTAGGATACAAAGGTTCCTTGGTCATTCTACCGCCTCTAGTGACGACTCTGACGGAATTGTCATTCAACTCATTGAGCAAGTCATTCTAAGCTTTAAGTACTTGTTCTACTTGAGTAGTAACCATAGAGGCATGTTTACTCAGAAGCTTAAGATCATTGACATGTCTGTCCACACAAGCACTTAAATGACTAAGCATACGAGCATTCTGTTCCAATTGTCTGCTAACATAATGATACGTCTCAAACGTATCTATAATTTTTGATGGTTTCACGCTGTTAACTTTGGATGTTTTATATACCTTTTATATCATTTTTGGGACTAACTTATTAATTCAGTGCCAAGTGTCAGTTCCTGTTTTTCTGTGTTTTTAACTCTTTTCAGATCTGATTTTGGAACGGAGTCCAAACGGAATAAAATCCCCGAAATAAATTTTTCCAGAACAGAAGAAGATCGGGAGGCTTGAGGGCCAAGGCAGGGGGCCCACGGGGAGCCCACAAGCCCTGTTGCCGCGGCCAGGGGGCCCGCGGCAACCAAGCTTGTGGCCTCCCTGGCGCTCCCCTGCCCTAGCTCTTTGGCCTATAAATTCCCTAAGATCCCAGAAAAAATCAGGGCATCCACAAAAACACTTTTCCGCTGCCGCAAGCTTCCGTTTCCGCGAGATCTCATCTGGAGACCCTTCCCGGTGCCCTGCCGGAGGGGACTTTGGAGTTGGAGGGCTTCTACATCAACATCATCGCCTCTCCAATGACTCGTGAGTAGTCCACTTCAGACCTACGGGTCCGTAGTTAGTAGCTAGATGGCTTCTTCTCTCTCTTGGATCTTCAATACAAAGTTCTCCATGATCTTCATGGAGATCTATCCGATGTAATCCTCTTTGGCGGTGTGTTTGTCGAGATCCGATGAATTGTGGACTTGTGATCAGATTATCTATGAATTATATTTGAGTCTTTGCTGATTTCTTATATGCATGATTTGATATCCTTGTAAGTCTCTCTGAGTCTTGGGTTTTGTTTGGCCAACTAGATCTATGATTCTTCCAATGGGAGAAGTGCTTGGTTTTGGGTTCATACCGTGTGGTGACCTTTCCAAGTGACAGAAGGGGCAGCAAGGCACGCATCGTGTTGTTGCCATCAAGGGTAACAAGATGGGCTTTTATCGTAGATATGAGATTGTCCATCTACATCATGTCATCTTGCTTAAGGCGTTACTCTGTTATTTTGGACTTAATACACTAGATGCATGTTGGATAGCGGTCGACGTGTGGAGTAATAGTAGTAGATGCAGAAAGTATCAGTCTACTTGTTTTGGACGTGATGCCTATATATATAATAATTGCCTTAGATAACGTCACGACTTTGCGCGGTTCTATCAATTGCTCGACAGTAATTCATTCACCCACCGTCTACTTTCTTTCATGAGAGAAGCCACTAGTGAGCACTATGGCCCCCGGGTCTATTCACAACTATCTTTTCCACTTTCGCTTTTACTTTGCCTTGTTTACTTTTTGCTTTCAGTTCTCACTTTGCAAACAATCTACAAGGGATTGACAACCCCTTCATAGTGTTGGGTGCAAGCTATTTGTGTTTGTGCAGGTACTTGTGACTTGAACGCTCCTCCTACTGGATTGATACCTTGGTTCTCAAACTGAGGAAAATACTTACCGCCGCTGTGCTACATCACCCTTTCCTCTTCAAGGGAACAACAATGCAAGGCTCCAATGCCGCGGGGAAATCCATTGCATATTTGCCAAGGAAGTCCCTATAGGCGTAGCCGAAGCAGCAGGATTCCTGGCGCCGTGCCAGGGAAGGTCTATTGTCGCAGTAGCAGAAGGATTTCTGGCGCCGTTGCCGGGGAGGAGAGATCAAGTCAAGATCTATCCAAGTAGGTGTCACAAACTCATCTCTTGCATTTACCTTTTTTGCCAGTTGCCTCTCGTTTTCCTCTCCCCCACTTCACATTTGCCGTTTTCATTTGCCTTTATCCTTTGCCGTTTTCATTTGCCTTTTTTTGCCTTTCTCCCTTGCCGTTTTCTTTGGCCTTTGTCGTTTTCCTTTGCCGGTTTTCCTGCTTGCTTGTGTGCTTGTTTGTTTGTTGAAGTCATCATGGATGAAAACACCAAACTTTGCGACTTCTCGAGCACGAATAATAATGATTTTATTAGTACTCCGATTGCTCCCGCCACTAGTGCGGAATCTTATGAAATCAACGCTGCCTTGCTGAATCTTGTTATGAAAGAGCAATTCTCTGGCCTTCCTAGTGAAGATGTCGCATCCCATCTCAATACCTTCATTGAGCTTTGCGATACGCAAAAGAAAAGAGATATGGATAATGACGTGATTAAGTTGAAGCTTTTTCCTTTCTCGTTGCGAGATCGCGCAAAAACTTGGTTTTCTTCTTTGCCTAAAAATAGTATCAATTCTTGGGATAAGTTCAAAGATGCTTACATATCCAAGTATTTTCTGCCGGCTAAGATTATCTCTCTACGTAACGATATCATGAATTTCAAGCAACTTGATCATGAACACGTTGCACAATCTTGGGAGAGGATGAAGTTATTGATTAGAAATTGTCCCGCTCATGGCTTGAGTTTGTGGATGATTATACAAATCTTTTACGCTGGTTTGAATTTTGCTTCTCGCAATATCTTGGACTCCACCTCAGGTGGAACGTTCATGGAAATCACGTTAGGAGACGCTACAAAACTCCTAGAAAATATCATGACCAACTACTCTCAGTGGCACACTGAAAGGTCACCTGCTAGCAAAAAGGTACACGCTATAGAAGAAATTAACTCCCTTAGTGCTAAGATGGACGAGTTGATGAATTTGGTTGCTAGTAGAAATGCTCCTTTAGATCCTAATGAAATGACACTATCTTCCTTGATTGAGAGTAGCAACTCTAGTTTGGACGTTAATTTTGTTGGTAGGAACAATTTTGGCAACAACAATGCTTTTAGAGGAAACTATGTTCCTAGGCCTTTTCCTAGTAACTCCTCTAACAATTATGGCAATTCCTACAACAACAGTTATGGAAATCACAACAAATTACCCTCTGATTTAGAGAGTAATATCAAAGAGTTCATCAACTCTCAAAAGATTTTCAATGCGTCCATAGAGGAAAAACTACTCAAAATAGACGATTTGGCTAAGAGCATTGATAGGATGTCTTGTGATATTGATGCTTTCAAAGTTAGATATGCTCCTCCCAAGGTCAACTTGTATGAAACTTTAAAAGCTATGTGTGTCTCCATAAATGAGAGCAAAGAAAGAACCGCCCAAATTCGCGCTAGGCATGAATGGTTTAAAAGGGTGCGTTCTAGTGATGCAAATCACGAAGATCTTAAAGTGCTTGGTGTGACTCCTCTTGAATCTTTGTTTTCGCGTGTCAAACCTATTTATGAAGGGGCTAGATATGAATCCACTTTGGTTGAAAAACGCCCCAATGATTCGGAGCCCACCTATCTTGATGATAAAGGTGTGGAGAGTGGAGTAGAAGAAATCAAAATTTTGGGTAGTAACGAAACTCCCACTTTGGATTTCAAGGAATTCAATTATGATAGTTGCTCCTTTTTTGAATGCATTTCCTTGATGCAATCCATTGCAAACTCTCCACATGCTTATAGCCAAAGTAAAGCCTTTACCGCACATATCGTAGATGCTATGATGAAATCTCTTGAAGAGAATCTCGAATTAGAAGTCTCTATACCTAGAAAACTTCATGATGAGTGGGAACCTACTATCAAAATCAAGATCAGGAACTATGAATGCAATGCTTTGTGTGATTTGGGTGCTAGTGTTTCCGCGATTCCGAAGTCTTTATGTGATATTCTTGGTTTTCATGAGATTGAAGAGTGTTCTCTTAATTTGCATCTTGCGGATTCTACTGTCAAGAAACCCATGGGAAGGATCCATGATGTTCTTATTGTTGCAAATAAGAACTATGTACCCGTGGATTTCATTGTACTTGACATAGATTGCAATCCTTCATGTCCCATTATTCTTGGTAGACCTTTCCTAAGGACTATTGGTGCTATCATCGATATGAAGGAAGGGAATATTAGATTTCAATTTCCCTTAAAGAAGGGAATAGAGCATTTTCCTGGAAAGAAAATAAGATTGCCTTATGAATCTATGACGAGGGCTACTTATGGTTTGAGCACCAAAGATGACTATACGTGATTCCATCACCTTTTGCCTAGCTAAGGGCGTTAAACAATAGCGCTTGTTGGGAGGCAACCCAATGAATCTATCCTTTTTCTTTCTTTTTTGTGTTTTCCACACTTTCATAATTCTGTTATGATTGTGTTTTTTGTGTTTATTTTGCGTTTGTGCCAAGCAAAACCGTTATGATTAGTCTTGGGGATGATCGTTTGGTCATGCTGGAAAAGACAGAAACTTTCTGCTCACGAAAAGAATTTTCATTTTTGTTCTATAAGAGATTTTGAGTTCATTTTTTTTGCTGCTGATTTCTAAGCCAATTCTTCAGACTGTCGTAATGTTTCAGCATTTTTGAAGTACCAGAAGTATACGAAGTATACAGATTTCTACAGACTGGTCTGCTGCTAACAGATTCTGTTTTTGTTGAGTTGGTTGCTTATTTTGATGAAACTATGGATAGTATCGGGGGGTATTAGCCATGGACGATTGAAAATATAGTAACCCAACATCAACATAAGTAGAATTTAAGTTTGCTACAGTACCTAAGGAAGTGGTGGTTTGCTTTCTTATACTAATGTTATCACGAGTTTCTGTTTAAGTTTCGTGTTCTGAAGTTTTCAAGTTTTGGGTGAAGTTCTTATGGACAAAGAGATAAAGAGTGGCAAGAGCTCAAGTTTGGGGATGCCCAAGGCACCCCAAGTTGATTCAATGATGTCGTAAAAGCCTAAGCTTGGGGATGTCCCGGGAAGGCATCCCCTCTTTCGTCTTCAATCAATCGGTAACGTTACTTGGGGCTATATTTTTATTCACCACATGTTATGTGTTTTGCTTGGAGCGTCTTGTATCGTAGGAGTCTTTTATTTTTGTTGTGTCACAATCATCCTTGATGCACACCTAGAGAGAGAGACATGCACTCACCCTGATTTTGTCGAGCTTCACTTATATCCTTTGGTTAGACAATTCAGCTCACATGTGCTTCACTTATATCTTTTGAGCTAGTTGATTTTGCTCTATGTGCTTCACTTATATCTTTTAGAGCACAGCGGTGCGTGGCTTGGTAGTTGATCTATGCTTTGATAGTAGTCTCAAAAGGGGTAGTTATCCAAAGGGATATGGAAACTTCCAACTTCATGTGCATTGAATAGTTAGAGAAGTTTGATTCATCTCAATTAGTTTTGAGTTGTGGTTGTGGTAATATTAAAATTATATTAGTAAGGTGTTGTGGATCTCGAAATACTTGTGTTGAAGTTAGTGATTCCCGTATCATGCACGTATGGTGAACCGTTATGTGATGAAGTATGAGCATGATTAGTCTATTGATTGTCATCCTTTGTGTGGCGGTCGGGATCGCGCGATGGTTTATACCTACCAACCCTTCCCCTAGGAGTATGCGTTGAATGCTTTGTTTCGATTACTACTAAAATTTTTGCAACAAGTATATGATTTCTTCATGACTAATGTTGAGTCCATGGTTTAGATGCACTTTCACTTTCCACCATCACCATCTTCTTTAGTGCCGTGCAACTTTCGCCGGTGCACAAAACCACCCATATAGCCTCCCTCAAAACAGCCACCATACCTACCTACTATGGCTTTTTCAAAGCTATTCCGAGATATATTGCCATACGAATACCACCATGACATGTGCCACCACTTCTACATTGCCATTGCATGATCATAAGATTGCTAGCATGATGTTTCCATTGATGTCTATGCCATGCTAGATCATTGTCACGGTACACTACCGAAGGCATTCCATATAGAGTCATCATTGCTCTAAGTTTTGAGTTGTAAGTGTGATGATCATCACTGATGGAGCATTGTCCCATGTGAGGAAATAAAAGAGGCCAAAGATTCCCACCAAAATAAATTTTTTTTAAAAAGAGGCCAAAGAGCCCACCAAAAAAATGAGAGAAAAAGAGAGAAGGGACAATGCTACTACCTTTCCACACTTGTGCATATTAAGCACCATGATCTTCATGATTGAGAGTCTCTCGTTTTGTCACCACCATATAGCTAGTGGGAAATTTTCATTATATAACTTGGCTTGTATATTCCAATGATAGGCTTCCTCAAAATTGCCTTAGGTCTTCGTGACCAAGCAAGTTGGATGCACACCCACTAGTTTTCTTTAAGAGCTTTCACATACTCTTAGCTCTAGTGCATCATTTGTATGGCAATCCCTACTCATTCACGTTGATATCTATTGATGAGCATCTCCATAGCTCATTGATATGCCTAGTCAATGTGACCATCTTCTCCTTGTTTGCCTCGCAACCTCCACCACACTCCATTCCACTTATAGTGCTAAAACCATGGCTCACGCTCATGTATTGCGTGAGAGTTGAAAAGGTTTGAGAAAGTAAAGGTGTGAAAACAATTACTTGGCCAATATCGAGGTTGTGCATGATTTAAATTCGTTGTGCAAGGATGATAGAGCATAGCCAGACTATATGATTTTGTAGGGATAACTTTCTTTTGGCCTAGTTATTTTGAAAGTTCATGATTACCTTGCTAAGTTTGCTTGAATTATTATTGTCTCCACGTCAATAGCAAACTGTTGTTTTGAATCTAATGGATCTGAACATTCACGTCACATAAGAGGAGTTACAAAGGACATCTATGCTAGGTAGCATGAAAGCATCAAAAATTCATTCTTTATCACTTCCCTACTCGAGGACGAGCAAGAGTTAAGCTTGGGGATGCTTGATATGTCTCAAAGGTATCTATAACTTTTGATGGTTTCACCTTGTTATCTTGTCAACTTTGGATGTTTTATATACCTTTTATATCTTTTTTGGGACTAACTTATTAATTCAGTGCCAAGTGCGAGTTCTTGTTTTTTCTGTGTTTTTGACTCTTTTCAGATCTGATTTTGGAACGGAGTCCAAACGGAATAAAATCCCCGAAATATTGTTTTCCAGAACAAAAGAAGATCGGGAGGCTTGAGGGCCAAGGCAGGGGGCCCACAGGGAGCCCACAAGCCCTGTTGCCGCGGCCAGGGGGCCCGCGGCAACCAAGCTTGTGGCCTCCCTGGTGCTCCCCTCCCTTAGCTCTTTGGCCTATAAATTCCCTAAAATCCCAGAAAAAATCAGGGCATCCACGAAAACACTTTTCCGCCGCCGCAAGCTTCCGTTTCCGCGAGATCTCATCTAGAGACCCTTCCCGGTGCCCTGCCGGAGGGGACTTTGGAGTTGGAGGGCTTCTACATCAACATCATCGCCTCTCCAATGACTCGTGAGTAGTCCACTTCAGACCTACGGGTCCGTGGTTAGTAGCTAGATGGCGTCTTCTCTCTCTTGGATCTTCAATACAAAGTTCTCCATGATCTTCATGGAGATCTATCCGATGTAATCCTCTTTGGCGGTGTGTTTGTCGAGATCCGATGAATTGTGGATTTGTGATCAGATTATCTATGAATTATATTTGAGTCTTTGATAATTTCTTATATGCATGATTTGATATCCTTGTAAGTCTCTCTGAGTCTTGGGTTTTGTTTGGCCAACTAGATTTATGATTCTTGCAATGGGAGAAGTGCTTGGTTTTGGTTTCATACCGTGTGGTGACCTTTCCCAGTGACAGAAGGGGCAGCAAGGCACGCATCGTGTTGTTGCATCAAGGGTAACAAGATGGGCTTTTATCGTAGATATGAGATTGTCCATCTACATCATGTATTCTTGCTTAAGGCGTTACTCTGTTATTTTGGACTTAATACACTAGATGCATGCTGGATAGCAGTCGACGTGTGGAGTAATAGTAGTAGATGCAGAAAGTATCGGTCTACTTGTTTTGGACGTGATGCCTATAGATATAATCATTGCCTTAGATAATGTCACGACTTTGCGCGGTTCTATCAATTGCTCGACAGTAATTCGTTCACCCACCGTCTACTTGCTTTCATGAGAGAAGCCACTAGTGAACACTATGGCCTCTCGGGTCTATTCACAACTATCGTTTCCACTTTCACTTGTACTTTGCCTTGTTTACTTTTTGCTTTCAGTTATCACTTTGCAAACAATCTATAAGGGATTGACAACCCCTTCATAGCGTTGGGTGCAAGCTCTTTGTGTTTGTGTAGGTACTTGTGACTTGAACGCTCCTCCTACTGGATTGATACCTTGGTTCTCAAACTGAGGGAAATACTTACCGCCGCTGTATTACATCACCCTTTCCTCTTCAAGGGAACACCAACGCAAGGCACCAAGGCCACGGGGAAATCCTTTGCATATTTGCCAAGGAAGTCCCTATAGGCGTAGCCGTAGCAGCAGGATTCCTGGCGCCGTGCCAGGGAAGGTCTGTTGTCGCAGTAGCACATAATCATTGAAACTTTGTTGTTTGGCAACAAAGTTATAAAATTCATCCATGCATAAGCTAGCAGGTTTATCAAAAGGAATATCACTCTCATCAAACATACGCAGAGAATTTACTTCTACTACCTGTATCGGGTTATCGAGACCATTGATCTCTTCGATAGGTGGTAGATTTTTGACATATTCAGATTTAATGCCTTTCTCTCGCATAGATTTCTTGGCTTATTGCATATCTTCGGGAATGAGGAATAGAATACCTCTATTCTTTGGAGTTGGCTTAGGAGGTGGTTCAAGAATAGTCCAAGCATTCTCATTGCACAAGATGTTATTCAATAGAATCTCAGCTTGTTCTACGGTTCGTTCCCTAAAAACACTATCGGCACAACTATCTAGGTGGTCATTGGAAGCATCGATAAGTCCATTATAGAAGATATCAAGTATTTCATTCTTCTCAAGAGGGTGATCATGCAAAGCATTCAGTAGCTGGATGAGCCTCCCCCAAGCTTGTGGGAGACTCTCTTCTTCAGCTTGAGCAAAGTTGTATATTTCCTACAAGGCAGCTTGCTTCTTATGGGCAGGGAAATATTTTTCAGAGAAGTAGTAGACCATATCCTGGGGGCTACGCACACAACCAGGAGCAAGAGAAGTGAACCAGGTCTTAGCATCATCCTTTAGCGAGAAAGGAAACAGCTTGAGGATATAGTAATAGCGGATCTTTTCCTCACTAGTGAATAGGGTGGCTATAGCGTGCAGTTTGGTAAGATGGGCTACGACCGTTTCAGACTCATAACCGTGAAAAGGATTAGATTCGACTACAGTGATTAACTCAGGGTCGACAGAGGATTCATAATCCTTATCGGTCACAAAGATAGGCGAAGTGGCAAACTTCATGTCGTATTTCATTCTAGCGTTCAGAGATTTTTCTTTCCACTTACGCAGTAATTTCTCAACATCATAGCTATCCTTACACGCAAGAAAGTCCTTAGCTATCTCTCGCTCCATAACATAGCGCGTATCAGGCATATCAGGCAATTCAGGCATAGGAGAGCTAGTTCTAGCAGGCAAAATAGCAGGTTCTACTTCAATAGTATCAGCAGTTTCAGAAGTATCATCACATCTAGCAGCAATTCTAGCAAGTTGTGCATCAAGGAATGCACCAAGTGGCAAAGCAGTATCAAGCATAGCATCATCAGGCATAGTATCAAGCATAGCATCATGGGGCATAGTATCAAGCATAGCATCATCAGGCATAGTATCAAGCATAGCATCAGCAAAAGAATCATGGGCAGCAGAAGTAGCATCATCAAGCACAGGCGACATATCAAGATTTCTAGCAGGTGGTGATGTCGCAAACTTACTCATAACTGAAGGTGAATCAAGTGCAGAGCTAGATGGCAGTTCCTTATCTGTCCTCGTAGTCGAAGGCAAGATTTCAGTTATTGGATCTTTCGGATTCCTCATAGTGATAAGCAAACGAAAATCCGAAGTGGCTCAGAGAATATATCTGTGTCTCCCCGGCAACGGCGCCAGAAAATAGTCTTGATAACCCACAAGTGTAGGGGATCGCAACAATTTTCGAGGGTAGAGTATTCAACCCAAATTTGTTGATTCGCCTCAACGGGAAGTGAAAGAATATTCTCAAGTATTAGCAGCTGAGTTTGTCAGATCCAACCACACCTGAAAGATTAGTGTCTGCAAGCAAAGTATCGGTAGCAAAGTAGTATGATAGCAACATTGTCAGAAACGATGTGTTGACGGCAGACTATTCCTAACTGTTGTATCAATGGCGCCAGTAAGTTGCACGTGGACGGGGAACTATTCTTTCCCGGCAAAGGTGTCGGAAAAGGGTCTTGAAACAAGTAACAACAAAGTAGCAAGGAACAACAGAGTAACAACAGTAGCGACAGCAGTAGCAGCAAAGTGGCCCAATCCCTTTTGTAGCAAGGGACAAGCTGTCACGCCCAGATGCGACCCTATCCTCAATTTGGCACGAGGGCCTCGCCAGGGATAGAAGCGCATCTCGTCGTGTCGCAAGAATGGATATCGTTACAAGTACATGTACTGAAAAGGGGAGATAGATAAAGAGTTGGCATACACTCGCCACAAGCTACATCAGAGTCACCTCAGTACATTATAAACAACAAGAGTAAGAGCAGGGTCCGACTACGGACGATAACAAACGACAAAATAAGAACGACGTCCATCCTTGCTATCCCAGGCTGCCGGCCTGGAACCCATCCTAGATCGATGAAGAAGAAGAAGAAGCAACTTCAAATGAACAACCAACGCGCTCACGTCGAGTAACCTTTACCTGTACCTGCAACTGGTGTTGTAGTAATCTGTGAGCCACGGGGGACTCAGCAATCTCATTTCCAAAGGTATCAAGACTAGCAAAGCTTAATGGGAGAGGTATGGTTAAGTGGTGAGGTTGCAGCAGCGCCTAAGCATATATTTGGTGGCTAACTTACGAGTACAAGAGGTAAGAGGGGAAAGAGCTACGCATAACGGACGTGAACTACTCATGATCAAAAGAATGATCCTGAACACCTACCTACGTCAGACATAACCCCACCGTGTACTCGATCGGAGAAGGAACTCACGAAAGAGACAATCACGGTTACGCACACAGTTGGCATGTTTTAACTAAGTTAACTTCAAGTTATCTAGAACCAGTGTTAAACAAAACTTCCACGTTGCCACATAACCGCGGGCACGGCCTTCCGAAAGATTTAACCCTGCAGGGGTGCTCCAACTAGTCCATCACAAATTACCACAAGCCGCATAGAAATCCTCAATCACGAAGCTCGCGATCTCGTCGGATTCCCTAGTGGAAAACCTCAACTCTGTGATTACCCAAAGCATCACCGGAATCCCGATGCACAAGATATCTTGTCGAAGGTAAAACTAATCCAGCAAGGCCGCCCGACGTGTCGACGATCCCGATAGGAGTCGCGTACCTCGTTCTCAGGACACGACGGATGAGCTATGGTTACCACGCCAAACGCCGAGTTGCCCCGGGTAGCGTTAATAAGCTGCTCTGTTTTGGACCAACACTCATGAGGAGCACTGGCCCGGGGGTTGATTAAATTAGTCCGCGGGTGCCGGCGGGTCCCTATGCAATTTTATTAGGTGGTTAGACAAATGTAGTACCAAAGTTGGGCCTTGCCAGACCAGTCTTAATCTAAAACGAATTATCAAGGGGGTCCCCATAACAACCCCGATCGTGTTAGGAGCGCTCAATTATGGAACATAACACCGGTAGCCGAAACTAAGGGGACAAAGGTGGAACAAAACACCTGGCTAGAAAGGCCGAGCCTTCCACCTTTTGCCAAGTATATAGGTCCATTAATTTAAATAGCATTAAAATATGGTGATAAGACAAGGAACCCATGTTATCACATGGAAGCAACTGCCCTGCAACTAGCAACGCTATCAACAGGGTTAAGCAAGCAGTAACATAGCCAAACAGTGGTTTGCTAGGTTGAACAGGTTGAAGGTTTCATGGCATTGTTGAGAGACTGAAATTTAACATGTGGTAGGCAACGAGACATAATCGATAGAAGCGATAATACTAGCATGGCGATGATAGTAATGGTATCTGGGGAAATGATCATCTTGCCTGAGATCCCGCTTGGAAGAAGTATGCCTCCGTGAAGCAGACGAGCCGACGTAGTCGAACGGGTCCTCACATCCGACACGCTTGCGGAACTCTATCGATACGGAGGAAACGGAGACAAGCATCAACACACGATATTCATCATACGATGCACAACACATATGATGCATGAGCTACTGAATACATGCAAGTCACGGCATGACAAATCACACAATCAAACACTACACATTAAGTGAAGTTCAATATGCACGAGTTGCATATTGACGAAACTCCACGGTAGTTATTTAGTTCACTCCCGGTTATTTACACGGCAATGTTAATGTTGTTAAACATGCAAGAGGTGGAGCGGGAATTAAACTACCTACCTAGACATTTTAAATGAGGTCGGAAATGATATATAGCATCTCCGAGACGACCTCACAAGTTAATATGCAATTCTGTTCAGATCTGAACTAATGCATATAATTGGTTGTTAAACAGCAAAACAAATAGGTTCACGCGATTCTACGCGTCGAGGCAAGCAATCTACACGTATAGAACATCTCCAACGGAGCTACGGATCAAAAGATGCAAGCACCGCAAGATATGATGGCATGAATGCAAAATGTGTGCAATGGCGGCTACGAGCACTTCATCACATACAAACAGCAAGAGAAAATGAAACTACACGAGACTCTAAGCAGGTTTCATGTAGGACATGACCAAATCGGAGCTACGGTTCGGAAACTACGAGCAAAACAAGAAAACGCTACAATCTGCCCAAAACAGCCACATAGCACTTTCTACGCCTCGCAACTTCGGCTACACAACTCCGATGAGCTCAAGCAAGGCATGGCATGAAAGAGGGCAAGACGCACTACTACAAACAACTAACAACAACTAACATGGCAGCAAGGAGCACCAGGAAAAGAAGGCACAAAATGACACCTCACGCACTATTACAGACTTAGTGAAAACAACACCTCGTCAAAGTGCAGTTTTCAGCATGAAGCAATATTGACAGCAGCAAAACCTATATCTACAGGAGTCCAAATGGCATGAAACTTAACAGCATGCTAGAGAAACATGAGGGGTACAACTAACTCCATTGGACCAACCTCAAAAGAGCTACAGATCACAAGATACAAGCAAGGCAAGACAGCAACAAAATAATACCAGATCTCAGACTTAGAAATATTTCAGCTCCTCTAAAACAGCACTCTTCGAGCAACTTGAGAGCAAGCAAACAACACCTAAACATGCATTTCTATTGCACCCAAAAATACCAGGGACTAAACAAAACATCCAAGATCAACTCTCTAGTTGACAACTCCGTCAAACGACGCACGGATTAAATCCTACGAATTAATCGAAAGGGCAACATAGCAAAATATCTCGCGAACTAACTTCCTCGAAAGCTAAAACTAATTGCACAGAAAAATCCACGGGATTTTTCTACCCCGGAAACATATATAATATGTGGGGTGTGCAACACAAAATAACGCTACACAATAAAGCGGGAGAATACCTCTAAACGGGAAAATAAACTACCGGCAAAACTCTACACGGAAAAATACGAGTGACCGCTCTAAAATACGTAGAAATATGGTCCCTAAAATATGGACATTAAAATCTATGGCATACGGGCAATCCGGATACGCACGAAAATTAACTACGGAATGGGTCCTAGCTAAACAGCACGTAAAACGAGGCATTAGGCACTCTAAACAGCGTCAAAATAATATGCAAGTTGGATAAACGTGTTCTACTCGCGAAGCTACCCCAAAATGATATAAAGATCACCTCGATCCGACTAACGGAACAAAAGTTACGGGCGTTTTAAATAATTAGCTAAACCTGAAATAACTAAACCGAAAAGGAAAAAATAAAAATAAAACTAAATGTCCATCGGGCCGAATCTGAGGCGTAATCTAACTAAACAGCGCACTGGGCGGAGTACAAGGGGTGATTCTCACCTCGGGCTGGCCCGGTTGAGGAGGCAGAGGAGGCCTGGGCCGAGCTGGGCCGGCTCGGGGCCCAGGCGCTGGCGGGATGGCTCGGGCGAGGCCGACCTCCTGGCCGAGCGCGTGAGCCACGGCGGCGGCCGGCGGCGGCTCCAGGCGGGGCGGCCCGGCGGGGTAGAAGAGGGGAAACCGTGGGGGCCGGCCGGATCGGGAGGGATCCGGGCACGGGAGCCCCTATCCCGGCGGCGGCGGCGGCGAGCTCCGGGCGGAGGGCGGCGCGGTTCGGGGTGGTCCTCGTCGGACCCGAGGCACGGGAGACCCCCGGCGGGATCTGGCGCGGCGGCCCTCTGTGCGGGGGAAGGCGGCGGCGCTACGGAGAGCCGGGGCGGCGCGGGGTCGGCGCGGCCGG
This sequence comes from Hordeum vulgare subsp. vulgare, assembly GCF_904849725.1. Classification (NCBI taxonomy): domain Eukaryota; kingdom Viridiplantae; phylum Streptophyta; class Magnoliopsida; order Poales; family Poaceae; genus Hordeum; species Hordeum vulgare. The sequence continues at coordinate 67,069,501 of NC_058524.1, forward strand.
CGGGGATGGCGCGCCCCGAGGCCGACGGGGCTCCGGCGAGCAGGCGGCGCGCGCACGGGGAAGCTAGGGCGGCGCTGGCGGGCGGCGGCACGACGCGGGCTCGGGCGGCGGCCGAATCCGGGCCTGGCGCGGGCCTGCTGCGGGCCTCGCGGGCCGGCGGCGGCTGCGGGACAGAGGGAGGCTGTGGGGCGGCTAGGGTTTGCGCGGAAAACGAGGAAGAGAGAGAGAGGTTGTCCGAAAATTAAGGAGGAGGGGGGGTATTTATAAAGAAAAGGGGCCTCGGTTAACCGGAATCGCGATCCGGATCCAACCGCGGGGTCGGATTCGGACGATTCCGAACGCGGGTAAGGGTACGCGGCCGTGTAGAAGGGCTTACCGGAGACGAGGGGGAAAAACGGGCGACGCGGCACGGTTTTGACAACACCGACAGACGTCCGACGATAACCGAAGACGGTGCCGCTACGGGCGACCGTTTGGGTACCAGTCGGTCTCCGATCGCGATGAAATTCGACACGCGGCCTCGCTATAACTAATCACGACCACACGTTAAATCTCAACCCGATCAGAGAAAGTTTTAAACGCACTTTAAAAACAGGGTTTCGACGGTGCCGCGGGCGCGTGCGTGTGCGGTCAGGCTCGGAACGAACAACGACGAACGCGAAGAGAAGCGGCAACTAACAACGAATGCAAGTTTGAAAAAATGGCGGCAACGGAGATGCCGATGCAATGCAGATGATGCGCATGATGCGATGATGATGCAACAAATAAAATAAGCCACACGACGAAAACGGAGATAGAGGGGAAGCTTCTAGAACGTCGGCATCGGGCTGTCACACAAGCCTGGACAAAGTAACGTAACAAGGACCAGTAGTAACAGACTCGTAGGCAGTGGATCGGTGATGGATGAGTATGACGGTCATGTAACAGCTATAACACGGAGAGATATGTAACTAGCTCCCGTTCATCAATCTAATGTAGGCATGTATTCCGTATGTAGTCATACATGCTTAGGGAAAAGAACTTGCATGACATCTATTGTCCATCCCTCCCGTGGCAGCGGAGTCCTAATGGAAACTACGGGATATTAAGGTTCTCCTTTTAATAAAGAACCGGACCAACGCATTAACACGCGGTGATAAATGAACTCCTCATACTATGGTCATCTCCGGGAGTGGTTCCGGCTATTGTCACTCCGGGGTTGCCGGGTCATAACACATAGTAGGTGACTACAACTTGCAAGATAGGATCTAAAACACACATATATTGGCGACAACATAATAGGTTCAGATCTGAAATCATGGCACTCGGGCCCTAGTGACAATCATTAAGCATGGCAAAGTAGTAGCAACATCAATCTCAGAACATAGTGGATACTAGGGATCAATCCCCGTCAAACCTAACTCGATTACATGATAGATCTCATCCAACTCATCACCATCCAGCAAGCCTACGATGAGATTACTCACGAATGATGAAGAGCATCATGGAATTGTCGATGGAGGAAGGTTGATGATGACGATGGCGACGATTCCCCCTCTCCGGTGCCCAAAACGGACTCCGGATCTGCCCTCCAGATGAAGAACATGGGGTGGCGGCGCCTCCATATCGTAAAACGCGATGAATCCTTCTCCCTGATTTTTTTCCGGGCAAGACGGTAGATATAGAGCTGAGTTTGGAGGCGGTGGTGCCACATGGGCCCCACAAGCCCTCACGGCGCGGCCAGGGGGTGGCCGCAGCTTGTGGGCTTGTGGCCCACTGGCACACCTCCTCCGGTGGATCTTTGCGCAGGTATTTTTCTTTTATTCCAGAAAACTTCTCCGTAAATTTTCAGGACATTCCGAGAACTTTTATTTCTGCTCAAAAACAACACCATGGCAATTCTGCTGAAAACAACGTCAGTTCGGGTTAGTTCCATTCAAATCATGCAAATTAGAGTCCAAAACAAGGGCAAAAAAGTTCGGAAAAGTAGATACGACGGAGACGTATCAGCGGTCACCGAACCCGTACAAACAAGGTTGGGGCAATCTCCACAACTTAATTGGAGGCTCCCAACAACACCACGAAGCTTCACCACAATGGCATATGGCTTCGAGGTGACCACAAATGCTCGGGGCAATCTCCACAACTTAATTGGAGGCCCCGACGCTTGCCCGGAGCTTTACACCACAATGATTGAGCTCTGAGGCACCACCAAGCTTCTAGGGGTACCAAGTACCCAAAGGTAATAAGCTTCTCAGCTTCTCACTTCCACGTATCACCGTGGAGAACTCAAACCGATGCACCAAATGCAATGACAAGGGAACACGGAGTACCCAAATCCCTCTCTCCCAAATCCCACCAAAGCAACTAATGCTAGGGAGGAAAATGAGAGGAAGAATGAAGAAGAACACGAAGAACTCCAAGATCTAGACCCAATGGGTTCCCCTCACTTAGAGGAGAAAGTGATTGGTGGAAATGTGGATCTAGATCTCCTCTCTCTTTTCCCTCAAGAACTAGCAAGAATCATTGGAGGGATTGAGAGTTAGCAAGCTTGAAGAAGGTCAACATGTTGGGGAACGTCGCATGGGAAACAAAAAATTTCCTACGCGCACGAAGACCTATCATGGTGATGTTCATCTACAAGAGGGGATTTCCGATCTACGTACCCTTGTAGATCGCACAGCAGAAGCGTTAGTGAACGCGTTTGATGTAGTGGAACGTCCTCACGTCCCTCGATCCGCCCCGCGAACCGTCCCGCGATCCGTCCCATGATCTAGTGCCGAACGGACGACACCTCCGCGTTCAGCACGCGTACAGCTCGACGATGATCTCGGCCTTCTTGATCCAGCAAGAGAGACGGAGAGGTAGATGAGTTCTCCGACAGCGTGACGGTGCTCCGGAGGTTGGTGGTGATCTGATCTCGGCAGGGCTCCGCCCGAGCTCCGTAGAAACGCGATCTAGAGGTAAAACCGTGGAGGTATGTGGTCGGGCTGCCTTTGAAAAGTTGTCTCAAATCAGCCCTAATTGCTCCATATATATAGGAGGAGGGAGGGGAGGCTTTCCTTGAGGCTCAAGGAGCCCCAAGGGCTGCGCACCAAGGGGAAGAGGAGTCCTCCTCCAATCCTAGTCCAACTAGGATTGGAAAGTGGAGTCCTTCTCTCCTTTCCCACCTCCCTTTTTTTTCTTTCTCTTTGATTTTCTATCCTTGGCGCATAGGGCCCTCTTGGGCTGTCCCACCAGCCGACCAAGGTCTGGTGCGCCACCCCCAAGTCCTATGGGCTTCCCCGGGGTGGGTTGCCCCCCCCTCCCGGTGAACACCCGGAACCCATTCGTCATTCCCGGTACATTCCCGGTAACTCCGAAAACCTTCCGGTAATCAAATGAGGTCATCCTACATATCAATCTTCGTTTCCGGACCATTCCGGAAAACCTCGTGACGTCCGTGATCTCATCCAGGATTCCGAACAACATTCGGTAACCAACCATATAACTCAAATACGCATAAAACAACGTCGAACTTTAAGTGTGCAGACCCTGCGGGTTCGAGAACTATGTAGACATGACCCGAGTGACTCCTCGGTCAATATCCAATAGCGGGACCTGGATGCCCATATTGGATCCCACATATTCTACGAAGATCTTATCGTTTGAACCTCACTGCCAAGGATTCATATAATCCCGTATGTCATTCCCTTTGTCCTTCGGTATGTTACTTACCCGAGATTCGATCGTCAGTATCCGCATACCTATTTCAATCTCGTTTACCGGCAAGTCTCTTTACTCGTTCCGTAATACAAGATCCCGCAACTTACACTAAGTCACATTGCTTGCAAGGCTTGTGTGTGATGTTGTATTACCGAGTGGGCCCCGAGATACCTCTCCGTCACACGGAGTGACAAATCCCAGTCTCGATCCATACCAACTCAACGAACACCTTCGGAGATACCTGTAGAGCATCTTTATAGTCACCCAGTTACGTTGCGACGTTTGATACACAAAAAGCATCCCTCCGGTGTCAGTGAGTTATATGATCTCATGGTCATAGGAACAAATAATTGACATGCAGAAAACAGTAGCAACAAAATGACACGATCAACATGCTACGTCTATTAGTTTGGGTCTAGTCCATCATGTGATCCTTCTAATGACGTGATTGTTGGAATTATGCCCTAGAGGCAATAATAAATATAGTTATTATTATAATTCCTGTATCAAGATAATCGTTTATTATCCATGCTATAATTGTATTGAATGAAGACTCATTTACATGTTTGGATACATAGACAAAACAACGTCCCTAGCAAGCCTCTAGTTGGCTAGCCAGTTGATCAAAGATAGTCAGTGTCTTCTGATTATGAACAAGGTGTTGTTGCTTGATAACTGGATCACGTCATTAGGAGAATCACGTGATGGACTAGACCCAAACTAATAGACGTAGCATGTTGATCGTGTCATTTTGTTGCTACTGTTTTCTGCGTGTCAAGTATTTATTCCTATGACCATGAGATCATATAACTCACTGACACCGGAGGAATGCTTTCTGTGTATCAAACGTCGCAACGTAACTGGGTGACTATAAAGATGCTCTACAGGTATCTCCGAAGGTGTTAGTTGAGTTAGTATGGATCAAGACTGGGATTTGTCACTCCGTGTGACGGAGAGGTATCTCGGGGCCCACTCGGTAATACAACATCACACACAAGCCTTGCAAGCAATGTAACTTAGTGTAAGTTGCAGGATCTTGTATTACGGAACGAGTAAAGAGACTTGCCGATAAACGAGATTGAAATAGGTATGCGGATACTAACGATCGAATCTCGGGCAAGTAACATACCGAAGGACAAAGGGAATGACATACGGGATTATATGAATCCTTGGCACTGAGGTTCAAACGATAAGATCTTCGTAGAATATGTAGGATCCAATATGGGCATCCAGGTCCCGCTATTGGATATTGACCGAGGAGTCACTCGGGTCATGTCTACATAGTTCTCGAACCCGCAGGGTCTGCACACTTAAGGTTCGACGTTGTTTTATGTGTATTTGAGTTATATGGTTGGTTACCGAATGTTGTTCGGAGTCCCGGATGAGATCACAGACGTCACGAGGGTTTCCGAAATGGTCCAGAAACGAAGATTGATATATAGGATGACCTCATTTGATTACCGTAAGGTTTTCGGAGTTACCGGGAATGTACCGGGAATGACGAATGGGTTCCGGGAGTTCACCGGGGGGGCAACCCACCCCGGGGAAGCCCATAGGCCATGAGGGTGGCGCACTAGTCCTTAGTGGGCTGGTGGGACAGCCCAAAAGGGCCCTATGCGCCATACAAATAAAAATCAAAGAGAAAGAAAAAAAAGGGAGGTGGGAAGGAAGGGAAGGACTCCCACCCACCAAACCAAGTCCAACTCGGTTTGGGGGGGAGCCTTCCCCCCTTGGACTCGGCCGACCCCCTTGGGGCTCCTTGAGCCCCAAGGCAAGGTCCCCTCCCTCCCACCTATATATACGGAGGTATTGGGGCTGATTTGAGACGACTTTTCCACGGCAGCCCGACCACATACCTCCACGATTTTTCCTCTAGATCGCGTTTCTGCGGAGCTCGGGCGGAGCCCTGCTGAGACAAGGTCATCACCAACCTCCAGAGCACCGTCACGCTGCCGGAGAACTCTTCTACCTCTCCGTCTCTCTTGCTGGATCAAGAAGGCCGAGATCATCGTCGAGCTGTACGTGTGCTGAACGCGGAGGTGTCGTCCGTTCGGTACTAGATCATGGGATTGTTCGCGGGGCGGATCGAGGGACGTGAGGACGTTCCACTACATCAACCGCGTTCTCTAACGCTTCTGCTATACGGTCTACAAGGGTACGTAGATCACTCATCCCCTCTCATAGATGGGCATCACCATGATAGGTCTTCGTGCGCGTAGGAAAATTTTGTTTCCCACGCGACGTTCCCCAACAGTGGCATCATGAGCTAGGTTCATGCGTAGATGTCTTCTCGAGTAGAACACAAAAGTTTTTGTGGGCGGTGATGTGCGTTTTGCTGCCCTCCTTAGTCTTTTCTTGATTCCGCGGTATTGTTGGATTGAAGCGGCTTGGACCGACATTACTCGTACGCTTACGAGAGACTGGTTTCATCGCTACGAGTAACCCCGTTGCTCAAAGATGACTGGCAAGTGTCGGTTTCTCCAACCTTAGTTGAATCGGATTTGACCGAGGAGGTCCTTGGATGAGGTTAAATAGCAACTCATATATCTCCGTTGTGGTGTTTGCGTAAGTAAGATGCAATCCTACTAGATACCCATGGTCACCACGTAAAACATGCAACAACAAAATTAGAGGACGTCTAACTTGTTTTTGCAGGGTATGCTTGTGATGTGATATGGCCAACGATGTGATGTGATATATTGGATGTATGATATGATCATGTTGTAATAGAATATATCGACTTGCACGTCGATGGTACGGCAACCGGCAGGAGCCATAGGGTTGTCTTTATACGAACGTTTGTGCTTGCAGATGCGTTTACTATTTTGCTAGGATGTAGCTTTAGTAGTAATAGCATGAGTAGCACGACAACCCCGATGGCAACACGTTGATGGAGATCATGGCGTGGCGCCGGTGACAAGAAGATCGTGCCGGTGCTTTGGTGATGGAGATCAGGAAGCACGTGATGATGGCCATATCATGTCACTTATGAATTGCATGTGATGTTAATCCTTTTATGCACCTTATTTTGCTTAGAACGACGGTAGCATTATGAGGTGATCTCTCACTAAAATTTCAAGACGAAATTGTGTTCTCCCCGACTGTGGACCGTTGCTACAGTTCGTCGTTTCGAGACACCACGTGATGATCGGGTGTGATAGACTCAACGTTCACATACAACGGGTGCAAAACAGTTGCGCACGCGGAACACTCGGGTTAAGCTTGACGAGCCTAGCATGTGCAGACATGGCCTCAGAACACATGAGACCGAAAGGTCGATCATGAATCATATAGATGATATGATTAGCATAGGGATGCTTACCACTGAAACTATACTCAACTCACGTGATGATCGGACTTGAGCTAGTGTAAGTGGATCATGAACCACTCAAATGACTAGAGAGATGTACTTTTTGAGTGGGAGTTTAGCGAATAATTTGATTAAGTTAAACTCTAATTATCTTGAACATAGTCTAAGTCCACTTTGAATATATTTGTGTTGTAGATCATGGCTCACGCGACAGTCATCCTGAATTTTAATACGTTCCTAGAGAAAGCTAAGTTGAAAGATGATGGAAGCAACTTTGTAGACTGGGCTCGTAATCTTAAGCTAATCTTACAAGCTGGGAAGAAGGATTATGTCCTTAATGCTGCGTTAGGAGATGAACCACCCGCTACGGCTGATCAGGATGTTAAGAACACTTGGTTAGCACGTAAGGAGGACTACTCAATAGTTCAATGTGCAGTCTTGTATGGCTTAGAACCGGGACTTCAACGTCGCTTTGAGCGTCATGGAGCATTTGAGATGTTCCAGGAGTTGAAGTTTATCTTTCAGAAGAACGCTCGGATCGAGAGGTATGAGACCTCCGATAAATTCTATGCTTGCAAGATGGAGGAAAACTCATCTGTCAGTGAACATGTGCTCAAAATGTCTGGGTACTCAAACCGTCTAGCTGAGCTGGGGATTGAACTCCCGCAAGAAGCTATCACTGACAGAATCCTTCAATCACTGCCGCCAAGCTATAAAGGCTTTGTGTTGAACTACAACATGCAAGGGATGAACAAGTCTCCCGGTGAGTTGTTTGCGATGCTGAAAGTCGCAGAGTCTGAACTCCGTAAAGAGCATCAAGTGTTGATGGTGAATAAGACCACTAGTTTCAAGAGAAATGACAAAGGCAAGAAGGACAATTCGAAGAAGAGCGGCAAGCCTGTTGCCAATCCGACGAAGAAACCCAAAGCTGGACCTAAGCCTGAAACGGAGTGTTACTATTGCAAGGGTATGGGTCACTGGAAGCGCAATTGCCCCAAGTATCTGGCAGATAAGAATGCGGCCAAAGAAAAATCAGGTATATTTGATATACATGTTATTGATGTGTACTTAACCGGCTCTCGTAGTAGTGCCTGGGTATTCGATACCGGTTCTGTTGCTCATATTTGCAACTCGAAACAGGAACTGCGGAATAGACGAAGGCTGGCAAAAGATGAAGTGACGATGCACGTAGGAAATGGTTCCAAGGTTGATGCAATCGCCGTCGGCACAGTGTCACTTCAGTTACCGTCAGGATTAGTGATGAACTTAAATCATTGTTATTTAGTGCCTGCGTTGCGCATGGACATTATATCTGGATCTTGTTTATTGCGAGATGGTTACTCTTTTAAGTCAGAGAATAATGGTTGTTCTATTTCTATGAGTAACATCTTTTATGGTCATGCACCGAATGTGAGAGGATTGTTCATATTGAATCTTGATAGCGATACGCATATACATAACATTGAGACCAAAAGAGTTAGAGTTAACAATGATAGCGCCATATTTTTGTGGCACTGCCGCTTAGGTCATATTGGTGTAAAGCGCATGAAGAAACTCCATGCAGATGGACTTTTGGAGTCACTTGACTTTGATTCACTTGACACGTGCGAACCATGCCTCATGGGCAAGATGACTAAGACTCCGTTCTCCGGAACAATGGAGCATGCAAGTGACTTGTTGGAAATTATACATACCGATGTGTGTGGTCCGATGAGCGTGGAGGCACGCGGCGGATATCGTTATTTTCTCACCTTCACTGACGATTTAAGTAGATATGGTTATGTCTACTTGATGAAGCACAAGTCTGAAACATTTGAAAAGTTCAAGCAATTTCAGAGTGAAGTGGAAAATCATCGTAACAAGAAGATCAAGTTCCTACGGTCTGATCGTGGGGGTGAATATCTGAGTTTCGAGTTTGGTACTCACTTAAGACAATGTGGAATTGTTTCACAGTTAACACCGCCTGGAACACCACAGCGTAATGGTGTGTCCGAACGTCGTAATCGTACTCTATTAGAGATGGTGCGATCTATGATATCTCTTACTGATTTGCCGTTATCGTTTTGGGGTTATGCATTAGAAACAGTTGCATTCACTTTAAATAGGGCACCATCAAAATCCGTTGAGATGACACCATACGAACTGTGGTATGGCAAAAGGCCAAAGTTGTCGTTTCTTAAAGTTTGGGGATGTGATGCTTATGTCAAAAAGCTTCAGCCTGAAAAGCTGGAACCCAAAGCGGAAAAGTGCGTCTTCATAGGTTACCCAAAAGAGACAGTTGGGTACACCTTCTATCTCAAATCCGAGGGCAAAGTGTTTGTTGCTAAAAATGGAGTTTTTCTCGAGAAGGAGTTTCTCTCGAGAGAATTGAGTGGGAGGAAGATAGAACTTGACGAGGTTGTCAAACCTCTCATCCCTCTGGATGGTGGCACAAGGCAAGGGGAAACCTCTGTCGTTGCAACGCCGGCTGAGGAGGAAGTTAATGATGATGATCATGAAACTCCAGTTCAAGTTTCTGTCGAACCACGTAGGTCGACGAGACCACGTGCTGCTCCAGAGTGGTACGGTAATCCCGTCTTATCAATCATGTTGTTAGACGACAATGAACCTGCGAATTATGAAGAAGCAATGGCGGGCCCAGATTCCAACAAATGGCTAGAAGCCATGAAATCCGAGATAGGATCCCTGTATGAGAACAAAGTGTGGACTTTGGAGGTACTACCTGAGGGCCGCAAGGCTATTCAGAACAAATGGATCTTTAAGAGGAAGACGGACGATGACGGCAATGTGACCGTTTATAAAGCTCGACTTGTGGCGAAGGGTTTTTCACAAGTTCAAGGAGTTGACTACGATGAGACATTCTCACCCGTAGCGATGCGTAAGTCCGTCAGAATCATGTTAGCAATAGCTGCATTTTTCGATTACGAGATCTGGCAGATGGATGTCAAAACGGCGTTCCTTAACGGTTTCCTTAAGGAAGAGTTGTATATGATACAACCCGAAGGTTTTGTCGATCCTAAGAATGCTAACAAGGTGTGCAAGCTCCAGCGATCCATTTATGGACTGGTGCAAGCATCTCGGAGTTGGAACAAATGCTTTGATGAGGTGATCAAAGCATTTGGGTTTATACAAGTGGTTGGAGAATCTTGTATTTACAAGAAAGTGAGTGGGAGCTCTGTGGCGTTTCTAATATTATATGTGTATGACATATTGCTGATTGGAAACAACGTGGAGTTTTTAGAGAGCATAAAGGATTACTTGAATAAAAGTTTCTCTATGAAGGACCTAGGAGAAGCTGCTTACATTCTAGGCATTAAGATCTATAGGGATAGATCAAAACGCCTGATAGGACTTTCACAAAGCACATACCTTGATAAACTTTTGAAGAGGTTCAAAATGGAACAGTCCAAGAAAGGGTTCTTGCCAGTTCTACAAGGTACGAGATTGAGTAAGACTCGGTGCCCAGCAACTGATGAAGATAGAGAGCATATGCGCTCCGTCCCCTATGCTTCAGCCATAGGTTCTATCATATATTCGATGCTGTGCACTAGACCGGATGTTAGCCTAGCCATAAGTATGGCAGGTAGGTTCCAGAGTAATCCAGGAGTGGATCACTGGACAGCGGTCAAGAATATCCTGAAGTACCTGAAAAGGACTAAGGAGATGTTTCTCGTGTATGGAGGTGACGAAGAGCTCGCGTAAAAGGTTACGTCGATGCAAGCTTTGACACAGATCCGGACGACTCTAAGTCACAAACTGGATACGTATTTATTCTTAATGGGGGTGCGGTAAGCTGGTGCAGTTCCAAGCAAAGCGTCGTAGCAGATTCTACATGTGAAGCGGAGTACATGGCTGCCTCGGAGGCGGCCAAGGAGGGTGTCTGGATGAAGCAGTTCATGACGGATCTTGGAGTGGTGCCAAGCGCACTGAATCCAATAACCTTGTTCTGTGACAACACGGGTGCCATTGCCGTAGCAAAGGAACCGCGGTTTCACAAGAAGACCAGACACATCAAACTACGCTTCAACCTCATCCGCGATTACGTCGAGGGAGAGGACGTAAATATATGCAAAGTGCACACGGATCTGAATGTAGCAGACCCGCTGACTAAACCTCTTCCACGGCCAAAGCATGATCAACACCAGAACTGTATGGGTGTTAGATTTATTACAATGTAATTCACATGATGATGTGAGGGCTAGATTATTGACTCTAGTGCAAGTGGGAGACTGTTGGAATTATGCCCTAGAGGCAATAATAAATATAGTTATTATTATAATTCCTGTATCAAGATAATCGTTTATTATCCATGCTATAATTGTATTGAATGAAGACTCATTTACATGTGTGGATACATAGACAAAACACCGTCCCTAGCAAGCCTCTAGTTGGCTAGCCAGTTGATCAAAGATAGTCAGTGTCTTCTGATTATGAACAAGGTGTTGTTGCTTGATAACTGGACCACGTCATTAGGAGAATCACGTGATGGACTAGACCCAAACTAATAGACATAGCATGTTGATCGTGTCATTTTGTTGCTACTGTTTTCTGCGTGTCAAGTATTTATTCCTATGACCATGAGATCATATAACTCACTGACACTGGAGGAATTCTTTGTGTGTATCAAACGTCGCAACATAACTGGGTGACTATAAAGATGCTCTACAGGTATCTCCGAAGGTGTTAGTTGAGTTAGTATGGATCAAGACTGGGATTTGTCACTCCGTGTGACGGAGAGGTATCTCGGGGCCCACTCGGTAATACAACATCACACACAAGCCTTGCAAGCAATGTAACTTAGTGTAAGTTGCGGGATCTTGTATTACGGAACGAGTAAAGAGACTTGCCGATAAACGAGATTGAAATAGGTATGCGGATACTAACGATCGAATCTCGGGCAAGTAACATACCGAAGGACAAAGGGAATGACATACGGGATTATATGAATCCTTGGCACTGAGGTTCAAACGATAAGATCTTCGTAGAATATGTAGGATCCAATATGGGCATCCAGGTCCCGCTAGTGGATATTGACCGAGGAGTCACTCGGGTCATGTCTACATAGTTCTCGAACCCGTAGGGTCTGCACACTTAAGGTTCGACGTTGTTTTATGTGTATTTGAGTTATATGGTTGGTTACCGAATGTTGTTCGGAGTCCCGTATGAGATCACGGACGTCACGAGGGTTTCCGGAATGGTCCGGAAACGAAGATTGATATATAGGATGACCTCATTTGATTACCGGAAGGTTTTCGGAGTTACCGGAAATGTACCGGGAATGACGAATGGGTTCCGGGAGTTCACCGGGGGGGCAACCCACCCCGGGGAAGCCCATAGGCCATGAAGGTGGCGCACTTGTCCTTAGTGGGCTGGTGGGACAGCCCAAAAGGGCCCTATGCGCCATACAAATAAAAATCAAAGAGAAAGAAAAAAAGGGAGGTGGGAAGGAAGGGAAGGACTCCCACCCACCAAACCAAGTCCAACTCGGTTTGGGGGGGAGCCTTCCCCCCTTGGACTCGGTCGACCCCCTTGGGGCTCCTTGAGCCCCAAGGCAAGGTCCCCTCCCTCCCACCTATATATACGGAGGTATTGGGGCTGATTTGAGACGACTTTTCCACGGCAGCCCGACCACATACCTCCACGGTTTTTCCTCTAGATCGCGTTTCTGCGGAGCTCGGGCGGAGCCCTGCTGAGACAAGGTCATCACCAACCTCCGGAGCGCCGTCACGCTGCCGGAGAACTCTTCTACCTCTCCGTCTCTCTTGCTGGATCAAGAAGGCCGAGATCATCGTCGAGCTGTACGTGTGCTGAACGCGGAGGTGCCGTCCGTTCGGTACTAGATCGTGGGACTGATCGCGGGATTGTTCGCGGGGCGGATCGAGGGACGTGAGGACGTTCCACTACATCAACCGTGTTCTCTAACGCTTCTGTTGTACGGTCTACAAGGGTACGTAGATCACTCATCCCCTCTCGTAGATGGGCATCACCATGATAGGTCTTCGTGCGTGTAGGAAAATTTTGTTTCCCATGCGACGTTCCCCAACAGTGATCCGGTTATCAAGCAACAACACCTTGTATATAATCAGAAGACCCTGACTATCTTTGATCAACTGGCTAGCCAACTAGAGGCTTGCTAGGGATAGTGTTTTGTCTATGTATCCACACATGTATATAAGTCTTCATTCAATACAATTATAGCATGGATAATGAACGATTATCTTGATACAGGAATTATAATAATAACTATATTTATTATTGCCTCTAGGGCATAATTCCAACAGTCTCCCACTTGCACTAGAGTCAATAATCTAGCCCTCACATCATCATGCGAATTACATTGTAATAAATCTAACACCCATACAGTTCTGGTGTTGATCATGCTTTGCCCGTGGAAGAGGTTTAGTCAGCGGGTCTGCTACATTCAGATCCGTGTGCAGTTTGCATATATTTACGTCCTCCCCTTCGACGTAGCCGCGGATGAGGTTGAAGCGTCGTTTGATGTGTCTGGTCTTCTTGTGAAACCATGGTTCCTTTGCTAAGGCAATGGCACCCGTGTTGTTACAGAACAAGGTTATTGGATTCAGTGCGCTTGGCACCACTCCAAGATCCGTCATGAACTGCTTCATCCATTTTGAACCTCTTCAAAAGTTTATCAAGGTATGTGCTTTGTGAAAGTCCTATCAGGCGTTTTGATCTATCCCTATAGATCTTAATGCCTAGAATGTAAGCAGCTTCTCCTAGGTCCTTCATAGAGAAACTTTTATTAAAGTAATCCTTTATGCTCTCCAAAAACTGTACATTGTTTCCAATCAGCAATATGTCATCTACATATAATATTAGAAACGCCACAGAGCTCCCACTCACTTTCTTGTAAATACAAGATTCTCCAACCACTTGTATAAACCCAAATGCTTTGATCACCTCATCAAAGCGTTTGTTCCAACTCCGAGATGCTTGCACCAGTCCATAAATGGATCGCTGGAGCTTGCACACCTTGTTAGCATTCTTAGGATCGACAAAACCTTCGGGTTGCATCATATACAACTCTTCCTTAAGGAAACCGTTAAGGAACGCCGTTTTGACATCCATCTGTCGGATTTCATAATCAAAAAATGCAGCTATTGCTAACATGATTCTGACGGACTTAAGCATCGCTACAGGTGAGAATGTATCATCGTAGTCAACTCCTTGAACTTGTGAAAAACCTTTTGCCACAAGTCAAGCTTTATAAACGGTCACATTGCCGTCAGCGTCCGTCTTGTTCTTAAAGATCCATTTGTTCTGAATAGCCTTGCGGCCCTCGGGTAGTACTTCCAAAGTCCACACTTTATTTTCATACATGGATCCTATCTCGGACTTCATGGCCTCCAGCCATTTGTTGGAATCTGGGCCCACCATTTCTTCTTCATAATTTGCAGGTTCATTGTTGTCTAACAACATGATTGACAACGGGATTACCGTACCACTCTGGAGCAGCACGTGGTCTCGTCGACCTGCGTGGTTCGACAGAAACTTGAACCGGAGTTTCATGATCATCATCATTAACTTCCTCCTCAGCCGGCGTTGCAACGACAGAGGTTTCCCCTTGCCCTGCGCCACCATCCATAGGGATGAGAGGTTCGACAACCTCGTCAAGTTCTATCTTCCTCCCACTCAATTCTCTCGAGAGAAACTCCTTCTCGAGAAAAACTCCGTTTTTAGCAACAAACACTTTGCCCTCGGATTTGAGATAGAAGGTGTACCCAACTGTCTCTTTTGGGTAACCTATGAAGACGCACTTTTCCGCTTTGGGTTCCAGCTTTTCAGGCTGAAGCTTTTTGACATAAGCATCACATCCCCAAACTTTAAGAAACGACAACTTTGGCCTTTTGCCATACCACAGTTCGTATGGTGTCGTCTCAACGGATTTTGATGGTGCCCTATTTAAAGTGAATGCAGCTGTGTCTAATGCATAACCCCAAAATGATAACGGCAAATCGGTAAGACACATCATAGATCGCACCATCTCTAATAAAGTAAGATTACGACGTTCGGACACACCATTACGCTGTGGTGTTCCAGGCGGTGTCAACTGTGAAACAATTCCACATTGTCTTAAGTGAGCACCAAACTCGAAACTCAGATATTCACCCCCACGATCAGACCGTAGGAACTTGATCTTCTTGTTACGATGATTTTCAACTTCACTCTGAAATTGCTTGAACTTTTCAAATGTTTCAGACTTGTGCTTCATTAAGTAGACATAACCATATCTACTTAAATCGTCAGTGAAGGTGAGAAAATAACGATATCCGCCGCGTGCCTCCACGCTCATCGGACCGCACACATCGGTATGTATGATTTCCAATAAGTCACTGGCACGCTCCATTGTTCCGGAGAACGGAGTTTTAGTCATCTTGCCCATGAGGCATGGTTCGCACGTGTCAAGTGAACCAAAGTCAAGTGACTCCAAAAGTCCATCGGTATGGAGTTTCTTCATGCGCTTTACACCAATATGACCTAAGCGGCAGTGCCACAAAAACATGGCGCTATCATTGTTAACTCTAACTCTTTTGGTCTCAATGTTATGTATATGTGTATCACTATCAGGATTCAATATGAACAATCCTCTCACATTGGGTGCATGACCATAAAAGATGTTACTCATAGAAATAGAACAACCATTATTCTGTGACTTAAAAGAGTAACCGTCTCGCAATAAACAAGATCCAGATATAATGTTCATGCTCAACACAGGCACTAAATAACAATTATTCAAGTTCGGAACTAATCCCGATGGTAACTGAAGTGAAACTGTGCCGACGGCGATTGCATCAACCTTGGAACCATTTCCTACGCGCATTGTCACTTCATCTTTCGCCAGCCTTCGCCTATTCCGCAGTTCCTGTTTCGAGTTGCAAATATGAGCAACAGAACCGGTATCGAATACCCAGGCACTACTACGAGAGCCGGTTAAGTACACATCAATAACATGTATATCAAATATACCTGATTTTTCTTTGGCCGCCTTCTTATCAGCCAGATACTTGGGGCAATTGCGCTTCCAATGACCCATACCCTTGCAATAGTAGCACTTTGTTTCAGGCTTAGCTCCAGCTTTGGGTTTCTTCGTCGGATTGGCAACAGGCTTGCCGCTCTTCTTTGAATTGCCCTTCTTGCCTTTGCCGTTTCTCTTGAAACTAGTGGTCTTATTCACCATCAACACTTGATGCTCTTTACGGAGTTCAGACTCTGCGACTTTCAGCATCGCAAACAACTCGCCGGGTGACTTGTTCATCCCTTGCATGTTGTAGTTCAACACAAAGCCCTTATAGCTTGGCGGCAGTGATTGAAGAATTCTGTCAGTGATAGCCTCTTGCGGGAGTTCAATCCCCAGCTCAGCTAGACGGTTTGAGTACCCAGACATTTTGAGCACATGTTCACTGACAGACGAATTCTCCTCCATCTTGCAAGCATAGAATTTATCGGAGGTCTCATACCTCTCGATCCGGGCGTTCTTCTGAAAGATAAACTTCAACTCCTGGAACATCTCATATGCTCCATGACGCTCAAAGCGACGTTGAAGTCCCGGTTCTAAGCCATACAAGACTGCACATTGAACTACTAAGTAGTCCTCCTTACGCGTTAACCAAGCGTTCTTAGCATCCTGGTCAGCCGTAGCGGGTGGTTCATCTCCTAGCGCAGCATTAAGGACATAATCCTTCTTCCCAGCTTGTAGGATCAACTTAAGATTACGAGCCCAGTCTACAAAGTTGCTTCCATCATCTTTCAACTTAGCTTTCTCTAGGAACGTATTAAAATTCAGGGTGACTGTCGCGTGAGCCATGATCTACAACACAAATATATTCAAACTGGACTTAGACTATGTTCAAGATAATTAGAGTTTAACTTAATCAAATTACTTGCTAAACTCCCACTCAAAAAGTACATCTCTCTAGTCATTTGAGTGGTTCATGACCCACTTACACTAGCTCAAGTCCGATCATCACGTGAGTTGAGTATAGTTTCAGTGGTAAGCATTGTTGGGGAACGTCGCATGGGAAACAAAAAATTTCCTACGCGCACGAAGACCTATCATGGTGAGGTCCATCTACGAGAGGGGATGAGTGATCTACGTACCCTTGTAGACCGCACAGCAGAAGCGTTAGAGAACACGGTTGATGTAGTGGAACGTCCTCACGTCCCTCGATCCGCCCCGCGAACAATCCCGCGATCAGTCCCACGATCTAGTACCGAACGGACGGCACCTCCGCGTTCAGCACACGTACAGCTCGACGATGATCTCGGCCTTCTTGATCCAGCAAGAGAGACGGAGAGGTAGAAGAGTTCTCCGGCAGCGTGACGGCGCTCCGGAGGTTGGTGATGATCTTGTCTCAGCAGGGCTCCGCCCGAGCTCCGCAGAAACACGATCTAGAGGAAAAACTATGGAGGTATGTGGTCGGGCAGCCGTGAGAAAGTCGTCTCAAATCTGCCCTAAAAGCCCCATATATATAGGAGGAGGGAGGGGGACCTTGCCTTGGGGTCCAAGGGATCCCCAAGGGGTCGACCGAGCCAGGGGGGAGGACTCTCCCCCCCCCCCCAAACCGAGTCCTACTTGGTTTGGTGGGAGGGAGTCCTTCCCCCTTCCCACTTCTTCCTTTTTTTTCTTTCCTTTGATTTTTTCTCTCTTGGCGCATAGGGGATTGGTGGGCTGTCCCACCAGCCCACTAAGGGCTGGTGTGACCCCCCAAATGCCTATGGGCTTCCCCGGAGTGGGTTGCCCCCCTCCGGTGAACTCCCAGAACCCATTCGTCATTCCCGGTACATTCCCGGTAACTCTGAAAACCTTCCGGTAATCAAATGAGGTCATCCTATATATCAATCTTCGTTTCCGGACCATTCCGGAAACCCTCGTGATGTCCGTGATCTCATCCGGGACTCCGAACAACATTCGGTAACCAACCATATAACTCAAATACGCATAAAACAACGTCGAACCTTAAGTGTGCAGACCTTGCGGGTTCGAGAACTATGTAGACATGACCCGAGAGACTCCTCGGTCAATATCCAATAGCAGGACCTGGATGCCCATATTGGATCCTACACATTCTACGAAGATCTTATCGTTTGAACCTCAGTGCCAAGGATTCGTATAATCCCGTATGTCATTCCCTTTGTCCTTTGGTATGTTACTTGCCCGAGATTTGATCGTCAGTATCCGCATACCTATTTCAATCTCGTTTACCGACAAGTCTCTTTACTCGTTCCGTAATACAAGATCCCGCAACTTACACTAAGTTACATTGCTTGCAAGGCTTGTGTGTGATGTTGTATTACCGAGTGGGCCCCGAGATACCTCTCCGTCATACGGAGTCACAAATCCCAGTCTTGATCCATACTAACCCAACTAACACCTTCGGAGATACCTGTAGAGCATCTTTATAGTCACCCAGTTACGTTGCGACGTTTGATACACACAAAGTATTCCTCCGGTGTCAGTGTGTTATATGATCTCATGGTCATAGGAATAAATACTTGACACGCAGAAAACAGTAGCAATAAAATGACACGATCAACATGCTACGTCTATTAGTTTGGGTCTAGTCCATCACATGATTCTCCTAATGATGTGATCCCGTTATCAAGTGACAACACTTGCCTATGGCCAGGAAACCTTGACCATCTTTGAACAACGAGCTAGTCAACTAGAGGCTTACTAGGGACAGTGTTTTGTCTATGTACCCACACAAGTATTGTGTTTCCAATCAATACAATTATAGCATGGATAATAAACGATTATCATGAACTAAGAAATATAATAATAACTAATTTATTATTGCCTCTAGGGCATATTTCCAACAGTCTCCCACTTGCACTAGAGTCAATAATCTAGTTCACATCACCATGTGATCCCAACGAATCCAACACCCGTATAGTTATGGGGTCTGATCACGTCTTGCTCGTGAGAGAGGTTTTTAGTCAACGGTTCTGAAACTTTCAGATCCGTGCGTTCTTTACAAATCTTTATGTCATCTTATAGATGCTGCTACTACGTGCTATTCGGAAATGCTCCAAATATCTACTCTACTATACAAATCCGTTTCACTACTCATAGTTATCCGGATTAGTGTCAAAGCTTGCATTGACGTAACCCTTTACGACAAACTCTTTAACCACCTCCATAATCGAGAAAAATTCCTTAGTCCATTAGTTACTAAGGATAAATTTCGACCCCTGCTAGTGATTCAATCATGGATCACTCTCTGTACCTCTCAACATACTTTGAGTCAAGGCACACATCAGGTGCGGTACACAGCATGGCATACTTTAGATTCTACGGCTAAGGCATAGAAGACGACCTTCGTTTATTCTTTTTATTCTGCCGTGGTCGGGTTTTGAGTCTTACTCAAATTCACACCTCACAACGCAACCAAGAACTCCTTCTTTGCTGATCTATTTTGAACTCTTTCAAAAACTTGTCAAGGCATGCATCTTGTTGAAACTTCTATTAAGCGCTTTCGATCTATCTCCATAGATCATTGATGCTCAACGTTCAAGCAGCGTAATCCAGGTACTCCTTTGAAAAACCTTTCAAACAACCTTGTATGCTTTACAGAAATTCTACATTACTTCTAATCCACAATATGTCAACCACATATACTTATCAGAAATTCTATAGTGCTCCCACTCACTTCTTTGGAAATACAAGTTTCTCATAAACCTTGTACACACCCAAAATCTTTGATCATCTCATCAAAGTGCTTATTCCAACTCCGAGATGCTCGCACCAGTCCATTGAAGGATTGCTGGAGTTTGCATACTTGTTAGTATCCTTAGGATCGACAAAACCTCCTGGTTGTATCACATACAATGTTTGCTCAAGGAAACCGTCGAGGAAACAATGTTTTGACATCCTACGTGCAATATTTCATAAATAATGCAGCAACTACTAACATAATTCTAACAGACTTTTAGCATCGCTACGAGTGAGAAAGTCTCATCATAGTCAAGTGTTTGATCTTGTCGGAAACATCTTTGCGACAAGTCGAGCTTTTCTTAATAGTGACTAATCACCATCATCGTCTGTCTTCCTTTTAAAGATCCATCTCTACTCAATAGTCTTATGACCGTCAAGTAGTTCTTCCAAAGTCTACACTCTGTTTTCATACATGGATCCTCTCTCGGATTTCATGGCTTCTAGCCATTTGTCGGAATCTGGGCCCACCATCGCTTTCTCCATAACTCGTAGGTTCACTGTTGCTCAACAACATGACCTCCAAGACAGGGTTACCGTACTACTCTGCAGCAGTACGCGACCTTGTCGACCTACGAGGTTTGTAGTAACTTGATTCGAAACTCAATGATCACCACCATCAGCTTCCACTTCAATTGGTGTAGGCGCCACAGGAACAACTTCCTACGCCCTGCTACACACTGGTTGAAGTGATGGTTCAATAACCTCATCAAGTTCTACTACCCTCCCACTCAATTCTCTCGAGAGAAACCTTTCCTCGAGAAAGGATCCGTTTCTAGAAAAAAAACACTTTGCTTTCGGATCTGAGATAGGAGATGTACCCAACTGTTTTGGATATCCTATGAAGATGCATTTATCCGCTTTGGGTTCGAGCTTATCAGACAGAAACTTTTTCACATAAGTGTCGAAGCCCCAAACTTTCAAGAAACGACAGTTTAGATTTCTCTAAACCTCAGTCTATACTGTGTCATCTCAACGGAAATACGCGGTGCCCTATTTAAAGTGAATGCGGTTGTCTCTAATGCATAACCCATAAACGATAGTGGTAATTCGATAAGAGACATCACAGCATGCACCATACTAAATAGTGCGTGGCTATGACGTTCAGACACATCATCACACTATGATGTTCCAGGTGGCATGAACTGTGAAACAATTTCCACATTGTCTTAACTGTGTACCAAAAACTCGTAACTCAGATATTCATTTCTATGATCATATCGTAGACAGTTTATCCTCTTGTTACGACGAACTTCACTCTGAAACAGAATTGAACTTTTCAATATTCCAGACTTGTGATTCATTAAGTAAATACTCTAGTATCTACTCAAATCGTCAGTGAAGTAAGAACATAATGATATCCACTGCGTGCCTCAGCACCCATTGGACTGCATACATCAAAATGTATCACTTCCAACAAGTTACTATCTTATTTCATCTCAATGAAAAACAAGGCCTTGCTCATGTGGTATGATTTGCATGTCACTAGTGATTCGAAATCAGGTGAGCACAAAGATCCATCAGCATGGAGCCTCTTCATGCAATTTATACTGACATGACTCGAGCGGCAGTGCCACAAATAAGTGGTACTATCATTATTAACTTGTATCTTTTGGCACCAATGTGTAACACTACAATCGAGATTCAATAAACCATTGAAGGTGATTATTCAAACAAAATAGAGTAACCATTATTCTCTTTGAATGAATAATCGTATTGCAATGAACACGATCCAAGCATGTTCACGCTTAACGCAAACACCAAATAACAATTATTTAGGTTCAACACCAATCCCGATGGTAGAGGGAGCGTGCGACGTTTGATTATATCAACCTTGGAAACACTTCCAACACGTATCGTCACCTCGCCTTTAGCTAGTCTCCGTTTATGCCGTAGCTTTCATTTTGCGTTACTAATCACTTAGCAACCGAACCGGTATCCAATACCCTCGTGCTACTAGGAGTACTAGTAAAGTACACATCAACATTATGTATATCACATATATACTTCTCTCGACTTTTGCCAGCCTTCTCATCCACCAAGTGTTTAGAGTTGCTCCGCCTCAGTGACTGTTCCCCTTTGTACAGAAGCACTTAGTCTCGGGTTTGGGTTTAATCTTGGGTCTCTTCATTAGTGCAGCAACTGTTTTGCCGTTTCACGAAGTATCCCTTCTAGCCCTTGCCTTTCTTGAAACTTAGTGGTTTTACTAACCATCAACTATTGATGCTCCTTCTTGATTTCTACTTTCGCAGTGTCAAACATCGCGAATCACTCAAAAGATCATAGTATCTATCCTTGATATGTTATAGTTCATCACGAAGCTCTCATAGCTTGGTGGCAGTGACTTTGGAGAACCATCACTATCTCATCTGGAAGATTAACTCCCACTTGATTCAAGCGATTGTCGTACTCAGACAATCTGAGCACACGCTCAACGATTGAGCTTTTCTCCTTTACTTTGTGGACAAAGAATCTTGTTTGGAGGTCTCGTACCTCTTAACAAGGGCACAAGCATGAAATCACAATTTCATCTCTTTAGAACATCTCTTATGTTCCGTGACGTTTCAAAACGTCTTCGGCGCCTTGCTTCTAAGCCATCAAGTATCTTGCACTGAACTATCGTGTAGTCATCAGAAACGTGTATGTCGGATGTTCACATCATCTACAGACGACGCTCGAGGTGCAGCACACCGAGTGGTGCATTAAGGACATAAGCCTTCTGCGTAGCAACGAGGACAATCCTCGGTTTTACAGACTCAGTCTGCAAAGGTTGCTACTATCAATTTTCAACTAAATTTTCTCTAGGAACATATAAAAACAGTAGAGCTATAGCGCAAACTACATCGTAATTCGCAAAGACCATTAGACTATGTTCATGACAATTAGTTCAATTAATCATATTACTTAAGAACTCCCACTCAAAAAGTACATCTCTCTAGTCATTTGAGTGGTACATGATCCAAATCCGCTATCTCAAGTCCGATCATCACGTGAGTCGAGAATAGTTTCAGTGGTAAGTATCCTTATGCTAATCATATCAACTATACGATTCATGCTCGACCTTTCGGTCTCATGTGTTCCGAGGCCATGTCTGCACATGCTAGGCTCGTCAAGCTTAACCCGAGTGTTCCTCGTGTGCAACTGTTTTGCACCCGTTGTATGTGAACGTTGAGTCTATCACACCCGATCATCACGTGGTGTCTCGAAACGAAGAACTGTCGCAACGGTGCACAGTCGGGGAGAACACAATTTCGTCTTGAAATTTTTAGTGAGAGATCACCTCATAATGCTACCGTCGTTCTAAGCAAAATAAGGTGCATAAAAGGATTAACATCACATGCAATTCATAAGTGACATGATATGGCCATCATCTCGTGCTTCTTGATCTCCATCACCATAGCACCGGCACGATCTTCTTGTCACCGGCGCCACACCATGATCATCCATCAACGTGTTGCCATCGGGGTTGTCGTGCTACTTATGCTATTACTACTAAAGCTACATCCTAGCAAAATAGTAAACGCATCTACAAGCACATATGTTAGTATAAAGACAACCCTATGGCTCCTGCCGGTTGCCGTACCATCGACGTGCAAGTCGATATTTCTATTACAACATGATCATCTCATACATCCAATATATCACATCACATCATTGGCCATATCACATCACAATCATACCCTGCAAAAACAAGTTAGACGTCCTCTAATTTTGTTGTTGCATGTTTTACGTGGTGACCAAGGGTATCTAGTAGGATCGCATCTTACTTACGCAAACACCACAACGGAGATATATGAATTGCTATTTAACCTCATCCAAGGACCTCCTCGGTCAAATCCGATTCAACTAAAGTTGGAGAAACCGTCACTTGCCAGTCATCTTTGAGCAAAGGGGGTTACTCGTAACGATGAAACCAGTCTCTCGTAAGCGTACGAGTAATGTCGGTCCAAGCCGCTTCAATCCAACAATACCGCGGAATCAAGAAAAGACTAAGGAGGGCAGCAAAACGCACATCACCGCCCACAAAACCTTTTGTGTTCTACTCGAGAAGACATCTACGCATGAACCTAGCTCATGATGCCACTGTTGGGGAACGTCGCATGGGAAACAAAAAATTTCCTACGCGCACGAAGACCTATCATGGTGATGTCCATCTACGAGAGGGGATGAGTGATCTACGTACCCTTGTAGACCGCACAGCAGAAGCGTTAGAGAACACGGTTGATGTAGTGGAACGTCCTCACGTCCCTCGATCCGCCCCGCGAACAATCCCGCGATCAGTCCCACGATCTAGTACCGAACGGACGGCACCTCCGCGTTCAGCACACGTACAGCTCGACGATGATCTCGGCCTTCTTGATCCAGCAAGAGAGACGGAGAGGTAGAAGAGTTCTCCGGCAGCGTGACGGCGCTCCGGAGGTTGGTGATGATCTTGTCTCAGCAGGGCTCCGCCCGAGCTCCGCAGAAACACGATCTAGAGGAAAAACTATGGAGGTATGTGGTCGGGCAGCCGTGAGAAAGTCGTCTCAAATCTGCCCTAAAAGCCCCATATATATAGGAGGAGGGAGGGGGACCTTGCCTTGGGGTCCAAGGGATCCCCAAGGGGTCGGCCGAGCCAGGGGGGAGGACTCTCCCCCCCCCCCAAACCGAGTCCTACTTGGTTTGGTGGGAGGGAGTCCTTCCCCCTTCCCACTTCTTCCTTTTTTTTTTCTTTCCTTTGATTTTTTCTCTCTTGGCGCATAGGGGATTGGTGGGCTGTCCCACCAGCCCACTAAGGGCTGGTGTGACCCCCCAAATGCCTATGGGCTTCCCCGGAGTGGGTTGCCCCCCTCCGGTGAACTCCCAGAACCCATTCGTCATTCCCGGTACATTCCCGGTAACTCCGAAAACCTTCCGGTAATCAAATGAGGTCATCCTATATATCAATCTTCGTTTCCGGACCATTCCGGAAACCCTCGTGACGTCCGTGATCTCATCTGGGACTCCGAACAACATTCGGTAACCAACCATATAACTCAAATACGCATAAAACAACGTCGAACCTTAAGTGTGCAGACCCTGCGGGTTCGAGAACTATGTAGACATGACCCGAGAGACTCCTCGGTCAATATCCAATAGCGGGACCTGGATGCCCATATTGGATCCTACACATTCTACGAAGATCTTATCGTTTGAACCTCAGTGCCAAGGATTCGTATAATCCCGTATGTCATTCCCTTTGTCCTTTGGTATGTTACTTGCCCGAGATTTGATCGTCAGTATCCGCATACCTATTTCAATCTCGTTTACCGACAAGTCTCTTTACTCGTTCCGTAATACAAGATCCCGCAACTTACACTAAGTTACATTGCTTGCAAGGCTTGTGTGTGATGTTGTATTACCGAGTGGGCCCCGAGATACCTCTCCGTCATACGGAGTCACAAATCCCAGTCTTGATCCATACTAACCCAACTAACACCTTCGGAGATACCTGTAGAGCATCTTTATAGTCACCCAGTTACGTTGCGACGTTTGATACACACAAAGTATTCCTCCGGTGTCAGTGTGTTATATGATCTCATGGTCATAGGAATAAATACTTGACACGCAGAAAACAGTAGCAATAAAATGACACGATCAACATGCTACGTCTATTAGTTTGGGTCTAGTCCATCACATGATTCTCCTAATGATGTGATCCCGTTATCAAGTGACAACACTTGCCTATGGCCAGGAAACCTTGACCATCTTTGAACAACGAGCTAGTCAACTAGAGGCTTACTAGGGACAGTGTTTTGTCTATGTACCCACACAAGTATTGTGTTTCCAATCAATACAATTATAGCATGGATAATAAACGATTATCATGAACTAAGAAATATAATAATAACTAATTTATTATTGCCTCTAGGGCATATTTCCAACAAGCATCCCTATGCTAATCATATCAACTATATGACTCATGATCGACCTTTCAGTCTCATGTACTCCGAGGCCATGTCTGCACATGCTAGGCTCGTCAAGCTTAACCCGAGTGTTCCACGTGTGCAACTGTTTTGCACCCGTTGTATGTGAACGTTAAGTCTATCACACCCAATCATCACGTGGTGTCTCGAAACGACGAACTGTAGCAACGGTGCACAGTCGGGGAGAACACAATTTCGTCTTGAAATTTTAGTGAGAGATCACCTCATAATGCTACCGTCGTTCTAAGCAAAATAAGGTGCATAAAAGGATTAACATCACATGCAATTCATAAGTGACATGATATGGCCATCATCACGTGCTCCTTGATCTCCATCACCAAAGCACCGGCACGATCTTCTTGTCACCGGCGCCACACCATGATCTCCATCAACGTGTCGCCATCAGGGTTGTCGTGCTACTCATGCTATTACTACTAAAGCTACATCCTAGCAAAATAGTAAACGCATCTGCAAGCACAAACGTTAGTTTAAAGACAACCCTATGGCTCCTGCCGGTTGCCGTACCATCGACGTGCAAGTCAATATTATCTATTACAACATGATCATCTCATACATCCAATATATCACATCACAAGCATACCCTGCAAAAACAAGTTAGACGTCCTCTAATTTTGTTGTTGCATGTTTTACGTGGTGACCATGGGTATCTAGTAGGATCGCATCTTACTTACACAAACACCACAACGGAGATATATGAATTGCTATTTAACCTTATACAAGGACCTCCTCAGTCAAATCCGATTCAATTAAAGTTGGAGAAACCGACACTTGCCAGTCATCTTTGAGCAAAGGGGGTTACTCGTAGCGATGAAACCAGTCTCTCGTAAGCGTACGAGTAATGTCGGTCCAAGCCGCTTCAATCCAACAATACCGCGGAATCAAGAAAAGACTAAGGAGGGCAGCAAAACGCACATCACCGCCCACAAAAACTTTTGTGTTCTACTCGAGAAGACATCTACGCATGAACCTAGCTCATGATTCCACTGTTGGGGAACGTCGCATGGGAAACAAAAAATTTCC
Organism: Hordeum vulgare subsp. vulgare; assembly: GCF_904849725.1. NCBI lineage: Eukaryota > Viridiplantae > Streptophyta > Magnoliopsida > Poales > Poaceae > Hordeum > Hordeum vulgare. The sequence goes on from NC_058524.1 coordinate 67,096,214, forward strand.
TACGCGCACGAAGACCTATCATGGTGATGTTCATCTACGAGAGGGGATTTCCGATCTACGTACCCTTGTAGATCGCACAGCAGAAGCGTTAGTGAACGCGGTTGATGTAGTGGAACGTCCTCACGTCCCTCGATCCGCCCCGCGAACCGTCCCACGAACCGTCCCGCGATCCGTCCCACGATCTAGTGCCGAACGGACGGCACCTCCGCGTTCAGCACACGTACAGCTCGATGATGATCTCGGCCTTCTTGATCCAGCAAGAGAGACGGAGAGGTAGATGAGTTCTCCGACAGCGTGACGGCGCTCCGGAGGTTGGTGGTGATCTGATCTCGGCAGGGCTCCGCCCGAGCTCCGCAGAAACGCGATCTAGAGGTAAAACCGTGGAGGTATGTGGTCGGGCTGCCTTTGAAAAGTTGTGTCAAATCAGCCCTAATTGCTCCATATATATAGGAGGAGGGAGGGGAGGCTTGCCTTGAGGCTCAAGGAGCCCCAAGGGCTGCGCACCAAGGGGAAGAGGAGTCCTCCTCCAATCCTAGTCCAACTAGGATTAGAAAGTGGAGTCCTTCTCTCCTTTCCCACCTCCCTTCTTTTTCTTTCTCTTTGATTTTCTATCCTTGGCGCATAGGGCCCTCTTGGGCTGTCCCACCAGCCCACCAAGGGCTGGTGCGCCACCCCCAAGGCCTATGGGCTTCCCCGGGGTGGGTTGCCCCCCCCCCGGTGAACACCCGGAACCCATTCGTCATTCCCGATACATTCCCGGTAACTCCGAAAACCTTCCGGTAATCAAATGAGGTCATCCTATATATCAATCTTCGTTTCCGGACCATTTCGGAAACCCTCGTGACGTCCGTGATCTCATCCGGGATTCCGAACAACATTCGGTAACCAACCATATAACTCAAATACGCATAAAACAACGTCGAACCTTAAGTGTGCAGACCCTGCGGGTTCGAGAACTATGTAGACATGACCCGAGTGACTCCTCGGTCAATATCCAATAGCGGGACCTAGATGCCCATATTGGATCCCACATATTCTACGAAGATCTTATCGTTTGAACCTCAGTGCCAAGGATTCATATAATCTCGTATGTCATTTCCTTTTTCCTTCGGTATGTTACTTGCCAGAGATTCGATCGTCAGTATCCGCATACCTATTTCAATCTCGTTTACCGGCAAGTCTCTTTACTCGTTCCGTAATACAAGATCCCGCAACTTCCACTAAGTCACATTGCTTGCAAGGCTTGTGTGTGATGTTGTATTACCGAGTGGGCCCCGAGATACCTCTCCGTCACACGGAGTGACAAATCCCAGTCTCGATCCATACTAACTCAACGGACACCTTCGGAGATACCTGTAGAGCATCTTTATAGTCACCCAGTTACGTTGCGACGTTTGATACACACAAAGCATCCCTCCGGTGTCAGTGAGTTATATGATCTCATGGTCATAGGAACAAATACTTGACATGCAGAAAACAGTAGCAACAAAATGACACGATCAACATGCTACGTCTATTAGTTTGGGTCTAGTCCATCACGTGATTCTTCTAATGACGTGATCCAGTTATCAAGCAACAACACCTTGTATATAATCAGAAGACCCTGACTATCTTTGATCAACTGGCTAGCCAACTAGAGGCTTGCTAGGGATAGTGTTTTGTCTATGTATCCACACATGTATATAAGTCTTCATTCAATACAATTATAGCATGGATAATAAACGATTATCTTGATACAGGAATTATAATAATAACTATATTTATTATTGCCTCTAGGGCATAATTCCAACACAACAATGGGGGAAGAACAGGAGCTAAAGAGATAAGGTTCAATGGGTAAGAAGACCCTGATATGTCTCCAACGTATCTATAATTTTTGATGGTTTCATGCTATTATCTTGTCAAACTTTGGATGTTTTGTATGCCTTCTATATATTTTTTGGGACTAACTTATTAACTCACTGCCAAGTGCCAGTTCTTGTTTTTTCCATATTTTTGACCGCTTTCAGAGGAGGATTTTGAACGGAGTCCAAACAGAATGAAACTACCAAAAAGATTTTTCCAAAACAGAAAAAGATCGGAGATCCAGAGAATCAGGGCAGGGGGCCACCAGGGACCCCACAAGATCTCATGGCGCGGCCAGGGGGGCCCGCGCCCCCTGGCTTGTGGGCTCCCTGAGGCTCCTTTGCCCTAGGTTTTGCGCCTATATATTACCAAAAATTCCATAAAAAATCAGGAGATCATCGAAAGTACTTTTCCGCCGCCGCAAGCTTCTGTCTCCGCAAGATCCCATCTAGGGCACGTTCTGGTGCCCTACCAGGGGGATTCGGATACGGAGGGCTTCTTCATCAACACCATGACCTCTCCGATGATGCGTGAGTAGTTCACCATAGACCTACGGGTCCATAGCTAGTAGCTAGATGGCTTCTTCTCTCTCTTGGATCTTCAATACAAAGTTCTCCATGATCTTCATGGAGATCTATCCGATGTAATCTTCTTTTGCGGTGTGTTTGTCGAAATCCGATGAATTGTGGATTTATGATCAGATTATCTATGAATCTTATTTGAGTTTCTTCTGATCTCTCTTATGCATGATTTCATATCCTCGCAATTCTCTTTGAGTTGTGGTTTTTTTTGGCCAACTAGATCTTGGCCAACTAGATCTATGATTCTTGCAATGGGAGAAGTGCTTGGTTTTGGGTTCATACCGTGCGGTGACCTCACCCAGTGACAGAAGGGGTAGCGAGGCACGCATCATGTTGTTGCCATCAAGGGTAAAAAGATGGGGTTTTATCATTGGTTTGAGATTATCCCTCTACATCATGTCATCTTGCTTAAGGCGTTACTCTGTTCGTCATGAACTCAATACACTAGATGCATGCTGGATAGCGGTCGATGTGTGGAGTAATAATAGTAGATGCAGAAAGTATCGGTCTACTTGTCTCAGACGTGATGCCTATATGTATGATCATTGCCTTAGATATCGTCATGACTTTGCGCGGTTCTATCAATTGCTCGACCGTAATTTGTTCACCCACCATGATACTTGCTATTTTGAGAGAAGCCTCTAGTGAACACTATGGCCCCCGGGTCTACTCCACACCATATTTTCAGCCTTACACTTTTTACTTCGTTGCACTTTCCGCCTTCAGATCTCACTTTGCAAACAATCTTGAAGGGATTGACAACCCCTTTATAGCGTTGGGTGCAAGCTCTTTTGTGTTTGTGCAGGTACTCTGGACTTGACGAGATTCTCCTACTGGATTGATACATTGGTTCTCAAACTGAGGGAAATACTTACTGCTCCTATGCTGCATCACCCTTTCCTCTTCAAGGGAAAAAACCAACGCAAGCAAGTCTCCATCAACGTGTCAAATTTTGGCGATGTTGTTTGAGAAGTAGCAGACCCCCTTTTATAGGTGGGGAAAAATCCAACCGTTAAGCCTCACACCCCGCATAGAGCGGTACTACCGCTCATGGGAGCGATACTACCGCTCGGTAGGTTCACCAACCATGCTGAGGCCAAAAAGGATGCAAAAAATAGTCCGACGGAGCGGTACTACCGCTAGGGAGCGGTAGTAAAAAATTACTACCGCTCCGGGGGCGGTACTACCTCTCCGGGGGCGGTACTACCGCTACAGGAGCGGTACTACCGCTGGATACTGAAACTGCTGTAACTTTCGCATACGGACTCCGAATTCAACGAAACCAAGTTTGTTGGAAAGCTAACGACATGGGATAATACAATATTGATAGAAATATCAATAAGAAGCAAGTGATAAAAGTACCATAAGAGAATGGTGAGAACCCTTCTTCGAATAAGACCAGTAAAAACTCCCAACATCGAAAACATCATAGAAGATGCATATGGACTCCATTTTCGATGAACTCGAGCATGTCATGAAGATGACCATAAGCTCTAAAACTCACAAAGAGAAATACGAAACAAGAACCAAGAAGTATGATGCAAGGATGCAAATGGTTTGAGCTCTCAACGAACGATACGATCAAGCTACTCACTTGAGAGCCCCCTTGACAGTACGACAACCTAGCCTAAAACAGAAAACCTATCAAGGGCAAACCTATACCTTGCACCTTGTCCTCTTGAGCTAGATGACGATGATCTTGGCTTCCTCAAGATGGACCACCTTTTTTGCTTGCGTTGGCTTGATGAAGACTAGTTGATTGCTCCCCCATACACACTCTGGGTGAGCCGCTCTTCATCATATCTTCACAAGTCCATTGCCAGCATCCTCCACCACTTGACGTCATCCTCCATGGGTTGTATGAGATCTTCCTCTTGACGCAAGCCCATGGAAACACACCTAACCCCACATAGAACTCTCACGAAGAACATGTGTTAGTATACAAATGTAATGGACAATGCTTACCATACCATGGGATCACTTGATCCCTCTCGGTACATCTTGTACGCTTTGTGTGTTGATCATCTTGATTTACTCTTTGTCTAAGGATCTTGATCAACCTTGTGTCTCTATGACCATTCTTTGGATAATACCTTGAATACCACCTTGGTCATCATATAAACTCCTTGAACCCAACAGATGGACTTCAAGAAGTGCCTATGGACAAATCCTATAAATATAACTTAAGGCAACCATTAGTCCATAGGAATTGTCATCAATTACCAAAACCACATATGGAGATATATGCTCTAACACCTTGTTGCACCTGTGCCTGGAACCCGCCGCGCGTGTGACTGTGCCTAGTCGTCCCTCCTTCCTCTCCCGCCGCACCTCTGCCTCGTCGTCGCCCGCTGCCAAGTAGCCGCCACCCACAGCTCCGGAATCCCATGCCAGAGCAGAGAGGGTGCGGGAGGTGGGCACCAAGACGGGGTGGTGCCGGGGAGGAGAGGCTGCAGGAGGGTGGCAGCGCAAAGGAGAGGCTGCACGAGAGTGGCGGCGCGAGGGGAGAGGGTGCGGGAGAGCGAGGGAGAAGCTGCGGGAGGGTGGCTGCGCGAGGGGATAGGGTGCGGGAGAGCGAGGGGAGAGGGTGTGGTTCCCTGTCGACCGGCCGATTCCGGGGTATGCATGAGTTCCGCATAATCAACGAATATTCCATTTTTTTGGCCTGGTCGATTTCGGTTCGTTCGGCAACTGAACACGGGAATGGGCTCTCGGAACGGGTCCGACCCATGACATCCTATCCCATGACAGCAACCAAACACACCCTTAAAAACACACAAGAACCTTCCGGACAGTTTCTAAAATCATAATCGTTTTCTAACTAATGGGTCGACCCACCCTAGCATTTGCTTCTAAAATCATAATGAATGTATTGATCGATTTTCTTCTGGTTTTCCTGTCATTGGTTTTTGCTGGTTTTCTCATTTTGTTTGTCATTTTGTTTTCTTTTTCCTATTTTCCATTTTTAGGCATTTTCCTTTTCTTTTTTTCTATTTTTGTTGAAAATTACTAATTAGGAAGTATTTTTTTCAAAGATCACTCCCACCTTTTCATGTGGAAGTTTTTCTTTTTTTCATATATTTGTATTTTCAAAATATTTTATCTCTTAAACCGTGCATTGAAATCTTGAACCGTTTTCATCGTTGGATTCCTCGCGTCAAGATCTTTAAAACTATATCCCATGTTGATAGGTTTTGTCGAACTATTTTGACGAAAAAAACTGGACAAAAACCGTGCCTCTCGCAATAGAAATAAAAAACAATAAAATTGCGTTTTTTCATTTCCGAGAGGCACGACCATGCTTCTCGGAGAAGCAAAATCGTGTCTTTCATGAAAAAACAGAAAACACATTTTTTGTTTTCCAAGAGGCACGGTCATGCCTTTCACGAAAGCAAAACCGTGCCTATCACGGAAGCAAAACCGCTTCTCTTGCGGAAAAAATAATAATAATAAATTCCATCTTTTTCGTTTTCGATAGGCACCGTCGTACCTCCCGCCAAAGCAAAAAACCACGCCACTCGTGGAAACAAAACCACGTCTCTCACGGAAGGAAAACCAGGACTCTCATGGAAAAAAGTTAGAAAACACGTTTTTTATTTTTGAGAGAAAAGGCCGTGGCTCTTGCGAAAACATAACCGTGTCTATCGCGGAAGCAAAAACCGTGCCTCTTGCAAAAACAAAAACATATTTTTTTAGATCGTTCTCTTGCGAAAACAAAATCGTGCCTCTCATAGAAAACAACAAAAAACACATTTTTCACGCATTTTCCGTCGAAAAGCTAAGAAAGACCGATGAAAAACCAAAACACCAAAAGAATCCAGGAAAGATCAATCTAAAAAGCCGAAAACGCGTGCGAAAAATTAAAAAACAAAATCCGGTGGGAATGCTCAAAGCGTGATACGTGACGGCGGCTAAGAACGGACATTACTCGCGACGGTCCAAGCTTAGGGCCGGGCTAAAAGAAGCACGACGGTAAAAACCCAGGATCGAGCCCGACCCGGTCCGCCCGCCAGGCCTAAATTTTGGGTCCAAACCCGGCCCAAAACAGAAAAAGCCCGACTAGGCCGGACAGGCCCGGCTCGACTGCGGCACAATTTTATTTTTTCATAGGCCCGAGCCCGACCCAAGCTGACCATCGGGCTTAACTTGTAGGCCCGAGCCCGGCCCGATGGCACAAATAGGCCCGACCCGACCTGGGATTTTCGAGCCGGGTCGGATCGGGCCGGCCGGGACGGGCTGCCCATGCCCAGGTATAACGCCAAGTGATGGCGCATGAAAGTGATCCTTGAAAGGCTTCCGAAAAGCCAAGTGATGGTGCATGGAAGTGATCCTTGAAAGGCTTTCGAAAAAATGCACCCTAACTAGTTGCTCTCATTTTCGCTTTTATCAAATTGAAGGACATGTTTTAAGAGAAGGAAATGTTTAAGGCCCAGAGTTTGGCCCATCGCAACATCTAAGCGGGCCTATTCCCAGTGCTTGCACTGTCACACGGGTCCACGCAACAGGTCTCCTCCCATACTTTTCCCCTGTTTGCTCCGTCACTGCTCAGTTTTCCCCGTCCGTCTCCTCCCCAGATCTACATCCACCCATCGCCATGGCGATCTCCCCCCACCTCCTCCTCCCGCTCCTCCTCGCGGCGGCTGCCGCCTCCGCCTTCGCCGGCGCCAACGACCTGGTCGGCGAGCTCCAGTCCCTCCGCTCCCGCTCCCCCTCGGGGGTGGTCCACCTCACCGACACCTCCGTCACCCGCTTCCTCTCGTCGGCCTCGCGCCCCTACTCCGTCCTTGTCTTCTTCGACGCCACCTCGCTCCACTCCAAGACCGACCTCCACCTCCCCCAGCTCCGCCGCGAGTTCGCGCTCCTCTCCGCCTCCTTCCACGCCAACAACCCCGACTCCTCCGACCTCTTCTTCGCCGACATCGAGTTCTCCGAGTCGCAGCACTCCTTCTCCCAGTTCGGCGTCAACTCCCTCCCCCATGTCCGCCTCATCCGCCCGGAGCATTCCCGCCTCGCCGACTCCGAGCAGATGGACCAGTCCCACTTCTCCCGCCTCGCCGATTCCATGGTCGAGTTCGTGGAGGCCCGCACCGGCCTCGAGGTCGGCCCCATCGTCCGCCCTCCCCTCGTCTCCCGTAACCAGATGATCCTGCTCGCCCTCTTGTTTCTCATCTCCATCCCATTCGGGATCAAGAGGATCATGGAAGGGGACACCCTGCTTCATGACCGCAAGCTTTGGATGGCCGGGGCGCTCTTCGTCTATTTCTTCAGCGTGTCAGGGGGCATGTACGGGATCATCAGGCATACGCCCATGTTCATCACGGACCGAGAAGATCCAAACAAGCTCGTATTCTTCTACCATGGTTCAGGGATGCAGCTCGGCGCGGAGGGGTTTGCGGTTGGTTTCTTGTACACCCTCGTGGGCCTGATGATAGCTGTGGTCACACACTTGCTGGTGAAGGTGGAGAGCCTGCAGACACAGCGATTTGCAATGCTGGCAGTCATGGCGATCGGGTGGTGGGCAGTCAGGAAGGTGGTTTACCTGGATAACTGGAAGACTGGGTATAGCATTCATACCTTCTGGCCGAGTAGCTGGAGGTAAATGTTGTCCCAACAGGCCATCGATGCTTCTTTCCTTTGTTGCAGAGGTATGTAATATTATCTCTTCTTTTCCCTTTTGTACATGGCATTTTGGTTCATATGATTTCAGTTTGAATGTTGGACATGATAAGTAATTTTAGTTTAGCAATTCATGCAATCTCGTTAGATGAGTCAGAGAATTTAGCATATCGGAAATGGTTGTACAGCTGAAACGAAATGAACACTGACCCATAATGTTATATGCGATTCTCCAACTGTAGTAACAAGAACATCAATTATGTTCAGCAAAAACTGCTGGTTTTCTCTCTGCGGTGCATCCCTCAGCTCTTTCCGTGATTCTGAACATTAAGTATGTCAGATAGACTTCTTCTGCTTCTTTAAGTTTCCCCCTGTAAATGCTCCTGTGCCCACTCAGCGTCACAATGTATGTTGTTTTAGATCCACGTCAGTTAATCATTTTAAGGTATGACCATGGATATAGGAAAACCTATCTACACCTACAAGAATGGATTCATAATTCTAGATTCACTGTGAAATATACTTCTACAGTATATACATACTTTATTTCAAGAAGCACATTTTAATTGACATGTAATGTGACACGAAGGGAGAATGGTAGAGTGGTAGGTTGTCCTTTGTGGAATGTGATGACTTTGATGGTGTAATTTTCTTGTGGGCATCGCTGGCCAGGCCCTTCCTAAAACACTTTATGATAGACACTTCAATGACATCTAATCTAATTCACGATTTTTTTATGTATGGTATATAATTATCACAAACTGTATCTTAACAGTAAGGCAACAAGATTGTATTTATTTCGGTCAAGCATTAGTATATTGCCTTCACCGAGATTTACATCATGTTCAATTGACCTTACGTCCTGCGATGTGAGTATATCATGTGTCCTCCCCCATCTGTTAAAAAGATCTATGTATCGTCTAGATGTCTTGTTAGAGTAAGAGTTCGTTAACTATAAGTTCTTGAACGGTTTGGAGTTTGATGGTGTTAGTATCAGTGACATGGAAATGACATCCGAGTGGTTAAAATTACGATAATTTATAGGGCTTTACAATTACAAATAAACTATGACAGAAATTTATAGTCTAGTTCGTATTTGGACATTGCAGAACTGAAAGACAATACTGTGCTGGATGGAGTAACAATGTGTTTGGTACTATTGTTTCCCTCTGTTGATTAGTTTGGCTGTAACCATATATCTTCATAATGTTGTTTAACATATTAATGTGCGTTTGGATTCAGAAGCATAAGTATTCAGGTTTAGTGCTATAATTAATTAGATATACATGGGCAACATGATCTGCCAATTTTTCAAATACCCACATGAGTGATTCATATGATTACATCTCTCTTCCAAGAGATAGTTTGGGAAGCTGCAATTCTTTCTTGTATAGTCCCTCTGTCACAACATGAGAGTCCAAGCCCCACTTCACACACATGAAAATATCCCAGAAACTATGAAGGCTAAACCTTGACACAAGTCGTAAGAATTTGACCAAAATTTCACTTTGTTAACTGTAAGTTGCATGAAAAATTCAAGACTGATTCGACTTGTCAAGTTAACCGAAAACAACTATACATTTATCAAAATCGGAGCATAACTAGAATTTTGAGAGTCCCTGTCTAGTTTTGACCTCTGGATGATTTTCGTGATTATAATTCAATTTGGTTTGTAGTTCAGAAAAAGGGCATAAACTCATGTTCGCTTTTCCCTGCCTCACGCACGAAGCAGTCATCCCAAACCAAGCACCTCTACCGGCCACCCTAGCATCGCCATTTCCAAACGCCGCAGCTGCCCTCTCCTCCTGCCTGCTAGCTGGCGCTGCAAGAGAGAGAAGCCAAGTCAGCGAAGCAGTACAACCATGAGTATGTTCCTGGGAAGAAAGACCACATCAAGAACATGAGACATGCTCAACACAGGACACTAGAGCACTTCCACGATTGCTCGTGGCGCCGCCTGACAGTTGCAGCCATTGTACCGCCACCATATTATGATGCGATCCACTACCACTCCTATTCAGAATCTTCTCCACCTCTCAGAACTAGGGCGCTGCTCATCTTCTTTCTCCTTGGTTTGCCATCATGACCAAATTCTGAAAGCTCCATATTTCCTCTTGTATGAAACATTTGCTGTCTGCAGGGTACTGTTTTCAAATCCTTTGACCTTCACCAAGATCCATGCCTAGTTTTTACTATCAAATTTGAGAGTGTTTCTTTTGAGGGAAACCTGAGAATGTTTGAGGTGTGAGGGAGAGAGAACATGAGAATATGAGATGGGGAAATATGCTTCTGTCTGGGAGGAGTGTGTTACCACAGAGAAGCTGTAGTTGGTTATTTAATGGTTTGGCCCACTTGTACATACTTTGGCACTTTGTGCTCAGGAAAGTTACATGCATGATTTTACCTAGATTAGGTGAAACTATTAGCATATACTCCCTCCATCCCAAAATAAGTGTCTCGACTTTAGTACAAATTTGTACTAAAGCTAGTATAAAGTTGAGACACTTATTTTGAGACGGAGGGAGTAGTAATGTAGATTTATGCACTGTGTGTGCCCTTAGAACATAGACCAAGGATGCACAAAAATCCATCAAATACTTGAATGACATGACCATAGACCAAGGATGCACAAAATCCATCAAATACTTGAATGACATGACCATAGAGTGAAACGGGTGGTGCAAGAACTTGTCCAGCATGCTCACTTTAATCCATGAACTCATAAACTGATATTGGTACACAACAACTCGTCGAATGTGCTCACTTTGGTCCAAATTGCTCATGCAAACGCTATTTCAGTTCTTGGGTGGTTTCGGCTGGTGGGTCATTTTGGAATTCATAGAATAGGATGACTGTTTGGAACAAAGTGAGCACACAGGATGACTTGTTTTGTACTCCCTCCGTCCCACAATGTGTACAATGGTGTCATCTTAAAAATGCCATGTAGGATAAATGATGAGGTGGAGGAGAGAGAACTCATAAGAAAAGGTTTGTCTTCTCTTATTTAAGAGAAGACAAGAGATGATCTCTTAGCACAATATGTCTCACCACCTTTTTAGGAATAGCTAGTTATTGAAGATAAGGCTAAGAGATGACCCAATGTAAGACAATTTTTTTGTCATCTCTAAATTACATGCAAGACTTAAGAGCAGACTATTTTATCAACCATTGTACATGCACTTATATTATGGGACAGAGGGAGTAGTTATTAGAGGTGGGCATATTAACCGAGGACCGATGTGCCGAACCGAAAGAACCGGGACCGAAGCCGAAAGGACCTAAACCGAAAAAATTGGTTCCTATTTCGGTCATGAAAAATACAGAACCGAAATTAGCTAGGTAAATTCGGTTGTTACACATAATTAACCTGGAAACCCGAATTTACAAAGCACCATTCACTCTACCGTATTCTCGCTGCCCCAACCGAGTTGTGCAAGTCATCCCCAATGTAGCTCTCAGCCTCTTTGGGCCTTTTTCAACTTTCAATTTTTTTCTTTTGGCCCACACGTTTAATACTTCCCAAAATCATTCTATCAATTAGCCCACAATACTAGTTCTGTAGCACAGGGAAGTGGTGCATTCACGTGTTAGTACCACATCGACTTCCTACTGAGAAAGGATGCATCGGCAAAACAATAAAGCTAGCATGCATGTAGCCATCGTTGTCATTTGAACTGTTGCATGTACAGAGATGTGCATGCATGGTATATTAAATAATTCGTGATCGAGGACTTGGGTTGTGTTCGGTTAAACCCGATGACCGAACCGAAAGTTCGGCTCCCAAATAAATCGGTTACCTAGTTGTCTAGGAACTGATCGGTTGACAGTTTAAAAAGACCGAATATTTTTTAGAAACCAAAGAACCGGACCGATCGGTTCGGTTAAACCGAATGCCCAGGCCTAGTAGTTATCAACGATTTGCGAGTTCGTGGGTAGTGAGCATGTTGGACAAGTTTATATTTCCAGCATATTTCACTCCATGACCATACATAACACAGATAAATGGTAGTAAATAATATATTTATTGCCACCCAACCCATGTCAGAGCATTATAATAAGTGTATATGTTTGAGATACTGCAATAACTGCACTGGTGATTTTCTCACCTCGACATGCATGTCTTAACACGAATATGGGCATATATTGTGAAATGGAGGGAACGTGGAGAGTACTCTTCTGGTGGAAACTCTGGGAATTCATTCGTGATCTTCAAGTTATACTGCCTCTTTACAAGTTCATGTTGGTAAATGGCATGACAAATTAGTACTCCCTCCGTTCCATAATTCTTGTCGTGGTTTTAGACTTTTAGTTCAACACATGTTGAACCATATTTTTGTTTCTTAATTCACCACATCAAGCCAGATTTCACAGCAGCTGTCCTCATTTGAATCTGGTTTAACTTATCAGTTTGTTGGATTTCTTGCTGCTATATGGGGTGAGATTTAATGATACTTCAAATTCTTGTTGAACCCGACATTTAAAAGGAAAATGATCAAATGTAGGCTATGTACTCATACAAAGAGTCAGCGTGGAACTATCTGGCACGCTCGAGATACGGACAAACTTTGCGGCTTTACATTAGTCAATGCACATTATATGCAATGGCATACCTATTCCCTCATCTTGTTTCCACATCGTCTCGTTTACTGTCAGACAATGAAGAAGAAAAATACTAGTAACTCAGATGACTTAGTTACTGTCTTGTCAGACAATGAATAAGAAAATACTAGTAACTCAGATGACTTGAGTTACTGTCTTGTGCCAATGTTGGGGATATAAGTTTTGTTAGATTAGGTGATTTATTGCCTTTGTATTCATCATCTTCTAAGGATGCATTCTGCAATATGTATTCATTACGACAGCAAGTGATGTGGGTGAGAGTTTGAACCAGAAATAGCAGCTAAGTATCCTGGTGGTGGACTAGATGGGAGAATGAAGCGCATTGGACTTGTATAAAACACTGGTGTTTGCGCCACTTTTTCATTATTACTAGTTGAGAGTTAGCAATATTACGTCTTAAATCAGCCTCTTTCCTAGTGAATAGTGCTCTGGTCACCTGTTATGCTAGTTGATTTATAGGAATATATACTGGATAGTTAAACAATGCGACATTAGAGAATTTGAGTTTTAAACTGTGTTAGCTGGCTAGAATGCAGTTTTATTAAAAGAAGGCATATTTATTCTGCTTGTCTTCTACTGTAACATTTATTTTTTAAAATTAAGTCTAATTCTGCCATAGACAAATATTTGACAGTCTGCTTGTTTTCATTTCAGGACGTGGAGTCATCCATCCAGATCGACCATACTGAGATAGAGCATCATTTTGGTTGTAACTTCGTACTACCAAGTTTAGCATTTCAATTCTCTGGTGCTTTATTGTGGAATATAGAGAACCGAGTCATTTTATACCGAGGATTTTAACTCGCAGTATTACTTGAACAATGGTAAATCCTAGCTGATATCTCTTCTCAGGCAGTAACAGTGGCCGAGGATGTTAACCATGGACTCGTCTGGGTAATCATACCATAGTATGGTAGGCTATAGCTAATATGTCGTCTTTGTTAGTAACCGGCGAGTTATTCGTCAAACGGCTTGGTGGATGCTCTCTGCATCTTTGTTACACATTGCCAGTCAGTGGGTTTGCCTCTGAATGATCGACGCAAAACACCATAGGAAGAGAGAACGAGGTGGTTGATTTGTTGCCGAAGATGCAGGATGGGTTGGCGATGTCCCCGTTGCGTGGTTGGCTAGCGCCATTGGCACACCTGTTGAGGCAATGATCTGCGTGTATTATGTTGGTCTGAGAAGCATGCGAGACGAATTAAAGCTTACATTAGCGCCCTACAAGAAAACGCAGCAGGTGAGCGCGGACAGTTAATAGCAGAAGAGACGACACGTATTTCTATTGAGATGGACAACAAACGCGGCAAGATATACTGAACAGATATGCCTGTATTTCTATTGAGATGGACAACAAACGCGGCAAGATATACTGAACAGATATGCCTAGGGCTGCGCTTGGAATTTATGTGTCTAGTAGATACATTCATATCTTGACAAATCTAAAACAAGAATTTTAAGACGAAGGAAGTATTACACAAGTAAACAAGAACTTTCCTATGTGCACCCAGTAAATTGTCTCACAACACCGCACGAACCGATCAACACCGTACGATTAGTCTTACAAATCTTAATCTAACAACCATCACTGATTTAATAGTTTTAGGGTGTGCATTTAGCAATTTTCAACGACTGACCGTACTCCACCAACGGAGGATGACCGCATCTCTTCTCGCCCCTGCCTCCTCGCACCTATCGCCGCCGCCCCTTGCTAAAAAAGAACCCACACGCCCGGCGGCGCAAAACCCTCCTTCATCGAGCAGCGACAGCAGAGTGGGGTGCGGCAGGATCAGCCTACGTCGACGAGCGGCTTGGTCTCTCTCCTCCATCGAGCAACGGCGGCCATGCGGGACGCAACAGGCTCTGCCTTCACCGGCGGCTACGGGGTCCCTCTCCTCTATCGACCATCGGCGGCAACGCGAGGCGCAATGGGCGGCCAGGGACGACGCTGGGTGTGGGGCCTGGCGGTGAAGCTGTGGGAGCCGACCCTTGTGGCGCGGGCGCGCGACGGTGCCAGGGCGCGTGCGTGAAGGCAACACGTTCCTCCCGCTTCCGGCATGCCGCGGCATGGGCCTCTCTGATGTCGCCGTGCTCCCTGATGCCAACTCATTCCTCCCGTCATTGGACATGCACAACACCATACCTTGCCCTCAGCCCGATGGCCATAGAAAGATAAGTAGCATCATTCTTTTTTTCCTTTGAAGCAAATAGAAGATTAATAAATTATCTCGCCCACTATTCCATCCCATGGAATGAGCTCGGATCCTGCATACTTTTTGTTGATTCATGCCTCAGATCTAGCATAAATAGAATAATCCAATAAAAAATGGGACCACCAAGTGTTTGTGTTTATGCTTACAAAACTTTTCATTCTCTATTTTGATGGTCTGAACATTCTAATTGAGGAGAAACCTATTAGTGCCCTGAGTGCATCGATTCTGTGTAGCTATAAAGGTGAATGAATCAACCAAAAAGTTACAATCTGGACAAAAAAAATTATGCAGAGAAATCACCTAAATCAACAACAACCATAGGTTGTTCGGGTGGGGTGCGTGGCCTCGATCCCATGCATGCAAGCATGCAACTCATAGATGGCCAAGAGCGGGATGGGTAAGGAAATGCATGTTTACCCTTTAGAATGCATGCTTTATAGGATAGAAATGGACTCTGCAGCAATACCAGTGTACATGCTGAAATTTTTCTGACACAATCTAGAAACATAGGAACCAACAAACTACGCTGCAATATTTAAGAATAGATGCAAGACAAGGAATAATTGATCCAGTGTGAAAAAGAAGTAGTCAATGACACTGTTCTCACATAGATATGTAAATTCTATCCAATTTTATTATTCACACACAACAGAAAATATTATTAGTGTGAGGAAATTGTAATGGGTGCATGGAAAAGAACAATTTGTGCTTCAAACATGTTAGTAATGGGTGCATGGAAAACAATAATTTGTGCTTTAAACATGTTAGTTACAACACAAACAGTTGTTGCATTATGAAAAAGAAAATGTATGGTATATGAAGCAAGTAAATATTCATAGCAGCGCGGTTGTGTGTTGGGAAAGAGTAACTTGCAAGACTAAACAGATTCCTTATACTTACAAGGAGAATAACAAGGCCGGTCTAAACTGTTAGGAATGCATACAGAAGAGGAATAATCTGCAGTTTCACTTTGACAACATGGATATAACTAAATGTTGTGCTCCAGAAAAATAGTCAGAAAAGGACAATAATTTATACCATTGTCAAGAGGCCTATCGAGAGTTGGATTTGCATGGGTCTGGTGAACACGACCTCGATCTGCACGGATCCGATAACGGTGATCTCGATCTGCACTAATACGTCTATGACAAGTTGGATCTACAGAAGGGATGGTCATGGCAGCAATCCATTACTACAGATCGACATGCAGGAACGCATGTTGCGGGGACAGGGAATTCATGTGTTGTATCTGGATATAAGAACACTTCCAGAAGTGAATGTAGAAGTGTTAAGACAACAAATGCATCATTCTTCAATCTTTTTGTCCTGAGATCTTAGTTATATATAGGTCTTCAAACCCTCTTGTTTATTCTTTTCTCTTTGTCAATCAGTGTTTTTAGTCATATCACCTAGAAAACAATCTGTCCTTACAATATTCGTTCTTCAGTCTATTTTTTCAACTATATGATCTCATTCCATAATTTGTAGGCATCGGTGAGCAATATGGATGATGCACGTGAACAGATTGGCACTGCCATCTCCACTACACTGAAGGAGATCAAGCCTATTTCCATCAGCACCAACTGGAACCTTCCCTTGACATGCATCCTTCTCCTTTTTTTTCTCTCCCAATGTAAGTTGGCATGCTCCATGTTCGTGCATAAGGATGATGAGATGGATATGTGTTCAGTATTACTGATTTTGAGGAACTGATCATTTGTCAGCCTGTCAAACCAGGCGAGCCTGAGAGGAACTAAGAGAAATGACTATTCATTTACCACTCTTGTCATCCTCTCTATTGTCAATTTGTCATTCGAGTGATCCTTGAATGTATTAGTAGACAAAATGACATGTTTTTTTACCAGCTATGATACGTGTTTCCATTGGATACTTGCCGCTTTTCGATGGGCAGATTTTAGCTTGAGAAGATTTTTGCGAAAACATAGCGGTGCTTTTGCTATGATGGAAATTCAGAATAGGGTGTTCCATACTAGATTGATACACGTAGGAATTTGTGTTTGAGTTTTATGCTTAGAGCTAGATACCTGCTCTCCGCTCTTCACCTATCCTAGAACTCATTTCATCTTTCGTGTTGTCATAATGTGTCCATTAGTCTGTATTCTAGCTGAAAGTTTCAGAGTTGTCAATTATTTTTGGAACTCGGTTCACATAGTAGCTGGTCCTTTTTTGGGACATATTTGTTGTGTATTTTCCCCCATTTAGTCTTGTATTTTGTCGTACATAGTTCAATTAGCTTCAAGTGCAACATAGGACTGAGTATGACACCCCACTCGATGGTCTTATATTCTTCAAGCAAGGATGGAAAAAGTTCCTCACTTATTTAAGATCGTATGTGGTCTACATTGAAATATTAAACACATATTATATTTATGAATGTAGAGAGTATTTTCATAATTATCATGTATGGTTATAATATTAGTTGAGACGTGCGTTGCACGTGCATACTTACTAGTAATTATTTAGGTACAAAAAGAGTACACATGTATTTTTCTTCCGGAGTGTAACTTAGGGCAAGAGCAATTTGCTTCCGGGGTGTAACTTAGGCCAAGAGCAATTCGTGGGTGTAAACGAAAATGACGAACAGTGGCCTGTATTTTTCACAAGGGTATTTAAAGTGAAAACGAAGTTCCAAACAGGGCGTAAATTAGGGTTCGATACAAAGATTTCTCTCTAACAAACGTAGCAAAGTGAGTTCGATATGAAGAATTCTTTCTAACAAACATGGTGAGGTTACAACGGGTAATTTCACTTACATAATGATGAGTGCTTGATGACTGGTATAAATACCCTATCAGTTTAAACCGCCAACCAAATCCATATAAATCCCTTTTAGGCTTTGTTTGGTTAGGCCTTGTTCGGTTAAGCCACTCCTCATGTGAATTGGAGTGGATTGGAGGGGATTTAAGAAGAATTTGACCTAGATGGGATTTAATCCCTGCCAATACACGTCAACTCGGTCCATTTGTCATGCAACCGGAAAGGCCTTAGTGGGAAATCAGTCCCCTAGTGGAATTGATCCATACGTGGATTGGGAGAACCTACCCTCATACTTCACCGTGGAATCGTTCCATGACTCCAAGGCGGTTATTGTTTGGAAAAGGATTATTTTCAACCGACTGATCTTTCGTTTTTGTAAACCTTGTCCCCTCTTCGACATGTGGCCTTGTGGACCAGTCCGTCGCTTCCTCCCTCCCTCGGCCTTATCTTCACTCCCCTCCACACGTTCTCCACGTCCATATCTTTCTTTTCCTCATCTTTCGCTCTTCACAGACGAGAGGGAAAGGCTTCCATGGCAACACCGACCACCAACCACCAACCACCGTTGTTGCGAATAGGCGGGGCTCGGCGTACGACCGTCGGGATGGAGGCTGCTGCTCGGACGCGGGCTGGTTGTGGTACGCGCCCCGACGACCACCCATACCTTGGCGCCGGGCGGGGACGCTCTAGGGGACGGTGACTGCAGCGGGGACTTGTGTCTGGTGTCGACAATGCGCGGAGGCTTCTTCGCTGGTGCCCACGACGTGTGAAGGCTTCTTCGCTGGCGCCCAACACCTACTGCAATCCCGTTGCAATTAGTTGATGTTGCTGCGAGCGAGGGGAGTCGCAACCACCAGCTGTTGATCCTTGTCATGGCGCACCACCATTGTTGCGAGCAGGAAGAGGCAACACCGACCACTTGCATTGTCACCGTCGGTGTTGTAACGCAAATTGATTTGTAGTAGCGTCCTTATTGTTTACCCAGTGGATTAGAGTGGAACGGGGTGGTTTGACGCGTGGAAAATGTTGGAATTATGCCCTAGAGGCAATAATAAATATAGTTATTATTATAATTCCTGTATCAAGATAATCGTTTATTATCCATGCTATAATTGTATTGAATGAAGACTCATTTACATGTGTGGATACATAGACAAAACACCGTCCCTAGCAAGCCTCTAGTTGGCTAGCCAGTTGATCAAAGATAGTCAGTGTCTTCTGATTATGAACAAGGTGTTGTTTCTTGATAACTGGATCACGTCATTAGGAGAATCACGTGATGGACTAGACCCAAACTAATAGACGTAGCATGTTGATCGTGTCATTTTGTTGCTACTGTTTTCTGCGTGTCAAGTATTTATTCCTACGACCATGAGATCATATAACTCACTGACACCGGAGGAATGCTTTGTGTGTATCAAACGTCGCAACGTAACTGGGTGACTATAAAGATGCTCTACAGGTATCTCCGAAGGTGTTAGTTGAGTTAGTATGGATCAAGACTGGGATTTGTCACTCCGTGTGAACGGAGAGGTATCTCGGGGCCCACTCGGTAATACAACATCACACACAAGCCTTGCAAGCAATGTAACTTAGTGTAAGTTGCGGGATCTTGTATTACGGAACGAGTAAAGAGACTTGCCAGTAAACGAGATTGAAATAGGTATACGGATACTGACGATCGAATCTCGGGCAAGTAACATACCGAAGGACAAAGGGAATGACATACGGGATTATATGAATCCTTGACACTGAGGTTCAAACGATAAGATCTTCGTAGAATATGTAGGGTCCAATATGGGCATCCAGGTCCCGCTATTGGATATTGATCGAGGAGTCTCTCGGGTCATGTCTACATAGTTCTCGAACCCGCAGGGTCTGCACACTTAAGGTTCGACGTTGTTTTATGCGTATTAGAGTTATATGGTTGGTTACCGAATGTTGTTCGGAGTCCCGGATGAGATCATGGACGTCATGAGGGTTTCCGGAATAGTCCGGAAACGAAGATTGATATATAGGATGACCTCATTTGATTACCGGAAGGTTTTCGGAGTTACCGGGAATGTACCGGGAATGACAAATGGGTTCCGGGAGTTCACCGGGGGAGGGGGGGGCAACCCACCCCGGGGAAGCCCATAGGCCTTGAGGGTGGCACACCAGCCCTAAGTGGGCTGGTGGGACAGCCCAAAAGGGCTCTATGCGCCAAGGAAAGGAAAATCAAGAGGAAAGAAAAAAAAAGGGAGGAGGTGGGAAGGAAGGGGGACTCCCTCCCACCAAACCAAGTCCAACTCGGTTTGGGGGGGGGGGGAGTCCTCCCCCCTTGGACTCGACCGACCCCCTTGGGGCTCCTTGAGCCCCAAGGCAAGGTCCCCTCCCTCCCACCTATATATACGGAGGTTTTAGGGCTGATTTGAGACGACTTTTCCACGGCAGCCCGACCACATACCTCCACGGTTTTTCCTCTAGATCGCGTTTCTGCAGAGCTCGGGCGGAGCCCTGCTGAGACAAGGTCATCACCAACCTCCGGAGCGCCGTCACGCTGCCGGAGAACTCTTCTACCTCTCCGTCTCTCTTTCTGGATCAAGAAGGCCGAGATCATCGTCGAGCTGTACGTGTGCTGAACGCGGAGGTGCCGTCCGTTCGGTACTAGATCGTGGGACTGATCGCGGGATTGTTCGCGGGGCGGATCGAGGGACGTGAGGACGTTCCACTACATCAACCGCGTTCACTAACGCTTCTGCTGTACGATCTACAAGGGTACGTAGATCACTCATCCCCTCTCGTAGATGGACATCACCATGATAGGTCTTCGTGCGCGTAGGAAATTTTTTGTTTCCCATGCGACGTTCACCAACAGAAAATCCACGCATAGTCTAAACCAAACGAGCCTTTGGCGGGGAATTATTCCATGTAGGGTCATGACAAATACCTGATTGATACATGTGAATCGGGCTTAAACCAAACAAGGCCTTAGTGATTTGGAAACCCCAATATAAATCTCAATCTACACATATGATGTGAAAATACGTTCTGTAGAGGAACATTGTTGGTTCCTTTCTTCATTAGGCTTGCTCCAACTACCTCCTTGTTGGGTGCATGGGGTAAGCCTCAAATCGGGGTGACTGATCCCCTCATTGTCGAAGCTCTGGCCCTGCGCGAAGGAGTAATTTTCGCAAGTCTTCGTGGTTTTTCTGAAGTGGTGATGGAGACAGATTGCTTGAAGGTTGTAAATCTCTGGCATGATCGCCGTGATGGACGTTCCGTCGTGGCTGCTATCTTCTCTGAGATTGAAGCGCTTTCTCTTATTTTTTTCCTCTTTTGTAATTCAGCATGTATTAAGAGCAGCGAACGGTCCAGCTCATCTATGTGCCAAGCGTGCTTGCACTAGCAGTGCTACCGAGAGCTGGCTTACCGAAACTCTTAGTTTTCTGATGAGCAGCCTGTTGGCTGACTGCCCAGCAAACACCTTTTATCAATAAAGCTCTGAGATTTCGATGCAAAAAAAAACTACCCCCTTGCAAGAAAATTCCACAACGGTTTTACAAAGCAAGCAAGTCCACACTCGTTAGAGACAACGACGGACCCAAGAATGGGCTAGGCCCAGACAACCTTCGTACTTTAGCAGGGGATAGGCCTCACGCATCGGGCCGGCATCCGGGCTGTCTGAGGCCTGAATCCGCCCATGGTTAGAGACCTCCAGATACCATCATATACATTCCCCCCATTGGTTCCAACAATGGCTAAACCAACAAGGTACTAAAAGGTGATGCGACTACAAGAGAGGACACGCGGTAATCAACGTAGTGGAGAACTGATTTGGGAGGAGGAAGAGAGTAGGCGGAGTAAAAAAATGATGCACCAAATCCTCCTTGTTCTCGTGGCCCAAAGACGATGGAAGCCCATGTGGTCCAAGTTATGTAGTCGACAACAACATAGAGTTGCAACATCACTAAAACTATGGAATGAGAAGCTTTATATGTCACCACCGGCCCTGTTGGAAAATATATTGTATTCCCTCTATAAACTAATATAAAATCATTTGAGTATATATAACTGACCCATTACCAGATTTCTTTGCACATGGATGCTTCCATGTTACCTTGGTTATTGAGAGTAGTTTGGTAAAAACCTCAAAATTGAGTGGCATCAAGGCCATGCATGTAGTCGTAAGTAATATTTTTTGCATTAAACTATGCATGCAAATAATGTTTGCCTCATTAAATCATGCGTGTTTCTTTTTCTGTATTTAATCTATCTATTAAAACTATGCCATCCTATCAAGTCATGTATGTCAATCACATGCATTTTTAACCATTTACCTATGTAGTACTGTGTGTATTAGACGCTTGGACCAAAAATATATAGTTCATGCTTCAACTTTTCCTAAAGATGGCACTGCTTTCAGTTGCTCAACAATTAGCAATTGTCTTGCAATGGCCCACCAGCGTGTGGGGTCGCGGCAGTTTTTGAGGGTAGAGTATTCAACCCAAATTTGTTGGTTCGACACGATGGGAGTGAAAGGATATTCTCCGGTATTAGCAGTTGAGTTGTCGGCTCAACCACACCTGAAAGATTAGTATCTGCAAGCAGGATATAAGCAGCAAAGGTAGTATGATAGCAACGGTGCTAGGAAAGAAACTGTTGACGGCAGATTATTCCTAACTGAAGTATCAACGGCGCCAGAAAAGAGTTGTTGACGTGCAACTATTCCCGACTTGATGCCTCCCTGTCAACGGCGCCAAAAAAGTATTGTAGCAGGTAGTAGTAGTGTAACGAGAAACAACAATGGCAAGGAACAACAACAGTGACAACAATAGCAAGTAGCAGCAGTAGCAAGTAACAGCAGTAGCAAGTAACAGTAGTAGCAATAGCAGCAGGACAAAGCAAGTAACAGCAGCAGCAAGTAACAGTAGCAGCAAGTAATAGTAGCAGCAACAGTAGTAACGGCAGAGCAAGTAACAGTGGCAGTGGGACAAACTCGTGGGCAATGGATCGGTGATTGTCGGATGACATTCATCATGCAACAGTTATAACACGGAGAGATATGTGGCTAGCTCCCGTTCGTCGATGTGATGTAGGCATGCATTCCGTGTGTAGTCATACGTGCTTAGGGAAAAGAACTTGCATGACATCTATTGTCCATCCCTCCCGTGGCAGCGGGGTCCAAATGGATACTATGGGATATTAAGGTTCTCCTTTTGATAAAGAACTGGACCAACGCATTAGCACTTGGTGAACACATGAACTCCTCAAACTATGGTCATCACCGGGAGTGGTTCCGGTTATTGTCACTCCGGGGTTGCCGGATCATAACACATAGTAGGTAACTACAACTTGCAAGATCGGATCTAAAACACACATATATTGGTGACAACATAATAAATTCAGATCTAAAATCATGGCACTCGGGCCCTAGTGACAAGCATTAATCATGGCAAAGTAGTAACAACATCAATCTCAGAATATGGTGGATACTAGGGATCAATCCCCGTCAAAACTAACTCGATTACATGATAGATCTCATCCTACTCATCACCGTCCAGCGAGCCTACGAATAGATTACTCACGAATGATGAAGAGCTTCATGGAATTGGAGAGGGAAGAAGGTTGACGATGACGAGGGCAACGATCTCCTTGATCCGGAGCCCAAAACGGACTCCAGATCTGCCCTCCAGGGCAAGAACGGGATGTGGCGGCGCCTCTGGATCGTGAAACGCGATGAATTCTTCTCTCCTGATTTTTTCCGGGATGAAAGGGAATCAATAGCGCTGGAATTGGGGGCGGCAGAGCCACGTGGGCCCCACAAACCTGGTGGCCGCAGCCAGGGGGAGGCCGCGGCTACAAGGCTTGTGGCCCACTCGGCCGTCCCCTCCGGTGGATCTTTGCGCAGGTATTTTTCAGATTTTCCCGAAATATTCTCCGTAAATTTTCAGGATGTTCCGAGAACTTTCATTTCTGCACAAAAACAACACCATGGCAATTCTGCTGAAAACAGCGTCAGTCCGGGTTAGTTCCATTCATATCATGCAAATTAGAGTCCAAAACAAGGGCAAAAGAGTTTGGAATAGTAGATACGATGGAGACGTATCAACTCCCCCAAGCTTAAAACCTTGCTTGTCCTCAAGCAATTCAGTTGACAAACTGAAAGAGAAAGAAAAACTTTGACAAACTCTGTTTGATCTTGTTGTTGCAACTATATCTAACTCATAACCAGAATTTCAGCAAGATCACAAGTTAACCACATAAGCAAGTGACACATAGGTCTCATGGTAAACTAATATCAATGGCATAATCAGCTGGCGAGCAAATAATAATGAGTTTTAGATACCAACAATTCAATCAAAACAAGCATGAAGCAATATGAATAGGTGGTATCTCACTAGCTCTTTCTGAGACCGCAAAACATAAATGCAGAGCACTTTCAAAGATCAAGGGCTGACTAAACATTGTAATTCATAGCAACGAAGATCCAGTCATAGTCATACTCAATATCAATCAAAAGCAAAGCATAAGAATGACAGAGGTGCTCTCTAATTGGTGCTTATATAAGAAGAGGATGACTCAATAGGAAAATAAATAGACAGGACCTTCGCAGAGGGAAGCATTGATTTGCAGAGGTGCCAGAGCTCAAGCTTTGAAAACAGAGATAATAATTTTGGATGGCATGCTTTCATTGTCAACGCAATGACCAAGAGTTCTCAATATCTTCCATGCTACTCATGCTATAGGCGGTTCCCAAACAGAAAACTAAAGTTTTAACTCCCCCACCACCAATCAATCACACTCCACGGCTAGCCGAATCCTCGGGTACCGTCCATACTAACATCAATCCGGGGGGAGTCTTGTTTTACAGTTATGTTTTCAATTTAAGCGTGGAACTGGGCATTCCAATTACCGGCCCCTTTCTCGTGAATGACAGTGAATAAACACATGTCGAGGATAACACGCCTAACATGGAAGATACCAATAGCCCCCTGTCACCACATGAGCGGTTCGGGCAAGCAAAACAGATTATTTCTTGAAGGTTTAGAGAATGGCACATGCAAATATACTTGGAACGCCACGTAGATACCGCAAATAGGTAGGTATGGTGGACTCTCATGGAAAAACTTTTGGGTTTATGGAAGTGAATGCACCAGCAGTATTCCGCTTAGTACAAGTGAAGGCTAGCAAAGGACTGGGAAGAGACCAACTAGAGAGCGACAACAGTCATCAAGATGCAATGAGTTTGACTAACATTGAGTGCAAGCATGAGCAGGATATAAATGACCATGAACACGAACATCATAGAGGCTATGTTGATTTTGTTTCAACTACATGCATGAACATGCGCCAAGTCAAGCCACTTGAATCATTCAAAGGAGAATACCATCCTATCATACTACATCATAGTCATCTCAAAATCTATGTTGGCATTCAAGACAAACCATTATAAGCTCCTAGCTAATTAAGCATGGCATCAGAAACTATGATCTCTAAGTTGTCATTGCAAACATGGTTGTCTCTCAACAAATCTGAATCTGGGACGACAAGCTAGTCATATTTACAAAAACAAAATAGATAGAGTTCATACAAGCTTTTCCAGTCTCGGTCTCTTCATCATATATCATCATTATTGCCTTTCACTTGCACGATCGAACGATGTGAACAATAATAAGAGTGCTCGTGCATTGGACTAAGCTGAATCTGCAGGCAAACACAAAGGAGAATACAAAGTAATATGGCTCTTTAACAAATGAACATGTATGCATGCGAGAGCCACTAAACATTGTAACCATGGTCTTCTACCTCGACTCAAAGAAAAAGAAAACTATCTACACGGGAAAGCTCCCAACAAGCAAAAGAAGAAAGGAAATGTTTTTGGGTTTTTCTCAAACTAGACAAACACACGAAAATAAAAGGAGAAAAAGAAAATAAACTAGCATGGATGATACAGTGGCAAAGTGTAAACACCGACTAACAAAGTGAAAGCATAAGCAAGAATGTAAGGTTGGTGAGAACACGTACTCCCCCAAGCTTAGGCTTTTGGCCTAGCTTGGTCTACTCCCAAGGACGGTCCTGGCGAAACCCAAAATCATAATCAGGATTATACGGGAGCGCTGCAGCCACTGCCTGAATAGCTGCCTCACGGAGATGAGCAGCCTTCGCCTCCCTCTAATACTCCTGTGCCTCTCCTCTGGTTATGTAATATCTATGTTTTACCTGAAAGTCAAAGAAAGCAGGAGCAGGAAGGGTAATATGGAAAACACATTGCCGGTTAAATATCAATCGGTATAGGAGGGATTCATCATCCCTCTCAAGGAACTGATAGCGTGTCATAGCGACGCGGTCAAGGAAAGCTGTATGGAGCGGGGGATCTCCTGCGCGGATGGGTACTCCAAGAAAATTTTCTATGCGAGTGGCATAGATCCCGCCAAAGAAATCCCCATCAATAGCATTCTTATTCAGCCTCCTTGCTATAATAGCTCCCATGTTGAAGCTTTTGTCACCCGTCACTGCACTCTTAAGGATACTCAGGTCGGATGCGCATAGGTGACAATGTTCAACCTTGCCGTTAATGCATCTACCTATGAAGAGGGCAAAGTAGTGCAAGGCAGGGAAATGAATGCTTCCTATGGTAGCTTGCGTGATGTCTCGAGTTTCTCCAACAGTTATACTAGAGACAAAATCTCTAACCGAAGACTTAGCCGGATCATTAAGACTACCCCCATCGGGTATCTTGCAAATCCTATTGAAATCCTCCAAATCCATGGTGTAGGATTTATCATATAGATCAAACAGTATGGATGAGTCACGGCCAACTGAAAATTTAAATCTACGCACGAAAGAGGCAGTGAGCATAGCATACTGTTCACATTTATCTGGGAGGAATTCTTCTAACCCGACATTGCGGACAAGTGTATCAAACTCATCCTTGAAGCCTGCTTCGATCATGAACTCATCGGAAGGCCATTCACATGGTTGTACAGGTGCGTCCCTTAGTTGATAAGGATCGGGCTCCCGAATAGAAAGACGGGGACCCTTCTTACTTGAGGAACCACCATGAAACTTCCTCCTGAACATAATTTCTTTTTGCTGAAATTTTTGAAGTTCAAGAGAAAAGTGAATAAAGACCAACCACACCTTGTAGCAACTACTCCTACTAGTGCCTAGAGACCGTATCACGCGCTAAAACTACTTGGGACCAGCTAAAATCAACATTTCAAGCTCAAGAACAGGGTCACTAAGGTAGCAAGAATACACGAAGGATAAAGCACTAGAGTAGAAACTAATTAGACCAATGGAGGAGTCACTTACCAAGGAGAAATTTCCCCAAAACGGTTCGGAGAATGTTGCTTTGAGCAAGGAGATCGAAAATAACAGCCAAATGAGCAAGAACACGGGTTTGAGGTGCCAAACAATTTTTTTCTAGAGGTAGAAGAAGAGGATGGGAGCTGGAATGAGTGGAGGGGGTCCCTGTGGGCCCCACAAGCTTGGTAGCCGCGGCCAGGGGGCGCGGCTACAGGGTTTGTGGCCCACTGGTGTGGCCCCCAGGCCAGCTCTCAGTCCCTGTATTTTCAAAAAATCCAGAAAAAATCATATTTGATTTTCACGACCATCGGAGAACTTTTATTTTCGGGGTACTTTTCTCCGAGACGCTAAAACAGAAAACAGGGAAAACTAAACTAAATCTATAATTTTTATTCTAAGCAACAGAAAGTGAAAGCTTAAAACAGAGGTATGTGACTCTTTGATTCATCCATTTCATGGTCATCGAAAGAAATCCGTCAATGGGGTTGATCAAATCCCCTCGACAAAACTTTCTCGAATCGCAAAAGAGAACGGAGAATTTTTGAATAGTCACTAAGTCACCTCAATGGGGATGTGAATCTCCCCAACGAGCAAGTCATACTTCATCTTGACACGAGGAATAGGGCATTCAAAGCTCCCCATAAGAATCGATGAAGTTTTTTCGATAGCATTGATGCAATGTACTCGATATTGTTTCTTCGGAAAGTGCACTGTATGCTCATTACCGTTGACATGGAAAGTGACATTGCCTTTGTTGCAATCTATAACAGCCCCTGCAGTGTTTAAAAAGGGTCTTCCGAGGATGACAGCCATGGCATCGTCCTCGGGAGTATCCAAGATAACAAAGTATGTTAAGATAGTGGTGTTAGCAACCACAACAGGCACATCCTCGCAAATGCCGATAGGGAAAGCAGTTGATTTGTCGGCCATTTGAAGAGAGATTTCAGTGGGTGTCAACTTATCCAGTTCAAGTCTACGATAAAGAGAGAGAGGCATAACACTAACACCGGCTCCAAGGTCACATAAGGTAGTTCTTACGTAGTTTCCTTTAATGGAGCAAGGTATAGTGGGCACTCCGGGATCACCTAGTTTCTTTAGAGTTCCATGATACGTCTCAAACGTATCTATAATTTTTGATGGTTTCATGTTGTTATCTTGTCATCTTTGGATGTTTTATGAACCTTTTTTATCTTTTTGGGACTAACTTATTAATTCAGTGCCAAGTGTCAGTTCCTGTTTTTTCTGTGTTTATGGCTCTTTTCAGATCTGATTTTGGAACGGAGTCCAAACGGAATAAAATCCGTGAAATGATTTTTTCCCGAACGGAAGAAGATGAGGGGGCCTGTGGGCCAAGCCAGGAGGGCTCCTGGGAGCCCACAAGCCCCCACTCCGCCACGAGGGGAGGCGGCGGTGGCAGGGCTTGTGGCCTCCCTGGCGCCCCCCTGACCTAGATCTTTGGCCTATATATTCCCTAAAATACAACAAAAAATCAAGGGAGCCTCGAAAATACTTTTCCGCCACCGCAAGCTTCCGTTTCCACGAGATATCATCTGGAGACCTGATACGTCTCAAACGTATCTATAATTTTTATGGTTTCACGCTGTTATCTTGTCTTCTTTGGTTGTTTTATGTACCTTTTATATCTTTTTTGGGACTAACTTATTAATTCAGTGCCAAGTGCCAGTTCCTTTTTTTCGTGTTTTTGACTCTTTTCAGATCTGATTTTGGAACGGAGTCCAAACGGAAGAAAAACCCCGAAATGATTTTTTACCGAACGGAAGAAGATCAGGGGGGCCTTTGGGCCAAGCCAGGTGGGCTCCAGGGAGCCCACAAGCCCCCACTCCGCCACCAGGGGCAGGTGGCGGTGGGCAGGCTTGTGGCCTCCCTGGCCGCCCCCTGACCTAGATCTTTGACCTATAAATTCCCAAATATTCCGCAAATAATCAGGGGAGCCTCGAAAATACTTTTGCACCGCCGCAAGCTTCCGTTTCCGCGAGATCTCATCTGGAGACCCTTCCCAGCGCCCTGCCGGAGGGGACTTTGGAATTGGAGGGCTTCTTCATCATCATCATCGCCCCTCCAATGACTCGTGAGTAGTTCACTTCAGACCTACGGGTTCGTAGTTAGTAGCTAGATGGCTTGTTCTCTCTCTTGGATCTTCAATACAAAGTTCTCCATGATCTTCATGGAGATCTATCCGATGTAATCTTCTTTGGCGGTGTGTTTGTCGAGATTCGATGAATTGTGGATTTGTGATCAGATTATCTATGCTATATATTTGAGTCTTTGCTGATTTCTTATATGCATGATTTGATATCCTTGTAAGTCTCTCCGAGTCTTGGGTTTTGTTTGGCCAACTAGATCTATGATTCTTGCAATGGGAGAAGTGCTTGGTTTTGGGTTCTACCATGTGGTGACCTTTCCCAGTGACAGTAGGGGCAGCAAGGCACACATCAAGTAGTTGCCATCAAGGGTAAAAAGATGGGGTTTTTATCATTGGTTTGAGATTATCCCTCTACATCATGTCATCTTGCTTATGGCGTTACTCTGTTCTTATGGACTTAATACACTAGATGCATGTTGGATAGCGGTCGACGTGTGGAGTAATAGTAGTAGATGCAGACAGTATCGGTCTACTTGTTTGGACGTGATGCCTATAGAAATAATCATTGCATAGATATCGTCACGACTTTGCGCGGTTCTATCAATTGCTCGACAGTAATTTGTTCACCCTCCGTCTACTTGCTTTCATGAGAGAAGCCACTAGTAAACACTACGGCCCCCGGGTCTATTCACATCCATCGTTTACACCTCCGCTTTTACTTTGCTTTGTTACTTTGTTGCTTTCAGTTCTCACTTGGAAAACAATCTATAAGGGATTGACAATCCCTTCATAGCGTTGGGAGCAAGTTTTTGTGTTTGTGCAGGATCTTGAGATACTCCTCCACTGGATTGATACCTTGGTTCTCAAACTGAGGGAAATACTTACCACCGCTACACTACATCACCCTTTCCGCTTCGAGGGAACACCAACGCAAGGCTCCAAGGCCACGGGGGAAATCCTTTGCGTACTTGCCTAGGAAGTCCCTTAAGGCATAGCCGTAGCTGAAGGATTCCTGGTGCCGTTGCTGAGGAGGAGCACATCAAGACAACGTGCCCATTTCTGGCGCCATTGGAAGGTCTTTTGTTGCAGTAACATAAGTATTTCTGGCGCCGTTGCCGGGGATACACAGCTGACATCAGAAGTATTTCTGGCGCCGTTGCCACAGAGGAGAAATCAAGATCTATCCAAGTAGGTCTCACAAACTCATCTCTTGCATTTACTTTTGTTGCCAGTTGCCTCTCGTTTTCCTCTCCCCCACTTCACATTTGTCGTTTCCATTCGCCTTTCTCCTTCACCGTTTTCTTTTGCCTTTGTAGGTTTTCTTGCTTGCTTGTGTGCTTGTTTGTTTGTTGAAGTCATCATGGCTGAAAACACCAAACTTTACGACTTCTCGAGCACTAATAATAATGATTTTATTAGTACTCCGATTGCTCCCGCCACTAGTGCGGAATCGTATGAAATCAACGTAGTTTGCTGAATCTTGTTATGAAAGAGCAATTCTCTGGCCTTCCTAGTGAAGATGCCGCATCCCATCTCAATACCTTCATTGAGCTTTGTGATATGCAAAAGAAAAGAGATGTGGATAATGACGTGATTAAGTTGAAACTTTTTCCTTTCTCGTTGCGAGATCGCGCAAAAACTTGGTTTTCTTCTTTGCCTAAAAATAGTATCAATTCTTGGGATAAGTGCAAAGATGCTTACATATCCAAGTATTTTCCACCGGCTAAGATCATCTCCTTACGTAACGATATCATGAATTTCAAGCAACTTGATCATGAACACGTTGCACAATCTTGGGAGAGGATGAAGCTTATGATTAGAAATTATCCTGCTCATGGCTTGAGTTTGTGGATGATTATACAAATCTTTTACGTTGGCTTGAATTTCGCTTCTCGCAATATCTTGGACTCCACCTCAGGTGGAACGTTCATGGAAATCACGTTAGGAGATGCTACAAAACTCCTAGACAATATCATGACCAACTACTCTCAGTGGCACACTGAAAGGTCGCCTGCTAGCAAAAAGGTGCACGCTATAGAAGAGATTAACTCGCTTAGTGCTAAGATGGACGAGTTGATGAATTTGGTTGCTAGTAGAAACGCTACCGTAGATCCTAATGACATGCCACTATCTTCTTTGATTGAGAGTAGCAACGCTAGTTTGGACATAAATTTTGTTGGTAGGAACAATTTTGGCAACAACAATGCTTTTAGAGGAAACTATGTTCCTAGGCCTTTTCCTAGTAACTCCTCTAACAATTATGGCAATTCCTACGGCAACACTTATGGAAATCACAACAAATTACCCTCTGATTTAGAGAGTAATATCAATGAGTTCATCAACTCTCAAAAGATTTTCAATGCATCCATAGAGGAAAAACTACTCAAAATAGACGATTTGGCTAAGAGCGTTGATAGGATTTCTTTTGATATTGATGCTTTGAAAGTTAGATGCGCTCCTACCAAGGTCAACTTGGATGAAACTTTGAAAGCTATGTGTGTCTCCATGAATGAGAGCAAAGAAAGAACCGCCCAAATTCGCGCTAGGCATGAATGGTTTAAAAGGGTGCGTTCTACTGATGCAAATCACGAAGATCTTAAAGTGCTTGGCGTGTCTCCTCTTGAATCTTTGTTTTCGCGTGTCAAACCTACTTATGGAGGGGCTGGATATGAATCCACTTTGGTTGAAAAACGCCCCAATGATTCGGAGTCCACCTATCTTGATGATAAAGGTGTGGAGAGTGGAGTAGAAGAAGTCAAAATTTTGGGTAGTAATGAAACTCCCACTTTGGATTTCAAGGAATTGAATTATGATAATTGCTCCTTGTTTGAATGCATTTCTTTGATGCAATCCATTGCAAACTCTCCACATGCTTATAGCCAAAGCAAAGCCTTTACCGCGCATATCGTAGATGCTATGACGAAATCTCTTGAAGAGAAGCTCGAACTAGAAGTCTCTATACCTAGAAAACTTCATGATGAGTGGGAACCTACTATCAAAATCAAGATCAAAAACTATGAGTGCAATGCTTTGTGTGATTTGGGTGCTAGTGTTTCCGCGATTCCAAAGTCTTTATGTGATATTCTTGGTTTTCATGAGATTAAAGAGTGTTCTCTTAATTTGCATCTTGCGGATTCTACTGTCAAGAAACCCATGGGGAGGATCGATGATGTTCTTATTGTTGCAAATAAGAACTATGTACCCGTGGATTTCATTGTACTAGACATAGATTGCAATCCTTCATGTCCCATTATTCATGGTAGACCTTTCCTAAGGACTATTGGTGCTATCATCGATATGAAGGAAGGGAATATTAGATTTCAATTTCCTTTAAAGAAGGGCATGGAGCACTTTCCTAAAAATAAAATAAGATTTCCTTATGAATCTATGATGAGGGCTACCTATGGTTTGAGCACCAAAGATGACTATACGTGATTCCATCACTTTCGCCTAGCTAAGGGCGTTAAACAAAAGCGCTTGTTGGGAGGCAACCCAACGAATCTATCATTTTTCTTTCTGTTTTGTGTTTTCCACACTTTCATAATTCTGTTATGATTGTGTTTTTTGTGTTTCTTTTTGCGTTTGTGCCAAGCAAAACCGTTATGATTAGTCTTGGGGATGATCGTTTGGTCATGCTGGAAAAGACAGAAACTTTCTGCTCACGAAAAGAATTTTCATTTTTTTCTGTACGACCTTTTGAGTTGATTCGTTTTGCTGCTGATTGCTACGCAAATTCTTCAGACTGTAGTAAGTTTTTAGAATTTTTGAAGTACGAGAGGTATACGAAATATACAGATTGCTACAGACTAGTCTACTGTTAATAGATTCTGTTTTTGTTGTGTTGGTTGCTTATTTTGATGAAACTATGGATAGTATCGGGGGGGTATTAGCCATGAAAGATTGAAAGTACAGTAACCCAACATCAGCACAAGTAGAATTTAAGTTTTCTACAGTACCTAAGGAAGTGGTGGTTTGCTTTCTTGTACTAATGTTATCACGAGTTTCTGTTTAAGTTTCGTGTTGTGAAGTTTTTATGTTTTGGGTGAAGTTCTTATGGACAAAAAGATAAAGAGTGGCAATTACTCAAGCTTGGGGATTCCCAAGGCACCCCAAGAGATTCAAGGATGCCGTAAAAGCCTAAGCTTGGGGATGCCCCGGGAAGGCATCCCCTCTCTCGTCTTCAATCCATCGGTAACGTTACTTGGGGCTATATTTTTATTCACCACATGTTATGTGTTTTTGCTTGGAGCGTCTTGTATTGTAGGACTCTTTTATTTTTTTTGTGTCACAATCATCCTTGCTGCACACCTAGAGAGAGAGACATGCACACACCGTGATTTTGTCGAGCTTCACTTATATCTTTTGGTAGACAATTCGGCTCACATGTGCTTCACTTACATCTTTTCAGCTAGATACTTTTGCTCTATGTGCCTCACTTATATATTTTAGAGCACAACGGTGCGTGGCTTGGTAGTTGATCTATGCTTTGAAAGTAGTCTCAAAAGGGGTAGTTATCCAAAGGGATACGAAAACTTCCACCTTCATGTGCATTGAATAGTTAGAGAAGTTTGATTCATCTCAATTAGTTTTGAGTTGTGGTTATGGTAATATTGAAGTCATGCTAGTAAGGTGTTGTGGATCTAGAAATACTTGTGTTGAAGTAAGTGATTCCCGTAGCATGCACGTATGGTGAACCGCTATGTGATGAAATCTGAGCATGATTAGTCTATTGATTGTCATCCTTTGCGTGGCGGTCGGGATCGCGCAATGGTTTATACCTACCAACCCTAGGAGTATGCGTTGAATGCTTTGTTTCGATTACTAACAAAACTTTTGCAACAAGTATATGAGTTCTTCATGACTAATGTTGAGTCCATGGTTTAGATGCACTTTCACCTACCACCATCACTATCTTCTTAGTGTCGTGCAACTTTCGCCGGTGCACGAAACCCACCATTAGCCTCCCTCAAAACATCCACCATACCTACCTACTATGGCTTTTTCAAAGTCATTCCGAGATATATTTCCATGCAACTACCACCATGACATGTGCCACCACGTCTACATTGCCATTGCATGATCGTAAGATAGCTAGCATGATGTTTCCATTGATGTCTATGCCATGCTAGATCATTGCCACGGTACACTACCGAAGGCATTCCATATAGAGTCATCGTTACTCTAAGTTTTGAGTTGAAAGTATGATGATCATCATTAATGGAGCATTGTCCCATGTGAGGAAATAAAAGAGGCCAAATAAGCCCACCAAAAAAAAGGCCAAAGAGCCCACCCAAAAAAATATGAGAGAAAAGGAGAGAAGGGACAATGCTACCCCTTTTTCCACACTTGTGCATATTAAGCACCATGATCTTCATGATTGAGAGTCTCTCGTTTTGTCACCACCATATAGCTAGTGGGAAATTTTCATTATACTAGATCTTTGATGGCGCGCGTTGCCGCTCCCGTCCATTTTGAATGTAGTGTTAGAAAATTGTGTAAACATGAAGTTCTGTTTTGTTTTGCAATGATAGTGTAAATGGTAGTTCCATTCAAAAAAGATCATATGAAGAAATAGCAAACACTAATAGAGATGCATGGTCAAAGCTTGTCATTTTTGCAGTTTCAAAAGGCTTTGTTTTCTTTACGGTGAGGGCGGGCACACTTTCTATGTGAAAATCGGTGGTGTAGATTAGCTAAACAAGGTCACTTATGAGGTGCATCCACATTTTTTTAGAGAAGGTGAGGTGCATCCACATAGCAGCATATATCAAGTTCAACAGTGATGGAAAATACAAAACTTAAAATTCTGAAACAACTCAATACTAAGATTAAAGACACAATAATTTATGTTTTGTTAGAGTGCAAATATCACACTTTCCATTAGTTTCCATGTCCCATATTAAGATCAGAAACCAAGCATACATGCCAAAATTCTGCTCACTATAAGAACTTCTGAAAGATGAATATGGGAAGTTGGACTTGTTTTCATGTCTAGCAAACGGAAATTGAGTGATTGCTTCAGCCTTTTTATTTCCATGAAGGCATGTTCAAAAGCACCTGTTTTTTCAGACTCGTCAAGTATCTTAGCAATCAAACACGACTCACTCCATGGATCAAACAGACACACCATATTATCAGAGATGGAGTAAGGGAGAAGGGGCGATGTAGCTGCATGTCCACTTTAAACGACCTCGGCTCAGGAAGGCATGACTTCTATTGAGAAATATGTGTTCATCAGTCCAATTCCAAGCATGAGCAACTTTGCATGACCACACTGGTAGTTGATAATCTATTCAGTAGATCACCTTGGAGTTAAAAGTTAAAGCATTGAATCCATAAAAAAAAGTTAAGGTGTGAAAAAGACCCTCTTCCATAGTCGTTTTAATATCAAATGAAGTGTGTTAGGAAGCTATAATGTGTATGTGAATGTACAATATGCGGTGATTTGGAGAGGAGCAGGCTACAAAAATCGAATAGTTTTAGAAATTTTGTGAAGGATCCTCTCCTTTTGCCAACAAAAAATAAAGTTATTTAGCTTGCAAACAAAAATAATACGATTTTTACCCGGTGAGATGGAAAACAAATACAAATATCCTTAATATTATTACATCTGAACCGAGTAATTTGAAAAAGTATATACCACACTATTTACTATGATGTATTTGTAAGAGCTTTGAGTGTTGGTTGCAGACCAGCCTTTTCAAGTACACCGTTACATGCAATGCCAATGATACAAAAAACAGAATATATTGAAATTAGGTCAGACGTTAGTAGGTTGCAAAATTATGGAGCTAAAAAAGTTGTTATACCAATACTCAAGTGTGGGATCCTAAAAGGAGAATTAGACCTGAGAAACCATACCTTTCGTAACACATACTAACTACGTAAATATCAAGAATTATTAAGTAGGTAATTACTAAGAAGCTAGAAGTCATACTGTTCAACAATAATCTAATTGTCGTAAACACAAGGAACTATTATTCTTCGAATCTTACATCGTAAGCTTCTAAGATAAGAAGCAATCACTAAGATCGAGCCTTCAATACTGAGGTTTGAAATCAACAAATCTACCCTATAAAGTTAAATGCCATTTCCATCAGTATGCCATTCATATTTCAATGAAATCTCATATGAGCTTAGCATTCAGGATTGAGGTTCAGAATTGAATATATGCAATAAAAGCCTAACAGGTTCATAGGTATACCAATTAATTCGACGTCATTCCTAGAGATTATCATACCCATTGAGATCTAAAGTATTTTTTCCAAACATTAGTGAGTTCAGTCCCAATTCCAAAAGACTCTTGTTCGGTAATCTTCCTTGCAGGGGTACAACAACCATGACAATATTCCCATGCGTCACCACCAGAATGCGTAATTATGTGTCTACTTGTGTCCTGCTTACAAGATTCAAGTACAGCTCAAAAACATCACTATCATAGAGGTACTACAGACTTACCCGTTATATATACTGTTAGAGCTACTTTCACATTGAGTGTGAATTAAGATAGCACGCTGGAAACATGTTGTATCACAGATACATGAAACAGTGTTAGTTGTTGCTTTGATTAGTATTTCATACACATAGAGCTATAGACTCGTATATCGGGTGTACTATCCAGAGCAAACAAAGGGAGGCAAAGAATAGAATTGAGAAGGATCACACTAGTAGTTATTGGCCAAATTATCACATAGAAAGGGAAAGAAAGGGATGCAAAAGAACATAATTTTGCATCAGAGCTACACATGTTTAGTTTGCAAGACCACCTTAAATACTCTTGGCAGAAAAGCAAAAGGAGCAACATGAGGAACTAAGAATCTTATAGTCTTGATTCATTTACATCGATCCACATCAATCCAAATTTCTCGTAAGTTGTAAATAAGCACCGTAGCATGTATAGGGTTGATTCAAAAAAGTATGCCTTAGATTTCTAGTAATGAAGGTGGCAGACTGTAAAATAACATGGCAGTGATATCTGCAAGGGATGTAAATTACCTACAAACACCAAAATCTTTTCTCATGTCTCAAAAGGCTGCAGGTAACTACTGATAAAAAGAATAAAGAAGATGAGTGACACAAATATTTTGGAGGTAGTGCACTGTTTGTCGCCTTGCTGGAGCGATTGACCTGCCTCCTCCCTCTCGCACTTTGTTGCTTGACACCTCGCCGACAGGAAGAATCGCAGATGCCGATGCATCACGACTAACTTTATAATCGCCGGAGATTTCATTTCCCGATAGCACTTCTCAAACACTACAGCCGCTATTGCCGCCAATTTATTTAGTGGGAATTACTATATGGGCATTTTCAGCAAGAAAACAGTGGATGCCAGACATAAATTCAAACAAGCATAATTTTCAGCAAAAATCTTTCCTGACCCTTCGAGTGTCCCGCATCATCTTGCAACGGCTCGAATGAGTCTATTATTGGCATATGGCTTGTTGCTGCATCACCTCGAAGGGGGCGGGTGTTGGGTAACGTCGCAAGGGAAACAAAAAATTTCCTACGCGCACGAAGACCTATCATGGTGATGTCCATCTACGAGAGGGGATGAGTGATCTACGTACCCTTGTAGATCGTACAGAAGAAGCGTTAGTGAATGCGGTTGATGTAGTGGAACGTCCTCACGTCCCTCGATCCGCCCCGCGAACAATCCCGCGACCAGTCCCACGATCTAGTACCGAACGGACGGCACCTCCGCGTTCAGCACACGTACAGCTCGACGATGATCTCGGCCTTCTTGATCCAGCAAGAGAGACGGAGAGGTAGAAGAGTTCTCCGGCAGCGTGACGGCGTTCCGGAGGTTGGTGATGACCTTGTCTCAGCAGGGCTCCGCCCGAGCTCCGCAGAAACGCGATCTAGAGGAAAAACCGTGGAGGTATGTGGTCGGGCTGCCGTGGAAAAGTCGTCTCAAATCAGCCCTAATACCTCATTATATATAGGAGGGAGGGGGAGGGAAGAGGCAGCCTCAAACCCTCAAGGTTTGGCCGAAATTGGAGGTGGAGGAGTCCTACTCCAATCCTAGTTGGAGTAGGATTCCACCTTCCCACTTGGAAACTCTTTCCACCTTGTGTTTTTTCCTTCTCAAACCTTATGGGCCTTAGTGGGAACTTATTCCAGCCCACTAGGGGCTGGTTTATCTCTTCCCATAGCCCATGAGACCCCTTGGGGCGTGACACCCCTCCCAATGGTCCCCGGCACCCCTCCCGGCACTCCCGGTACACTACCGATGAGCCCGAAACTTTTCCGGTGACCAAAACAGGACTTCCTATATATCAATCTTTACCTCCGGACCATTCCGGAGCTCCTCGTGACGTCCTGGATCTCATCCGGGACTCCGAACAACATTCGGTAACCAACCATATAACTCAAATACGCATAAAACAACGTCGAACCTTAAGTGTGCAGACCCTGCGGGTTCGAGAACTATGTAGACATGACCCGAGTGACTCCTCGGTCAATATCCAATAGCGGGACCTGGATGCCCATATTGGATCCTACATATTCTACGAAGATCTTATCGTTTGAACCTCAGTGCCAAGGATTCATATAATCCCGTATGTCATTCCCTTTGTCCTTCGGCATGTTACTTGCCCGAGATTCGATCGTCAGTATCCGCATACCTATTTCAATCTCGTTTACCGGCAAGTCTCTTTACTCGTTCCGTAATACAAGATCCCGCAACTTACGCTAAGTCACATTGCTTGCAAGGCTTGTGTGTGATGTTGTATTACCGAGTGGTCCCCGAGATACCTCTCCGTCACACGGAGTGACAAATCCCAGTCTCGATCCATACTAACTCAACCAACACCTTCGGAGATACCTGTAGAGCATCTTTATAGTCACCCAGTTACGTTGCGACGTTTGATACACACAAAGCATTCCTCCGGTGTCAGTGAGTTATATGATCTCATGGTCATAGGAACAAATACTTGACACGCAGAAAACAGTAGCAACAAAATGACACGATCAACATGCTATGTCTATTAGTTTGGGTCTAGTCCATCACATGATTCTTCTAATGATGTGATCCCGTTATCAAGTGACAACACTTGCCTATGGCCAGGAAACCTTGACCATCTTTGATCAACGAGCTAGTCAACTAGAGGCTTACTAGGGACAGTGTTTTGTCTATGTATCCACACAAGTATTGTGTTTCCAATCAATACAATTATAGCATGGATAATAAACGATTATCATGAACTAAGAAATATAATAATAACTAATTTATTATTGCCTCTAGGGCATATTTCCAACAGTCTCCCACTTGCACTAGAGTCAATAATCTAGTTCACATCACCATGTGATTCCAACGAATCTAACACCCATATAGTTATGGGGTCTGATCACGTCTTGCTCGTGAGAGAGGTTTTAGTCAACGGTTCTGAAACTTTCAGATCCGTGCGTTCTTTACAAATCTTTATGTCATCTTATAGATGCTGCTACTACGTGCTATTCGGAAATGCTCCAAATATCTACTCTACTATACGAATCTGTTTCACTACTCATAGTTATTCGGATTAGTGTCAAAGCTTGCATTGACGTAACCCTTTACGACAAACTCTTTAACCACCTCCATAATCGAGAAAATTCCTTAGTCCATTAGTTACTAAGGATAAATTTCGACCGCTGCTAGTGATTCAATCATGGATCACTCTCTGTACCTCTCAACAGACTTTGAGTCAAGGCACACATCAGGTGCGGTACACAGCATGGCATACTTTAGATTCTACGTCTAAGGCATAGAAGACGACCTTCGTCTATTCTCTTTATTCTGCCGTGGCCGGGTTTTGAGTCTTACTCAAATTCACACCTCACAACGTAACCAAGAACTCTTTCTTCGCTGATCTATTTTGAACTCCTTCAAAACTTGTCAAGGCATGCATCTTGTTGAAACTTCT
Source organism: Hordeum vulgare subsp. vulgare (assembly GCF_904849725.1). Taxonomy (NCBI): domain Eukaryota; kingdom Viridiplantae; phylum Streptophyta; class Magnoliopsida; order Poales; family Poaceae; genus Hordeum; species Hordeum vulgare. The sequence goes on from NC_058524.1 coordinate 67,136,163, forward strand.
ATTAAGCGCTTTCGATCTATCTCCATAGATTTTTGATGCTCAATGTTCAAGTAGCGCAATCCAGGTATTCCTTTGAAAAACTCCTTTCAAACAACCTTGTATGCTTTACAGAAATTCTACATTACTTTTGATCCGCAATATGTCAACCACATATACTTATCAGAAATTCTATAGTGCTCCCACTCACTTCTTTGGAAATACAAGTTTCTCATAAACCTTGTACACACCCAAAATCTTTGATCATCTCATCAAAGTGTATATTCCAACTCCGAGATGCTTGCACAAGTCCATTGAAGGATCACTGGAGCTTGCATACTTGCTAGTATCTTTAGGATCGACAAAACCTTCTGGTTGTATCACATACAATGTTTGCTCAAGGAAACCGTCGAGGAAACAATGTTTTGACATCCCACGTGCAATATTTCATAAATAATGCATCAACAACTAACATAATTCTAACAGACCTTTAGCATCGCTATGAGTGAGAAAGTCTCATCATAGTCAACTGTTTGATCTTGTCGAAAACATCTTTGCGACAAGTCGAGCTTTTCTTAATAGTGACTTGTCACCATCATTGCATGTCTTCCTTTCAAAGATCCATCTTTACTCAATAGTCTTATGACCATCAAGTAGTTCTTCCAAAGTCTACACTTTGTTTTCATACATGGATCCTCTCTCGGTTTTCATGGCTTCCAACCATTTGTCGGAATCCGGGCCCACCATCGCTTTCTCCATAACTCGTAGGTTCAGTGTTGCTCAACAACATGACCTCCAAGACAGGGTTATCGTACCACTCTGCAGTAGTATGCGACCTTGTCGACCTACGAGGCTTGTAGTGACTTGATCCGATGCTTGATGATCACCATCATCAGCCTCCACTTCAATTGGTGTAGGCGCCACAGGAACAACTTCCTGCGCCCTGCTACACACTGGTTGAAGTGATGGTTCAGTAACCTCATCAAGTTCTACTACCCTCCCACTCAATTCTTTCGAGAGAAACCTTTCCTCGAGAAAGGATCCGTTTCTAGAAACAAACACTTTGCTTTCGGATCTGAGATAGGAGATGTACCCAACTGTTTTGGATATCCTATGAAGATGCATTTATCCGCTCTGGGTTCGAGCTTATCAGACTGAAACTTTTTCACATAAGTGTCAAAACCCCAAACTTTCAAGAAACGACAGTTTAGATTTCTCTAAACCTCAGTCTTTGCCGTGTCATCTCAACGGAAATACGTGGTGCCCTATTTAAAGTGAATGCGGTTGTCTCCAATGCTTAACCCATAAACGATAGTGGTAATTCGATAAGAGACATCATAGTATGCACCATACCAAATAGTGTGCGGCTATGACGTTCAGACACATCATCACACTATGATGTTCTAGGTGGCATGAACCGCGAAACAATTTCCACATTGTCTTAACTGCGTACAAAACTCGTAACTCAGATATTCATTTATATGATCATATCGTAGACAGTTTATCCTCTTGTTACGAAGAACTTCACTCCGAAACAGAATTGAACTTTTCAATATTTCAGACTTGTGATTCATTAAGTAAATACTCTAGTATCTACTCAAATCATCATTGAAGTAAGAACATAATGATATCCACTGCGTGCCTCAACACCCATTGGACTGCATACATCAAAATGTATCACTTCCAACAAGTTACTATCTTGTTTCATCTCAATGAACACAAGGCCTTGCTCATGTGGTGTGATTTGCATGTCACTAGTGATTCAAAATCAGGTGAGTATAAAGATCCATCAGCATGGAGCCTCTTCATGCAATTTATACTAACATGACTCAAGCGGCAGTGCCACAAGTAAGTGGTACTATCATCATAAACTCGTATCTTTTGGCACCAATATTATGAACATGTGTAACACTACGATCGAGATTCAATAAACCATTGAAGGTGATTATTCAAGCAAAATAGAGTAACCATTATTCTCTTTGAATGAATAATCGTATTGCAATAAACACGATCCAATCATGTTCATGCATAACGCAAGCACCAAATAACGATTATTTAGGTTTAACACCAATCCCGATGGTAGAGGGAGCGTGCGACGTTTGATCATATCAACCTTGGAAACACTTCCAACACGTATCGTCACCTCGCCTTTAGCTAGTCTCCGTTTATGCCGTAGCTTTTCATTTCGTGTTACTAATCACTTAGCAACCGAACCGGTATCCAATACCCTCATGCTACTAGGAGTACTAGTAAAGTACACATCAACATCATGTATATCAAATATACTTCTTTCGACTTTTGCCAGCCTTCTTATCTACCAAGTATCTAGAGTTGCTCCGCCTCAGCGACTGTTCCCCTCATTACAGAAGCACTTAGTCTCGGGTTTGGGTTTAATCTTGGGTCTCTTCATTAGTGCAACAACTGTTTTGCCGTTTCACGAAGTATCCCTTCTAGCCCTTGCCTTTCTTGAAACTTAGTGGTTTTACAAACCATCAACTATTGATGCTCCTTCTTGATTTCTACTTTCACAGTGTCAAACATCACGAATCGCTCAAGGATCATTGTATGTATCCTTGATATGTTATAGTTCATCACGAAGCTCTCACAGCTTGGTGGCAGTGACTTTGGAGAACTATCACTATCTCATCTGGAAGATTAACTCCCACTTGATTCAAGCGATTGTCGTACTCAGACAATCTGAGCACATGCTCAACGATTGAGCCTTTCTCCTTTACTTTGTGGACAAAGAATCTTGTCGGAGGTCTCGTACCTCTTAACAAGGGCACAAGCATGAAATCATAATTTCATCTCTTTAGAACATCACTTATGTTCCGTGACGTTTTACAACGTTTTCGGCGCCTTGCTTCTAAGCCATTAAGTATTTTTGTACTGAACTATCGTGTAGTCATCAGAAACGTGTATGTAGGATGTTCACAGCATCCACAGACGACGCTCGAGGTGCAGCACACCGAGTGGTGCATTAAGGACATAAGCCTTCTGTGCAGCAACGAGGACAATCCTCGGTTTTACAGACTCAGTCTGCAAAGTTTGCTACTATCAACTTTCAACTAAATTTTCTCTAGGAACATATAAAAACAGTAGAGCTATAGCGCAAGTTACATCATAATTCGCAAAGATCATTAGACTATGCTCATGACAATTAGTTCAATTAATCATATTACTTAAGAACTCCCACTCAAAAAGTACATCTCTCTAGTCATTTGAGTGGTACATGATCCAAATCCACTATCTCAAGTCCGATCATCACGTGAGTCGAGAATAGTTTCAGTGGTAACCATCTCTATGCTAATCATATCAACTATACGATTCATGCTCGACCTTTCGGTCTCATGTGTTCCGAGGCCATGTCTGCACATGCTAGGCTCGTCAAGCTTAACCCGAGTGTTCCGCGTGCGCAACTGTTTTGCACCCGTTGTATGTGAACGTTGAGTCTATCACACCCGATCATCACGTGGTGTCTCGAAACGACGAACTGTCGCAACGGTGCACAGTCGGGGAGAACACAATTTCGTCTTGAAATTTTAGTGAGAGATCACCTCATAATGCTACCGTCGTTCTAAGCAAGATAAGGTGCAAAAAGGATTAACATCACATGCAATTCATAAGTGACATGATATGGCAATCATCACGTGCTCCTTGATCTCCATCACCAAAGCACCAGCACGATCTTCTTGTCACCGGCGTCACACCATGATCTCCATCATCATGATCTCCATCAACGTGTCGCCATCGGGGTTGTCGTGCTACTCATGAAATCACTACTAAAGCTACGTCCTAGCAATATAGTAAACGCATCTGCAAGCACAAACGTTAGTTTTAAAGACAACCCTATGGCTCCTGCCGGTTGCCGTACCATCGACGTGCAAGTCGATATTAACTATTACAACATGATCATCTCATACATCCAATGTATCACATCACATCGTTGGCCATATCACATCACAAGCATACCCTGCAAAAACAAGTTAGACGTCCTCTAATTTTGTTGTTGCATGTTTTACGTGGTGACCATGGGTATCTAGTAGGATCGCATCTTACTTACGCAAACACCACAACGGAGATATATTAGTTGCTATTTAACCTCATCCAAGGACCTCCTCGGTCAAATCCGATTCAACTAAAGTTGGAGAAACTGACACTTGCCAGTCATCTTTGAGCAACGGGGTTACTCGTAGCGATGAAACCAGTCTCTCGTAAGCGTACGAGTAATGTCGGTCCAAGCCGCTTCAATCCAACAATACCGCAGAATCAAGAAAAGACTAAGGAGGGCAGCAAAACGCACATCACCGCCCACACAAAATTTTGTGTTCTACTCGAGAAGACATCTACGCATGAACCTAGCTCATGATGCCACTGTTGGGTAACGTCGCAAGGGAAACAAAAATTTTCCTACGCGCACGAAGACCTATCATGGTGATGTCCATCTACGAGAGGGGATGAGTGATCTACGTACCCTTGTAGATCGTACATAAGAAGCGTTAGTGAACGCGGTTGATGTAGTGGAACGTCCTCAAGTCCCTCGATCCGCCCCGCGAACAATCCCGCGATCAGTCCCACGATCTAGTACCGAACGGACGGCACCTCCGCGTTGAGCACACGTACAGCTCGACGATGATCTCGGCCTTCTTGATCCAGCAAGAGAGACGGAGAGATAGAAGAGTTCTCCGGCAGCGTGACGGCGTTCCGGAGGTTGGTGATGACCTTGTCTCAGCAGGGCTCCGCCCGAGCTCCGCAGAAACGCGATCTAGAGGAAAAACCGTGGAGGTATGTGGTCGGGCTGCCGTGGAAAAGTCATCTCAAATCAGCCCTAATACCTCATTATATATAGGAGGGAGGGGGAGGGAAGAGGCAGCCTCAAACCCTCAAGGTTTGGCCGAAATTGGAGGTGGAGGAGTCCTACTCCAATCCTAGTTGGAGTAGGATTCCACCTTCCCACTTGGAAACTCTTTCCACCTTGTGTTTTTTCCTTCTCAAACCTTATGGGCCTTAGTGGGAACTTATTCCAGCCCACTAGGGGCTGGTTTATCTCTTCCCATAGCCCATGAGACCCCTTGGGGCGTGACACCCCTCCCAATGGTCCCCGGCACCCCTCCCGGCACTCCCGGTACACTACCGATGAGCCCGAAACTTTTCCGGTGACCAAAACAGGACTTCCTATATATCAATCTTTACCTCCGGACCATTCCGGAGCTCCTCATGACGTCCTGGATCTCATCCGGGACTCCGAACAACATTCGGTAACCAACCATATAACTCAAATACGCATAAAACAACGTCGAACCTTAAGTGTGCAGACCCTGCGGGTTCGAGAACTATGTAGACATGACCCGAGTGACTCCTCGGTCAATATCCAATAGCGGGACCTAGATGCCCATATTGGATCCTACATATTCTACGAAGATCTTATCGTTTGAACCTCAGTGCCAAGGATTCATATAATCCCGTATGTCATTCCCTTTGTCCTTCGGCATGTTACTTGCCCGAGATTCGATCGTCAGTATCCGCATACCTATTTCAATCTCGTTTACCGGCAAGTCTCTTTACTCGTTCCGTAATACAAGATCCCGCAACTTACGCTAAGTCACATTGCTTGCAAGGCTTGTGTGTGATGTTGTATTACCGAGTGGGCCCCGAGATACCTCTCCGTCACACGGAGCGACAAATCCCAGTCTCGATCCATACTAACTCAACCAACACCTTCGGAGATACCTGTAGAGCATCTTTATAGTCACCCAGTTACGTTGCGACGTTTGATACACACAAAGCATTCCTCCGGTGTCAGTGAGTTATATGATCTCATGGTCATAGGAACAAATACTTGACACGCAGAAAACAGTAGCAACAAAATGACACGATCAACATGCTACGTCTATTAGTTTGGGTCTAGTCCATCACATGATTCTCCTAATGATGTGATCCCGTTATCAAGTGACAACACTTGCCTATGGCCAGGAAACCTTGACCATCTTTGATCAACGAGCTAGTCAACTAGAGGCTTACTAGGGACAGTGTTTTGTCTATGTATCCACACAAGTATTGTGTTTCCAATCAATACAATTATAGCATGGATAATAAACGATTATCATGAACTAAGAAATATAATAATAACTAATTTATTATTGCCTCTAGGGCATATTTCCAACAGCGGGGCGGGGAATCGTTTAGTGCCGCCGCCGCCTCAGTCGGATGGGAACAAAATGAGGGGTGATCCGATTCTACGGATTGAAAGGAAGGAGGGTTAGCGATCTGGCGAGCTGTGGCTAGAGGTTAGCTAAATGGGCTGGTAAATGGCGCAATGAACCACGGGTCTTGGATTTTTCTCCTGGAGTAGAAGCCCCTTAGGACAGCTGGGCCGGAAAAAATACAAACGGCGAAGGCGTGAAGAGACAGAACATCCGACGGCCAAAAACGACTCAGGTGCGAAATCTAATGGCCGAAATTGCTAGGGTCGTGAGATGGCTTAGATTAGGTGCAGTTTTACTGTCGTAAATAACTTGGCTTGTATATTCCTATGATAGGCTTCCTCAAAATTGCCTTAGGTCTTCGTGAGCAAGCAAGTTGGATGCACACCCACTAGTTTTCTTTAAGAGCTTTCACATACTCGTAGCTCTAGTGCATCATTTGTATGGCAATCCCTACTCATTCACATTGATATCTATTGATGAGCATCTCCATAGCTAATTGATATGCCTAGTTAATGTGACTATCTTCTCCTTTTTGTCTTGCAACCTCCACTACATTCCACACCATCTATAGTGCTATAACCATGGCTCACGCTCATGTATTGCGTGAGAGTTGAAAAGGTTTGAGAAAGTAAAGGTGTGAAACAATTACTTGGCCAATACCGGGGTTGTGCATGATTTAAATTCATTGTGCAATGATGATAGAGCATAGCCAGACTATATGCTTTTGTAGGGGTAACTTTCTTTTGGCCTTGTTATTTTGAAAGTTCATGATTACTATGCTAGTTTGCTTGAATTATTATTGTTTCCAGGTTAATAGAAAACTATTTTTTTGAATCTAATGGATCTGAACATTCACATCACATAAGAGGAATTACAAAGGACACCTATGCTAGGTAGCATGAAAGCATAAAAAATTCATTCTTATCACTTCCCTACTCGAGGACGAGCAGGAGTTAAGCTTGGGGATGCTTGATACGTCTCAAACGTATCTATAATTTTTGATGGTTTCACGTTGTTATCTTGTCTTCTTTGGTTGTTTTATGTACCTTTTATATCTTTTTGGGACTAACTTATTAATTCAGTGCCAAGTGCCAGTTCCTGTTTTTTCCGTGTTTTTGACTCTTTTCAGATCTGATTTTGGAACGGAGTCCAAACGGAAGAAAAACCCCAAAATGATTTTTTCCGAACGGAAGAAGATCAGGGGGCCTTTGGGCCAAGCCAGGTGGGCTCCAGCGAGCCCACAAGCCCCCACTCCGCCACCAGGGGGGAGGCGGCGGTGGGCAGGCTTGTGGCCTCCCTGGCCGCCTCCTGACCTAGATCTTTGACCTATAAATTCCCAAATATTCCGCAAAAAATCAGGGGAGCCTCAAAAATACTTTTCCGCCGCCGCAAGCTTCCGTTTCCGCGAGATCTCATCTGGAGACCCTTCCCGACGCCCTGCCGGAGGGGACTTTGGAGTTGGAGGGCTTCTTCATCATCATCATCGCCCCTCCAATGACTTGTGAGTAGTTCACTTCAGACCTACGGGTCCGTAGTTAGTAGCTAGATGGCTTCTTCAATACAAAGTTCTCCATGATCTTCATGGAGATCTATCCGATGTAATGTTCTTTGGCGGTGTGTTTGTCGAGATCCGATGAATTGTGGATTTGTGATCAGATTATCTATGATATATATTTGAGTCTTTGCTGATTTCTTATATGCATGATTTGATATCCTTGTAAGTCTCTCCGAGTCTTGGGTTTTGTTTGGCCAACTAGATCTATGATTCTTGCAATGGGAGAAGTGCTTGGTTTTGGGTTCTACCATGTGGTGACCTTTCCGAGTGACAGTAGGGGCAGCAAGGCACACATCAAGTAGTTGCCATCAAGGGTAAAAAGATGGGGTTTTTATCATTGGTTTGAGATTATCCCTCTACATCATGTCATCTTGCTTAAGGCGTTACTCTGTTCTTATGGACTTAATACACTAGATGCATGCTGGATAGCGGTCGACGTGTGGAGTAATAGTAGTAGATGCAGACAGTATCGGTCTACTTGTTTTGGACGTGATGCCTATAGAAATAATCATTGCATATATATCGTCACGACTTTGCGCGGTTCTATCAATTGCTCGACAGTAATTTGTTCACCCTCCGTCTACTTGCTTTCATGAGAGAAGCCACTAGTAAACACTATGGCCCCCGGGTCTATTCACATCCATCGTTTACACCTCTGCTTTTACTTTGCTTTGTTACTTTGTTGCTTTGAGTTCTCACTTGGCAAACAATCTATAAGGGATTGACAACCCCTTCATAGCGTTGGGAGCAAGTTTTTGTGTTTGTGCAGGATCTTGAGATACTCCTCCACTGGATTGATACCTTGGTTCTCAAACTGAGGGAAATACTTACCACCGCTACGCTACATCACCCTTTCCGCTTTGAGGGAACACCAACGCAAGGCTCCAAGGCCACGGGGGAAATCCTTTGCATACTTGCCTAGGAAGTCCCTTAAGGCGTAGCCACAGCTGAAGGATTCCTGGTGTCGTTGCTGAGCAGGAGCACGTCAAGACAACGTGCCTATTCCTGGCGCCATTGGAAGGTCTTTTGTTGCACTAGCAGAAGTATTTCTGGCACCGTTGCCGGGGATACACAACTGACATCAAGACCCTTCCCGGCGCCCTGCTGGAGGGGACTTTGGAGTTGGAGGGCTTCTTCTTCATCATCATCGCCCCTCCAATGACTCGTGAGTAGTTCACTTCAGACCTACGGGTTCGTAGTTAGTAGCTAGATGGCTTCTTCTCTCTCTTGGATCTTCAATACAAAGTTCTCCATGATCTTCATGGAGATCTATCCGATGTAATCTTCTTTGGCGGTGTGTTTGTCGAGATTCGATGAATTGTGGATTTGTGATCAGATTATCTATGATATATATTTGAGTCTTTGCTTATTTCTTATATGCATGATTTGATATCCTTGTAAGTCTCTCCGAGTCTTGGGTTTTGTTTGGCCAATTAGATCTATGATTCTTGCAATGGGAGAAGTGCTTGGTTTTGGGTTCTTACCATGTGGTGACCTTTCCCAGTGACAGTAGGGGCAGCAAGGCACACATTGAGTAGTTTCCATCAAGGGTAACAAGGTGGGCTCTGTCGTTGATATGAGATTGTCCATCTACATCATGTCATCTTGCTTAAGGCGTTACTCTGTTCTTTTGGACATAATACACTAGATGCATGCTGGATAGCGGTCGACGTGTGGAGTAGTAGTAGTAGATGCAGAAAGTATTGGTTTACTTGTTTTGGACGTGATGCCTATAGATATAATCATTGCCATAGATATCGTCACGACTTTGCGCGGTTCTATCAATTGCTCGACAGTAATTTGTGCACCCACCGTCTACTTGCTTTCATGAGAGAAGCCACTAGTAAACACTACGGCCCCCGGGTCTATTCACATCTATCGTTTCCACTTTCGCTTTTACTTTGCTTTGTTACTTTGTTGCTTTCAGTTCTCACTTGGCAAACAATCTATAAGGGATTGACAACCCCTTCATAGCGTTGGGAGCAATCTTTTTGTGTTTGTGCAGGCTCTTGTGATACTCCTCCACTGGATCGGTACCTTGGTTCTCAAAGTGAGGGAAATACTTACCACCGCTACGCTACATCACCCTTTTCGCTTTGAGGGAACACCAACGCAAGGCTCCAAGGCCACGGGGGAAATCCTTTGCATATTTGCCTAGTAAGTCCTTTAAGGCGTAGCCGTAGCAGAAGGATTCCTGGTGCCGTCGACACACCTATTTCTGGCGCCATTGGAAGGTCTTTTGTTGCAGTAGCATTCCACCCTTGAAGGTATAGTTGGCAAGCATGGCGGAGATCTCAAGATCAGGTATCCTCCTCTTATTAGTCACAATATCTTTCATATACTTAGCATACGGAGACATCTTGAGCATATCCGTCAAACGCATCTGCAGAAAGACATGTCTGATCATCTCAACGAAGCGCTCAAAATCCTCATCATCCTTTTTCTTGGATGGTTTGGGAGGAAAGGGCATAGGTTTCTGAACCCATGGTTCCCTTTCTTTACCGTGCTTCCTAGGAGTGAAGTCATTCTTATCGTATCTCTGATTCTTAGGCTGTGGGTTATCAAGATCAGGTTCAATCTCCACACCCTTTTCATCGCTAGGTTGAGCATCTTCATGAACATCATTATTGATATTATCATTAGGCTCATGTTCATCACCAGATTGTGTTTCAGCATCAGAGATAGAGGCATCGTTTGGACTTTCAAGGGTAGCAGCAACGTTGCTAGCGTGCAGGTTCCTATCATCTTTCTTCTTCTTTCTAGGATGACTAGGTGCATCAGTGCTAACTCCTTGAGACTCTTGTTCAACTCTCTTCGGGTGACCCTCAGGATACAAAGGTTCCTGGGTCATTCTACCGCCTCTAGTAACGGCTCTGACAGAATTGTCATTCAACTCATTGAGCAAGTCATTTTGAGCTTTAAGTACTTGTTCTACCTGAGTAGTAAACATAGAGGCATGTTTACTCAGAAGCTTCAGATCATTCACATTTCTGTCTACACAAGCACTTAAATGACCAAGCATACGGGTACTTTGTTCCAATTGTCTGCTAACATAATCATTGAAACTCTGTTGTTTAGCAACAAAGTTGTCAAATTCATCAAAGCATAGGCTAGCAGGTTTGTCAAAAGGAATATCACTCTCATTGAATCTACACAGAGAATTCACCTCTACTACTAGTATCGGGTTATCGAGACCATGGATCTCTTCGATAGGTGGTAGATTTTTGACATCTTCAGATTTAATGCCTTTCTCTCACATAGATTTCTTGGCTTCTTGCATATCTTCAGGACTGAGGAATAAAATACCTCTTTTCTTCGGAGTTGGCTTAGGAGGTGGCTCGGGAGTAGTCCAAGCATTATCGTTGATCAAGATGTTATTCAGTAGGATCTCAGCTTGTTCTACAGTTCGTTCCCTAAAAACACAACTGGCACAACTATCTAGGTGGTCTCTAGAAGCATCGGTAAGTCCGTTATAGAAGATATCAAGTATCTCGTTCTTCTTAAGAGGGTGATCAGGCAAAGCATTCTATAGCTGGATGAGCCTCCCCCAAGCTTGTGGGAGACTCTCTTCTTTGAGTTGAGCAAAGTTGTATATTTCCTGCAAGGCAGCTTGCTTCTTATGGGCAGGGAAATATTTCTCACATAAGTAATAGACCATATCCTGGGGACTACTCACACATCCAGGAGCAAGAGAAGTGAACCAGGCTTTAGCGTCATCCTTTAGAGAGAAAGGAAACAACTTAAGGATATAGTAGTAGCGGATCTTCTCCTCACTAGTGAAAAGGGTGGCTATATCGTGTAGTTTAGTAAGATGGGCTACGACCGTCTCAGACTCATAACCATGGAAAGGATCAGATTCGACTAGAGAGATTATCTCAGGGTCGACAGAGAATTCATAATCCTCATCGGTGATAAAGATAGGTGAAGTGGCAAACTTTGGGTCGTATTTCATCCTAGCTTTCATAGATTTTTTCCTTCCAATTGAGAAGTAATTTCTCAGCGTCATAGGCATCCTTACACGCAAGAAAATCCTCAGCTATCTCTCCCTCCATAGCATAACCCTCGGGTATATCAGGGAATTCATATCTAGGAGAGCTAGATCTAGCAGGAGCAAAAGCAGGTTATATCTCAATAGTATCGGCAGTTTCAGAAGCATCACGAGCATTGGCAGTAACTCTAGAAATATGAGCATCAAGGAATACCCCTAGTGGCATATCAGGCAAAGTAGTATCTCTAGCAGTATCAAGCATAGCATCATTAGGCAAAATAACATCTCTAGCATCATCAAGCAAAGCAGTATCAGGCATAGCATCTCTAGCAGTATCAGGCATAGCATCTCTAGCAGTATCAGGCATAGCATCTCTAGCAGTATCAGGCACATGCGACATATCAAGGTTTCTAGCAGGAGGTGGTGTCGCAAACTTACTCATAACTGAAGGTGAATCAAGTGTAGAGCTAGATGGCAGTTCCTTACCTCCCCTCGTAGTTGAGGGCAATACTTTGGTTCTTGGATCTTTCAGATTCTTCACAGTGATCAGCAGATATAAATCCCAAGTGACTCAGAGAATATAGCTATCCTCCCCGGCAACGGCGCCATAAAAGAGCTGCTTCCAGTTGCTCAACAATTAGCAATTGTCTTGCAGTGGCCCACCAACGTGTGGGATCGCGACAGTTTCCGAGGGTAGAGTATTCAACCCAAATTTGTTGGTTCGACACAATGGGAGTGAAAGGATATTCTCTAGTATTAACAGTTGAGTTGTTGACTCAACCACACCTGAAAGATTAGTATCTGCAAGCAGGATATAAGCAGCAAAGGTAGTATGATAGCAACGTTGCTAGGAAAGAATCTGTTGATGGCAGATTATTCCTAACTGAAGTATCAACGGCGCCAGAAAAGAGCTGTTGACGTGCAACTATTCTCGACTTGATGCCTCCCCGGCAACGGCGCCAAAAAAGTACTGTAGCAGGTAGTAGCAGTGTAACGAGTAACAACAGTGGCAAGGAACAACAATAGTGACAGCAGTAGCAAGTAGCAGCAGTAGCAAGTAACAGTAGTATAGCAAGTAACAATAGTAGCAACAGCAGCAGGACAAAGCAAGTAATAGCAACAGCAAGTAACAATAGCAGCAAGTAATAGTAGCAGCAACAGTAGTAACGACACAACAAGTAACAGTGGCAGTGGGACAAACTCGTAGGCAATGGATCGGTGATTTGTCGGATGACATTCATCATGCAACAGTTATAACATGGAGAGATATGTGGCTAGGTCCCGTTCGTCAATGTGATGTAGGCATGCATTCCGTGTGTAGTCATACGTGCTTAGGGAAAAGAACTTGCATGGCATCTATTGTCCATCCCTCCCGTGGCAGCGGGGTCCAAATGGATACTACGGGATATTAAGGTTCTCCTTTAAATAAAGAACCGGACCAACGCATTAGCACTTGGTGAACACATGAACCCCTCAAATTATGGTCATCACCGGGAGTGGTTCCGGTTATTGTCACTCCGGGGTTGCCGGATCATAACACATAGTAGGTAACTACAACTTGCAAGGTCGGATCTAAAACACACATATATTGGTGACAACATAATAATTTCAGATCTGAAATCATGGCACTCGGGCCCTAATGACAAGCATTAAGCATGACAAAGTAGTAGCAACATCAATCTCAAAACATAGTGGATACTAGGGATCAATCCCCGTCAAAACTAACTCGATTACATGATAGATCTCATCCTACTCATCACCGCCCAGCGAGCCTACGAATAGATTACTCACGAACGATGAAGAGCTTCATGGAATTGGAGACGAAAGAAGGTTGATGATGACGATGGCAACGATCTCCTTGATCCAGAGCCCAAAACGGACTCCAGATCTGCCCTCCAGGGCAAGAACGGGATGTGGCAGCGCCTTTGGATCGTGAAACGCGATGAATTCTTCTCTCCTGATTTTTTCCGGGACGAAAGGGAATAAATAGCGCTGGAATTGGGGGCGGCAGAGCCACGTGGGCCCCACAAGCCTCGTGGCCGCGGCCGGGGGGGAGGCCGCGGCTACAGGGCTTGTCGCCCACTGGCCTGTCCCCTCCGGTGGATCTTTGCGCAGGTATTTGTCATATTTTCCAGAAATATTCTCCGTAAATTTTCAGGACGTTCCGAGAACTTTCATTTCTGCACAAAAACAACACCATGACAATTCTGGTGAAAACAGCGTCAGTCCGGGTTAGTTCCATTCAAATCATGTAAATTAGAGTCCAAAACAAGGGCAAAAGAGTTTGGAAAAGTAGATACGATGGAGATGTATGAGGCACCCACTAATTTAATTCAAAAGTTGCTCTTTTCATACATTTTTTTGGATAATGATTCCCTTCAGCCGACCGATTATGTGCGAGCTTCCATCATCTCTATGTTCGTCGGATGAATTTTAATCAACAATCCGAAGCTAACTCTTCGATGCCCATGTTTTGCAACTGGTTCATTATTTCAAAAAGGGGTTCTGCAACCAGCTCCTTGTTGCAAAACGACTAGGAGCTAGATTCCACAGCGAGTGCGATCAGGGAGGCCAATTTTTTTCGGCAACACGACCCATGCTACATTTCCCCCCATAATACAACCTATGTTACAAAAAAGAACACACAATAAAACTTATGTCGCAAAAAGACCCGCAATATAAGCTCCGTTGCAAATATTCCCGCAACAAGACCTTTGTCGCAATGTATAGAAATACATATGGTTGATTGATTGTATCAAATCCAATGGCTTGCTATGCGGCAAATCTTTTGAATAAATCCGCCGACCGACGCGTAGCAGTCTTCTATATTTTTTGTCACATACCTTTAGGTTTTAATTACACTTTTGGAGAACACATTGGCCCTATTTGAATCCATGGGTTAAAGTTAGTTTGGGTTAGTTTGGATTCAACTAATCCAAAAACATCTAAACATAAGGGTTAGTTTTGGTTAGATGCATCTAACCCATCAAAAAAAAAATTAAACCGATGGAGAGATGCTTATTTGGGTTAAAGTTAGGTGGGGCCCAGAAAAAAAGTTATTTTTTCCCTCTACTTTCACCATACCAAATCCTGGTTAAATGAGTCAAATGATTAAAAAAAATGCATTTATTGTCAATCTAATTTTATCATCCAAATACTTCTTTGTTTAAAGTTAGTTCAAAATTAATCCAGAGTCAGAATTACCTCTAACTGAATTAAAGTATCCAAAGAGGCACATTATGGAGTGACTAGTCGTGTGAAAGTATGTTTTGAGGGGTCTTTTGGCACAAAATAATACCATCACTGACGCGGCTGCAACACGTGTCGTCCTCTGGTTCGTCCCCTATACGTGGAAGCCGGATGGGTCCCGACCCGAAGCCAGTCTCCACGGAAGCAACGACCACGGCAAGCAAAACGTCCCGGAGCTCGCGAGATCTCGACGGCCGCAACCACACACACCAGCACGCCCAGACACGAGAGACCAGACCCACCCCGCTTCACCGATCGCCGGCGGGAAAGCCAAAGCCCCGCGCGGCTCGCGCGAACCAGACGCGGCCACGGCACCACCGGCCGCCGCCGCGGCCAAGGGGAAAGGCTCCTCGACGTCACCGCCGTCGCCGCCGCCGAGGTCCTATCGCGCCACCGCCGCCGTCGCGATGGCCGCGTCCGTCCTCGCGCTCGCCGTGGCGCTGCTCCTCGGCGCCAGCTCCCGGGTCGACCACGGTGCGGCCGCCGCCCCCGTATCGGAAGAGGGGCTCCAGGTCCGCTTCCCAGATCTTAAGATCTGCCAAACGATTGGAATTTATGCGAGGAACTGGGTTTGATCTGCGTCTGGGTGGCCTTGCAGGTGACCTACGGGAGCACGGTGAAGCTGATGCACGAGAAGACCAAGGTGAGGCTTCACTCCCACGACGTGGCCTACGGCTCCGGCAGCGGCCAGCAGTCCGTCACCGGCTTCCCCGAGATCGACGACTCCAATAGCTACTGGGTGGGGTGCCTCTCCGTCTCTCATGGTTTCATTTCGCGCAATTGCCCCCATCTTCCAAGTTCGTGTCAAACCATGGTCTTGAATTGATAATGCCAGCGTTGGCTCTTCGTTCAGAGTGCAAATGCTGTACCCGCATTGATTGAAATCAGGGTGCAGATGTGCATGTCATATCAAAGAAACAGAGGAATGGTATAGAGAATGACAAAAATTGTAAGGTCTGGATGTAGAAAAACGAATCATTAGGCATCAGTTGTTCACCTGCCATTTACTTTTCTCCGAACCGTACAAATTTCGCACTTTGATTCGTCGGATAATTATGTGACATCTCACTAAACAGATGGATAAATGACGACATTAGCATGATGAAACTCCAACGTTGACACTGCAATACTGCTAGTTTTTTTTTTTTCATTCTCGAATCGGAAGTCCCAACCTAATGATATTTTGTGGCTAAAGATTTGGCAGTTAACCTTGATATTAATATGATTTGCCTTTCAAGTAGTCTGATACTCCACCCCGAAGTAGGCAGGGTTAGAACATGCTGTTCATGTTCAACATCTAGGCTTGACTTTGCTTGTACTCCTGCAGATTGTGAGACCTACTCTTGATTCATCAGCCAAACAAGGTGAGGCTATTGAAACTGGTAGCATCATCAGGTTGCAACACATGAGGACACGGAGATGGTTACATAGCCACTTGCATGCTTCACCGTTATCTGGTAACCTAGAGGTTAGTGTGATACGTAGTAAGTTAGTTTCGATACGTTGAAGAACCTGTAAACATTAATTTATTAAATATATTTTGCTCTCTAGAAATGAATATTTGTGCATTATGTGATTCCCAGTAGCCATCATGAAATGAAAATTTGTGCATTATGAAATGAATATTTTGCTCTCTATGGTCAGGAGTAAAGCTTTTGCGATTAGACTATAAGATTTTTTCCCTAACCGCTCCCAATGCATCATATCTAAATCTATATTATATACACTAAATAAGCATTTATATACAACTCTCATACACTTTGTGTCTAAAGGGTTCATATTTCATATGATTTGTAATTAATGGTAGAATCCCAATTATGTGGCATGTGGCCGCACAAACCATTGTTGAGCCTAATCAAGCACAACTGTGTTACCCAGATGTTAATATTGTAAGTAGTACTAGCAAATCAAAATTAACTGAAAAAAATCCACACTCACAAAGCTTATTCATGAAGATCTCTGAACTGGACATTCACCACAAGCAATTTGATCACTCATTTTAGTGAAGCATTAAGCCCAGCCACGAGAATCATCCACATAGCAATTTGATTCACACAATCTACAGATATATGTTGCTTACAAGTTAAAACCTTCTTATTTACCAATGATTCATGGTAAATCTGTGTACGTTATACTATCTAGAACATGTTCTGCAAATACACGGCCAAACTGGGATTAATTTTCCTAATTCCTTGGTGGCTGGAACATCTTCTGCAAATCAATTTCATAAATTAACTCACAGTGCACAAATAACCCACTTATATTACATTCCCGAAACAACAAGCACGGAGGCAGTACATTCAACCGGAGCATGTATGTAACTCACAGTGAGCAGGATGAAGGCCTCCATTGGCTTCTTCAGTTAGCAATCATGCACCAGCACTCGTAGCACAAATGATGAAGGATGGTCGGGGTTCGGGAAGGAGGGGGTGGGATTTGGGGCATACAGGATCAGAACAGCATTTAGGTTAGAGGAATGCCTGGTCAGGGCTTGGCTGTGGCCCGAACTGACGACTTTGGTAGCATCGGTGGTGGCAGACAGCCCGAGATGTCAGTAGGCTAGGCAACGACATGTGAATGTGTTGGGAAGGGAGACGGTGAGGATGCAGCGGAGAACAAGATGGGTGGGGATGGAGGACTGCGGCGTGAGGCAGGAGGACGGCTTTGTAGTTTCCTGGCTAGGCATAGCAGCACCTGAGAAGAGAAACTTATATCTTGCATTATATGGTGAGCACCCTGTCTCTATTTTTCTCATCTCGCCCTATCCATGGTAGGTGGATAAATAACACATGTTGTCATGCACACGGTGTCCTTGGTCACAAAGAAAGAAGTTGTTGCCCATGTTCTTGAATCAAGTGACTGACAATGTCTACAATAACTTGCAACTGCCAAGCCCAATGCCACCAGGCTATCTTTTAGCAGCTTGTATTGTGTGTCATGTAATTGCTGTTGTACCGAAGCTTGGGCACTCTAAATCTTATCCGTAGGCCCAGGGGCAACCATCTTTGTAACTTTGAATAGACTTATCACTAGGAACTCATGTGGACAATTCTTTGCTGTGCGCAAAGACGTTTTGTTTTACTATATGTTTCTTTTGCTTAATTTTTTATTGAATTAAGTATGCACCCTAAATCTTGAATGAACTTACAGGTGAGCTGTTTTGGTGGTGATGGACAATCAGATACCGGTGACTATTGGAGGTGTGATTGCTTAAAATATGTGATGCATGCTGCCTATTTGGTTGCCTAACTTAATCCAGCTTAATGGCTTGCTTTTCATATTATACAGGCTAGAAATTGAGGGAAAGGACAAGGTATGGAAGCGAGATCAGAAGGTAAGATTGCGTCATGTTGACACGGGAGGCTATCTGCACAGCCATAACAAGAAGTATAACAGGCTTGGTGGTGGGCAGCAAGAGGTGAGTGTGATAATAGTTAGAACCTACAAGTACAACCTTGTTCCGACATATATTAACGTTATATACCAATGTGATTGGGTAATGCATGTTTAGAAACTACAGCTATTAATGCTAAGAAATAATAAAATTGAATTACATGCGGTATGCGGCAATGTCAACATGCACTGTTTGTTCAAGAACTCTAGTCCTTGATCTTTAGAACATCAAGGAAATTTATTTTATATCTATAAAATGAGATGTCACTGAAACATCACAACCTGTTTACCTTTAATTAGTTAATTCTAAATCATTATACATACTCCCTCTAATCCATATTAATTGACGCAAAGCTCACGTCTATGAAGGCAAATGTCGTACTGCCTGAATTCATAGCAAATACTCCCTCCATCCCAAAATAAGGGTCTCAACCTTAGTACAATTTTATACTCCCTCCATTCCACAATGTACTGCGTCTGTTCTTCTCGAGATCTAAGTTTCACCATACATTTAAGTAACCAACGAGACCGACTGCGGCGGTAGCAGAAATTATTCCACTGAATTCTTAGATCTTGGGAAGCGCGGGCACACTACATTGTGGAATTGAGAGAGTACTAAAGTTAGTATAAAGTTGAGACACTTATTTTGGGATGGATGGAGTACTATAAAACAAGACCACATTCTAGTTCAGTTAATGCAACCTTGGTTTGCTTATGTATTGTTTAACTCATCAGTTTTCTGAGTTAAAACATTCTTCATGCAGGTCTGTGGTGTTCGAGACAAGCGAGCTGAGAATATTTGGTCGACAGCGGAGGGCGTTTATCTCCCAGTCGATGAAAGAAAGTGAACATAGCATCAGGAATTTTGTTGACATTTTCCATTTTTTTATCTGTTCGTGCTTTTAAATTAAACAAGGGATATAGTACCCAGAACTAGAATGATTGTTAGCGCAGTATTTTTCTATTTGGAAACGACGATTACAACTTAGTCGTACACCATCCATCACCACACACGCGGCTAACATGGTGAGTGCGACTCTGTCAGCATCATCACCCTGAACTAACTTGGGCCTTGGATGCTTGAACCCCTGGGACAGTAAAGACTTTGTGTGAGTATCTACAACTCTACTTTATTCGGGGGTAAATTGAAGAGGTTGTGCAACGATGCTGCTTCTCTATTGTCAAAAAACTGTTTACAATGCAAACAGAGTAGAGCGATACCAGGGAATTACAGGTAGTTGAGTATCCGTGCTGACCGTAAACAAAAAGAATCGAACATATAAAGGACAGGACGCTAGGCTAGCTAGACGTCTATATATCACGTTGCTATTTACCTCTTCAAGCATTTGTCCTATTTTCATTTTGATACATGGCGCTTTTTGTTTGCTGAAAATACATATGACACACTTGTGGGCCCACACAAGGTTTCTTTTTTATTTATTTTCCAATTTCATGTTCATTTTTTGATATTGTTTATCCGGTTTGAAAAAAGAAATGTAAGAAAATATTACAGCTGCCATAAATATAAAGAAAGTGCTAGTGCATTTTTGAAAAATACGTATTTTCAAAAATTCTCGTGTATATTAAGAAATTGTAGATGTCTTTTTGAAACATGTTCATCATGTATTCATAGAATTGACAAAAATCCATTTAAAAAAAAGCTCAACATATATTAATTTTTTTCTGCAAATCTGGCATTTCTGCAAACTCGATTTGACATGTTTTAACACATTTATAAAATTACAGTTTTTACAAAATGATTTTTAATACACGGTGAACAGTTTTTAAAAATGTGCGCACCAATGATGTATAATATGAGATTTGAACCGTATTTGCAACTTCATGCCAAGTTATAGAACCAATTTGATGTATTTTTCAAGTAGTGAACATCAATGACAAGTTTAAGCATCACCAGCAGTGTATTTACAAAGAATTAACCAATAATTCTTCATTATTATGGTTGGGTTGTGCATGCTAGGCGAGCCATGAAGAAGGTGGTCCAATCTATCTCCATGCAGACGACATTTTTAGAGATGAAGCCAGAAGAAGATATGTTGTCCACCTCTTGCATCGTCCCAGTTTGGAGATTGACAATGTAGCCGTGGCGGTGTGCGAGGACGATGAGGAGCTTGCCGTTGCCGCACCTCCCTCCCAGCCAAACATATGGAACTCGTTGAGGCTGCTCCAGCATTGCTTTTAGTTTTAGTTTTAGGTCGATCACCCCGGTGCGCGTCCAGCGGCAGTCTTGTCCATGGCCTGCTGCAGCTGGTTGTGTCCAGATCTCCATCAGCTGGAGGCCTGCGTCATACAAGCAAAGCGACAAGAGCTTTCCATCGGTGGTGGTAGCAAGGCGCGTCCGGCCGCGCTTGGCAATGAGATCGGCACGGTCGACAAGGGGCCGAGGGCTCATGGGGCTCGTCAGCTTGGTCGAGGAGACGCGGCCGGTCTCGGCGTCGACGTGAAGGACGTGGAAGCTGGAGGACGCACAGAAGAGCCAATGGGCTGCACCCTGGCACACGACGGCGTCACTGTGCA
Organism: Hordeum vulgare subsp. vulgare; assembly: GCF_904849725.1. Lineage (NCBI taxonomy): Eukaryota > Viridiplantae > Streptophyta > Magnoliopsida > Poales > Poaceae > Hordeum > Hordeum vulgare. The sequence goes on from NC_058524.1 coordinate 67,157,065, forward strand.
TCAGGATCCCCAGCGCCGCCCTCCTTATGCACTTGGTAGGCGCGTTCCAGCTCGGCTGGCCAGCCACCAAGGTGTGGAGGTCGTAGTCTGTCTCCTTGTCCAAGTCTGTTGCTACCATCATCAGCACTTTGAACGATGGCCGGCAGCCTGCACTGGTCAGAACGGCACCACCTTTGTAGTCCGCACTGGTTAGAACGGCGTGACCTGCCCAGTACATATACCGTTCCAATGGAGGCAGCACGTCGCATGTGCCTGCGAGCAGGCTGCACACGGCCAGCGGGACGCCGCCGATCTGCCCGGGGCTGTAGTTCAGGACTGTCAAGAGGACGAGGCCGCCGTGCGACGTTAGCGGACACACGTAGTCGGCGGGAAGGCCGGCGGCGTCGGTGACAAAGGAGCTGAGCAAGCGGCGACCCGCCGCTAGGGCCGATCTCGGAGTCGGACCCGGGAGGAAGGAGGCGTCGTCTCCGCCGTTAAGCTTAAGCTCCTTGGGGACAAATGAGCCGAGGAGGGAGTACGTGGGGTCCGGCCAGCGGCGGCGGAGAAAGGAGGGGTCGGCAACGAGGGCGCGCCACCACCTGCACGTGGCTGCGCAGCGGAGGAGCGCGGGCGCGTCCGGCACGCGAGCGAGGATCTCGAGGATGATGTCGTTGGTGAGCGTGTCCGCGGCCATCGACTTCTTTTTGGTTGGTTCTCTTGTGAACTCACGGCCTCCCCTTCTTTGCGC